>NC_053442.1:11668205-12868205 GCF_007990345.1 Gossypium hirsutum | reverse complement strand
TTACAATTTCAGGCATCATAAAATGTTTTGTAAAATTATCCAGGCACTCACACATTTGGTAGCACATGAAGCATAAGAAAGGAAACTCTATGAGAGGTTTACATGAAGCATGCTTCACCCACTAATACCATATATTAGATCATAATAGGCAAATCATACATGATATATTTGTCACTAGATCTTACAGAAGTGAAACTAACATGCTAAAGCTGCCCATCGATTGATCCAAGCCCAAATTTACACCTAATTTCTAGTGAAACTGAGCTGAGACAATAACTACATCATAATCTAACACTATGCTCCATCACCAGCAATTTCCATTGGATTTAAGGGAATCTAAACTCTATACGTAGTACATTGCAACAAAGAGTAACTTCAACAACACAGATGTGTATAAAAACAAGGCTAATCAATATAATAGGGTACCACAAAAGAGACTAACAGGCAATGATTAAAACAAAAACTTACTCATACTTTAACAACTAATGATGTAGTTTAACCAAAATAAATTGGGAGTAAAAAATTACATGGATACAACCATGGGTTACGTCAAAACTCAAAACAGCACACCATATTCCTTTGTTTCAAACAAAAGGGCCGGTCAGGTCTTTTACTTGTTATTTTGCACGCTAAGCACAACCAACTCCCAACTCCAACAACAGCAATGATCTTCGTTTTCTTTCCCTTCTTCCTTAACTAGCGGCCCTTATTTGTCACTTTTCAGGTTTGGTCTTTCCTGCCTACTTCTTTCTTTTTCGATCCCTCTTTTTTCTTTTTTCTTTTTTTGAGGTTTTTTTATATGTTTTTGCTGTTAGGTTCTTTTTTAGAAATAGGGTAGCACAAAAGAGACTAACAGGAAAAAAAAAGGTGCCAAATTATCTAGAAATTGTACAATACGCCACGTAAATCTTTTCTTAATGGTTACTACTTGCTTAAGACTAAATAAGGTTGATTCAGCTGGATAATAAATAGCTAAGAACTAAATATGTAAAACAAAATTACATCTCTTCAAATTATTCCAATTAATAAACAACACATTCAATTTCAATCATTGAATAAGGAACAAAATGAGCACCATCATTAAGCAACAAAATCCAGAAGGTAAACAAAATGAGGAGCAAAATGAGCACCATCATTTGCAGCCTACGGAACAAAATGTGATACGAGCCAAGGAGGTGACACTCAAGGGGTTGTTTTTCCTAGTGGTCCAATCACTCGAAGCAAAGCACGACAATTAAAATCAAAGATGAATACTTTTGTCCAAGACTTTGTTGCTACAAATTTATGTCATCATGTTCGTGACGTTGAGAAATACGGGAATGCAATTCACTGGACCAATCTTGGAATAGTGAAAGCCCATGAATTGGTGGATTAATCTTTTATGTATCTTATTATTATTATTTACTTAATTCTCATTGGTTGGGACACATCACTTATGAGTTAAGTAATTTTATTGGTTAGGTTATTATTTATTTATTTTCTTAGATAATTTTAAAGAGTTTTATTAGGATTCAATTACTCTTGAAAGAGATTTATTAGGATTCAATTACTCTTGTAATTTGCCTATAAATAGGCTTACATTCTCACATTGGGGGGGAATAAAAAGAGAGTATTTGTTTTCTTCCAAATTTGTGTGAGGCAAATTTTTGAGAGTAGAGTGATTCTTCTCTTGCTATTTAGTTTGGAGTTTGTTACTTTCGAGGGTATTTCGGAGTTACAAATATTCAAATTTCTTTCCCGTTCATCGGTGTTTCTAGAGGTTCTTCTTCTAGGGGTTTCGTAGGGAGCCGCTCAATCATTGGCGTTTTTGGTTACAAGTTAACCAAGGATTCCATAGGGCAAATCTATCCTTTTATTATTATTTAACTAATTTTATTTATTCTTGTTTTATTTCTAATTTGTGTTTCTCTTGTGTCTAGATCCGGGATTTCCACATTAGTTGGTATCAGTTTCAGGCTATTCGGTGTTATTTTTGAAGCTAAAATCATATCCAAAACGAGTCAAAATACCAAAAACACTTCTCATCGATTTCGTCGATTTTTTTCTCCTCTTATTCTTTAAAAAAAGCAAAAAGCGCAAAAAAAATTGCCTACCTTTCATACGTAGGTTTCTTCTTATCCTATTATTATTATTATTTTTATTTTATTTTTCCCAAAATTGAATTTCTTTTCCTTCTTTTTTTCTTGACTCAAGTATAATTAAAGCTTCAATTTTTGAAAATCTTAAGACACCAAACGTTTCCGATTTTTGTTTTTTTTAAAATTGGGTAGAGTTTTCTTAAGTGTTCTTCTTATTAAAGCTTTTCTTTGACTCTAGAGTAGGGATCGTTGCAGGTCTACATTTTTTGTTTCTCTTACGCTTTCTAACACTTTGTTTCTTCTTGTGTTAGCAGATATTAAAGGCACGTAAAATTCCTTCATCCGTGTAGCCTCCATTACAAATTGCCTCGTCTAGTTTATTGGCCTCTTAGAGTAATTAGGGTCTTCATTGTTTCTTTGAAGTTTGCACCTCCGTTATTTGATCTTGATTAGTAACCCTCTCCAAACATATTTACAAGTTTTGAATCATTCAGAGAGTTATTCTTTTGAGAGCTAACGAGTGAGGTTATTATTATTTTTTCTTTCTTGTTCCTGTTTGTTTGATCTTTCATAGATACCATGCCGCTTACTAGATCCCAAACTAGTAAAAATGAAGAGGAGGAGAAAAAGAGAGAGAACAATCCTTTGGTCGAGTTATTACAAAAAGAGATGAAAAAGTTGCAAACTCAATTCGAACATCGCATGACCCAGATGTTACAAGAGCAAATGGAGTATCTTGATACAAAACTTACAACTCAAGAGAGATACATTGCCAATAATTACAAGAAATTGAACGAAGCCTTTATAAGCCGATCAAATTCGCGAGATCGAACTTTTAAACGAAGGGAGGATCATGTTTTTGATGATGACTTTGAGTCCGAGTATGTACCTAGAGAAAGGTTGGAACGAAACAATGACACCCCCAAACCAAAATTTCCTTCTTTCTCAGGGAAGAATGATCCTGATGCTTACCTTGATTGGGAGGAAAAGATGGAAGCAATCTTTGCTTGTTACAATTACTCTGATGAGAAAAAGGTAACATACGCTGTCGCTGAGTTCATTAATTATGCACTAACATGGTGGAATCAATTATGTAAAAGCAGGATTCTTTATAGAGAGCAACTTGTTACTACTTGGGTTGAAATGAAGCGCATCTTGCGAAAATGGTTTGTTCCACCATACTATTATCGAGAACTCCATCAAAGACTCCAACATCTTGTTCAAGGAGATAGATCTGTGGATGACTACTACAAAGAGATAGAGACTATTCAGATTAGAGCCAATCTTGTTGAAGAGGCTGAGGTGACTATGGCTAGATTCCTTGCTGGCCGAAAGCCTGAGATTGCAAATCGAGTTGAGTTACAACACTACATGGATGTTGAAGAGATGCTTCAAACCGCACTCACCATTGAAAAGCAATTACGAAAGAAAGGGACAACGAGGGGTGTTTGTTCAGTTTCTAATCCTACTTGGAGAGGAAATTGGCAAAAACAAGATGATAGATTGTGGAATGGGAGAGATGCACAGTTCAAGCCAAATGAGCCTAGAACTTACTCTAAAGATAGAGGTATGCCTAATTCACTTAAAGTTTCTACTTCTACTAATCGAACTTCATCATCTTCTTCTACTTCTCCTAATGCCATTAAGCAGCCAAAAGATATTACATGCTTCAAATGCCAAGGAAGGGGTCACTATGCTCGAGAATGCCCTAATAAAAAGTCATTGGTGATTCGAGAAGATGGCAAGGTTGATTTTGAGTCTGATAACGAAGATGAGATGTCTCCTTTGGAAGATGCTGATGATGTGCATACTCATGATGAGTATGAAGAATACTTGAAGTATGGTGAGAAAGCACTTGTTGCTCGAAGGGCTTTAAATGTCCAGTTTAAAGAGGAAGGGCGCGAACAAAGAGATAACATTTTCCACACGAGATGTTTGATTAGTGGACAACCTAGTTCATTGATCATCGATAGTGGAAGTTGCACCAATGTGGTAAGTTCTTCCCTTGTTGAGAAACTTGGCCTACCTTGTGTGAAGCATCCAATGCCATACCACTTGCAATGGTTGAATGATAGTGGGGAGGTAAAAGTATCTAACCAATGCTTAGTTTCATTTTCCATTGGTAGATACTCTAATAAAGTTTTGTGTGATGTTGTTCCAATGCAAGCTGGGCACATATTACTTGGACGGCCATGGCAGTTTAATCGACGAGTAAATCATGATGGTTTCCTTAACCAATATACCTTTGTGTCAATATACCTTTGTGTTCCTTAGAAAGAAGTTTACTTTGGTTCCACTTCCTCCTCAAGAATTCTACAATGATCAACTCAAACTTGCTAGTGAGATGGGTAAGGGAAGTAAGGTAAAATCATTGAAAAAGACTGAGAGTAAAGAGGCCCTTAGTGTTAAAAGCCAACTTAAAGGCCCAACATTGGTGAGTGATTGCACACACAAGTCACGAGATGAGAAAGTGAGTTTATTCGCTAGGTTTCGAGATATCAAATTTGCTCTTTGTACAAAACAAACATTTGTAATTATTAGGTTTAGGGAAAACTTTGTTTTGACTAACCCTAATACACATTTGCCTAATTGTTTTGTTGATCTTTTGCAGGATTTTGAGGATGTATTTCCTTCTGAAATGCCTAAGGGATTACCTCCTTTACGAAGGATTGAACATCAAATTGACTTTGTGCCTGGTTCGAGTATTTCGAATAGACCAGTCTATCGAAGCAATCCTGAAGAAACTAAGGAGTTGCAAAGGCAAGTTGAAGATCTTTTAGAGAAAGGGTTGATTCGTGAGAGTTTAAGCGCTTGTGCGGTCCCTGTACTTCTCGTCCCAAAAAAAGATGGTTCTTGGAGAATGTGTGTTGATTGACGTGCTGTCAACAAGATTACGGTAAAGTATCGATATCCAATTCCTCGATTAGATGATATGTTGGATGAGCTTAATGGTGCATGCATTTTCTCTAAAATTAACTTAAAAAGTGGTTACCATTAAATAAGAATGAAACAACGTGATGAATGGAAAACTGCTTTTAAAACTAAGTATGGCCTGTATGAGTGGTTAGTCATGCCATTTGGCTTAACTAATGCTCCTAGCACATTCATGACATTCATGAACCACATACTTAGACCCGTTTTAGGAAAATTTGTCGTTGTGTATTTTGATGACATACTGATTTATAGCAAAACTTTGAATGATCATGTTGGGCATGTTAAATTAGTATTGGATGTGTTAAGGCATGAACGACTCTTTGCTAATCTTGAAAAATGCACCTTTTGTATGGATAAGCTTGTTTTTTGGGTTTTGTGATAAGTTCTACAGGAATCCATGTGGATGAGGAGAAGGTAAAGGCAATTAAAGAATGGCCTATCCCTAAAACAGTTTTGAGGTAAGGTCTTTCCTTGGGTTAGCCGGTTTCTACCGCAGGTTTGTTCGTAACTTTTCCACAATTGCTTCGCCTTTGACTGCACTTATTAAAAAGGATGTATCTTTTCATTGGACAAATAAGCAAGAATTAGCATTTAATGAACTTAAAGATAAATTGTGTAATGCTCCTATTCTTGTTTTACCTAATTTTGAAAAGACCTTTGAGATTGAATGTGATGCTTCTGGTGTAGGTATAGGTGCCGCCGTCATGCAAGATAGTAAACCACTAGCCTACTTTAGTGAGAAACTTGGTGGAGCACATTTGAACTATTCGACCTATGATAAAGAGTTGTATGCCTTGGTAAGGGCATTAGAAGTTTGGCAACATTACCTTTTACCAAAGGAGTTTGTGATTCACACTGACCATGAATCACTTAAGCACTTAAAGGGACAAGGTAAGTTGAACAAGCGACATGCGAGGTGAGTTGAATTCATTGAATCTTTTCCTTATGTTATAAGGTATAAGAAAGGTAAAGATAATATTGTAGCTGATGCTCTATCAAGGAGTACACTTTACTTAGTACTTTGCATACTAAGTTATTAGGTTTTGAGTATCTCAAAGATTTATATGCCACTAATTCTGATTTTGCAAGCATTTATGACGCATGTGAACATGGTGCATTTCACAAATTTTATAAGAATGATGGCTATCTTTTTCGAAATAATAGACTATGCTTACCAAAGTGTTCAATGCGAGAATTGTTGGTTCGAGAGGCTCATAGTGGTGGTCTTATGGGTCATTTTGGAGTCACTAAGACTTATGATGTTTTACATGAGCATTTTTATTGGCCTAACATGCGAAAACTTGTTGAGAAAATTTGCTCTACTTGCATTACTTGTAAACAAGCTAAATCCACTATGATACCTCATGGTCTATATACTCCTCTTCCTGTTCCTAGTTCACCTTGGACTAACATTTCAATGGATTTTGTAATAGGTTTACCAAGGACAAAGCGTGGACGAGATAGCATTTTTGTGGTTGTGGATTAATTTTCTAAAATGGCTCATTTCATTCCATGCTATAAGACAGATGATGCAACCCATGTTGCCGATCTATTTTTCCGTGAAGTTGTGAGATTACATGGAATCCTAAGGACTATCGTTTCCGATAGAGATGCAAAATTTCTTAGTCACTTTTGGAAGGTGTTATGGGGTAAGTTAGGTACTAAACTACTTTACTCTACTACATGCCACACTCAAACTGATGGTCAAACCGAGGTGGTAAATCGAGTTTTGGGATCTTTTCTTAGAGCCATAATAGGTAAGAATGTTAAATCTTGGGAAGAATGGATACCCTATGTTGAGTTTGCTTATAATCGTTCTGTTCATTCTTCCACAGGTTTTACTCCTTTTGAGATTGTATATGGCTTTAATCCACTTACTGTTTTAGATTTGCTTCCTTTACCTTTGAATGAGATTGCTAATTTAGATGGTGAAAGGAAAGCTAATTTAGTGAAAGAGATCCATGAGAAGGCTCGTAAAGCCATTGAGAAAAAGAATGAGTCTAATGCACATCGAGCTAATAAAGGGCGAAAGCAAGTCTTGTTTGAACCTGGAGATTGGGTATGGGTACATATAAGGAAGGAACGATTTCCTTCTAAGAGAAAGAATAAACTTGATGCACGAGGGGATAGACCATTCCAAGTACTCAAGAAAATAAATAACAATGCTTATCGCATTGATCTTCCTGGTGAGTATAGTGTTAGTGCTAATTTCAATGTTTCTGATCTTTCTCCTTTTGAATTTGATGTAGGTTCAGATTCGAGGACGAATCTTCTTGAGGAGGGGGAGAATGATACGAGCCAAGGAGGTGACACTCAAGGGGTTGTTTTTCCTAGTGGCCCAATCACTCGAAGCAAGGCACGACAATTAAAATCAAAGATGAATGCTTTTGTCCAAGACTTTGTTGCTACAAATTTAAGTCATCATGTTCGTGACGTTGACAAATACGTGAATGCAATTCACTTGACCAATCTTGGAATAGTGAAAGCCCATGAATTGGTGGATTAATCTTTTATGTATCTTATTATTATTATTTACTTAATTCTCATTGGTTGGGACACATCACTTATGAGTTAAGTAATTTTATTGGTTAGGTTATTATTTATTTATTTTCTTAGATAATTTTAAAAAGTTTTATTAGGATTCAATTACTCTTGAAAGAGTTTTATTAGGATTCAATTACTCTTGTAATTTGCCTATAAATAGGCTTGCTTTCTACACATTGGGGGGAATAAAAAGAGAGTATTTGTTCTCTTCCAAATTTGTGTGAGGCAAATTTTTGAGAGTAGAGTGATTCTTCTCTTGCTATTTAGTTTGGATTTTGTTACTTTCGAAGGTATTTCGGAGTTACAAATATTCAAATTTCTTTCCCGCTCATCAGTGTTTCAAGAGGTTCTTCTTCTAGGGGTTTCGTAGGGAGCCGCTCAATCATTGGCATTTTTGGTTACAAGTTAACCAAGGGTTCCATAGGGCAAATCTATCCTTTTATTATTATTATTTAAAAAATTTTATTTATTCTTGTTTTATTTCTAATTTGTGTTTCTCTTGTGTCTAGATCCGAGATTTCCGCATCAAAATGAGGAGCAACAAAACAGAGAAACATTGGATTCCCAATATGCAAATCCAGAACGTAAATAAAGAGCACCATCATTAAGGATGTATAATAGAAGTAAGAAATTTCAAGCATATACCATCTAGATCATATGATAAGCCCACACAGTAAGTGGATGCACAGCCAAAGAACCATACTTTAAACTGATAATTAATAGAACTATGGTAGCTGCAACTGGCTATTATCATATAATAAGCTGTCGACACTTTCACTTGTTTTCCCTAGTATTATTAACTCTTGACTAGCATATTTGAGCATATAAACCAATTTGAAATTTTGAGAGGAAGATATTGAGTCTCTCATATACCTTGAATGATAGAAATTATCTTAAAATGAGTTCTAAAAATAAACAACATTAAAATGATAGAAATTATCTTAAAATGATTTGTATAATATTCATTATATTTACTAATAACCAGTGGGAATAAACAAATAAAATGATGAAAAATAAAATGATAAAATTAATCATGGGGAATCCTTTTGTGAGATGCATTAGAATTTTATTTGCACTAAAAGATTGCTAGGAATGTTCCCAATCAGAGATGAATAAGATAGCTATTTTAGCAATCAAGCATGGTTATCCTCGACATACAAACTTGAACTGGAATTTGGTCTGCTAAGTTTTTAGAAAATTACCAATCTAAAAACGTGCCTATATGATATACTAGGAACAAGATGATTAAAAGATGCATGCAAATAATTACATAAATAGAGGCTGCCAAAGCTATATACCTTAGTTGGTTGTTGTGTTCTTCTTTCCTCTTGCAAAAATTATGGTTAATTGTTAAATTTTCTCATCAAAAGCAATGCATATAGATTTATACGAATTACTAAACCAAAATTTTCATGCTTTACAAACATCTGAAGCTCAATTCTATGCAACTGGAGGTGGCTAGAGGAGGGAACAAGTAGGCGTACTTATTCACATAGAAGATGAAGTACTTTGAACAGAATAGGTAAACATAATGAATATAGAATAAGCATCTTTTAGCAAGTAGCATCTATAACAATGCTTAACAATTAATAAACCATGAATTCTTAACAATGCTTAGGAAATCAAGATGCTGACCAAAAGTTGAAGAATCGAATAGGCTTAGTCGAAAAAGTGCAATCTTTCACCGTTGAAATTGGGATTCATGATTCAATTCAACTAGTTTAAGCATTGGTTTTCAAAAACCTTAGATGCCACTTTTTAATGATAGTTACATGATTCAACTAATTCGATGAATCAAGTCTTAAACTTTCTAAAACCTCATGTTAAAGGTGAATGCATGATTCAATTTCTAGAAATGTTGAATCTTTCTTTATAAAAAAACATAAAAGGGAAAACATGTTGAAAGAATGTTAGGGCAGACAGTGTTTACCTTGATTGAATTGGAAAGGTTTTCTTGAGGGTTTATTTAGAGGTACTTGGGATTGATCTCTAATAATTTCAAGAGACTTCCCTACTCACTGCATTTGAAGAACACAAGTCTGTTTTTGATCGACAAAACAGTGCTCTGAGAGTTCTAAAAAGGTGCAAGAAATGAAACAAGAAGAGGCTGAAAGTGAAACAGGAATAGAAATCGGGAGCTTCTGTTTGATGTTGGGAGGGAGAGGCTGGAGATGGCTCTTGTATTGAGAGGGTAAAATAGGGCAAATCACAATCGGGAGGGTTAAACGGAGCTAAACTGACCTTTTGGAAGGGAATAGAAATGGGTCATTAAGCAGGAATACACACGTAATGTAATAACCCCGTAATAGGGCATTACACCCAACCAAACAGATGCATAGGTGGGGCTCACAGAATAGGGCTGTAATGGCTATGCCATTACACCCAACCAAACATGCTGTAAGTCTTAACACCTTTTTTTCCAACACTAAAAATATTTTATTCGCCACTTAAAATTTTAAATTATAATTATTAGTTCAACTAGTTCTCAAAAATAAATATTTGTTTATTACAAACCATATATGAAAATATTACAAAAGAGGCTCTTGTATGCATATTACGTATTGGATTTGGTAAAAGAATATAACAATAGATCTATCAAATATTTATGTGTTTGTGACAATAGAATGTATAATTATTATCCATGTCTACACCAATAAATAGAAGTTGTCTTATTGCTCGATTTTGAGTTCACAAGGCTTGATTTTAAGATTACCATACAAAAAAATAATTTTAATGTCACGAAGCTAAATTAAAAGAGGTTATTGTCTAATTATTTGAAATGAAGTAAAATTAATTAAATAAAGTTACACATGTATTTTAATATGTAGAAATCGTCATAATTTTAACAAAATTAAAATAAGACTTGTATAAATATTTAATTGGACAATTAATTTTGGTTCAAAATTAGTTAAGAGTCCAAAATACATATGTGAACCTTAAAGTGGCCCAACAAGGGTTAATAGGTGGTTGGCCATACATGGAAAGAAAAATTGTTGTCCAAGCAAGTAAGAATGTGGCATTAGAAGTCCTCTTGGGACTCAGTTTGCGACCCAGTGTTGTTATACTCAACCTAAGACTCTTTATTCTATTAGTAATTCTAAATAATTAGAATTTTAATCATCTCTCTATAAATGTCTCAAATTGACTGAAGAGAGAAGATTGATGAGAATCTTCTAGTTTATGAGAACTAAAATTCCTTAGTTGTTAATTCACTCAATAGGCTAAAAGAGAGAGTTTGCTTGGGAATCGTTTTTCTTTAAAGAGTTACAATTCAATAGTTATGTTTATGTTTAGAATGATTCCCGCACATCGTGTGATATGTGAGTTAGAGAATAGCAGAGAAGATCCGATTGGTTGAAAGCAAAGATTGAAGTTACGTGAGAATTTGAAAACGATCTCATAGGATTTTGCAAGGTCAATTTTGACTAAACTTTTTTAGATCCTTTGACTAGCTTTTCTGGTGATTATTGTCCTGAATTGTAGATATTTGAGCCCTCTTTGAAACAATTTTTAAATCACCTAATTTCGAGGTTTGTAGCTCGATATATGGTTATTTTCATAAAGCAGTATAATTTATAATGGAAAGTTCAAAATTAATCATTGGGTTTTACAAAGATAGCTTATACTTGACTTTTTAAGACATTCTAACCATCTTTTAGGGCAATTATTGTTCTCAAATCATATATCTTTGAGTTCTCCTCGAAACGATTTTTAAATCACTTGATTTTGAGCTTTGTAGCTTGAAATATAATCATTTCCGTAAAAGAGTGCAATTCCTTACAAGTAGTTTGAGTTAAATTGCAAATAAAACTTCTCCAACTTGTTAAAGCGGATCATAACACAACTAAGTATTAAGTTATTGATGTTCTATTATTCTTAACTATCTGAGTTGATACTCACAGGACAAGCCTCACTATAGAAACTCACAAGACAAGCCTATATTAATCTTACAAAGGGGATAATTTTATAGGTCAGGCCTATATCAAGCTCAATGCAAGGCTCATCCATGAAAAGACCCAATGGGCCATTGAGCTTCCCTTAATTACCTAAGTCCAAAAATAACTCCAAAATTGTGGCTTATGAAAAAGGAAGAACTATTTTACCTGTTACCTAAAATTTTTACATCGAACAAGTGACCAATGAAAACCAATGACTTTTCAGCTCTCAACAACCCTATCAAATTGTTGAAATTTTTTTATTAAGAAAATTATTTTATGTTACAACAGAAGCCCAAAAATTTTGAAAATCGAGCTGATTTATGATATTTATAGTAATAAGTCTTTTCTTAAAAAGTACTTTTGTTTTGTGTTAGATGGATCTATATTGTTCTTGGCTTTCAACCGAACAACTTTCTCCGCTATCCTCGTATCCCGAATCGAGTCGAGTGTGGGCTTGAGCAACATGAACCAAACATAGAACAAAAAATGACTTAATCACTTTTAGTAGGAAAGTAATTCTCTCAATAGAAAGTGATAGAAATTGGAATTCCCATAAAATAAAGTTTATTCTTAGAAAATAAGTTCTCACCAGTGTTAATAGATTTATCAATGCCATCTATTTAGAGTGAAAGATAAGAGAATCCTAGTTGAATAAGTATAACACAAATAATATTTATTTAATAGAAAAGCACTCTTCTAGTCTAACTAGAAGAGGGGGAGGAGGGCGACACACCATAGATAAAAACACTAGTGTTGCCGCCCCTCACATGTAAAATGAAGGGAAATAAGTCTCTCATGTATTAGGCCTAATGATATGTGTTTCTTTGGACATTTAACCTAACATTTTATAATTTAATCCAACCCAAATTGATTTATATTCTCAAAATAAATATTATTTATTTAATTTAATTAACTAAATTAATTTCTCAATTAAATAATTTTCATAACTCAATTTTAATTTCATTAAAGTTTTGACGACTTTACTGTAAAAAAATCTATAAGAAAATATGTTTAATTTACATATTCAATTGATTTATAATGATTAATTAAATTAATTCCATTTTTGAACTATAATTAATTAAATAATAATTTGAAAGTTTTAAATTAATTCTTAAGTCATTTCTATACTCGATGAGAAAACTCATTCATTTGTGAATGCGACCCATTTATCTAACTTCATCATTTCTATTTATTTAAGCTCATTTGGTGGGCAAAATACCAATAAAAGCCTATTTTTTTAAGAAATTACTGAAATGGAATGGTAAAAAAATTAATTACCGGAATGGCCCAATTCCCCGAAAACACGTTCACATCAGCGCATTGTCAGGTGATGAGGCAGGAAAACGCTTCCTCAAGGAAGCGCTTTGTCCACGTGGACAGAAAACGCGTCCTTGATGGCGCGCTTTCTGTCCACATAGACAAAGCGCTTCCTTAAGGAAGCGATTTGCCCTCCCGTGAACAGTAGCAACGGCTACTTTTTTCACCGTTGGTGACCCTCCAACAGTAAAAAAAATTTATAAAAACCCCATTTTCATTTTTTCACATCTAAATCCTTTCTCTCAATTTCTCTCCAATATTCTCTCAAATTTCTCTCAATTTCCTCTCAAATTCTTCTTAAAAAAAACTTTAAATTTTTTAATTATTTTTAAAAAATCTTTAATTTTATTTTTTTGATTTTTTTAAATCATAAAAATTTGATCGTGTTAACAATGGCTGGAGAATTAATTCGTCTCGATAACAAGCACATATCCGTTGAATAAATGAAAATGGTAAGTGTTAAATTTAATTTTTAAATATTATTTAAGATTTTTTTATTTATACAATTTTAAATAATTTTTATTTTATTATTTCTTATAAATGTCTGTAGATCAGATATTGCAATGCTATATTCGTAATATGCATGGTCCTCCATCACCGTTGGTAGAGAATTACCTGCGAGAAGCCGGTTTTTGGCACGTGGCGACAGTAGGCTGGAGATGCAAGTTGGACCCAAAACTCATCAATGCATTGACTCATCAATGCGTTGATTGAGAGGTGGAGACCCGATATACACACATTCCATCTTCCATGTGGAGAGTGTACTATCACTTTGGAAGACGTAAATTTGCAATTGGGATTGCCGTGGACGGGTACGCAGTCACCGGATCTGTTCAATCTGGTGATTGGGGAGCGGTATGCTACGAGCTTTTGGGCGCTATTCCGGATAATATTAACGGAGGTCGGATCGAGATGGGCTAGTTACGAGACACATTCCCGAAGTCGAATGATGATTCTACCGAACTAGAAAAAATCTGATATGGTCGGGCATATATTCTTCAAATAATTGGAGGTTATCTGATGCCGGACTTGTCACGGAACCTTGTACATCTGAGATGGCTGTTGAAACTCGGTGATTTTAGAGCAGTTGGTGAATTTAGTTGGGGGTCTATCGTGTTGGCAACATTGTACCGAGAGATGTGCTCGGCGACGCGACCGAATAAAGCAAAAATCAGGGGTTTTCTATCACTACTGTAGTCATGGGCACGGTTTCGCTTTCCATTTTTACGTCCTCGAGTGGACCACCCATATACATTCCCACTCATAACGAGGTAAATTTTATATTAGATTTTATAATTATTACGTAGATTTAAAGTATAATCGTATGCTAAAAATTTATTTAATTAGGTGGAAGCATTCGGCAAGTTATGCTCGATTACCTACCTCTCTTGAAGATATACGGCTTCTATTAGACCAACGGTCGGAAGCACAAGTAAGTATTAAATAAAATAGATATTTCCATCATGAGATAGTCGATTAGTATTTAGTATTTAGTATTTAGTATTTAGTATTATGTATTATGTATATAACTAATATTTACATTATGTTCATATAGTTTCAATAGACACCATACGAGGATCTGGCAATTCGGGCAGTTATTCTAGATGAGTACTTCTAAAATCCAAATGCTTGGCATGTGAAAGTCCTATTTGTCAGCTTTACGACCGTAGAGATGCACCAGTCGGACAGAGTATTACGACAATTTGGATTCCAACAACCGATTCCCGTGGCACCTGAAATGTTGGATGATCATCACAAAATCGACCTATGATAATTGCATACAGATTGGCCGAGGTTCTGGTCACACTATATCCAAATGTGGGAAGATCGGTATGATTATATACCTACTCGGGAACCGATCATCGTTTCAGAGTTAGCGTACGTGCCGAAATACATGCCATGGTTTAGGATCCATGGTAAGCCGTATTTACTGTCGACAAAGGAGAGACAGCGACAATTACGTGTTCAAAGGGAACGGCGTGGCCCTTTAAATCCAAGAAGAAGGGACGACAACGCAGGCCCATCACAATCACCCGGCCCATCCCCAGGCCCAACAACAACACCCACACAGTCACCGGGCCCAACACTTCAACCGACGACACCCATAGCATAGCCTTTTCAGATGATGCCAGGTGTGTATCCTAGCCATTTTATGTATCCTAACCCTTATATGTTTCCTTTTTCTAGTCTTATGGCAGGTTAGAGTCCATGACCCGGTTCATTTCCATTTTCAATTACGCTGAGTGGACCACCGATGTATAGGCCACCGTCGCACGAGGGATCGCAGGAGGGGCCATCGGGGAGCTCTTCTTTTTACCAATCCCCATCATTGTATGGGTTTCAAACAGTTTCACCGTTGGTGATGCAAACACCTCCACAGTCACTATTCTATCAAGGTGGCTCATCGTCCCAACACCGACAACCAGATTCCCTACCAGAGGAACCAGAATCCCTGCCGGAGCAACCACAACCCCCGCCAGAAGCTGGACAAAAGAGGAATCCAGTGCGTAACCGTCGACGACCACCATGTGGCACTAAATCTGGCGGGCACGAAGATTGATTTTTCTTTTAATATATTTGTACAAACATTTTGAATATTTTGATATTATTTGACGTAATAAAATAGAAATTCTTCTATATTATTTCGTGTAATAAAATAGAAATTTACTTTTACATTTTTAATATAATAGAAATTCTTTTAAATAACACAATATTTTGAATATTTTTATATTATTTCATTTAATAAAATAAAACATTGTTTTGAATAAAGTAATTGTAATTTAATTTAATATTTTAATAAAATAGATTTTCTTTTAAATAAGTCAATATTCTGAATATTTCTATATTATTTGATTTAAAAAATATAAATAATACAAAGTTTTTTACAATAACGTTCAACTATTGCGATTTGGGCATGATCGGCTTGTATGGCCTAGCTTCCTACACCATCCGCACAACTTCTATTGACTGGCTATTTCTCGGATATCCATATTGTTACGTATTCTAGTCGAGCAAGGTCAACCCTTTGGTTTGCGACACAAAGGGAGCAAGCGATACAGACGGCCACTTACGTTTATCTGGGACCGGTGGGAATACGTGTCTCCAGACGTTGTACATGTTTTCTAATTTGTACACTTCGTTGACATAGCTCATCGGATCCAGACGAAGATTCTGACAAGCTATAATTACATGAACACATGGATAACGAAGTGCGTCAAACATCCCACAGTTGCAAGTCCTATTTCACAAGTGTACACGATATTACCCGCCAATAACACCTTGATGCGGTCTGTCAAACTTTGTCACGCGAAACTATAAGTTGTCTCGATCGTGACACACTATGTGCATGGTTTTCGTCCGCGCCTTGGCCTTGTTAATTTATTGCACTACCTTACTACACCATACATGGCCTCCCTCCATACATGGCATTGTTAATTTATTGCACTACCTTACTGCACCATACTCGCTGCTCGCTTTGGAAATGGCCCATCTAAACGAAAATATGTCTCTTGCACAACCGATGTTATCGATAGATGACGAGTTCCTTTTAAAATAGAATTTATGCATTCAGCCAGGTTTGAGGTCATATGACCATATCGTAAGCCACCGTCGTATGCTTGTTCCCACTGTTCGAAAGGTATGTTACAAAGGTAGTCCACGCCTTCGCCGTTAATTGAACGCAAAACTGCCAACATCTCATGAAAACGGTCTTTATTTATTTCATACCTTGGTAATATAAGTTCATAGCGAATATTACATACCACTATTTCATTTAGAATAAATTCAAAATGACAAACGAAATTATATTAATAGAGACTAAATACCCATGTTGGTCACTTGTAGTCGTTCACTCTTAGATGGATATTGCCTGTAGTAGTTGGAAGCAACGTGTTTTAGGCAATACCAATAGTGTTTTCGCTGTCATAAGCTTCCCTGTCGATCAATTGCAACTAGTATTCCGATGCCCCGATCCGAAATAACACAGATATCAAGTTGGGGGCATACATGCCTCCTTAGCCTAGATAGAAAAAAATCTCAGTCATCAGTTGACTCCCCCGGTGTTATTGCAAACGCAATTAAAAGAATTCTCCTACTGCTATCTTGTGCCACTACTAGCAATAGCCGATGGGTATGTCTACAAAACATAAAGGTACCGTCAATTTGTACAAACGGCTTACAGTATGAAAATGCATCTTGGCATTGCTTAAAGGTCCAAAACAGGTGTTTGAACACTTGGCATCCATGTAGCAATCAGCCGTTGTAGTACGCATGTTTCGTTTCAAGGTCTGTTATGCAACCTAGGACGTATCTCTCTAGCACTTGACACCACTGTCATATTTCATTATATGAAGCGTCCCACCCACTATGCAACTTCTCCAACGCCTTTTGCTTAGCTATCCAAGCCTTGCGGTAAGAGGGCGTGTACCTCATTTGGCTACGAATATTGGCAATTAAGACCGGCACTGAAGTTTTGGGATCTGCCTTCTTCGTGGGCAATATCAAGCTAGATAACATAGCTGAATCCATCTTGGGATGATCTTGTGAAATACCTATCAACGGAGTATATTAAATAGTGCAATATTACATAATAACAGTGTTATTCAGAAACCCTAAATACTGTACCTGCAGCACATGTATGTGGACCTTTGTACTTTTTTATCTCCCACAACCCTGTCCTTTTCCTCAACGAGGCGTAGATTTTCCATGAACATGTACCGTCTTGTACTGCACACTTCGCCTCAAACTTATCAGCTTTGGATTTAACCACGTGGTAGTTAACACCGTTATTGATGCTATGTTGTTTCAATGCACCAATAAAATTATCATTGTTGGAAAACTTATTACCAACTTCAAATTCACTTGAATCTAGTAGCGAACTTGTACGATCACGCAACCTGTGTGGTAGATCTGAAAACCCCAACGCATCATCTGCAGACAGATCGACATTATGCATATGGGCTGGAGGTGAGTATGCCTTAAATCGTAGATCTCCTTATTTATCTGAACCCCCTTCAACATCTTCAGGTTCGGTTAGAATAGGCTCCGATTTAGAAAATAATGCAACTTCTGCACCATCGGGCCTAGGCTCTCGAGGTGGATCCACATCGGAGTCATCTTCTAACCCAC
The DNA here is from genome assembly GCF_007990345.1 of Gossypium hirsutum. NCBI lineage: Eukaryota > Viridiplantae > Streptophyta > Magnoliopsida > Malvales > Malvaceae > Gossypium > Gossypium hirsutum. The sequence goes on along the minus strand of NC_053442.1, from coordinate 12,850,267 downwards.
CATCATCTACAACGTACGAGGTCCCCTCACCGGTGGACGTCGTAGGTAGTATATCATCCCTTTTTCTGGGCATTTCATAACGTCTCCAATTGAATGTAGATTGTCAACCACTAGAAGTTGATACCGTTCCCCAGTACGTATTTCCAGCATCAAACATCGACCCACCGAGGTGAATGTCTCATCCACTGACAGAGTGTTGTGCAGGGGTTGTGTATTCCATACTTCTACCAAACATGGGGTGTTCCGTGTTTTGTAAGCCACTAACCGAGTGTCGGGTAGGGTTCGTGTATACCTCTCGAACAGCAGTCGCAAGTGCATCATTTGATGATTTAAATTGTATATATAACTCAATATAGGGTGCTCTACTAGCGAGATGAGTCTGCACCGTTGCCTCCAAGCTACGAGCACCTTTTATGTCGAACGAGTCATATGTCACCGGATCAACAGAAGAACAAAATCGATACGTAATAGACAGAATTTTCATTTGCGTCGTTCTGAATATTTTATGCCTAATTCTTTTACGAAGTTCTGTCAAATATATGTTCTGGTTAAAAACCAGTCGCACTACATTCTTTGATAAAAAAAACAACACCGTTCTTGGTGTGACGAACCTCACCATCATAGTAAATAATAGAACTAATACGTTCACTCATCTTCAATTTCTATCCTTCTGAGTCTCTCTAATTTTTTTTTGCTGTAACTTATGTAATCTGAGAAAAAATTTTGCCTCATTTATAGCCTCAGGCAAAATAGGAGCTACTGTAGCAAAAGCGCGTCCACGTGGGAGCTTCTTTCAATACTTTTGCTGACAAAGCATCCTGCTTAAAACGTTTTTGACACTATTTGCTCAGAAACGTCTACTTGAAATTATTTTTTCAAGAGCTACTGTAGCAAAAGCGCATCCATGTGGGATCTTCTTTTAGTACTTTTGTTGACAATGCATCCTGCTTAAAGCGTTTTTGACACTATTTGCTCAGAAACGTCTTCTCGAAATTATTTTTTCAGGAGATACTATAGCAAAAAAAGTCCACGTGGGAGCTTTTTTAAATTAACAAATAATTTAATTAAGTAACCCTAAACCCTAATTTATTTGAGTTTTCCTTAAAAAAATTTAAACACTGAACCCTAATCTAATTTTTTTAAAAAATTTATAATTAATTTACTCAAGTAACCCTAGACCCTAATTTATTTGATTTTTCCTTAAAAACCCTTAACACTAAACCCTAATCTAATTTTTTAAAATTTTTAATTAATTTACTCAAGTAACTCTAAACCCTAATTTAATTATTTTTTCTTTAAAAACTATAAACACGAAACCCTACTCTAATTTTGAAAAAATTATAATTAATTTAATTAAGAAATCATAAACCCTAATCCCTTATTTATTTAATTTTTTCTTTAAAAACTTAAACCTAAAAACCCCAAAACCCTAACCTTAAACCTTAAACCAAAAACCCTAACCCTAGCAGGAGACACGGGCAAAACGCTTTCTCAAGGAAGTGTTTTCCTGCTTCATCACCTGACAACGCATTGACGTGGACGCGTTTTCGGGGAAATAGGGTCATTCCGGTAATTAATTTTTTACCTGACCCATTTCAGTAATTTTTTTTAAAAAGGGGCTTTTATTTGTATTTTGCCCTCATTTGATTCTACATGCAATTTATTTCTGGTTTTAACAAGCTAGCGGATGGGCCAATTGGATATATGTAATTAAGGCGCAAATAATTTATATTTAATTTTCAACTTTTTCCCTATTAATTATAAACTTATTTAGTCACGAAGTCATTCCACTATAATATCATGATTGAGCTCTCCCTAATTACATACCATTACGAAAACTACTTAATCAATATGCATCTAATGACCTTATCATCAATGTGTTACCCTCATAGGATATCTTTAATCTCTTAGGGATAAATTCTTTCTAATATAATTCTATTTTATCTCATGGTAACCAGTATATCTTCCTTTATGGAAAGTCAATTACTGTAAAATAGTAATTAAGTCATTACCCCAAAGATAAATGACCCGTGACCACGTTTTTTTTTCATCTATCATGTAATGCTGACGAGAGGATGTCATTTACTCATTAGTTGGGTTATGAATTCTACTATTGTGAATGATGCTACATATTGCAAAAGTCGTATATCCAACGCATCAGCTTTCGTTTCCTTATCTATTTGAACTTGGGCTTTTACTTACATTAAAGTATACGAGTCACACATACATTGTTCATCATCCACTCAAGATTAATGTAAGTCACACTATAAATGTCACAAGTGAATAAATCTATAAATGGATATAGAATCTATTCTACTCGAGTCATGTCCGATGTTTTATCACTCCAGTTAGTTACATTTATGTCTCTATCTTTTAGGAGTCATCCGCTCCGATGCTCAAGATAAAACATCTCCCCAATTGGACTTTATAGATGACATATCAGTCTTTCAACCAGTTTGCTCATTTCTGATTAGATTAAGGATATGTTTAAGTTCATTTGCTAATACAAGATGCCATTTCGTATTACAATCCAACCACGTAATACCGCTTAGTATTAGTTAAACATTATATAACTAGTGAGCCAATATGTGCTTCTATTTCCATTTTGCTTTACATGCAAAAACATTAAGGACAATATACAAAGAGTATTAATGTAATTAATAAATGTGATTATTAAATCAATTTGTTCGAAAAATATAAGTATACAAAATGAATATACTACACTTCAAACATCAGATTCAACACAAATCTATTATCAATTACCATTAAATAGAAAAATAAGATTAGAGGAAAAGTAGAGGGATCAAACAACTTACTCAAGATCAAGCATACCGTCTGTTTCAACGCAAGGAATGGAGGCAAAAGGGTTGATCATATCAGAAGGCTTATTAGAAAGAAAGACAACTTTATTGATCTCTTAAACGAAGTGGCCTTCCTAACCTTTAACGTGTAACCTTATCAGGATCCTCCATTAGTGTTAGAACCCACAATAAGATCTTGTGATGGCTTGAAAGACTCTTTAGTAAGCTCTAACTAAAGGATTGCATATTTTCAAATTGCATGTATCTTTGTTTTTCTCATTTTCCTACCCATACACTCACCATACTTCTTTTGAATGATTAACTTGCAATGCAAAGAAGATTTTGATTTGCACCATTGCATGATGCCCTGGCTCATGGCTTAAACCATTAGGTAGCAGTGGCTCAACTCCATATCATCCATAGCAATGCCTTTTGTTTTTTTGGTCCTTCTAGAGGTTCTTCGACCATGCCATGGAAATGTCTTCATCAGAGGATGCACTTTATACTTTAATGATGGATTGGGATATTTCACGTTCTTACACGCAACACACATGATATTAAACACATATGCCATGGAAATGTTTTCATAGAGGATGCACTTTCTACTTCAACGATTGATTGGGACATTTCATGTTCTTGCACATAACAGATATGACATTAAAAACTAATATATATAAGTACGAGTTGGAAGAAACTTTTGAATTACCAATACAATCTTTATTGTTCATTATATTATTGAATTTTTCATTTCAAATATTTTTTATTTATAAGAGTTATTACGTTTATAAATAAAAAAATCAATTTTACTAAAATAATTTATTAAAAACCTATTACTTATAAATTATAATTTTATTAAATTAATTTATATTTAAATTATTATGTTTCCATTAGCCAAAAAGGTAAAATGAAAAGTAATATATATTACATTTTCGATAGCAAATTTTAATTATTTATACACCAAGTAATTTTATATTTCATATTTAAGATTTTATAAATACTATATTTTTATAAATAATATATTATATTTACATTATTTATATATTATCTACAATTCATTATTGTCAGTTTATTGAACATTAAAAAAATTGAATAGTAAACAATTTATCAAAATCTTTTATAATTTTTACAAATGTTTTAATAGTGATTAGAAATTTGTTATTAGCATTATATTTAATTAGTATATATTAATTATGTTTTTAGTTATTATTTTAGATAACATTTCTTTTCATTAATTAGATAAAGTTAAATTATATTGTATATAGAATTAATTTTCTTAGTGAGTATATAAATTATTTAGAATTATATATGATTTGTAATATTCTAAATACATTACTTGCATAAATATGTACAATAGACTAAATAATTAAAATATGCGCATTTAAAAATAATGATAAATAATCTTAAATTTAGAGTGACATATTCATAAATCATAAAGAAAGTTTGAAATTAATTGATATTATTATTATTTTATTAATTAGATGAAGTGAAACGATATTTGAATATTGAATTGATAAAAAATGTTTACGGTTTAAGATTTTATTATAATAATAATATTAAATATTGTTTTACACTAATATGATAGTAATTAAAAACAATATTTGAAAATGTACAATTTATTTAAACTTTTTGTCTAAAATTATAATATAACTATAGTATTTAATCTCACATAGCTGTTTTTATATTAAACAAAAATTAAAACTAATTCAGTGGAATTGCAAAATGATCCCTATAAATTACTTGAAAGAAAAATAGACCCTAAATTAAAACCCTAAAAGGGGTCATTAGCAAACGAGTCCACCGATCCCAGAAGCGTGGGTCTTCTTTCTAAGGTAAAGCGGCGTTAGAAGCCAAGAGCAGTCCTCCACTCACCTATCTATCGTCTTTGCCTTCAATCGATAACGCGCTCTCTTTTTCTCTCATCGAAGGTAAAATTCACTTCCTTCTCTTAGATCTGCAATTTATTTTATTTCAAACTTTCTCCTAGAGTCCAGTATTCTCTCTTTATTATTGTTATTATTATTATCAGATCTATTGATTTTAAAGTTCAATCACAGTCCACAGTTATTTTATTTTTCCATTTTGATTGCTTTTTTTTATGTTATTTTAATTAGCTAATTTCATGTTCTTTTCAATTTCACCATTTATGTTGTTAACTTAGGCTTTGCCTGCTATTTCAGAAAAAAAGAAAAGGAATGTGTATGTTTTTAATTATTTTATTTTTTATACGGTGCAGGTTTTGATGGCGTCAAAATTGCAGCAGTTGCAATCTAAGGCGTGTCAAGCGTCGAAGTTTGTGGCAAAGAACGGAACTGCTTACTACAAGCAATTGTTGGAGCAGAATAAGCAATATATTCAGGAGCCACCAACAGTGGAGAAGTGCAATGAGCTGTCTAAGCAGCTGTTTTATACTCGACTTGCCAGGTAATTGTTACTTGCCTTTGGTTATGAAGACTTTCAATTTTTGAGAAACTGATAGCAATTTGTTGTTTTAGTATCTTTTCCTCTGATGTTGTTATGTGTCCATATATTTTGCTTTCCGAGTTACTGGATCTGCCTGCATCGGAATTACTACTAAATGCTAGTATTTTATTTATGTATTGCACCTACATTATCATATAAACTAGAATTAATGTGTGTCAGCGCTTGACTGTTTATGTTAACCGGACTTGAGGATGAGTATTAGATACAGGTATGCATAAACTTGTGTAATTTTTTTGGGAGGATCATACCCTCGATCTATATGCAAATACTGGTCTCTCACAAATAGAGAGTAAGTTTATGACTTTATGTTTTTCAATTCCAGTGCCAAAAGTTTTGAGCAATGAAGAAAGTGAAAGTGAGACATGACTTATGTTGTGTTGACATGTCAAAGTTCTGTTGTAGAGCTCTAAGATTTGAGGTCTGAAATAACAAAATGATTTTAATTCAGTTATTAAAAACTGCAGTGAAGGAAATATGTTATAACTAGTCCAAATATCGATCAAGTTGAATCTCGCAGTACTTCTTAGGCATAAATCAAGTGTAGAAGTTGTCTTTGATAGAGGTGACAATGTCTCCTGTTATTTTATATGGAATTTCAGCTGTAAAGTGAAATCATGCAGTGGTAGCAACTTTGTCATGTAGTTGTATCTGTCCACGGCTCCACACTATTGCTAAGCTAATGATTATGGTGCTTTTTATCAGTATCTGCTAAAACTATATGTGATTGTTAAAGGAGAATTGAATTTATTGGCTTGTTAGACTAAAATGAAAGACCTTGAATTTTCTTCTACTAGTAGCAGAATTCATTTCTGTGGGGAAGAATGGGGAAACCATTGTTTACAGAATTCCCTGAAAAAATGTCATTTTGTTACTCCTCTCTCCGTTTGTGGCTTGTGGTTTGCAGTTGAAAGCTGCCTTGCAGCTTATTAATAAATATGTCAACTATTGAGTTGACGAGAACCTACTAATGCGATTGTGCATTCTCTTCAACATCATGGGAATTTCTGGGACTTTGCTAGTGACATCCTATGAACTTCTGAACAGAAAAGAATTAAGGAACAAAACAACTTGGCTGGTTTGTTTATGATTGGGCATGTTACAAAGAGTTAATCATACGGCTCCTTGTACCTTTTTGCTGTGTTTATACCATCTAAACATCAGAAACCTGAGGACGTATCAGAATAACTCTTATTGGTATAAATTTTGCAGTATCCCTGGCCGTAACGAGGCATTCTGGAAGGAGCTTGATTATGTCAAGAATCTGTGGAAGAATAGGCAAGAACTGAAGGTTGAAGATGCTGGTATTGCTGCATTGTTTGGACTGGAATGCTTTGCATGGTTTTGTGCTGGTGAGATAGTGGGAAGGGGTTTTACTTTTACTGGTTACTATCCCTAAGGAAAATCAGCTAGTAGAAGGCAGGGAGTCTGATGGATGTGTATGCCTTTTATCATCGTTTGCATGATTGAATTGCGGCCACTTTAGATGCACATTTTTCTTGTTTCGGTGAAATTTTTGAAGCTGAGAAATCAGTGGTTAACTTGCTAGCCTGAATAATTTTTATAGTCGAAATGGCTTAAGCTTGGTAAGCCTTACTGTTGTGTTTCTGGATTTGTCAGCATAATGTACTGCACCCCATTCTTCTTCTTTCTTTGATTATTCCAATTATTTCATGCCACTGATTGGTGGTATAGCAGGGTGTTAGCTGAACTGCCAATTGGTCTATCCGCAGCCATGAAATTTGGATTATGGGTCAAATTTTAAGAAATTAAAATATCTGAAAAATTCATATAAATTAATGCATTAATATTCAATAAATCAATGTATAATATAATTAAATGTAGGATTATTACAAAATTATTAAAAAACTAAAAGAAAAGGTTTCAATTATTGGTATCTTTTTTACAATTGTTAGAAGGCAAAATTGGTGCGGATAGTGACGCGTTTCCCACTCAATAATGCACAACTAAAAGTGAATTCCAAGTCTTCAAGCAGGATGAACAAAGCCAAAGTATTTTTCATCACAGCTTTTGGTTTTACTCATCGGTGTTCTTTCAACGGTTTCAGTTAGCTTTGTTGTTTGTATTATCTAAGGAGGAGTTTGCGACTGTTGAACATGCTAGGAGAAGTGGGGGTGTATAAAGTTGTCGTTAATAGAATTTTTGGAGTCTATTTTCTAGTGTACGTTTGATGATGAAGAAGTGAATATCTTGGAAGCAATGGGTAGGAAGACAGGAGGTTGGACAATAAGATAAGATGGAGGGATTGGAAAAAGATATATTTTTAGTTAATAATAAATTTATTATTTTATTTTAATTAAAATGTCACGTGCCATAATATAATCGGTCAATAGACCTTTTTTAACGGAGTTAATGGTTGGACCAAAAGTGTTACCTGAATCAAAGTTTGAGTGTCATTTTTATCAAAAAATAATAATTTATAGTTAATTTTTTATTTAAGTCTTTTGAATTTTATTGCTTGAAGAGAAATTAATTTTTTTTATATAAATTAATTTGTTTTAAAATAATTATGGGTATTATTATTCAAAATTTTCTTGATTCTTCAATTAATTTTTTTTAACTCAAAAAATTTTGTGGGTCAATTGGCTCCACCACTGCCTAAAGTTGACCTATCTATAATTAAGCAATGTACATGGTGGAACCTTTGATGTTACACTCGTGCTGGTCTTGCATGGCGCTGAACCCTGATCTACCTTTAACGTAATACTAAAATGGCATTTGGAAGAAAAAATAAGACACACACCGCAATGGGTAAGCAAATGTATGGAAATAATTTCCAACCCCTAAATCGTTTATTTGACGCCACAACTCTACGTCTTCCTTATATTGCGCCATTCCCTAATTTGAGTGAGTGTTGTAATGGAATTCGTTTACAGACTCAACACTCAGGATAAAATTTAAAAATAGAAAAAAAGGTTGGGAAAAAAAATGAAGAAAGAAAAACCTACATTTTCAATTTCCTATTAACATTTTTTTTATTCAGCTCTAACATCTTAATTTCCTTAAATCAAAATCAAAACTCAGTTTGTTTTCATGGTGTCTTCGAAAAAGATTTGAAGACAAAACCATTCTCTCCTTATCACGCTCCCTAAATAATCAAAATGCTTCGCAGGCGCTTCAAGCCAGAAAAATGGTTAATTATTTTCTTAATTCTATTTTAGTAATTGTTTCCTTAAAGTGGTTTTTGGATTGAAGAGGATGTGATCATATGGTTTTTCCCCTTGAATTTATGCAGCAAGATAGCTTTAAAGCTAGCCATACCGCGAATAAAGGTAATGAGGAACAAGAAGGAAGCACAGTTTAAGCAGTCCAAGAGGGAATTGGCTCAATTACTGGAGTCAGGGCAGGATCAAACTGCCCGAATTCGGGTACTGATTTAAAAAAAAAAAAGTTGATAAACATGATTTTATTATTATTATTTTCTTTTTGTAATGTGGTGGTAGTGGTGGTGTTTATTTTGTTTTTCAGGTGGAGCATGTCGTTAGGGAAGAAAAAACCATGGTAGCATATGATCTTCTTGAGATATATTGTGAACTCATTGTGGCACGTATGCCGAGCATTGAGTCTCAAAAGTGTGTAAAAGTACTTCCTTTAGTATTTCATATTTCGATTTTATTCACTTTTAACTTGAGATTTATATTGAATTATGTCTCTTATTTAAGGGTTGGGAGGGGTACGGGTAGTTCTAGACATTGTGTAAAAAAAAACAGATATGATACGAACTTATAAAGAGCTTAATGTTAAAAAAAAAAACTTTAGCATACTTTTGTCTAGTATTTACTTCAAGCTTGGGTAATATGAAATTAGGAATTTAAATGCGGAGAATAAACCTTTCCCCTTGGTCTTTAAAACTCTTTACCTGACATTTGATTGAGCTGCCAAAAACTAGTTTGATTTCTATCCTCCTGCAAGAGTTTTGAATGCCTGTTTATTTAATTGGCTGGATATGTGTGCTTAAATGTATAGAAAGCTAATCATGGATAAATGCATTATGGCTAGTTAATAAAGAGGATGATCTTATAAGAGTTTTAGTTTTTCGACCAGATTAAATTATGTCAATCGCTAACAAACTTGATCATTCAGAAACTGCCCAATTGACTTGAAAGAAGCAATTTCAAGTGTCATTTTCGCATCTGCAAGGTGTGAGGAGATACCAGAACTCAAGGATGTCACCAAACATCTTACAACAAAATACGGAAAAGATTTTACTACTTCAGCTCTTGAGCTGCATCCTGATTCTGGTGTTGGTCGAATGGTGGGTTTTCATGAACATAAACGGGTTAACAAACATTGATTGAAATGTAACTCAAAGTTCTATAATACTACTATTGATTGATCCTTTCCTTTTAGTTGGTTGACAAGTTATCTGTCAAAGCACCAGATGGCCCAACCAAACTCAAAATTTTGACTGCAATTGCTGAGGAACACAACATTAAGTGGGACCCTGAATCATTTGGAGCAAAAGAGTCAAAGGTTTATGACAACTTGATGGTAAGAGTAGAATAGTGCAAATTAGGTTTTTTCTTTTTTTTGTTTGACGTGCCAACATACAGTCAATGCTTAGGATCATTCTTGGAGAAATATGGTCGAATGTTATTTGTTTGTTAGAGATGTAATGGTTTGCTTGAAAACTTATTTCTTTCCATATGAATTTGCTTGTGCAGAATGGACCAAGTACTTTACCAGAGGCCACCAAAATGTCGGCAGGTCCTCATAATACCCAAGCTTCAACAAGTTATTATGTACAGAGACCTCCTAGTGTTCAAGATCCAAAACACATTGCTAAAAGTGATGTGCCCTCAAGCTTCTATGAGCACAAATCAAGATTATCTCCTCATCCTAAAAACTTTGATTATTCAAATACTAGTGCCAATAATTCAATCTCCTCTGGAGCTTATCATCCAAGATCAAAACCTCAACGTATGTTAATTAGATTAGAACTTGCATATGATTCAATTCTTTTGGTATTTTTTTGTTATCATCATCATCACCATTATTTGGGTGCTTTCCTTAGCAGAAACTGAAAAACAAGGGATGGAATTTGAATTCTCAAATACTAGTGCCAATAATTCAATCTCCTCTAGAGCTTATCCTCCAATATCAAAATCTCAACCAATGTTGATTAAATTAAAACTTGCATATCATTCAATTCTTTCAATCTTTTTTTTGTTTGTTTGTTTTGTTTTTGACTTATAATTACATATTTGAGTACTTTTCTTTGCAGAAACTGAAAATCAAGGGACGGAATTCAGGAATTCATCTTATAGGAATGAGAGTGCTTCACCTAGGGAACATGGGAATATGGAATTCAAGGATGCTACTGCTGCTGCTCAGGTAGCTGCAGAATCTGCAGAGCGAGCGAGTATGGCTGCTCGAGCTACTGCTGAACTTTCAAGTCATGGAAATATCGCCCCTCAGTACTCAATGGAATCTAACATATCGGGTCATGGTATGAGAGACGAGGAACCAAGAAAATATATTGGCTCGGCCTCTCAGTATGAATATTTTGCCAGACATCCAGTTGATACTTCCTTTCATGAAAGGAATTCTATGAAGTATGAACAAACTGACAGCAACAAACAACATAATCGAACAGGAGAGACTGAAAATGGTTTTACTAACTTTGTGAAGAATGATGGTAAATCTACTCACTGTTCTTCTAAGTCGACTGCGGATTCCTTCAATGAAAAACCATCAGTGATTAATGAAATTCCAGATGCATATTCTCAAATAAACTCATCTGTAGGCAGGGAAATGGAGCATTTTTCTGAAGTGACTATGGAGAGAAACTCAGGCAATGAGATGCAGTTTGTGAACGAATTGCATGGTATTAAGAATCCGCAGAATGTTGACGATCATGAAGTAAGGGACTGCAAACAGTCAAGCTATTCTTCTCACTCTCGATCAAACACTTCCATCAATGATTGTGATGTCGCCTCTAATTTAGATTGGCAGAAGTCAGAAAATGATAATAGAAACTCAGGTGAAAAGATGCAATTTGTGAATGAACTGCACGATAGGAAGAATTATGATGTTACTGATTATCAGGAAGAAAGGATTGGGAACCAATTAAGCTTTTCTTCATCTTCTAGTTCAAGTACTTTTAATGATGATGTTGATGTTGTATCAAATTTCAATCATCAAAAGTTGGGAAATTTTTCTGTTGAGAATTCTGTTCTTCTCAATGATAAAGGAAGCCTTCAAAGAAACACAATTGAAACAACATATACTTATGATAATGCCTCAGCAGTTTTTGATGATTATGGATCATATAATGATGAAGGTACTTTTGATTTTGAGGAGGAGCACAAGGTACATGAAGACAATATGAACCTTTCATATCCATTTCAAAGATCACCGGCTCATCCATGTCCATGTACAAATTCTTTGGGCTTTAAGCAGAAGGTTGAATCACAAAAAGAGCCCTATTCACAATCGCATATTTTCTCAGAGCAGCGGTCTACTCCTGTCTTCTTTGAAAGTTCAACAAGCTCGGCAGTTCCTTCACATGGAAATGATTTGCCTCCAACTTTTGATAAGTATGGCCCTAGCTCAGAAAGTGAAGATGAAGTAGACAAGTCTGATAGGAACAACAATCCTAGTATAGGGAGTCAGAAAAGGAATATGGATTCCCACCAAGCTGAAAACAGTGTTTTCAATCAACGGTTGGCTGGGGGCATGGAAGATACTGAACTTTCTAATGATTCTAGTACGGAAAGTAAGGAATTGAACTTTGGGAAGTTGATAGGTGGCCTTCGAAATAAGGGCTATAGGCATCCACCATATTTAAAAATTCCTCAAGGGATTGCTTTATCCTCTGGAGAGGCAGAGAATGATACATTTGCTAGAATTAAACAAACATCCCCACCACTAGCTGTGGAGGATTCAGTTAGTACTAGATTTTACAATCAAGAATGGTGCAGTAGGAAAGGGAGTGGTGAAGCGAGTCAAAAACTCAACAAGAGAATATCAGTTACTTGTGCTGATTCTAGTGATGATGACTTTGAGGAGGAAAGACCAAAACAGACTTTTAGTAGCACTCGAGACCTATACAATATACTGCCAAGCTCTGAAGAAAATAAAAGATCAACCTCAAGGGTCCCCATGGCATATTTTGATTCAGGAAATAGTGATTCCGATGAAGATCTTCCTAAAACAGGTTCAAAGGTTCATTCAAGCATTGGTTTTTCTCACAAGACAACTGCCTCCCCGAATTCAGGAAAAGGTTCCACTGTTAAAGCTGCAGTTTCCTCCGAATCGACGCTAGTTTCTAACCCCATACCATATTTTGGTCCAGGAAATAGTGATTCTGATGAAGATCTTCCTAAAACAAGTTCAAAGGCTCGTTCAAGCACAATTTTTTCTCATAGGACAACTGCCTCTCCAAATGCACGAAGAGGTTCCACTCTTAAAACTACAGTTTCCTCTGAATCGAAGCTAGTTTTTGACCCCATGCCGCATTTTGGTCCAGGAAATAGTGATTCTGATGAAGATCTTCCTAAAATAAGTTCAAAGGCTCGTTCAAGCATGATTTTTTCTCATAGGACAACTGCCTCTCCAAATGCAAGAAGAGTTTCCACTCTTAAAACTACAGTTTCCTCTGAATCAAAGGTAGTTTCTGACCCAATGCCATATTTAGGTCCAGGAAACAGTGGTTCTGATGAAGATCTTCCGGAAACAAGTTCAAAGACTCATTCAAGCACTGGTTTTTCTCATAAGACAATGGACTCTCCTTCAAATTCACGAAGAGGTTCCACTCTTAAAACTACAGTGTCCTTTGAGCCAGCGGTAGTTTCCGATTATGGTGGGGAGAAGAATTCCTCCTCAAGGAGTTGTAGTGCTGATGAAGCACTACTGGAGCTTCAGTCTCATAAAAGGAACTCAGATAACAGGGAAAGCTTTCAAAACTCCCAGTTGGCACCAGAGACCAAAATGAATTCGTCTGATGGATCTTCGAAGTCATCAGAAAATGAACAGCCGTCTACTTCTGTCCCAGTGATTGTATCATCAGGTAGCGCAGAAAGTTCGAAGGCTCAAAATTCAACCGAAGGGAGGCCAAGTTATGTTCACCCCAAGCTTCCTGATTATGATACTTTGGCCGCACACTTAAATTCTCTCAGGCAGAACCACCAATGAATATGTATTGTATTTGCATTCTGATATGCAGTTTACCAATATGACTACTGATTTCGATGTGCATGTTTATACATGTTCTTTTCGAGGTTTATAGGAATCCAACTTTATTTGTTTACTGGTTTGATTTCATAAACTTGTTTGATTTGTGACTTGTAGTACTGCAAGAAAATGTTCAAGTCTTTTGTGATTCGGTCTCATGTTTTCGGTTTATATTAGCATGCAATATCATCCTTTCTTGTAAATGTAAATATGTAATATGAGTCAGTTAATAAGCTACTAATGTAGAAAATCCAAAGCTGACATCAAATCAAATCGGGTTTATTTATGTAATGGCGGAGCCACTAACAACATGTTTGATTGGGTGTAACGGATTAGTCATTACAACCCTATTTTGTGGGCCCCACTTAATCCCCATTTAAACCCGTGTTTGGTTCGATGTATTGCCTATTACAGATCTATTACTTTACGGACGTATTCCTCATTTTCTATACATAAACAAGGATTAGCTAATAGTCTCTGTTTTACCCTCCCAGCCGAAATCCATCTCCACCCCACCCTCTCCCTCCCAACATCAACATCAGATCGCCTGTGAGTAATCTCTATTTCTTTCCTCTATGCATGCATAATTCCAATTTTGTGAGTGAAAATTGCCCTTTCTTCAAAAACCCAGCCTTAAACCCTTCTTCTCTTTCAATACTCCATTCGAACAGGTTGTGGCGTCTCCCTCCTCTGAGCTATGGCTCGTTTCCATAACGTAAGTAATAGCTCTGTTTCTTTAACTTTGGCATCGAGCGACTCTTTTCAAGTCCAAAATTAGTCTACTCGCTTTGAATTTAGGCCTATTTTTGCACAGTTAGGGTCTTTTTGGGGGTTCTTTGTTTTTTTTTGTTGGTTTGGTTAAATCATGTTCTGGTATTTGAATTTAAACAAAAAAAAAAGAGAAAGAAAAGGTTTTTGTTAAGCCAATTGTGAAAAAGCAGTAGCAACAGCAACCGAATGTAGACCATATCACAGGGAATAAAATCCGGAAGAGTTCTGTGTTTTCGATGGGGAAGCTTCCTGGTCCTCTTAGGCAACTTCAAATGGATTTGAGAAAATTGATGCTTCCTTATACTGCTCTCAAACTCAAGGTAATTCATTTCCCTTTTTTTTGTTTAAAAAAAATGAAATTTTGTTGTTTTATAAGTTGTCCCTTTAACTAGATTTATTGTTTGTCGTTGTTTAATGGTTGCAGGAGAATAAAAGGAACAATCTGAAAGACTTTTTGAATGTTGCAGGGCCAATGGGTGTAACCCATTTCCTCGTTTTATCTAAAACCGAAACTTCGCCTGTCCTTAGGGTTGCAAAGACCCCTCAAGGCCCTACTCTTACATTTAAAATACATGAATATTCATTGGCTGTTGATATAGCCTAATCTCAATTGCGCCCTCGTTGCCCGCAGGATCTTTTCAAGAATCCTCCTTTGGTAATTTCTTCTACTCACACTGTCTCAGCAGTGGAACTTGTTAGGTTATTGTAATTCTTAGCTGCTTGTATAACTTAGAAATGGATGTCTTTTTATGAGCCAAATATTGTGGTGTTTTTTTATATTAAAACATAACTAAAGAGAGATTGAAACCTCGTGCTTTCTTTGAGTTTATGCCTTAACTTGTATGGAACCTTCATGGTAGTAATTCTAAATATATCTTTGGGCAGATTGTTCTGTCTGGTTTTGCGGCAGCAGATGAACAATTAAGGCTCACGACTATGGTGTTCAAGAACATCTTTCCGGATATTGATATCAATACTGTGAGTTCACTTAGACAGTTAAATTATAGTATCCAAAGTGATCTCATTTCTTTTCTTCTTCCCTCTTTAACATTGTTTGGACATGAAATGTTTCAGGTTAAACTTTCTTCTTGCCAGAGGATTGTGTTGCTTAACTACAATAAAAACACGAAGCTTATTGATTTTCTGACATTATTCTATCAGACTAAAGCCTGTTGGTGTCTCGCGTAGAATTCGAAAATTCGTGCAGAACTATCAAGTGCCTGATCTTCGGTATCTTCAAGATATGAGCGACTTCGTCACTAAGTGAGTATTGTTATGAGCTATACGTATTTATAGTACTGTCCTTTTGAATGGTATACTCTTTGTGATTCGTTTAGTTCTCCTCACTCCTTTGATCTATTATATGAAGAGCGGGTTATGGATCAGAAAGCGAAGCTGATGAGGAAGCTGCAACAGTTAATCTGACTAGTGATCTTAGTCGAGTTAATCATGCCTCTACAAAAAGCGCGGTTAAGCTTCAAGAAATTGGACCTAGAATGACTCTCCAACTCACCAAAATTGAGGGTGGACTATGTTCTGGTGAAGCTATGTTCAGTGAATATGGTATGTTCATCTATCCATGTGAAAACAAGAGAAGATCTCGAAAAAGAAAGAAGTCTTTTAACCTTATCATTTACATGCTAGATTATTTTGCTGAGACCTGTTCTATAATGTGCCTTTATTCAACTAGCATATTTATACAACTATTTTGTTATTTATCAGGCAATGGTGGCAATAAGAAAGAGCCAGGCAATGAGGGTAATGAAAAGGAAGACGGTGAGAATGATGGCTAAATGGAGGATAGCGGTGAAGATGATGAAGCGGATAACGAGGAAGATATGGAAGAAAGTGAAGAAGATTAGTGCTTTAGCAAAGTGGAAGGTGCAATACAACTTCCATTTTCTGATTAAATGGCATGGCACTTGACATTAGCCATGTTCTTTACATGGGGAAGATGCTTATCTGGAGTGAGGATCTGATAAGCTTTTGTGCCAGTTAGCCTCTTGTTTTTGCTTTTTTACTTCCCAGCTTTGTTTGTTTCCTCCTGAATTTTGGCTTAAATTTGTTGTAGAAAATCCATAGATTTTGATATAAGAAAGAAAAGGCCATATTTTCAACTTTTTTTCTTAAAATATTTGTACTAGTAAATCAATTCACGTTCCTTATATGGTAATAATATTTTAATAGCATGAACATTGGCATGGTATCTCAGCATGTCAGAGAAACTCCATGCAAGCAGTAGAAGACACAATGTGAGGTTAAAAATATCTGTAGGCAGCAGTAGAAGACACAATGTGAGGTTAAAAATATCTGTAGGCTTATATTTGGGAGCATAACAGATACAATAAGGTAATACATATTAAGTTGATTCTGAACCTATTCTATTGAGAAATTTAAACAACATAGATAAGATAAAGATCACTCCATGGTTCAGAAATGAGACAAACGTTCTCTTTCCAAAGGACATTAAAATATGTATTGCAGTTTAAAAATAATAAAGTAGATTATAAATTATATTTAATAATAATTATTTTAAATTATATTTTATAGTATTATATATTATGATTTTAGTAAATTCATATAAGAATATTTAATACTAAGAATTTTATCAAATTATATTTAATAATAATTATTTTAAATTATATTTTATAGTATTATATATTATGATTTTAGTAAATTCATATATTTTATTAAATTAAATTTAATAATAATTATGTTAAAATATGATTAAATTATTTATTATTTATATTAATAATCTTATTAAAATTTAATAACAATAATAAATTCATATAATAATATTGATTATTAAGAATTTTATTAAATTGTATATTTTAATTAAAATATATTTAATAATAATTATGTTAAAATATGATTAAATTATTTATTACTGATATTAATAATCTTATTAAAATTTAAAAACAATAATAATAATCATTTATCTAAACAAATTTCTGCTAAGGGTATTTTAGTCATTTTAGTTTTTTTCCTTATGCTATTACACCTCTATCCCATTCAACCAAACACAAGAATACTATTATGCCTCTATTCCATTACATTCAACCAAACAATTGATTTGCTATTACGCTTCTATTCCATTACGCATCTATTTCATTACGCCTCTATTCCAATACAGCGAACCAAACGTGCTGTAAGAGACTCAGGGGTATGGTCCCCCAAAGCCTAAGATTTTTCAATTTTCTCTATTATATACATACTATGACCCTACCAAATATAAAAATAGATTCCCCCAATATTAAAAGTAGTATTTAAAAAAATTATTTTTGAGAAAAAAACTGAGGAAAAATCTCTTGAAGAAGCTAAATTTGGAGAGTTTCTTATAGATAATCTTATTGTTTATATTAAAAGAGAGATTGCTGAAATTTTTGATTCAGACTCTATATTTAGTGATTTTATTTCTTTAAAAGAATGTCGTGCACAATTTTAAATAATGATATGCTATTTCTTCCTAATTGTTCTTTTTAAATATGTTTTCATACTAATTTTTTAAACTTATATACATATATATATTTGAAAATATAATGTGGAACAAAATTTTTATTTAATTTTTTGTAGTATAATTAACATATATAATATATGTTAAAGGAATTCCCTTTTTATATAGCACGGTTAGCACTCGTAAAGTTAATATTGTGGTTCACCACTGTATTTATGTTATTTTGGTTCAGATGATATGTTTAATAACTTGGAATTTATGTTGATAAATTTTAAATTGGATATTATTTCATATTCACATTCGGTGTCATTTACATATTTGTCCAAATATATAAGAAAAAATATTAATAAATAGGGTTAAATAAGGAAATCAGGCAATTCAAACTGTAGTATTTAGTTCAATTTTGGTTTGTTTTTTACTCTCTTTTTTTAATTTAATTCGGTTTTGGTTCCATTATTATTTAAATACATTTGGTTTAGTTTGTTTTTTCTTCACAAAATTTTAAAAACTCTACAATTATTTGAATCGAATTAAATTTTTATTTAAATTATAATTATTTTTATAATATAAAATAAATATTTTATATATTAAATTAGTGAAAATGAATGTAAAATGCTATAGAATTTTTTTGAAAAAAAATTAAAATTGATAAACCAAACCAAACCAATCCAAACTTGTAAAATTCAATTTAATTTGGTTCGATTATGTTTGGTATTCAATTTGGTTTAATTTGAATTTAAAAAAATTTAAAAATTTCTCCAAAACACATTTCAACCTATACTTTTTAAAGTAAAAGTTGTGAATTTAGTTCTTATATTTTAATTTGATTATTTTTAGTTTCTGTACTTTTTAATTTTTAAAATTTCAGTCCTTACTAAATGATAACGGTTAAATTCATTAATTAAGTTTTAATATTTTCAAAATTTGACGTGAAAAATATATTATCACACGTGTAATGTCATATCAAGATCAACTTGCCATTTCCACATATTACTCACTAAAAATTTAATTAATGGATTAATGACTAACTTCGCGTCAAGATTGAAATTCCAAAGTTTGAAAAACATAAGGATTTAGAATGATCCAATTAGATAATATGGAACAAATCTACAATTATATGTGTAGTATAGGACTAGGAATTGAATTTAACCAAATGGATTTAATTGCTATTGTTTGGGACAGATTAAAATTTCAAAATTCGAAAAGTATAAGGACTAAAATGAGCAATTCAAAAATACAAAGACTAAAAGTGATCAAATTAAAGTTTATAGACTAAATCCACACCTTTCATGAAATATAGAGACTAATAATATAATTTAACCTTAGAAAGTTGGGGGATAGAGAGTTAGAGGTAGGGGCAAGTGAGTGTTCGACCGAATTGAGTGAAAATTTTTTGAGTTAATCAAGTTGGCGAGTCTTATTTTATCATCCTAACTCAATTCGAAATTTTTTCAAATTGAGTTGAGTGAAATGAAATTCAAGTTGAGTTGAAATGAATGAAATTGTTCGAGTTAAATTAAAAAAATTAAACATGTCAAATTGAAATCTTGTTGCAGTATAACTAATACCATGTTAGAGCACAAAAATTTGAAACCATAAATATTTGAAAAAAAAATTCAAAGCAAAATAAGAAAAAAAACAAGATACTTTAGTACGATAAACTTGAACCATTAATTAACTTATTTAAATCTCCAAAATTATTATTTTTAACTTTCTTTATATACTCTTTAGAATTTTGTTTTTAAATTTTTTAAAATATATATCAAAATGTTTAAATATTTTGAAGTTTTGTTGTGAGAGACCAACTTACTTATTTTCAAAATTAACAGGGACCAAAGCAGTAATTACAATAATTTATTATTTGAATTATTCGAGTTGTTCCAATTATTTGAATCATAAAATTCAACTCAACTTGAACTCGAAATTTGAATTATTTATTCGAGTTGACTAAAAAAATTGAATAACTCAAAATAATTTGAAATTCAAAAAAGAATTATTATTTTTAAATCCAACCAAGTTTTGCGGAATTGAGAGTTATCAATCCCTTTTCTTTAACAGGAATTAGGGTAAAAGGTACTAATTCAAACTTCGGCATATTAGTAATCCTTGTCCTAATTTTCGATACAAAAAATGGTATTGTTTCAGTAATATACATGATAAATAGATTGAGTGCATTAAAATAAACTAATTTAGAATTTAGTGGACTAAAAGTGAAAATAAACCGTTAAAAGAAAATGTGGAGTCACAAATAAATAAAAATTTTAAATATATATTGATACGCGGAATTGGAAATTAATAGTATGAAGCAAATTATATAAAGTAGAAAAGTTTAAGTGTAACATCCTTGACAGCTCGAAGATGAAAATAGTGTCAGTATGAATCTTACAAGTGTTAGAATGTTCGAATTAGATAAAATATAATTTTTTAATATTAGTGAAAAAGCTAGTTGGAGATTATAAGAAATCAAAAAGGCTTTTGGATTTAGAGAAATTAAATTAAGGTATTGATCAAATTGTAAAAGTGTGAGAGTTGTAACTATCTGAAAGATAGTGGTGTCAGAAATTGCTAAAATCACAAAAATACTGAACAAAACTTCATCTATCATTTCTTCTTATTTCTTTTTCATGCAAAGTACGTAAGTATATATACAGTAAGTCAAAAGTAGTTACAACTGCCCTTACCTAACTAACTGTTAACAACTAACTAACACTTCTTTATCTCCTAATATTCCTCATACTCATCCATTCCCTGGCTAACTAAAACACCTCCTAGTTTATGTTAACCACTCGAAGTAAATCCCGAAACCGGTTAAACCCTGGAGCTGACAGAGGCTTTGTTAGTACGTTTGCTAGCTGATGGGTCCCTAGGACGTGACCAACTTGAACAACTCCAGCTGCCACCTTTTCTCTGACAAAGAAAATATCTAGCTCGACATGCTTGAATTTGGAGTGCATGACTGGATTTCCTGCAACTGCTATGCTGCTGAGCTATCACACCAAACCAGTGCCTTTGGTAAGCTTGGAACACACAGTTCAGTCAATAAGGATTGTATCCACGTCATTTCAGCGGTGACATGTGCAACACTCCTGTATTCCGCCTCTGCTGTGGAACGAGACACAACGTGCTGCTTCTTCGAGCTCCACGAGACTGGATTTCCTCCAAAGAAGATACATACCCAGAGGTGGACCTTCGATCGTCAATGTCCGATCCCCAACTCGCATCAGAGTAACCTTCAAGAAGGAGTTTAGAAGCGCGAGTAAACTGTAATTCGTAGTTTATTGTCCCTTGTAAATACCGTAGTATCCTCTTGACTGCTTTGAGGTGACCAGTTAGTGGCTTATGCATGTATTGGCACACCTTGTTGACTGAATAGGCGATGTCAGGCCTGGTGATCACGATATATTGTAAGGCTCCCACGATGCTTCGATATTGATGTTCATCTTCAAGGGGGCTTCCTTCCTCAGCAGTTAGATGATTATTTGCAACCATCGGTGTTGGGAGAGCATTTGATCTGTCCATAGCTACTTTTTGAAGCAAGTCTCTGATGTATTTAGTTTGAGACAGAGCTATCCCATTCGTTGTGTGCTTGACTTCAATACCAAGGAAGTAGCTCAACTGCCCAAGGTCCTTCAACGCAAACTGAGCATCAAGTGTCTTGACAAACTGATCAATTTCCTGTGAGTCACTGCCTGTAATGATGATGTCATCGACATACACTAAAATGTACAACAAAGCATCCCCTTGATGTCGAATGAAGAGCGAGCTATCAGCCTTGGAGGTGTCGAACCCCATGGTCACCAAAAAATCCCTTAGTTTTTGAAACCAGGCTCATGGAGCCTGTTTGAGACCATAGAGAGCCTTCTTTAGCTTGCAGACCAGAGGCTCTCCATGCAAGCCATACTGTTCGAAACCTGGTGGCTGTGACATATAGATTTCCTCACTCAAGTCTCCATTAAGAAAGGCATTGTTTATGTCAACTTGTCGAAGAGACCACTGTGAGAAACGGCCAAGGCGAGGACGACTCTAATTGTGGTGGGTTTGACGACGGGACTGAAAGTGTCTTGAAAGTCAACACCGGCTTCCTGGAGGTACCCTTTGACCACGAGTCTGCCCTTGTATCTCGTAACGGAACCATCAGCATGCCTCCTAATACGGAAGAGCCACTTACAGCTAACGGCTCGTCGACCTTCAGGTAAACCAACTAGCTCCCAGGTGAGATTGGCAATCAAGGTATTGTACTCTTCCTTGGCTGCTGCAGTCCAAGCTGGACTTTGAAAAGCCTCATGAATGGTGGTAGGTTCAACTTCTTCCACTATTGAAGCCAGCACTTTAGGTCGAAAAATCCCACTTTTCGAACGTGTTTGCATGGGGTGATGATTGACTCGAGTGGGTAGTGATGGAGATAAGTCAGGGTTCTCAGGTGGATCACTTGTTTCATTAGGAGCTGGAGACTCTGTAGAATTGTGTTGAGACTGGCCAGGAGAGGTGTCTATAGTAGACGGGCTAGCAGACGCCCGTGCTGTAGCAAAAACATGCGAACCACCAGCTGAAACTATTGGGAGAACAGACCGATGAGGCACCATCCGCAAACTTTGTGATACGGCCTTGGTTTGGAACCCATATTTGAAAGGGAATTTTTCCTCGTCAAAAATTACATGTCAAGACACAAACATGCTGCCGTCTTCTGCGAGACATCGATAGCCCTTGGTATTAGGAACACTGCCAAGGAATACGCATTGTTGAGACCGAAAACTCAGCTTGTGGGGCTGAAAGGGCCTAAGATTTGGGAAGCATGCACATCTAAAAACCCTTAGAAGCTCATAGCTCGGTTTGACTTTGTGGAGAACCTCATAGGGACTAGTCTGTCCAAGGACCGGAGTTGGTAGTCGATTGGTTAGGTGAACTGCATGCATAACAGCATAGAACCAAAACTTCAAAGGTAGGCTTGCATGAGCTAAGAGAGACAAAGCCATATCAATAAGCTGTCTATGTTTTCTTTTGGCAACCCCATTTTGCTCCGAGGTATAGGGGCACGCAATCCTGTGTTGGACACCAAGAGAGGACAACTCACGAGCTAATACTCGATACTCACCACCACCATCAGTTTGTAGCATTTTAATGGAGCTATCAAATTGCACTTTAACCAGCTGATAGAAATCCCTAAAACATCGAGCCACTTCAGACTTGTTTTGAAGAAAATAGACCCAGGTAAATCTGCTATGCATGTCCACAAACGAAACATAATAACGAAAACCATTGGAAGGTAACCATGCAGGGCCCCATACATCAGATACAACGAGTTCAAAAGGAGAGGAATACATTGTTTTAGATGCTGTAAACGGAAGTTTGTGAGCTTTACCTAGTTGGCAAGCTGTACACACATGTTGAACACAGTTCTTTTTAACTGGAATATTACAAGTTTTTAAAACTCATTCAAGAACCTCAGTACACGGGTGACCTAATCTGTCATGCCACAAAGAAGAAGGTGCAAGCTGAACAGAATTGGCAGTATTCAATACAGTTGAATTTGACTCTGGAGCTTTAGCAACTGAAGCTGTCAAAAGCTTTGCAAACTGAAACTTGTAAAGGCCATCATGCATGCGGCCCTCGAGAAGCGTCTTCCCTGTTTGTACATCCTTCACAAAACATAGAATAGGGTGAAACTCAAAATAAACATTGTTATCTCTAGCAAATTCACCCACAGACATTAAATTCTTGCACACTGCAGGGACATGCAGTACGTTCTGAAGCTTTAGGAGTCGGGTCCCAGTGGAGAGAGTGGTTGAACCAACATGAGCAATAGGCACCAAATCACCATTACCCATAGTGACACAACTCTTACCTGTATATGAAGAAGGAGTCGCAAGATTGGACACCTCTGGTGTTATATGGTTCGTTGCTCCAGAATCGGGGTGCCAGATAGAACTACTTTGTGAAGATGGATGAGGAGGAAAAGAACCAGAGGAAGACTGAGGATTTGTGTGACAGCAGTGAGACACCACTTGACATGTAGGAGCAGCTGGCACACAACTGGAAGCATGCAGCTGATGACAGTTGACTTGGACCGTGTCAGCCCCTGCATTCTCAGAGAAGGACTCATCAAATCTGTGGTAACATGTTTGAACCATGTGGCCTACCTTCCCACATAACTGGCATTGCGGCCTCGAACGTGACCATCCTCGGCCATTTCCCCGAAAACGACCTCGAGACCACCCACGGCCCTGTCCTCTATCATTCTGCTTGGAGTCTTGGGAATACTTGGCAGAGTCTGCTGATCATTTACCCGTATCATCGTTATTTCGCTGATGAGTTGCCAGATTTGCTTGACATGGGGTGTCTTTTAACAACTCTAACTGACGTGCTTCACAGTCAAGTAACAATTCACTTAACAAATCAAGAGATAACGGAGTTGCAGTAGCTAGAACTCTAATGGAATCAAACTCAACAGAAAGTCCAACCAATATAACGTTCACTTGTTCCTGTTCGGATATAAAGCTCCCAGCAGCAGTCAAATCATCACTAAGTTGCTTGACTTTCGACATATATTCTTTAACAGAAAGACTGGACTTCTTGAGAGAGTATAAAGCATGCCTCATGCTCAAAATCTTTATGTTTGATTTAGCACTAAATTTCCTTTCAACAGCATTCCACAGATCACAACTAGTTTTGGCAGTTGTAAGATGAGCCAAAATATCATCCGTAATAGTAGATAAAAGCCAAGAGGCAAGAAACTTATCTTGCTTACGATGAACGATGAAATCTTGATTCGCAATTTGCTGACCATCAGGACCATCAATAAACTGAGGATGAGAGGTAGTGGTACCTAGTACATATCCTTCAAGTCCATATCCTTCAAGAATCAACAAGAGTTGATGTTTCCACAAAAGGTAGTTGTGCGACGCAAGCTTTATCGTATCATGCTTGGAGAAGTAGTGCACTTCAGTCGAGCCTTGAGTACCATTACCTTGTGAGTGTTCAGCTTCTCTGGTGTTGGACGAGTGACGAGGTGTATCACCTGCTGCATCCGTGGCCATGAGGAACACAACGCACCCTTCTTTTTTTTCTCAGAAAACTCAACAAGATTCAACTAGCTCTTGATACCATGCTAAAATCACAAAAATACTGAACAAAACTTCATCTATCATTTCTTCTTATTTCTTTTTCATGCAAAGTACGTAAGTATATATACAGTAAGTCAAAAGTAGTTACAACTACCCTTACCTAACTAACTGTTAACAACTAACTAACACTTCTTTATCTTCTAATAGAAATGGTGGTTTCAGAATCCTGTTCTCCAATGATCGAGTTCGTAAATTTTATTAATTAATATTTACAAATCAATTATAATATTATATTGAACTTTGGTCTGACGAATTTTTCAATTAGATAGTTGGTTAAGGTACAAGTGGATTGACTCTAAAGTCAGTGATACTAGAAAATGAGGTATCGGGACATATTTTTCATAGATCGAACTCATAAGTACTTTTAGAAAAATATTTACAGAGTTACTATATAAGTGAATTAAATTTTAGATATTTGATAAATTAGTAATTAATTAAGGTATAGAGAAACAATTGCTAGTGAATTTTTAATTAGAACGTAGGATCAATGATTAAAATGGAAATTGAACCATTTTAATTTGCATAGTGGGCGGTTAGGTTGAAGGAATATTAGATTTATTAAGAAAAATATTATTTATTTTATATTTTAATGTATATCATATGTTGGCGGAGGAAAAAGACATTATTCGACATCTTTTTCCTCCCAAGGCCGAAACAAAGAAAAAGAAAAACCCAAGGGTGCGCTGGAAGCTTAAACCTTAATTGGTATGTTCAATATAATCTATTTTCTTGTAATTTTTATGTTTTAGAAATTTTGAGAGTTTGACTTAGTTGACTCATGTGTTAATTTTGAAGTTTATAAATAGTGCCATTGTTGAATCTTGAATCTTTTGATATTAAATGGTTGTAATATCTCAAAATTTGTATAAAATATTTCAATTAAGGCTCGAATTTAATTGGACATCTTAATATCTAGGTATGATTGAATATTTGAATGGTCAGAAATTTTAAAAATGTTACAAAAAAAAAAATCCCTATTTGATTCGTTTGATTAAGACCTGGAAATGAATGTTGGTGATATTGAATAATACCTGGAATTTTACAAATATAAACGAATATTTGAAGATATTTGTGTAGAGCATCATCATTTCATTTCTCTCCCACTTTTCTCATAGGCAATTTTAGCTAAACTTTCCTTTTCTTTCATTTAGGTTATTCTCTACCATTTTTCAACCCTTTCAAGCTCAAGTTTCTAAATTCTTCCATAGATTTTTAGTGAAAACAAGAGAATAACTCCATGGCAAGATAAGTTTCTTATGAAACAAGGTAAGGGGTGTTACACTAACAGGACCACCGGATTTAATCATCCTTTGAATTATCAACTTTCCGTTAATTTATTCAGACTGTTCATTGGTTAAATGCTTAGGATCGATCTTCCATCCATGACTCAACTTTTCAATTTCTCTTTTTTTGGGTTGCCATTCTGCCAATTAAGCTCTTCACTGTCGGTTTTAGTTGCTCTATTGATCTTTTGGATCATGAAATGTTAATGGTGGACATGGCTCCAGATTTTGAAACCATCCCTTTTTTTTTTCCATGTCGATATTTTCAAGTCACAATTAGTTTCCATTATGAACTATAGAACCAGTTTTTGTAGTAATTGTTTTTACATTATATAATGTGAAGTTATTGTTAGGAACAATTTGAGAGGTATGGATAATGAAAAGAAAAGATCAGCAAGTTTCAGCAAGGGGTTATTGCAAAGTGGAGAACTGTATCAGGTATTGCTCTCTCTTAAATCATTTCATTTCTTTTTATCTTGTTTAGTTTCTTAAGACATTTTTCAATAATGTGACAGTATGTACTAGAGACTAATGTGTATCCACGTGAACCGGAGCTGTTGAAAGAGCTAAGGGATATGACTGCTACCCACCCAAGGTAGTAGATTACCTTGCAAAATTACTGTGTTAGCTTATGAAATGAAATGAATTGATTTGTACTTAAGTTGTTATTTTACAGGGCTATAATGGCTACTGCACCTGATGCAGGGCAGCTAATTGCCATGCTCTTGAAGCTTATAAATGCGAAAAGGACAATTGAAGTCGGAGTTTTCACTGGATACTCCCTTCTCCTTACTGCTCTTACAATCCCAGAGGATGGCAAGGTATATAATACATCTCTTCCACCAAGACTAATACCTTAGCCCGCAAGTAAGCAATCTGTAGAATTGACTGTGGAGGTTTGAAGGCCATTTACTCGATCTCGTCTATATACTCTTTTTTACCATTTGTTTTTGTGTAGATTGTAGCCATAGATATGAATCGAGAGGCATATGAGATAGGGTTACCAGTTATCAGAAAAGCCGGTGTCGAGAACAAAATTGAATTCATAGAGTCGGAAGCTTTGCCGGTCCTTGACCAGCTCCTTGAAGATGTAAGGATGAAGTATTTTAAAATCCTTGTTCTTAGTTTTCATTCATTGTCCTTGCATTTATCATTATTTCCTGTTTCAGCCTGGAAATGAAAATGGCTTCGACTTTGCTTTTATCGATGCCGACAAGATCAATTACTGGAAGTACCACGAGAGGTTGATGAAGTTGGTGAAGGTTGGTGGGATTGTTGTGTATGATAACACACTGTGGGCGGGATCAGTTGCAATGCCGTAAGAGTGCACTCCAGAGATACTGAGGGAGGGCAGACAAAGAACACTGGAATTTAACAAGTTGCTGGCAGCGGATCCTCTTGTCGAAATTTCGCTTGCTCCATTAGGTGATGGGATCACAATCTGTAGGCGTATGCACTGAACTTATTATCCAAAGCTTAAACCATTTTAAACATGTTTGTGGTGGTTCCCTGTTCAATTACTGTATCAGTCAAGGAATAATGAAGTTAAACAAAGAGTCACAAAGGCCACCATTTTCATTCAAATGTTTGGTCTTGGGCTTTCGGCTGCTTCTAGTTTAGGATGGTAATGGTTTGGTTAGATTTGTCCTCCAATTTTCTTCTATTTAATTTTTCTAACACTTAAATTTAAAATTGTTTGTTAAATTACTCAAAAACAAAATTAATGCCTATTAATTTTGCAGTCATGATATTTAGGTGGATGTCTATCAATAAATAAATAATTTTTTAATATTTAAAATTTCAAAAAATTATTAAAAAATATAAAAGGTATAAAAAGTATTTTTAATTTTTAAAAATTAATTAATTGTGGAGTGACAAGTACAACACGCCTAAAAACAAATAACTAGCATAGCAATAGCATTCAGTTGTCGTTTTAATTGCTTGTATGGCTTTTTAGACATTTCCAACAATCATTGGAGGTGTTATCGTAATTTTTGATACAACCCGAAAATGGCATTTTAGATATTAAAATGAAAAACATGACCATTATGTAAGTTGGTCAGATTCTGAATGGTAGTAATACCGTTTGAAACAATTCCAACACCTTCCATTCAGCTGTCTTGTCTTATTTTCCCTTTTCCTCTTCAATTTTTCTCAATGGATGATCTTCCCCCATCTCTTGTCGTTGATATCCTCAGTCGACTCACTGATTCTGCCGACGTTGCTCGGTGCCGAGTCGCCTCCAAAACACTGAACTCTCTCACTCGCGAGGTCCGTTCCCTTAACCTCCTCTGCACCTTGTCTCGCTACCTCAAATCCCGCTCGCCGGAGACCAAGGACCACGTCACTCCTTTCAAGGCAATCTTTAATAACCTTGTCGGCCAGGCTCCCTGTCTAAATTCAATCTCGATTGGAGTCGATAAATCGCTCAGGAATATCTCGTATGACGACGTGGATGACGAGTCGGATGATTTGTATTTGACTGATGTGGGGTTCGTCAAGGAGTGGTTGCCCAAGGTTTGCGGCGACCTAGGGAAGCTGTCGATTTCGGATTTTTGGATACAATCTTGCTGGAGGAAATCTCAGATTTTGAGCTTGATTTCTTCTTGTTGTGAGTTTCTTGGCACTTGCAATTTCATTTTATTTCTTATTTGGTATTTGGATACACTATAATTAGTTTGAAATTGACCTTAATGGATTCGTTTTAAGGTAAATTGTACTTGTGAAGCTTAAATTGTGTTAAAATTTTGAGAGATAGGATAGTGAATGATGGTTAAGCATACCTTTAGAAATGAACTCTGTTACTACTATCTCCCGGTCATTTTGAATCGCTTGTGTTCCAATTCAGTAAGAGCAATTATCCCGTTAACATATATACATAAACACAAAAATTATATATACAAAAATGGTAAACAATCTAATGTAGTGAGTTGGGTTACTCGTACTGACCCGGTCTGGTCCGCATTCTTGGTAACATGAATTCAGTGTCAGTTTTGTTTTGGTTGCATAAAAGATTAAAGCTTTCTCTTATTCTTTAAGTTATATTGTTGCTTATGCAAAAGCCATTGCCTTTGTTTTTTTGTGTATGTAGGCAATGGTCTTATGGAGCTAGAAGTGAAGAATGCTTGGCTCTCGGTTGATGGATTAAATCCAATGACAAGGCTAACAAGTTTGACACTTGAATTTATTAGACTTGAAGACGAGGACCTAAACAAAGTTAATGAATGTTTTCCTTCTCTTCAAGTTCTAAATTTGGTTGGCGTTGGAGGACTTAAAGATCCCAAGATTCATCTCTTGCATCTTAAATCATGCTTGTGGACGGTGTCAAATGCTCCTCTGTCTCTGACTATCTTTGCTCCCAACCTCGTGAAGCTCAGGCTAAAATGTATCAAGCCGAAATCTCTTGTTCTCGACACCCCATTGTTGTCAGATTTCCATCTTTCGGTCGAGGAAGCATCTGATTTTAGAGTGAAAGAGTTCCATAATTTGGGAAACCTTCACCTTGAATCTTCGAGTCTTTGCTGCCTCCTTGGCATGTTTCCATCTGGAAAATCAGTTAGGAAGCTGACAGTGAATTCTCTCAAATGGACTGCAACAATTAAATTTCGCTTGGAAGCAGTGTTTGATGTGTTTCCGAATGCAACATATCTTAATATAGGCCCTGGGGCTTGGTGTGAAGCTGAGAATTGCTTTCGGAAAGGAGGTTTGGAAGATAGGAATGCATTGAAGGAGTTGAGAGAGATAGTGGCAAATTTAGTTGTGTATGATATTGAAGTTACCCTTTCGTTTATATTCTCTATCTTGGATAAATGCACCAAGTTATCAGACATGGCATTACTCTTCCACCCTAAAGGAGATTATAAACTTGCTAGAAGTCTCATCCCTAGGTGTACAGCTTATTGTCCAAGAGTAAAATGGAGATGGGGAATGCGGGAAGGGCCAAAAGACACCTGGGTCTCTGTTGGAATGTAATTTGGTTCTCTTTCCTCAAAATGAAATAGGAATGCTTAATCTTTTATGTTCTGTGTGTTGTTTCTCTGGTTTAAATTAACCTTCCTGCGTGAAGATGGTGAAGGTTTTTTAGTAAATCTCAAAAGCTTAGAATAAAGATTTTTCTTCTTTTTCTTGTAAATACATATAGGATTATAGGTGACTGGTATGGTATAAAGGCATCAGTAACTACATGACCTGTACAAATGAATATTGTTGCTTGGAAGGTGAAAGCATAACAAATTATAGATGAAGAACAACGGAGTTCACCCACCAAGCACCACAACATCCCGCCTTCCAGTAGAAGGAAAGGAGAAGAGAATACCAAGCATTAGCAAGAAGTTGATGTCTGGTTGTTGATGGTGTATTTTTATGTTTTCTTTCAGGAGTATTTCTTAGGTGTATTTTTTTTCCTGATAAGCACAAAAAAGTACAGAATATAGTGCTCATGTTAACATTGGCAAAGCTTGTGTTTTAGTTGTTCCAATGAGGTTAATTCCTAGCCTGATGTATGTGGTCTGGCATTGAATGGTTAAATCTGTACGATCTAGATGGAAAACAGAACTGCCGAAATCAAGACCACTTATCACATAGAAAATGTGTAAAGCATTCATAAATTCGGGGCATTCCGAGAATCGAACTCGGGACCTCTCGCACATGGAAAACAGAACTGCCGAAATCAAGACCACTTATCACATAGAAAATGTGTAAAGCATTCATAAATTCGGGGCGTTCCGAGAATCGAACTCGGGACCTCTTGCACCCAAAGCGAGAATCATACCACTAGGCCAAACGCCCTCCTGATTGTTTGGCAACTTAAAATATCCATTATAATCTTTCAAATTAATTAGGGTTTTTGGCTATAAGGGCACACAGCTTAGGTTACATATAGTGTATCCATAATCAATTAGGCGACACTAAACCCTCTCTGCCGCCCTCCTCCCGTACTCCATTGTGGTAACTTCTTCTCCTCGTCATTCAAATAATTCCATTGCTTGTTTCCCAAACTTTGATATCGGCTGAAATTTACTTTTCTACGATCTTGAATTCGTTTCCCCAATTCCCCATTTTTGTTTCGCAGCGATCTGATATATCCATTGTTCTCAGGTAAGTAAATGGCGACGGTTCCAGGACAGTTGATTTGGGAGATCGTGAAGAGAAACAGCTGTTTCTTGGTGAAGGAGTTCGGTCGAGGCACCGCCGGCATTCAGTTCAGTAAGGAGAGCAACAATCTCTACAATCTTAACTCTTACAAGCACTCTGGTAATCTCATCCTCCATTTTTGGTTTGCATTTGTTTCCCTAGTCCTAAAATGAAAAAAAAAACCCCAAAGATGTTAATTTTTATGTTGTTATAGGTCTTGCTAACAAGAAGACTGTAACTATTCAGCCTGGTGGGAAGGATCAATCAGTGTTGCTTGCCACCTCAAAGACTAAGAAGCAGAACAAACCTGCAAGTGTGCTTCATAAATCTGTTATGAGAAAAGAGTTTCCTAGGATGGCTAAGGCTGTTGTCAATCAGGTATTCCACGAATTTGTTTTACTATTAAATGCTCTAATGTGTAGTTTTAGCTTCTATTCAATCTATGTGCTTGTCAAGGATTAGTCGGAAGTCTTTAAGTTCTTATGTTTAGCTGTAATGATAATATTCAGTAATGTCTATCTAGAAGAACCCATGCCAACCTAAGCCAGCGTTTAAATATCTGTTGAATCTTCTGTTTTGATGATCGTTGTTGGTAAAGCTACTTTTATCTTGGAACTACTCCTGTGGGCTCCATGATAACAAAAGCTGGCATTCAAATATCTGTGTAATCTTCTGTTTGGTGATCATTGTTTGGGTTTTTAAGTTACTTTTAGGTTTGAATAATTGCCTGCAACCATCCTTTTAAATTTGGTTTTATCATAGTTGCAGTGATGAGAAGCTAACATGTAAGAAGATCCCATCTTATTGAGGGGTTTTCAATGAAATATACCTGTTACGCTTGGCTTCTGAGCTTGCACCCTCAACCATTGATTGGCTTTTTTCGTAATTCTCTGTAGTCTGTTCTATCTTTGTTGTTTTGCTTGACGTTCTATACTTTGTTTGTCAGCTATTGGCCACTTGCTAACAATAATTACTGCTATTAACTATCAAGCGCTGTATTCCTTGTTGAATGTCTTGAATTAATCTTTTTCTTTCTTTATTGTGTTGGTTGCAAATGCTACTCGTTTCACAATTAGGGAAATTTTCTATTAGCATTCTAGTCCTAATGTCATCAATAGACTTTGAGGTTGAATCAACTCCCCTCCCCCACCCCCTCCCCCAAAAAAAAAAAACACGCGCACAAATTTTATGGCTAATATACCCATATCCATGGATGAAGAGTTGAGGAATATGAGCCTTTTACTGACTGCTGCTTGTTTGATGATGGTTTCAGGTTGTATATAATCACTACCGACCGGACTTGAAGAAGGCAGCCCTTGCAAGACTTAGTGCTGTCAACAGGAGCCTTAAGGTAGCCAAATCTGGGGTCAAGAAGAGGAACAGACAGGCGGTTAGGATCCGTGGCAGGAAGTGAAACATAGATAGTTGGGGAAACTGTCATGCCTGAATTGGTGATGGTTTTCTTTGGTTACAAAAGTTGCAGACAGTAGATTAATTTGTCATTTCGTGTTAATGTATTGGAAAATTTGTCACCTCTGCTAGAGATGGTTTAGCCTTGGATTTGATAATTGCATTTTTAGTTTTAAGTTATGCGCTAATGGGAATTTCAATTACATTTGTACGAGACTATTGTATGTTTATTTTGTTTTGGATTGTTGGTTGAAAAAATTATTTCAGTAACTGGATTAGCAACTTCCTTAAAGTAGCCTATTTTCACGTACAAAAGAATAAGGTTGTGATTGGCATCTTGCTATCTTTGCTAATTGCCGGATTATGGGTGGATATCTTCTGGCTAGTTAAATTAGGAAAAAAAATCCTGTCATTTTTATTAGAGGACTTGGTCTAATAAAAATAATTAAATCCTTCTAAAAAAATTATAAATAAAATTATTAAAAAATAACAATAGTGGCCTAATAAAAGAGTAGGAGTCAAATTTTTTTGAAGTCTTAGATTGGGTCGGTATTGCTATTAATTTTTATATCACAGCTATTTTTTAAAAATACGAATATAAATAGATATATATTTTATATTTCAAAAAAGAAAAAGAAAAAGAAAAATAATGGAAGAATGAGGTCATGGTGGCCTTTAGTTTTCTACTAAGCCCATCATTTATGGGCTAAGGATAGGGTAGTAGAAGGCTCAAATAAAAATTTAAATAACCTTCGTTTCTGTCTACCTCACGTGGTGAGTACCCTTCTCCCTCTTTTCGACTTCACTTTGATTTATTATAAATAACCTAAATAATCCCCCCAATTTGTACAACATAATTTCCCGCCTCACCGTTCTTCATTTCCCGCTCTGCAAAACCCTAACTCTCCGCCAAATGGGGCAGAAGCAACAACATCCCAACGCCGATCCACTCCCCGAACCCAAGAAAAAGCGACGTGTCGGTTTTTCCAACATTGGTCAGTCCCCTCTTCTCCGATTTCATCATTTTACGTTTTTAGCTTTTCCATCCAAATTACATTTTCCTTTTTTTCCCAACTTCACTTCCCCTCACTTCGCTGTAAATTCCATTTTATTTACTTTTCAAAGAGTTGGTTTCTGATTTCGCTCATGGTTGTTTCTTATTTGTTTGGCCTTGGAGCAGATGCTGGAGTTGAGCCCAATGACTGCATTAAGATTTACTTGGGTGAGTTTCTTTTTATTTTTTAAAATATTTTTATAACTTGTTTTAGTTTTTGTTAATTCTACTGTTATAATCTAAACTCTTTTTGGTTTTGCTATATGCTGATGGAGAAAAAAGGTTTAAAACAGAGTTGAATTTCCTGACTTCGTCAATTGAAAGCTCTAATTAACTGTGTTAATTGACGACAAAGACAATATTTTGATTTAGTCTCGACATGAATGGTATTTATGAGACTTAACTTTTCTCTTGCGTGAGTAGAGGCAGGCATAATATACAATAATTCGCTTATAACATTTTGAAAGTAGCTTTGCTGCATGACCTGTCAATATTCAAGTTGGCTTCTCAATTGATTTAAAAGAATTTGTTATATATGGCATGGGAGTAGAGGTGCTTCTTGATTGCTGTCAAATGGTTGGTTCCTGATAATATAACAAGAAGCTGTATTTGGTGAATTTTTAGTTTTGCATTTAAATTCTGCTACTTTTTGTGTGAGAACATTCTTCTGCATTACTTATTTGCTTAATTGATATTGATTTAGTTTCTAAGAAAGAGGAAGTCGGAACTTCAGATGGTTACCGTATCAGCCCTGTTGATTTGAACAGCTTTTTTGAAGAAGATGAGAAGATATACGGTTACCAAGGGTTAAAGGTAATATGCCTTCATAATTTCAACATAATGGCCTTCAAATAGTATTTTGATCTTGTTGATGATTTATGTTGATGTATTATTTCATTTTTGCCAGATAACCATCTGGATAAGCAGCATTTCTTTTCATGCGTATGCTGATATTACCTTCCAAAGTACATCTGATGTAAGTTGAAATCGGCAACCCTGAACTACTATAAATGGTTTTAGTCTTCTTTTTATGATATATTGAGTCAGTGAGGCATTTTTTTTGTCTTTTCATGGTATTTTAATGATTTTCACTGTTGTTTATTCAGGGGGGAAAAGGGATCACAGACCTGAAATCTGCTCTTGAGGTATACATTAGTTACCATGTTTATCCTTAACTTAAATCTCTTATATCTTGAGGCTTTTCTGATTGTCCTTTTTGTACAGAAAATTTTTGGTGAGACTCTTTTGGAGAACAAAGATGACTTCCTGCAAACCTTTTCAACTGAGAATAATTTCATTAGGTATTATGCCATGAAAATCTTGTACGCTTGTAAAGATGTATTGCTCTTTTACCTTTGCAATGTTCGCATTCTATTTTCTTTTTCTTATGGTTTTGCAAATTCAATATGTATACCTTTTTCAGTTCTGTTGTTTCCAATGAAGAGAAGTTGCAAACCAAAGCCTCCAATGGCCATACAACTCATTTTAATGGCAGTTCAGAAGCAGCGTTTTCTGATCTGGAGGTAATTTTACTATCCATGCATGAAAGTGTTTGTTTTGTTGCTTAAATGTCACTGTTATAACTATCTATTCTAAGTTCCATCTCCCAACCTGAAACCTCTGGCCAAACACTTTCATTTGGTTTCTAAATTTTGCACTGAGCCTGGCAGCATTCTCTGACTCCCTGGTCTTTTGCTAGTATCTTGTTGTTAGATTCTTCTTTGTTGTTTCCCGTCTTCTTACAAGTTCCAGTCGTTTTGGCCTCATCTTTGTGAGATGCCACCTTTTGTGGGATTTTTTTACATTTCATGAAATTTTCAAGTATCCACAATAGAAAGGATTTTTTTACCATTCCTTTCCAGCAATCATTTCCATTTTTTATGTAGGCCCCTTTGGACAGTAAAGGGATTGTCTGTTTATGATAATTTACATGCTTAGGAGGTTAGTTGTGATGACACTGCTCCTTAACAGTTCAAACCACCATGGAAAGTCCAATGGAGTATATTGTAGGGAAAATATTTTAATAGATTTAAGGTACCTTGATGTTAGCTTGCTGGTAGTTTACATTATTATGTAAGCAATGGTGTTGAGTTGTATATATTCAAATGTTAGCTATGATTGATTTGTTTTCTTTCTGTATTAGGTTGTTCGCCTGATGATGAGCAATTTGGCTGCTGGTCATCTTTATAGTCGCTTGGTACCTCTTGTTCTTCTTCTTGTTGATGGTAGCTGTCACTCTTCACCAAATATTAATGACAATTTGTATCTCATTTTTAATGTAGTCTAAATAATTATGTTTTCCTGATTAGGTAGCAATCCTATTGATGTAACTGATCCAAGCTGGGAGTTATATCTCTTGACTCGGAAGAAAACTGATCAGCCCGAGAACACTCAGCATATATTGCTTGGTTTTGCAGCGCTCTATCGTTTTTATCGTTACCCTGATGGTTCACGCTTGCGTCTCAGCCAGGTTAATCTCTTTCATTGTCATTATTCATGTTAGTATCTAAGTAGACTGAATGGAACCCAAAGTATTGCCAGCGCCACTCTTCAACAACTGTTACACGTTGCTAATATTTTGTTAATTACCAATAGCATTTTAATGAAATTATTCTCCCTGTTGGCAGATTTTGGTATTGCCTCCTTACCAGCACAAGGGTTATGGCAGCTACCTTGTGGAGGTGCTGAGCAATGTTGCAATATCTGAAAACGTCTATGACTTGACAGTTGAAGAGCCTCAAGAGTACTTCCAACATGTGCGCACCAGTTTTGATGTAAAACGACTGCTAGCTTTTGAACCAGCCCAGAGTGCTGTTAAATCAGCTGTCTTGCATCTTAAGCAAGGGAAATTGTCAAAAAAAACCCAGGTTCCTAGATTCTTGCCATCCACTGATGTCGTTGACGAAGTCAGGAAAACTTTGAAAATTAACAAGAAACAGTTTCTTCAGTGTTGGGAGATTTTGATATATCTTGGCCTTGATCCTATAGAGAAGCATATGGAAGACTATGTAACAATAATTTGCAATAGGGTGAAGGCTGATATACTAGGTAAAGATTCTGAGACAGCAGGAAAGGAAGTAATTGAGGTCCCAAGTGTTCATGACGAGGAGACGTCATTTGCCATGTTCAGGTTGCAGAACAGCAAGGCTGGGGGTATTCAAATGGATGAAGATCAGACAAAAACCCAAGAACAGCAGCTGCAGCAGTTGGTCGATGAGAGAATCAAGGAGGTGAAGTTAATTGCACAAAAGGTGTCTCACAAACATGTATGAAGGGTACCACTTTCTTGGCATGATGCATTGACCTGGTTATAAGCATATTACTGATAATTTCTAGTGAAGCTAGCACTGTTGTAGGATTAGTAAATTTGAGGCTTGTTCTGTAAAATTTTTGAGCACTACTTTAATTGGAGCTTAACTTAGAATATTAGCAGACGATATATTCAATGTGATAACTTTTTAACACATGTTAATTCCAGTATTCCCTTGAATGTTGAATGCTTGCTAGCTGATTTTTTTTTTCCCCATTTTGCATTATGAATATTGACGGCATGTCTGGTTGTTGATATATTATAGCAGCTGATAACCCCCCTACCCCCCCCCCCCCCCAAAAAAAAAAACAAGAGTTTACCCTAACCATTTATTCTTATTGAATAAGAGAATAAAAAGCTATATTCTGTGCGGTGCTATTAGTATGCACTTGGCTATAGTTTTAAACACAATGGTGGAGAAGGAAACTCCAGCAGGATTCAAAATGTGCAATGATTGATAGCCAGTGGTGCGAGAAAAGGGTGGCCCTTGGTATGGAAATGGCACATTTAACAAATTTTACGTTCTTTGGTACGTAATTTGTCACCTTTTTGCATCACTACTGACCTGTGGTAAGGAAGGTGAATATATTTTATTATTATATTTTAAATAACCACTTTCTTAATTTTTATTTAAATCTATATTTGCAAACATCAAAATAATATTGAATATAAAAATTTATTTTTAATAATTTCTTTTAAGAGAAAAAATGAACTAAAACACATACTAAGGGTGTGTTTAGTTTACAAAAAAAAAGTTTTAATTTAATTTTTAAATTGTGTTTGATAACTCTAATCAATTTACTTAATTCAAAATTTTTTAACAAAATAATTTGAATAGAATAAGTAGATAAATAACTACTTATTATTTAAATTTTTTAAAAAATAAATTAATTTTATTTTTAAAACATGTATTCACAATAAATTATCTCTTTACATTTGTTAAAAACATGAAATGTTCAAATTATTTCATTTAATTTTTATTCAAAATTATGTAAAATAATATAAAATATTATATTAATAAGATTAAAATCATGAAATAATTAGTTTTCAATAATTAATATTTATTATTATCTCTTTTTAAAATATATTATTATCAAACGATATAATTATATTTAACACTAATTTTTACGAACAAATCAATTAACTTTATAATATGAATTTAGCACTTATAAAATTATATGCTATACTTCAATTTTCAATACTTAAATTTTTTAATTTACGAAATGACACTTAACTTATATTTCTTGATTGAATTTGGGTTCTTAGCTTATCTTACACCAACTCAATTACAAGAAAGCATAATAATTTATTTAACCCTTCAACTTTACAAAAAAAAAGTTATTTTAGCTCTTCATTAAATTTTCATATTTTTTAGCTCTTAAACTTGTGTTTTTTTGTCAAATCACTCTAAAATGGATGGAAAAATTAACATTTTTTAATTTTGTAGACATGGGTGACACGTCAACATTTAATTAATTTTTAAAATTTAAAAATTTAAAAATATATAAAAATTATTTTTAAAAATCATTAAAATTATTTAAAAGTACAAAAATATTTTTAAAATTATAAAAATTAATTAAATGTTGACATGTCATCCATGTGACAATCCAAGTGTATGTAATGTCGGTAAAAATTAATTAAAAAAATTAAATAATTATTAAAAAACAAAGAATCATTCCTTTTTTTTCTCATATATATACCTATATATAAAGTAACTAGTTTTTCTACCCGCGATGCACAAATTTATTATGTATATAAATCATTTAAAATATAATATATTTGTAATATTTGTAATATATTTAATACATAAATATTGTGGAAAATTTTACTAAGATATAAATAGTATTAAAAATATATTTTTAAAAAATATTATATTTATGTATTAAAATATATTAAACTATTTCTTTAAAAAAATATTATAAAAATTATACCGTTTGAAAAATAGCATGTTTAGAAATTAAATCATAAAATTAAATAATAATCATTGTAGAATTAATTTATGTTAATGTTGTTCCACTTTTTTATAATTTAATATAAATGAATCATTATATCATAGTCTTTAGGATATATATTGTCACACCCGGTTTTTTACTACGTCCGGTAATTAAGAAATAATTGAGGGGTTGAATTGAAATAAACTATAAGTTGACGGTCTCTACTGGAAAGCCAAGATGAGATACTAATTGAAATTGGACAAGGTTGAAATCTGGTTCTGGTTCGGTTGGATTAGAACTAGCAGTTTCTTTAGTGAGAGACAAAATGATTATGGATGAATGGTTATCATAAGGTGAAAGACCAAGCTTGAAGGGCTATAAATAGTTGTTAAATGACTTCTCGGGGAGGATTCAACTCCATTCTGTTTCATTTTCCTCTCTTCTTCATCTTCTTCCTTGGTTGTTTCGAAGAACAGATGGTTATAGGAAGCTCTGCATCGAGTAGTGATCATGAGGTTTGAATCGAAAAAGTAGAAAATCCAGTAAGTTGGTAAGATTTTTAGTCCCTCTGTAACAATTAAATTGAGAAAACCAAGATAAGGATTTCTAGAAAACCTTTCAAGGGGTTTTGCATGATTCTAGAAAATCAAGTTTTAAGTTGTGAATACTGAGTTTAATTTGTGATTTTTGGTTATCATGGTTAGCTGCTAGGAGAATGAAAGTTCTGGCGTTTGGAAAAGCTAAGTCGATATAGCAAAAAAGAATTAGGTGAGTTTTATACCCCATTTTTGGGATATTGTTTGAATAGCATGAATTTAAGTAGAATGGTTGAGGTGATGCATGTATAAGTTGGCATGTTCCATGTTACTATGCTTATGTGATCTCATACCTGTGTGTGTCTATTCCAAATTGTGAAACATGGTGGGAAACATTGACAAGTTAGATGAAGTTAGGATTGAGAAATGGGTGGTTCTGTTAGATATCGCCATATGGTGTTGCTGGGTGTACCCGTTATGTGCGAAGCTTCGGCCTTGTCTTTATCATGATTTGTTAAGGCTCCACTGATGTTTTCAACTTTGCACAAAAATATACATATTACTAAGCATTCAAAAATAATATAGCTTACTCCCTTTATGTTCATACAACGGCTCTCAACTCACACATACTTATTCGACTTATTTTGTAAAATTTATTTCGCTTAATTTCTTCTTTTTAACTTAATTAAATCCTTAATTTCTACCTCCTAACCCCCTAAATTGTGCCTAATTATAGATCTAGATCTCTAACTTTGCTCAATTTCTTTAATTAATATTTTTTTCGAAAAAACATTGTCCATCCTCATTCTCAAAAGACAACCATTTAATTCATGCAATTACTTAAAGATTTTGATAAATTGAATTTGTAAACCTCTTAATCTCGTCAAATATGCTACAAATCATTTTAAAAACATCTTTTAGCTCTTTATTATGAGATTCACCATTTTTATGCAAAAGATAGCTTTATAACCATAGATCTTTAATTTTCTTGCTTTAAAAGACTTGTACATGCTAGTGACAAGACCTGTATTGAAAAATTTAGGATGAATAAAGTTACATTTTTAAACTATGTGAGATGTTACAAACTTTAGGAGGATTGAAGTCGTCAAAGAACATGCTTGTTGATGAGCAAGTGACAATGTTATTACATATTATTGCTCATCATCTAAAAAATTGAGTTATCAAACATCACTTTAATACTAAGTTTAATTTGTGATTTTTGGTTATCATGCTTAGTTCCCAGGAGAATGAAAGTTCAAGCGTTTGGAAAAGCTAAGTCGATATGGTGAAAAAGAATTAGGTGAGTTT
This sequence comes from Gossypium hirsutum, assembly GCF_007990345.1. Taxonomy (NCBI): domain Eukaryota; kingdom Viridiplantae; phylum Streptophyta; class Magnoliopsida; order Malvales; family Malvaceae; genus Gossypium; species Gossypium hirsutum. Next base: position 12,809,478 of record NC_053442.1, on the reverse strand, counting down.
TATACCCCATTTTTGGGATATTGTTTGAATAGGATGCATTTGAGTAGAATGGTTGAGGTGATGCACGTATAAGTTGGCGTGTTCCATGTTACTATGCTTATGTGATCTTATACCTGTGTGTGTCTATTCCAAATTATGAAACATGGTGGGAAATATCGACAGGTTAGACGAAGTTAGGATTGCGAAATGGGTGATTCTATTAGATATCGCCATATGGTGTTGTTGAGTGCACTTGTTATGTGCGAAGCTTTGGCCTTGTGGAAGGGACACTACGGTGTTCGAGCATCAAGGTATCGGACAAAAAATGGAGGAATGGGCAGAGGAATAGGGAAAAAGGAAAATTGGAATTCCATTTTGATTTCCCCATCCAGGATTGTTGGGAGTAAACTGAGATGTGCGAAGCTTCGGGCCTTGCAGAGGGGACACTTTGGTGTTTGAACATCTAGGTGGATATCTGATAAGACGATATTGGTAGCTATTAGGTTATTTAGAGCAACACCGTGATGGCGGTCGATAGGCTCTATGGGGCAGCATCGCGACGACGATAAGGTGTAAGACCATGACTCGATTATAACAATCAATATAGTTTGTCAGGACACTAAACACGAGTAGTCCACCAATACACTAAATACAGGGTAGTCCACTGGGACAATCAACATGGGTGGTCAACTAGAATGGAAATCGTGGGAGAAACTTTACGAATAAGAAAAAAACAGATTTAAAAGGAAAGTGGAAGTATGAGGCAAAATAGTTGGGCAGCGGGTAGAAGGAATCAGCCAATGAATGGGGAATAAACTGAAAGTGGGAAAATCCTGTTAGATTAGTAGTTGTGAAAGCTAGTAGGGCATATGGGTGGTAACCCAACAAGAAATAGTCACGGGAGTTGAAGCACTAGTGGTGCCTGGTATACAAGCTAATGAAAGATGGTTTGAATGAGGATTGTAGTTAAGGATCTGTCGTTTAGAACCGCTAGAGTGTGCCCAAGGAAACCCTATAAGCTAGAGATGTGACACAAAATACTCGAGTTGGTCTACAAAAAAAAGAAGGGTTGGTTAAAACCCATTGACAAATAAGGATACACCGGGTGAAAAATATGTCTGTCAAGAATATTCCTCTTCAAAGGGAAAACCATTAAGAAAGTACCAGCCAGAAGGATAGTTTCATAGGGAACCAACATACAAGAGAAATCGTGAACACAGATGATCACTCCGACGATAGTCTGTTGGGTACTGAATGACAAACTGGTCCACAGCAAACGGACATAACACACTCACGAGCATGGTATCTTTAGTTTTCCAGAGTGAAACTTAGTGGAACTTAGTTTGTCAGAGTGACGGGAACCTCATTAGTTATCCCAACGGAGGGAATGTCAACAAGGCCTTCAAAATTATAGTAAGGAGGGGGAAATCCACCATTGACTAAACAAATTGGGAAATTTCGTCAATGGGCATGGTCCTTTCTCATAGGCCTTATGAATAGGTAGGCCTTATGAGTAGGATAACTGTGTATCCGCTAGGACTATGGCACTTACGATCTAGAACAAAACATAAAGGAGTATTCCTAACAAGGTGTGCAGGGTAAAAGTGAAAACCGGCCAAAATAACAAGGCATTTAAAAACTACCAGAACTCTGTCGTCGGGACATAGGTTCGACCAAGAACTTAAGGTATTAGTGGTCAAATCGCCATTAAAGTGGAGGAAAGTGTATGAGAGTCTGCCAGTCTAGATTGAGCGCTAAAGTCTGGGTAAAAATAGGGAGTTAAAGTATTTTATTTTCCTTTAAAATTTTACCCCATTAAAGAAGGGGTGAGATATGAAATTTGGTAGCGAAGAATCTCACTAAGTTCATTGAACTTACCAAGATGTTGGCCTGTGTTTTGCAGGATTTGCGAAATAAAGGATTTGGGGAGGAACCAAGCCAGACCGTATTGGATCGTGGAAGTCCATAGTAAGGTGTAACGCACATAGGAAATGGGGATACCTTTAGAAACTTCGCCATGGGGGCGATTATATTGTATCTTTGTAGTTCTCTTAGAGTCTGAAATTTGGACAATGAACTTTTATTTAAAACTTTTATCTCTGTTGTAAGTTAATTTTTATAAATAGGTAATACAATCTAACTTTAAAATAATGAATTCCAATCATGTACAAGAATCCAGTTCGGTTGCGACGCTCCATGCCCGGATTCAGCCAACAGGTTGGGTAAGGGTGTTACATATGTTGTACGTGAATAGTTTTTTTAAAAAATAAACATGTAAAATATTAATAAATAACAATTATATTACAAACAAATTTGTGTGTTAAAAAATAAATTAAAGTAAAGAAGTTATAGAAATTAAAACCAAAATGGTAAGGATTAAAAAATAGAATTGAACTTTATTAAATAAAATAAATTAAGAGCTTAAATTAAAAATTAAAAGAAAAGAATAATTGATGTGAGTTAAAATTTAAATAAATCAAGTAGTATTTTAAAAATAAATTTAAAAAAAATACTTAAATATAAGTCTAAAAGTGGTAATAATAGAAATTATATGGTTAATGTTTTTTTCATGAAAAACACCCAAATTATTAATCAACAATATGATAGGAAAAACTAAAGTCTCGATGTTAAAAAGTTTCCTAAAATGTATTTGTACAATATATGAATAGTTTTCTTATTCATGTATGTATGTTGTTTTTCTGTAATACTATTTTTAAAATTTTCTCCTAATTTTTATAAATAAAAAACATTTTTTCTTTTATTTATATATATAAAAAAGAATTTGAAATATAACAATCATAATTTTAAAATATATAACAATAGGTTATACTCAAATTTAAAATATATAATAATAGTCAAATTTCAAATTTGATCCTTGTGCTAACATTTTGATATAATTTGGTACCTCAATTTTTTAAAGTAACATCGATTAGTCCAAATACTTTATTTTGATTAAAATATTGATACAACTTTCAAGAGTTGTTACCATTAATAAAATTATTTGTTAAATTCAAGTCCACTGTAATGACATCTTTTTGTGACCTCAATATTTTTTGACTCAAAAAATAATTAATAATTAATCTAACGCAAAACCTGAAAACATCCATACTAGTGCAGCTTTTCTTATAGGAAACAATTTTCATTTTTGTTGGATGGTCCACAATGTTTTAGGAAAAATCACATACTTATTTGCTAAATTAATCTAAAATAAATAAACAATTATATCCTTGTTATTATTTAATTTTTATTTAACTTATTTTTATTTTAACTACAAAATAAAAAATATATATAATTATTTTAAAATCATACTCAAGTATTATAAAAATAAAGGTTATTAATTTGGTACATTAGCAAAGAAAAATTTTAACTTCACAAGACATGAGTCTTTAAGTTATATATAACAAGTGGTAAATTCACAACCCAGCTGGTAGAGTTAAAATTTTTCAGTGTATATGTACAAAATAATAATCCTAAAAATAATTATAACTAAATTATATTCAGATTAAAGTAAAATTAAGTATTTTAAAACTTATATTTAATTTAATTATATATTAGATTATTATTTTTAAATTAACAACCATTATTTAGAATATTTTAATGAAAATTAAAATAAAATATAAAAGCATATAAATAAAGAAAAAACATCTGAATGTTAATCTTTAATTAAATTTAAAATATTTAACATGTATGCATATAAAAATATATATTAAAAAGAAAAAAAATATTATCATTCATAGCATTTTAGATTTTAGATATCATTATATTAAAAACTGTAGATAAGCTAATGATTTAGTATAAAAAATAGGATTTTATTACGTACCCAACGACCTAAACTCTACATATTCATAGTCATAAACAGATTAAACAGATGGGGGAGGTGCGGTGGCGTTGATGGCCATTTTCATTCCGGCGGCACAAAGATCGGCAACGGTGTCGATGAAATAATTAGCTCCGAAGGCAAGTTGAATTTTATCGTTCCCGGAGTGAAACACTTTGGCTCCTTCATTAAGGCTGCATGAATCATGCCCGGTTTGATTTACCACCGCTACATCGAACTGCTGACCATCATATGTGAAAACTGTTTCAAAAAAACAATGTAAATCAAATAATATGAAGAAACATAACTCATAGAGAAAACTGTATGCGTACCCAGAAAATCACCGGCATGGAAGGTTTTTCCTTTAGTCCAACCTTCCATGTCAAGGCCCGAGTCCCAGCCATCTTCGTCTCCAACCATATAAGTAGTTGGCTTTGAATGAATGGCCCCAAATTGTAACACCATCAAAATTACCATTATTATTGCTCTTCTCCTCATTTTTCTTTTGCTCTCTTTTCTTGAAAGGACCGATGATTTTCTACAGCACCCTGTGGTATATGTTATATATATTCATAATGTGCAGCACAATATGGAAATAAATAAATTAACTTTAAAATTCTACCAAAATTATGCCACACATTTTTGCCACTTAAAATTAAGAATTTATTGTCGATTGAGTCTTAGCTGGATAGGCCAATGCAAGAGGAGGTTGATTCGAGTGTACTAAAATGCATTATCCTTCTGTTTAAAGATTGGAGGGAAACTATGAATAATTTTAGGCTAAAAAAAATTAAAAATTTATTCATGCATATTTGAGTTAATTATCCTATATATGATATCTCAAGTTAATTTGTTTATTTATGGTGTGGATTTCCTTTGATTTTATATGCAATAAATAGATATTTTGTCTTTAATAATTAAATGTTAATAAAATTTGTTGTATAATTTTTATTTTTTTAAGATTTTACAAATAACGTTTACTAATTTATGTTTTATTTGATGCTGAGGTTTTTTTTAATGCTACGTGGTTTAGTCCATGTTTTTAGTTTAATTTATTTTTGCTATTGTATTTAGATTATTTTTTACTAAAAATTCTATTACAATCACGTAATTACAATATAAACTTGTATTAAAAATTCTATTAGATTATGTTCTAACTTTGAAGACGACATTGTTGGGAGGGGCAGCCACGAACCCCGACTATGGATCGTAAAATAGACATGAAGAATACAATAAATAATGAAATGTAAAGTTTGAAACTAATTAATAATAATACATTGTCAAAACCATTTTTAAACAAAATGAAAATTTTTAATTTTAAAATACCGGGTTTTTAGTTAAGAACATAGAAGTCGCCACCGATCTTTCTGGCTAGGTGTGATCGGTCACCTATAACTTCCCTTTTGAAAAGATAATTTTTGGTCTATATTGAAATCGGGAGTCAATGCCCGAAGATTGATACCTTTCCTAATTATGTGTTGTGTCACATATATTTCAAACATTACATTGTTTAGACCCTGAAAAAAATAGGATATCATTTATTATTTGAGCGAATTTAAAGCAAAAATTACATTGTGTCACATATATTTCAAACATTCCAAGTTTAATAAAGAAAATTGCATCAACAGCACTAATAAACACCTCACTAACTATCCACAATATAAGGGCAATTTACTTTAGGACAATAAATATATCATTATTACTAATATATTGCTTGATAGCACAACAATCTCCCCATGTCATAGTCTATAATAATAATTTTATTCCATCACAAAATAGCAAGTAGGGACTAAAGTGAAAGTAAATCAAACATATAGCAACTCCCATCACAAATATACAGTCCACGTGTAGGTTTTCAACTAAATGCACCAATAAATTCTTATACATACACATATAGATATAATATTATCATATAAGTATAAAGTTTTAGTCCAATATATAAGTATAAAGTTGTTGATTTTTTTTCTTTTAATTGTATTGTTAAATACTAACTATAATTATAATAAAACAATAAACTAAATAATAATATTTAGAAAATATATAATTTGATCTCAATCCGAGCTTGACCCGATTGTGACTCAGACAGAATATAGTTACTGCAAATATGAAATATGTATAATATTAAAATAAAATTTGATTAAATAATGAGTAAAATTAAAATGTCTAAAAAATCAAAATAAAATTTTGGTTGCAATAAATTTAAGATTTATTAATGTAATTAGTATGGGTTCAAATTTTGCTAGATCCAGTTTTATTATTTTTTTTCTAATTAAAAAGACTAAACACTCGAATAATATAACTTATTTTAAATATGAAAAAACATTTTAATTTATTGATGCTCGATTGACTCATGATACTAACTCAATCAGAGTTTAAATAATAGTATAGATATTATTTTGATTATTTATTAATGTCATTGCATGAAGACCCGATTTATTGTATAATTGAGTTAATTTGATCATATTTTGCATGATAAATTTTAATTTTGTTTTGGGTAAAATTCTAAATGGTTTGTTTTTTAGTCCAATATTAGTTTATTTGATTAAAATATTTTACAATTTCTTTATTTGAAACAATTTTAAATTTTTAGAAATATTTTTTGAGTTTTGAACAAATAGTATATAAATTTAAAATATATTATTTTATTATTGTATCTGAATTTAGGTTTTAAATAAATTATTTAAGATACTACTTTAAAAAAAGGTAAATGTTGAAGATTGAAATAAAAATAAAATAAAATATATTTTTTTAAAAATATTTATTTTATATTATAAATATAATATTTAATAGAACATCAAATAGTTTTTATTACCAAGCCGTGCTCACCTGTTCCATGGATTTTTTTTTAAAATTAAACATTGTTTAATTAAAAAGATATTTTATTTTTTTGACTTCAATATTTTTATCACCAAGTGTTGGGTGTACTGGTAAAGCACATTACATTTTTAAAGGGAGACAAAACTTTGAACCTTCGAAATGACATTGTTGGAAGAGGAAGCCTCGAATATGGACCGTAAAAATGGACATGAAGAATACAATAAAAAAAAAAGATAATGATAATTTTGCACATTACTAGTTTCTAATGTCACATGCGTTGCATTTAATTTTACACCTTTAATTTTTAACGTATTTTTAATTATTGTTACCTATCATAATAATGATAATTTCTCTTAATTTTCAAATTATATACAAATTTTGAACTATACAAGAAAGTAAAGTATAATGTTACTTTCAAAAAATTTTAAAAAAATAGGTGGATAAAAAATCACGAGTAAAGATAATTTCACTATAATGGCAAAAACGAATAGTACAAAGATGGAGATAAAACTAAACCCCAAAACCCAAAAATAAGAACCCTCAAAACGTAAAAATAGAATTCTTTGAAAACTTGAAAAAACTAATACCTAAATGTGTAATAGGAAGAGCTTGATGAGAAAGTCCTATCTGTAATTCAATTGTGCCTCACGAAAAATGTATTGTAGGAGTTGTTGATGGAGAAAACGACATACACCTTGTGAAAAATGTTAGAAACCCTTTACGCGACAAAGTTTATGGTTAACTAATTGGTGTTGAAACAACGGTTGTACATGTTCCACATGAACGAATGTGAGCACCTTAAAGGTCACATCAATCAATTTATTATTCTTTTGAATGATTTAAAGAATGTTGAGGTTTAGATTGACGATGAAGATCAGACAATGCTATTATTTTTCTCTTTACCCCCTTCATACAAGTCTTTCAAGGAGACCTTGATTTATGGTAGAGATAATATCTCGTTTGAGGATGTGAAAGGTCATCTGTTGAGAACAGAAAAACTCGACAATGAGTTTGGTTGGGATAACAAGTCAGATAGACAAGCCACGATTTTGGTAGCATCAATGAAGCAAGATAAGAGATGTTGCCATTGTAAGAAGTTAGGTTATGTCAAGGTAGATTGTTACAAACTATGAAATAAAAGGGCTGCTGAGAGTAACGAGGAAGATTTAGCTGGTGCTAATTTGGTCGATGACATGGGTGATGATTTCTTATTATTGTCAACAAGTGAAAGCTCTGAGCTTACGTCCGAGTGGATCTTGGATTTGAGGTGCTCTTTCCACATGTGTCCCAACAGGGACTGGTTCTCCACATACAGTTTAGTTGAAGGTAGAGTTGTGTATGGGCAATGATTCACCTAGTAAGGTAATCAGTATTGGTATTGTTCAGATCAGGATGCACGACGAGACAATCAAGACACTATCAAACGTCAAGTATGTACTTGATTCAAAGAGAAGTCTCATCTCCTTGGGAAATTTAGACTCGAAGGGTTGTAGAATTAACATCGAGTCAAACGATATTAAGGTATCCCGTGGGGCTCTCATTTTGATGAAAGGTAAAAAGATTGACAATCTTTATGTTCTGGAAGGATCAATGGTGACCGGTGAAACAGAATGTCCTTCGTCTATTAAGGAGTCGAAGTCGAGTTGTTTGAAGTGGAGACAACTTAGCCATATGAGGGAAAAATGTATGACCATTTTGTAAGAGATGTTCTCTTTTGGATGCATGTTTTGAAAAGATAGGGCACTGCATTCGTGAAAACCAGACTCGGGTCAGTTTTGATTTAGCAGTGCATGAGTCAAAGGCTAGAAGAATTACAGCTTCAAAGCACAGTTTCGACTCAATTAATATCCTAAAAAATTTGAGATAGGCCTGTGGCAGGCTTTAGTAAAGAAGGCACTATGAAAATATGAGTGAAGGTGGAGATTTGTGGAGTATGCCTCGCTTTTCGGTCTAATTAGGACACAATCAGATAGTGACTTCGCAATGAGGAGGAGCTCTTCGTCCTGGCCAGTTGCCGACGTCACAACGAGGAGAAGACCGTCGTCCTGATGACATGACGTCACTTCGTCCTAGTGACGTGAATTCCATGTCATAACGTGGAGACGTGCCATGCAATTTTCTCAATTTTCTTCTCCTAGTTAAACTTTGATTATTTGTTTCAATTGAACTCTGATTAGTGTAGATTATTTTAATGTTATTTGACTTATGAATTTAACTTATAAATAGGCTTTTTACAAACTTAGAAAGATCAACCCATTGCACATTTAAGTATTAGTTTTTTCAAGTTTTCAGAGAATTTTGTGTTTACGTTTTAAGGGTTCTTATTTTTGGGTTTCAGGGTTTAATTTTATCTCTATCTTTGTACTCTTATTTTTTACTATTATAATGAAATTATCATTGCCCATGATTTTTTATCCTTTTCGGAGGGATTTTTCCACCTAAAATATTTGTGTTCGATTTTTTCAATTCCTTTTTTATTTTACTTGTTCGTTACTTAATCAGGTTTATCCTTTACAAATTGGTATCAAAGTTACGGTTCAGCTTTCGCAGATTGACTCGTTCGGTGACACAACAATGATTTTGGATATCGAGAAGTTTGATGGATCACAAATTTTAGTTTCTGGCAATTTCGAATAATTTCGGAGGTAGCTGATGTGGCCGAGGACAAGGGTGTTGATTCATTGCTCTCTACATAGTCTAGTTGAAGGTGGAGTCGTGTCAAATGTCAGGCTCGTGGAAGCCAATGTTATGTAAGAAGGGTTGATTTTTAGAACTTTAAGTGGACTATTTAGTAAATAGGGGTTAGTTAGAACCCAATGACTGAAAGAGGTATTAAAAAGGATAGACTGAGTGACAAATTTATCTTTCAAGACTATTCCTCTTTAAAAGGGAAATATAGTAAAGTAACCGTCAAAAGGCCAGTTCCGCATATAATCCTTGCATGAGAGAATTAGTGAACTCGAGTAGTTTCTCGGATGACAGACTGGCGAATACTATAGACCCAAGGGGGTCCATAATAGACGAATATGCACCTTAAGGGCAAAGTATTATTGTTAGGGCGATTCCCAAGGGAATAACCCAAACAAATTGCAACACAAACGTAGGGTGGAATGAGATTTGAATCGCTAGGGTGGCATAGATCCTTATTAGCTAAACCCATATGTAGAGGGTCAGTAAGTTCTGTAGGACTGAAGCAAGAATATAGAGTCCTCCATGGACGATTCGAATTTGCTATGCCTGCCAAGCAAGACAAGCGAAAGGGGAGAAAAGGATCTGATACTAGCAGCTGACCTCCCAACCATATGGTTAGGGATTAAAAACTATGGGTACAAGTGTGTCCGTTAAGGAAGACAATCAAAGGAAAGAGGGATGAAAGGAATAAATAGAGTTCGCCATTATGGCAGGATACCTTAGAAGCTGTCGAGACTTGACGGATGGCTATAGGTTCAACTAGGGAAAGATCGATTAGCAGTCTATTCACCTATAGATAAACTTGGGGAATGAACCAAATACCGCCAACCCAGATTGAATGAAAATTTTCCAAGACGATTAGGGGTTTAAATATTTCTTTTTACTCTTTTTAAATGCCTCAGCAAGGTTGGAGATAATTTGCATAATATAGTAACGAAACTCACAAAGTTCTTTTGAACTTACAGAATTTCAACTTATGTATGTAGGACTCGTCGGACGAGAAAAGACCTTGAGGAGGGACCAAGCTAGACAGTTGAAAATCGAGGAACGATCATTAATCAGTGTGATCCACATAAGATGGGAAACCATTAGAGGCTCCGCTTCGTGGTCGAATGAGTTGTAACTAAATAATTCCCTTAGAATTCAGAATTGAGACAGTAAACACTTATCCTAAATTATTGTCTCTGTTGTAAAGGTTTTTAAATAAATAGATAATACAGTTTGTTTTCAAAATAATGTGTTCAAATTTGTACGTGAACTGTGATGCCCCAAACCCGAGTGGGACGGTCTGACCTGAATTTCGAACATCATATTATCCACTGAAGTGACTCTTCATTTAAAACTTTACGAACCACACTAACCAACCTTACAGACCACACATTTGTAGAATATTTCATACAGGAAATTAAACCTAAGTGCATGCTTTTCTAAATTAATGATTTCATTTACACAATCAGAAGGTATAAGGTGTACCTTATTACTCGGCGGTCTCCCTTAGTTGCAAATTTTTTTTAGTTCATTTAATTATCATCATATGGAAGAAGTAATAAAACCATCTAAATAAGCAATCAAGCAAGGAATTATAACGTTCAAAAATAAAAAAAAAGTTCGTAATGTCTGTTTACAACCCGTTGAAAATTTTATTTAAAAATTCTAAGTCTAATTTTAGTACTAAACCCTTGGAACAACCCACATTGCCTTCACACCAGAGTTTAAAATCTCAACACACATACTCTAGAAAAAATGCCTTGCGATGGATCACCGATTTACCACCTTCCCTGCTAACCTGCGAACTATTTATCTGCAAGGTAAACTAAGGAGTGTGAGCTTGGAGAAGTTCAATGAGTACACATGCATACAACACAAGTAAACACACTAACACATGTTACGATTTAAACATACCTTAACAATACACATATAACACAATTTTCATACTCAACACAGTGATATATATTGGCAATTCATGAATATGAAACGTAGTCAAATTAATGCTCATTGGATAAACGGATCTCCAAAATGCGCCACATGACTCATAAAGTCGTACGCTATCTCTATGTAAGTTTAGCATGTATGCTCACACTCTCCAAACACACCACACTATCTACAATGACTGGAGCTATGCTCGACATTCCCCTATCTCTCCAATGTTATCTCTGGGCCACAATGCCCAACACATAGTAAAAAGGGGCGAGCACTCACAATCCTATGACATGCCAATGATATCCAACTGTTTCAAGTGTTTACATTGCCAACATATCTATTTAATCACATTTTATTACACAATATAACTGGCTCGCATTACTATTGAGCTCACACTTAGCATTTCAAAATAATATAATTTTGCACTAATCAAAACTCACAATATCATAAATCTCATAATTCACTTATTGGTTCGTGCATAGGGGTGAGCAAAACTCGATTCGACTCGAAAAAATAAAAAAATTCGAATTTCAAGTTAAACGAATCGAGTTATTCGAGTTAATCGAGTTATTCGAATCAACTCGAATTTTTTTTCAAATTTTGAGTTCGAATCGAGTTGAGTTTTTGAATTCGAATAACTCGAATAATTCGAATATCAAACTATAATATTTTACATTTTTACCCCAAACTCCCAAATATTTTTACTTTTACCTCAAAACTTTTACTCCCCTCCCCTCCCAACCCCCCAATATACCCAAAATCCATTTCCCACCAAAATTTTACTTTCCCATTTACTTTTTCTTAAAATTTTACTCCAAAAAACCCTCAAAACCTTTTATTTTCCCCCAAAATTTTTACTCCCTCCTACTTTTCCTCTAAAACTTTTATTCCCTTCCCATCTCACCTCCCATCTACCCCAAACCCTCCCCCTTCCAAAATTTTTTTAATATTTTTCCTCCAAAATTTTACTCCCCCTATTTACTTTCCCTCAAACTTTTATTCCTCAAAACTTTTTATTTTCCCCCTAAACTTTTATTTTTCATTCTGTACTCTCAAATAAAAAATCAAAATTATCCAAAAAAATCACTAAACATAAATAGTAATAGTTTTATTTATATCTACTATTTATATTATTAAATTAAATGTCACATTTTATATTATTTATATTATTGAATTATTTAGTCATATTGAATATTTATATTAAAATTGAATTATTAATTATGCCATAAAATATTCGTGTTAAAATTTTATATTGGTATCAATTTCACATTTTATTTTTAAAATTACTTTTATTAAAAAATCATATTTTTACATTTAATATATTTTTTAATTCCAAAATACATAGTGACAAGAATCTGAAGATAATTGAAACAACTAAGCAAGCAAGCTAACCAATATATAAAAAATTAATAAATAAATTATGAGGCGATGAAAGTTAATAAAAAATTTGATTAAGGCGGACAAATTTTATTACGATGGGTGACAGTGGTTACAAGGACCCAATTTTTTTTTTAAAATTTAATTTGAACAAATATATTCGATTCGATTCGACTCGAATTCCATCTCACTCGACTCGATTTGATTCGAGAAAACTTCAAATAAAGTTAGGATGATGAAATGAGATTCGAAAACTCGATTAACTCGAAAATTTTCGATTCGATTCGATCGAATGTTTACTCCTATTCATGCATGCATAAATGTGCATTATCAATAAATTTTACGTGTTGTAAAAATCTATATTTTATTATTTATTTTTATATTTGTTCGCAAGTATTACATAACTATATATGAATATATATTACATATATATACATACCTATTTAGTGACCTTTGTCACATCAAATTTTAACATATATTAAAAGTCTCATAAATGTATATATACTAAATAAAACAAAACCTATAAACATATATATATTATATAATAAAACTCACACATAATATATATACAACCACACATATATATATATATAACACGCATATATATATATTACTAACTCCCCCATTTATATATCATAAATGCAACACGCATATATATATATATATGTATATTGCCAACTCCCCCATTTATATATTATATATATAACACACTAATATATATTGTATACAAAATAAAGGCCAAGTATATATATTATAAGTTCATGTATTTTAACTATTAAAATCACATAGTGTATATACGTAAATATTCAACCAAAATTGCAAGGATTTGTACAGGGAAGAAGTCAAGGTTTGCATACCATAAATGGGGATTTGCAAGTGTCACTTTGACTCTCTAGATCTTGTAATTCATGTTAAATACAACGTACAAATGCACTCACCTATAACTCATCACGACTCATCGAACTAGACAATTTTATGCTTGCCTTTATCCTGATTTGTTGAGGCTCCACTAACGTTTTCAACTTCGCACAAAAATATACATATTACTAAGCATTCAAAAACAATCTAGCTTACTCTCTTTATGTTCATACAATGACTCTCAACTCACACATACTTATTCGACTTATTTTGTACAATTTATTTCGCTTAATTTCTTCTTTTTAACTTAATTAAATCCTTAATTTCTTCCTCCTAACCCCCTAACTTGTGCCTAATTATAGATCTAGATCTCTAACTTTGCTCAATTTCTTTAATTAATATTTTCTTCGGAAAAACATTGTCCATCCTCATTCTCAAAAGAAAACCATTTAATTTATGCAATAACTCAAAGATTTTGATAAATTGAATTTGTAAACCTCTTAATCTCGTCAAATATGCTACAAATCATTTTAAAAACATCTCTTAGCCCTTTATTATGAGATTCACCATTTTTATGCAAAAGATAGCTTTAAAACCATAGATCTTTAATTTTCTTGCTTTAAAAGACTTGTACATGCTAGTGACGAGACCTATAGAGAAAAATTTAGGATGAATAAAGTTACTTTTTTTTAAACTATGTGAGATGTTACAAACTTTAGGAGGATTAAAGTTGTCAAGGAACATGCTTGTTGATGAACAAGTGACAATGTTATTACATATTATTGCTCATCATCATAAAAATCGAGTTATCAAACATCACTTTAATAGGTCCGGGGAAACCGTTAGTAGATCATTTCACAATATTTTAAATGCTATCATACGCTTATAATATGTGTTATTTAAAAAGGCAGAGTCAATTACAACTAATTCTACAGACCCAAAGTGGAAATGGTTCAAGGTATTGGAGTAAGTTTCATATATAACTTGTACATGATTTAGTTGATTTAGATTTAAATATAATATCCTAACTCTAAGTTTTATACATGTGATGTAGAATTTCTTAGGTGCTTTAGATGGAACTCGCATTAAGATTAGAGTTCCAATAGTTAATAAACCTAAATATCAAACGCGAAAAGGTGACATAGCAACAAATATGTTAGGTGTTTGTACACCTAATATGCATTTTGTTTATGTTCTTCCTGGTTGAGAAGGTTCTATTGCTAATGGACGGGTTCTTCGAGATGCCATTAGTAGGAGACATGGACTAAAAGTTCATCATGGTAAAGTGTAGAATTGGAGGAATTTGAATTAATTTTTAAGATAATACTTTTTTGGGGAAATTAATCATGATAAATAGTTTTTTATAGGTTGTTATTATCTAGTTGATGCTGGATGCACAAACTGTGAGGGATTTCTTACGCCTTTTAGAGGACAAAGATATCATTTGAATGAGTGGCGTCAGGGTTACCAGCCAAGTACTCCAGAAGAATTTTTTTTAATATGAAACATGCTTCAGAGTGTAATGTTACTGAAAGATGCTTTGGGTTATTAAAACTTAGATGGGGAATACTTGGGAGTCCATCATTTTATTATGTGATGGTGCATAATAGAATCATTATTGTATGTTGTTTACTCCATAATTTTATTCGAACCTATATGAGTCTTGATCCTATTGAAGTGAAGTTCTGAGAAAGATTACCTAGTAATGCGATTGATGATGATGAACCGGATATCGTAAATATTCATCCATCAGATGCATGAGCCACTTGGAGGATGGAACTAGCCAATGAAATGTTCGATGAATGACAAGCATCTAGAAATTAGTTAAGTTTAGGGTAAAAATAGTAAATAATAATTTGTTTATGTTATTTGATGTATCTAGTTTATGAAACTTTGGTGGTGTTTGAATTATTTTTCTATACTGTACTAGACTTGTTGAATTATAATTTATTTTCTTTTGATTCATCATGTGTTATAATTTTATAAAGTGTCGACCTTTTAGTTCATAATATTGAACTTAAATTTAATTTGCATTTTTTCTTAAGATAGTTATTTCAGGTTTGTCACGATCAAGTGTTTCTTCCTAAAATTCTCGAGGAACCAAAAGAAAATAGGTTCTAGAAGAAAATGCTGCATTGGTTGCCTGTATGGTCGACTTGCACAATGTTGGAACCTTTAATATAGATACGGGATTCAAAGCCGGTTATTTAAATGAGTTGGAAAAAAATGTTAGAAAAAGTTTTACCCCATGCTATGTTACTAAACCTAATCTTGAATCGAGGATTAGGATATTGAAAAGAGATTGGACAATCGTTTATAACATGCTTAGTGGAAAAAAATAGTGACTTTGGTTAGGACGAGCATAAGAAACTTGTTGTTGCTAAAGATGCTGTGTGAAACCCATATATAAATGTAAGAATTATTTCAAGTCTTTATTATCTTGTTTTGACCAAACTTATATCTAATATGAATTTCTCATTTTTTATAGAGTTATAAAGAAGCTGGTCAATTCAAACATCGTAGTTTCCCTTATTATGACCAACTTATTGCCATCTAGCAAAAGATCGAGCTATTGGGAAAGATGCTCAAACAACCATTGATATTATTGAAGAAATAGATGTTGAGGATGTAGCTACTACAAATATTCATGAAGAAATAAATGATTTCCATGCATGCGAAGCTGATGTTTCTTTGGATGACATAAATCTTTTAGCTACACAACTGCAACCACCTAGAAACCAAGGTGATTCCACATTTTCAAAGAAGAAAAAAAGATTTCTGATGCAAGTGATCATATTTCTTCTACTTCATTTGTTGATGCTGCCACTTTATTGGCGAAAAGCATACGGACCGTTGGCTTTGAAATCAGTAGGAGTATTGCCTCCGAAGTGCTAATTCAACAAAAGTCAGAAATGATCATTCAAGAAAGTGCTCTAAAATTATATCCAACCTTATGTGAAGTAGAAGGTTTAATTGAGGATGAGCCGTATCGCGCGTTGAGTAAAATTCCAGACTATCCAACGCAAATGTTTATTTTCTTTAGTATACCTTCTTCTGTACGATTGGAATGGGTAAGAAGATTTCTTGCTGACCATTAAAAATCATGGTTGTGTTGGTGATATTTTGGTAACTTTTTGTGTTTGTAATATTTGGATGGTATAATGACATGATAGAATGTCATTGCAATGTTGTAACTTTTTGATGTTGTAAAATTTAACATATAGATTATGACATATAAGCTAATGAAATCATGCAATTTTTTTGTTAATATATGAATATTATGTTTGGATATGAAATATAGTTCTCAAGCTATTTATTACTTCTAATTTTTTTTTAGAATAATTAAATTATTTGTTTCACTAATGATATTTTAGCATATTAAGTATGTATTGCAGTTTAAAAATAATAAAGTAGATTATATATTATTTTTATAATATTATATTTTATAAATTTTTAATTCATATTATAATAATTATATTAAAAATATTATTAAATTATATATTATTTTATTAAATTTTATTTAATAATAATTATGTTAAAATATGATTAAATTATTTTTTTATTATTTTTATTAAAATATATTTAATAATAATTTTCTTAAAATTTAATAATAATAACAATAATCATCTCATTTAAGCATTTTTCTTTATACTATTACAACATCTATTTTATTCAACCAAATACAAGAATGCTATTACAGTTCTATTCCATTCCATTCAACCCGAACAATTGAATTACTGATTACAACTCTATTCCATTATAACTTTATTTCATTACAGCTCTATCCAATTACAGCCCTATTCTATTACAGTGAACCAAATGTACCCTTATATTCTTTACACAATTTAATAATTTTTTAATATATTATTTATATTCCTTACCAAAATTATCAACTTTCCTCAAATAGACCTCGAGCTAGAATTATTTAAGTTTGAATTTTCTCAAGCTCTAATTTCTTTTCGGGCGCTAATAGTTAAGAAATTAGATTTTTTTTATATTCGAAAACTATTACCGACTTGGATCGACATGAACAAGCTTTCGAGTTTGGGCCTAGCTTTACTGTTAGATTATATGTTTGGTATGTAAATGAATGAAACAAATCAAATTCGAAGTTGGATTTTATTTATTTTGGGTAAACTACACCCATGATCACTGTAAAATAGAGTTTGTTTTATTTTGGTTAGTTCAATTTTTTTCTCAATTTAGTCATTTTAAATAAAATAATTGTGCGAATTAGTCACTGTAGTTAAAATTTATGTTTTGTTTTAACGGATTTCTAATGTGGCACATCAGCACATTGAATGACTAACATGTGACATTTTTTGTTCACTTTTGACTAAAGTTTAGAGATCTTTCTATAAAGTTTAGGAGGAAAAGGTTTTGGACTAATTACAGGGAGGCCCCTAATCTTTAGTCAAAAGTCAAAAAAAATACCACGTGTCAGTCACTAAATGTGCTGATATGCCACATTAGAAATCCGTTAAAAGAAAACATAAATTTTAACTGCAGTGATTCACACACTTATCTTATTTAGGATTGCTAAATTGAAAAAAAAAACAAAATATAGAATAGACCCTATTTTAGAGTTACCATAAGTGTAGTTTACCCATTTATTTTTAGGCCGCGAGGCCATGGATTTAAGTGTCACAATGAAGGGCCAATAACATGGTCCATTAATATTCGGAGAAACGGCACCGGTTTGTAGAGCCGTATGCAAACTAGGGTTTTCTTATTTGTGTTTATTTTAACTTGAGCTCTTCCATTCTGTATCCTCTCTTCGGCGCGCTTCTGCTTTCCTTCAATCCAATCCAATCCAATCCAGGTCTCTCTCTCTGTCTCGACGTTTCCATCCATCAGGTTTCCTAGAAAACCCAACGAGGTACTCTGAACTTAAGAAAGATCTCTAATACTTTTTGATTTTGAACTGAATGCAGGTAAGGGCTAAGGCAAGAGGGAGTGAAAATGGTTGAGAAAACAAGAGGAAGAAAGGAAGAGGTGGTGACCAGGGAGTACACCATCAACCTTCACAAGCGCCTCCATGGCTGGTAACTGGTCTTTCCCTCACTAGCAAAAATGAATTTCTTTTCTTTGTTTCTTTTCCCCCCTTCTATTCTTACTATTGTGATCTTTGCTTGGCTGGTATTTTTTATTTTTGTTGTAAATTTTGCCTCTTGCTTTGAAAGTTATTTGCTTTACTTATTACTCTTTTCTATATTTCCCAATGTTCATTTGACTTCAATTGTTTGCTTTATTCACATTGTTAGTGAAAAGTAGTTTAAACTATTATACCAATGGATTTGGTTGGCTAAATAATGATTTTCAGGGGTATAAGAAATGGCGCTATAGGGTTGAGCTTGTAAATGATAGTGAGGTTCATGATTCTCATTGTTTTTCCAATGTTTGGTAAATGACTTCAAGTGAAAACGGATAGCTTAAGGTGGCACCACTTCGATTAAGTTAATTGTGCTTGGAAGTTGTATGAATGGATTTTAGTTATAGGAAAATAATGCTAGATTGAATGCCAAATATTACATATTTTAGTATATGGCTTCTTGTTCTTTTGGCAGCCATAGCTTTATGGATAATCTAACTATGATTCTGTCTTTGGATTGGGTGGAATCTTAAGTTATTTCTGCAGCTGTGTATCACTTTTTTCTGGGAATATGTTTAACCTTATGGTAGTTTTTTTTTTTTTAACTTCATGGTTATCTTGTAAAACAGCACATTCAAGAAGAAGGCTCCCAAGGCTATAAAGGAGATTAGGAAGTTTGCAGAAAAAGCAATGGGGACAAAGGATGTGAGAGTTGATGTCAAGCTGAACAAACATATCTGGAGCCGAGGGATCCGAAGTGTTCCTAGAAGGATTAGGGTCCGCATTGCCCGCAAGAGAAATGATGATGAAGATGCGAAGGAAGAGCTCTACTCTCTAGTAACTGTTCCTGAAATCCCAGCTGAAGGACTGAAGGGTTTGGGCACTAAGCCCATCGATGATGATGATGAGTAATTTATTGATGTTTAGTTTTATGAAAACTTGCATTTGTTCACCAAGAAATTTACCCGAGTTTTGGCTAGTGTTACATTTGTGACCTGTGAGACATCATTCTACTCATATATTTGGTTTATTGTTGTCAAGACTATTTAAGCTTGTTCCTTGTGCAATTGAAGTTTCCAGCAGATTTTAGAGTATTGTGGTATTGAAGCTTAAGCTACTATTATATTGTTATGAAGTAGGCCCGGCAAACCCTGTTTTCATTTGGCCATTACAGGATGCTGTTGGGTTCCCAGCTTTTTGATGATAAGAACAAAATTACCAAGTCTAGGTCTTGGCATGAATATTGTCAAAGCCTTGTCATCATCTCAATTGCATATACAACGGTAGATTAAATAAAAACAAACCTGGCATGTTAAGTCTTAAATTTGGAGCTTCTGTTCTTAGATTGCATATGTAGGTTTAGAATTTGATTTCTTGTATGCATAAACCCCTTTTTTATCTCTAAATCATGATGTTATCTACGACCCTTGTCTTTATCCCTAGACTGTACCCTTGTCTTTAAATCATGATCAGAACATATTCCTTACACTCGGGCTTTTCGATTAACTGGAATTTTAGGTGTAACCATGACGGAAAGACCTCTCAAATACCTGGGATGTCAGATGGGACACATCCTTAACGGAAACAGTTCTTTCAATCCACCCTTGGAACGCATTCAAATCAAACTCGCAGGATGGAAAGCCAAACTACCATCGCTGGGAGGTACCCCGTAAGTTGGTACTTATAAAAGCTACTTTGACGTCCATACCAATTTATTCTTCATGTATCAAGGCCCCACAAAATATTATAGACAAAATACACCGAGTTATCAAAAATTTTTGTTGGGGTCACTATTCCAATACAAAAAAACCTACAACTACGTAGCTGGAAACTTCTATGTCGTCCGAAAAGAGAAAGTGGACTAGCTAGCTATACCCCAAACAGAGCTTTTGAACGAAGCGCTTCTATGTAAGCAAGCATGGCGTATTCTCACATAACCACACTCCTTCGGCCAGGCACTACTGTCAAAATACTGCACCAACATCAACTTCCTTGAGGTTGGACTGAAACCAGTGGATTCTTGGACATGGAAGAGTATCCTAAAAGGCCGTGACATATGTTTACGAGGACTTAATATCTAAATCTGGTCTAGCCGCAATGTCTCTATCTGCGGAAACGGTCTAGCACTCCGGCGATACCAATCACAGCAATTACCGTGAATTCCATTAACAGACATGCAAGATACAGTAAACAAACAGTGGCGTTCCCAGTTTATACAAGATCGACTGAGAGACAACTGGACAAATGAACTACATTAGAGAAGTTTCTCTTTAACCGAAAATGAGGACAGGTATGTATGGAAACATAGCTTCTCAGGTGAGTTCTCAGTAAAAGCTGCCTACAACATGCTAATCGAGGAAAACAACCCTGAACCCAATAACAGCCAGTTTCATATAAAATGGGAGGCTCTATGGCGCATTAATGTCCCACACAAGATACAACGAAACGAAACCCTATGGAAGTAATTTACCGTGTAATAACTACTCATAGTGAATACAATGGGGCCTTGCAAACAAAGGGCAACTTACAACCTGTCTGGACAGCAGAAACAAGGGTTGAAACAACAAATATTTGGAACCCCAATACATCAATTCAAGAGAGGTCTACTTCTGCCTATCGCCTAACATTATCGTTCACCTACAATCACCAATACTCAATATAGGGCGCAACAGCAGCCCTCACCGTTGAAAGCCCTCCTCCACTAATCTTTGCTATCTCCCTACAACATCTCGACCAAACCCACAGCAAATTAACATTCATCGGTCAAATTCTATGCCCGCTCCAACGGCTCCGAATTTCAGAATTTTAACATGTGTTATTTATCTCCCCAACAGGAAACGGCGCAAGTATTTCCTTGGCCAATGTCAAGTCCATTGGAAGACTCCCCAACAGATATAATACACTTGCAAAAAGGGATCCAAACACACGTACATGAGGAACGTCATCCACTCCAGGCACTGGTTAACAGGTTGGCGTATCGAGCAGCACACTCCGGGTTCTCAAAGCAATGGTCAACGTAACTTAGAACTACTATGTTTCATTTGTAGATTACCAAAAAAAAAAAAAAACTGAAAAAAGGGCTGAGAAGAGAAATGAAGAGTTAGAAGAGGTGTCAAGTAGTGATTTTCGTTCCACTGAGAATTACTGGTTAACAGGTCTTTGAAGTGCAGAGCTAAAGTTGCTTCTAATTCTAATCATGCTAAACAAGATAAATTCTGCTAAAAAATGAGCCTAGATGAGCTGAAATGCTGCTTAAATTGAGCTTATATAAGATGTGTAAATATCTCCATTAGTAAGAAAGCAAGTATTGCTTCTATTTAATTCCTGCTTTTCGAATTCATTTTTTTTTCTGATCTTTGTAGGAAATTACAAAAGAAAACATACTACTTCCCATGGAAATCAGACATTGTCTTGTTTCCATCTCAGGCTTCAAATATTACTCAAGAAGGTAGTTTTATCATTTAATTTGTTACTAAGATAAAACTGTAGGTTTCAGACATGAGGTAAAGAAGACGTATATATTATTGCATTAGATGATAACACTAACATCCATATATAACAAACATGTGCTGTTAAGGATGAACAGAGAAAGAACAAAAATGAAGAAACAGTTTTACTTTTACAATTCTTTTCAAGGTACGTAATATGATTGCCAATGCGCAAAAATTACTAAAACCCACAAGTATTAAACTGAAAATCAAGACCATTTTCTCAGGTCATCTTAGAAAAATCCAATCACAGATCAGCTCTTCCTGGATATCTTGGGAAGGGAATAACATCTCTAATGTTCTCGATGCCAGTGGCAAAGAGAATCATTCGTTCAAAGCCTAGCCCGAATCCACAATGCTTAACAGTTCCGTATCGCCGCAGGTCAAGATACCACTCATATGGCTCAAGAGGCAACCCCACCTCCAAAATTCTGCGAGGAATAGCAACAAACCATGACAGGTCAGCAGTACAAAACAAAAATACCATCATGGCATGAACGAGGGAAACACTCCCACATACCTTTCCCGAATGACCTCATAACGTTCTTCCCTTTGGCTTCCCCCGATTAGTTCTCCAACCTGAAATATTTGAAAAATATTAACTCAAAAACGTGACAAAGCAAAAAGGTAAGATTGTAAATGAATATGTAACGACAGAATAGGAAGTAAATGCCGACCTTGGGCACAAGGACATCCATAGCAGCAACAGTCTTCAAGTCATCATTGAGCCTCATGTAGAATGCTTTTATTCCCTTTGGGTAGTTATAAACAATAAGGGGCTTCTGAAATTTAACTTCAGTCAAGTATCTGCAAGGCCAACGCAAAATAGGATTTAAGCATCCACATAAAGCATAGGATTTAAGCATCCACATAAAGCAGGTAGAAGAAACAATAAGAAAGACTTGCATACCTTTCATGCTCAACATTTAAAGCAGGTCAAAAATAATAAAAAAGACTTGCATACCTTTCATGCTCAGAAGCCAAATCAATCCCCCACTTCACTTCATTCTCAAATTTCTTACCACCTCTCACAGCTTCCTCTAAAAGCTCCACTGCTTCTGTGTATGATATCCGTACAAAGGGAACTGAAGCAACCATTCTCAACCGATCAATGCAACCTTTATCATAACTTTTAGCCATGAATAGCATATCGTCAAGGCATTTATCAAGCAACCAATTGCACATATACTTCACATAAGCCTCGGCACAGTTCATGTCATCCTGTAAAAGCATCCAATCTTTTGACTTAATTTTCTACATAGATGAAAGTAAAGGAGTACTATGACGCCAGCCATACCTGAAGATCTGCAAATGCTATTTCAGGCTCTACCATCCAAAATTCTGCCAAATGCCTTGAAGTGTGAGAGTGTTCAGCCCGAAAAGTTGGCCCAAATGTATATACGTTACTAACAGCACAAGCATATGTTTCAACCTGCAGTTGCCCAGAAACTGTCAAAAAAGCTTGGCGGGCAAAGAAGTCTTGAGTGTAGTCGATCTTCCCATCCTTCTTGGGAATCCCAGGTTTCAATTTAGATCTCTCCTCCAGCTTAGAGAGATTCTCCTTTGCTTTGTTAAGTTCAGCCACAGAAGCAGTGATTTCCGATTTGCTTGCTTTGGCAGCTTTAAGCTGTTTAACAGCCTCTCCTCTCTCGCTCACAACTTGCCTAGCTGCTTCTATGTCAACCTCCGATGGAGGAGGGTTTTTAATCAGTTCCTTCTCCAGCTTTTCAGATTCACTAATCAAAGTTGTGACTTGAAACATCTCACCAGCTCCCTCACAATCACTAGTAGTTAAAATTGGAGTGTGCACATAAAGGAAATTATGCTCTTGGAAGAATGAATGCGTAGCAAAGGCAAGTGCGTTCCTAATTCGAGCAATGGCTGCAATCTGAATCCACATATAATTACCAAGAATTACAAAATAACAAAACAAGTAGCAAAATACCTATTGCACAGCATTAAAAGGTTCCTAAATTTACCAAATTTGGTTTCCAATTGAACTCAGCACTGTTCATTTGTCAGGAATATTAATAACTATACCTTCAATGTTGTTTAGTAGTAGTAAAATTTTTAGCTTTTTTTCAGGGAAATAGTGTTATTTTTCAACGTTCCATAAAAAGAAGGGATGAGCATTCAATTTGAGTAATGATTCATACCGTGTTGGTCCTAGCTCGAAGATGAAGATGATCTCTCAAAAATTCAAGCGTGAGCTTCGTTTTTGGAATCGGGTACTTAGCAGGATCCACCTCGCCTACAGAAACAACTTTTTCGACTCGAAGCTCAATCTTCTGCCTCGTGCCTTCAGGTGGCACCTTCAATATCCCATCCACCACCACGCAGGTGCCGGTCGCCACCAGCTTGCTCAGAACAGCCAGTCCGGCGTCCACAATCACCTGCAAGTTCGCCGGGCACGACCCATCATTCAATTCCAAGAAGGCGAAAGTTCCTTTCCCTTGCTCTCTCCCTGTCTTTACCCAACCACCGGCCCGGACTCGTTGCCCAGCAAGGCCAGCCCCGCCATCTGGCCGGCCCACGATGGAACGGATCAGGACACGGTCAGAAAATGCGTGTTTCTCAACGGTGTCGGTCAAGTTCATCGCGGCGAGTTGGTCCGACGGCGGCAGCGCCTGATCTGTTTCCGCCATTGGATTTTTTGAGCGTGACAGAAATGAACGGGGAAAATGAAGGCCTTAGAGAAACTTCAGTGATATAAACCCTAGAACTAGACTTTATATGTAATTAGGAGCGATCTGTTGCAGCCAAGACTACATTAATTTCGATGTAGTCCAATGGGGGCAGGGTCACAATGTCTTGTTTCGTACACGTGTGCCTTTTTAATTGGTGCATAATGAGTCCCACGGAATCTTTGATTTCTTTTGCGTCTGAAACTGACGAAAAAACTACCAAGGATTCAGAGAGCGCGTTATTTTAAGGTGGAATCTTGTTTTCATGCTGGCGCTGCTACAATCATACTTTGTCCAAAAACTTCTTTATAGTAAAATGTAAAGATGGCAACTAAACAATTTGCTTGTCTAATAAATTGTTTTTTCATTAGTTTATTGATCTGCGCATATTATATATAAAATTTGATATGTTAGTTTATTCAATTATGTTAAATTCTAAGTTTAGTGACAATGTAATGATCCATTAGAGTTTTAACTAAACTGTGTTAGCAATCATAAACTATTAGAAATCTTATTACATATATATACATGTATATAAACCAACAATTGTAAGCTTATTTGAGTTAGCAATGACTAATCTTTTTTACATTCCAATTTGTTAATATCACTATTTTCATCTTTTATTGTTCTCATGTCTTGTTACCTCTCTCTCGTCGACAACGTCAACATGATATCAGAGCCACCGTTCGTGGAGGTTACTGGTCAATCATTTCTCGTGCTTTGTGGTTTTTCCTCTGCTTCAGTTTGCTTCTGTTCACTTTGCTATTTGCTTCAATTGTTTTTTTGGCTACTTGTTTTTCTGTACGATTCTTGGGTTTCTCTATTACAATGACCATTATAGATTTCAATGGAAGAGGTGGAGAGCCTGTCACCATGGACTACAATAATCCAATGTATCTGCATCATTCAGATATACCAGACACATAGTTAATTTCGCATAAGTTAATGGGTCATGAAAATTATGCCATTTGGGGCCGATCCATGCGAATTGCATTGCTGGCCAAGAATAAGCTTGATTTTGTTGATAGAGAATTGGTGCAACCAATTTTTCATTCACAATGTGATCGTTGCAATGTGATTGTTCTTTCATGGATCTTGAACAATTTTAATATTGATCTGTACATTGGAGTCGTGTTTGCAACCAATATTGCCCAAGTATGGAAAGACCTTAAGGAATGTTACAATAAGGCCAATGGGTCATGTATCTTCTTTCTTCACTGGGAGATTGGTCCGCATATTCAAGGTACTACCTCCATCTCTGATTTCTTTACTCGATTAAAGTTGCTTTTGGGATGAGTATAATGCCTTGGTGCCAGTTTCTTCATGTAATTGTGAAATGTCCTAAAGATTTTAGAGCATGTTCAACAACAGAGATTGTTTCAATTTCTCATGAGCTTGAATGATCCTTATGCTGCTATATGTAGTCACATTTTTCTTTTGCAACCATTACCTACGGTAAATCTTGCATACCAACATACTTCAGGAGTTTCCTTTAATGACCCAACAGTCTTGTATTCTTCAAACATTCAACAACAATCTCAGAAAAAAAAAAGGTTTAATGGAATATGTGATCATTGTAAGGTTCTTCATTGGATTTCCTCCAGGCTTCAAATTCACTAAACGCAAGTCAAATACTTCAATGGCAAATCAGGTTGGCTCGAACGAATCGTCAACTGAAACTTCTATTACTACAAATTCTCTACCTTCAGCCCCGATATTCACTCAAGAGTAGTACCAGCAAATTTTAAATCTAATGATTCGAAGTCAGTAGATAATTCAATTGGAGGTGCTACACATATGGCAGGTATGGTTTCTTCACCGTCTTCCTTCTCGTGGATTTTGGATATTGGAGCTACAAACCATATGATATCTGATGAACAATACCTGGAATCTCTGATTTCATGTGCTTCAATCTCATTGTTTGCTCAATTGCCTAATAGAAAGTGGGTACCAATTGTTAACAATGGTTCATACACTTTATTTCCCTTTGCCAAGCTTACTAATGTTTTTCATGTCCTAGATTTCAATTTTAATTTGCTTTATATTTCAAATTTAACCCGATACTTACATTGTTTCGTTTCTTTTCCCCCTCATTTTTGCCTTCTTCGACCTCTACAGTAGACAGGTGAAAGCAATTGGTTGAGCAACATGGTCTCTACATTCTCTTTCCACCACCTTCTCCAAATTAATTCTCTTCACCAACATAAACCTTCTATGACACCACTGCTTTCATCTTTGGCCACAGAAGATTCTTCATTTCTTTGGCATGCTCGTCTTGGACATGCTTCCATTTCCAAAATCAATAAATTAGATAATGTTTCATGTAATGTTTCGAACAAAAAGTGTATTTCTCAATGTCATATTTGTCCTTTAGCTAAACAAACACGACTTCCATTTACTATAATTCATGCACTAGCTATTGCACCTTTTGATTTGGTATATCTCAATTTATGGGTTCCTTACAAAATTCCAACCTATTTGGGACATCGATTCTTTCTTATTATTATTGATGATTTTTCGAGAATGACCTAGACTTTTATTCTCAAGCTTAAAAGTGATACTATTGTTATCTTAAAACAGTTTATTGCTCTTGTTAATACTCAATTTTCTTTGTCTATTAATGCTTTTTGCAGTGATAATGGGATAAAATTTTTTAATTCCAAGTGTAAGCCATTGTTTGCTTAATGGGGATTGTCCATCAAAGTTCATGTGTCCAAACACCACAACAAAATGAATTTGTTGAACGTAAACATCGTCACCTTTTGGAAATAGCTCGAGCTCTCAAATTTCAGTCAAATGTACCAACTAAATTCTGGTACGAGTGTGTGTTGGTAGCTTGTTACTTAATAAATCAATTGCAACTTTTTTTCTTGATTGGAAAACTCCTTTTGAAAAACTATATCATAAACCACCTTCTTTATCTCATTAACGGGTGTTTGGTTGTCTTTGCTATGAAAAAAAATTAGTCCATCGGATAATTTTCCCCTCGGTCATTACCATTGGTTTTCATAAGTTATTCAATGGTTTAGAAGGGTTATATTTTGTATAATTTGGAAACAAATTTTTTTTGTAAGTAGAGATGTACTATTTTATGAGGTTAAATTTGATCTGTCTCATCAATCCTTATTTCCTCCTAACACGTCCCATCCTTGCTTGAACAATGAGTTTCTTACCGTCGCTCCTCTTGATCAAAATATATTAGCTCCACCGACCCCACATGCGTCTTGTCTGACCGCTGCATTGTCACATGACGTTATATTTTCTTCAACCGGTCGTTGTAGGCCTGCTCATCGTACCTTCACTCCTTCCATTACCCACTGTGTTTTTCATTCCATTACGTCATACTCCACGATTATCTAAGCCTCCAACCTGGATACAAGACTATGCTTGCTGCTCTCATTCGGCTTCTTCCTCTCCACTTCAGGCAGGTCAGTATCCTCTTACTTCTTTTATTTCTTATCATCATTTACTTTCTCATAACATTTCCTTTGTTGCTTCCATTTCCCACATACCTGAACCTTGAAATTATGTTGAGGCTATTAATTAAGGACCATCGATGGGTTGAAGCTATGCAGCAAGAGATTCGGGCATTGGAATCAAATACCATTTAGGATGTAGTTCCTTTACCCCTGGTAAAATACCCATTGGTTGCAAATGGGTCTTGAAAGTCAAGTATAATGGTAATGGTTCGATTGAATGGTTCAAAGCTCATCTTGTTGGTCAGGGGTTTACTCAGCAAGAGGGTCTTGATTACCATGACACATTTTTTCCGATTGCCAAACAAGTCACAATGCGTATTGTCATTGCCCTTCCTGCCCAACACGGATGGTCATTGTTTCAAATGGATATTTATAATGCTTTTTTACAAGGTGATTCACATGAGGAAGTTTACATGTTTCTTCCTCCCAGTTTTTGCACTCATGGGGAGACTCGGGTTTGTCGACTGCGAAAATTACTTTATGGATTGAAGCAAGTATCAAGACAGTGGAACATGAAGCTTACAGAGGCTCGTTTACTTAATGGCTATTCACAAACTAAGCATGACTATTCTCTTTTTACTAACAGTCGATGATCGAATTGTTATCATGCTTATATATGTTGATGACTAAGTGATAATTGGAATGATGGGGAGTTTATTGATGAGTTGAAACAGGTGTTACTTCAGAGTTTCAAGATGAAAGATTTGGGAGAACTTAAATATTTTCTCGGTATTGAAATTTTTCGGTTAGAGAGTATGGTTGTATTGAACCAAAGAAAGTATTCTCTTGAACTAATTTCAGATATGGACCTCACTGGAAGGAAAGTAGCTGTTATCCCTTTAGAACAAAATCAGAAGTTAACTTCCATTGAATACAATGAAACAGTCCAAGTCAATCAAGATGATGAAATGTTATCATACGTGCAAATGTGTCAACAACTTACTGGGAGATTGTTCTACTTGACTAACACAACGCCGAATATTGCTTTTGCAGTTCAACACCCAAGTCAGTACATGCAATGACCAAAAAAGTAACACTACAAGGCAACATTATGAATGGTAAGATATATGAAGAAAGATCTCGGTAGAGGGCTGTTCTTTCCAACGAATGGGTCCTTAGAGTTAATAGCATATTGTGACTCAGGTTGGGCATATTGTCCAATATCGAGAAAGTCAGTAACAGGATATTGTGTGAAAATGGGAGAATCATTGATCTCATGGAAGTAAAAAAAAAAACATCTCAAGGTCATTAGCAGAATACAGAAGCATGGCCTTGACAATATCTGAAATTGTATGGTTGAGAGGGTTATTGGACGAGCTTGGTGTTAAAGGCAAAGAGCTAGCTACGTTATTCTGTGATAATAAAGCAGTAATTCAAATAGCAAGTCATCCTATCCCTCACTAGAGAACAAAATATATAGAAATCAATTGCCACTTTGTGAGAGAAAAAATACAAAGAGAGCCGGTTTAGATAAAGTATATGTCAACAAAAGATCAACTTGCAGATATCTTAACAAAAAGACTTGGAATTCAGCAATATGAACACTTAGTTGGCAAGTTGCTTTATTTCACCCTCATCCACTAACTCGAGAGGGAGTGTAGCAGTTGCAAATATGGTTAGGCAGTTTAGATAGTTACTAAGTTTGTTTAATAAGCAGTTAATAAAATAATGTATATAAACCAACGATTGTAAGCTTATTTGAGTTAGTAATGAATAATCCTTTTATATTTCAATTTGTTGATATCACTATAATACCTCAATTTTACCCGGCTTATATGAAGAAAATAGAACAGTCCAAAAGTAGAAGGGGGCCTATATGGCCCAAATTGAAATAAACTAAAATATGGTGGCCCAAAGCAAAATCAGAAACCCTAGGGTTTCTCAAGATCAACAGCGTCGCAGACCAGGCATTGCCTTCCGAATCTCCCTCGATCTTCATACTTGCGCATCAAGGAAAAAACAAAAAAGGGAACACAATCAAAGATTTGAAGATCAAATAAAGAAACATATTTGTTTCTTCTTTAGATTTGTTTCATTCGGCTATAAAAAAGCCACCAATACACTGTAACAGGGACCGGATTTTCAAGAAATCAATAAGAAAAACTAGCTATTATTTTTGCAGCAAACAAAAAAGTTCAAATACGCAAAGAGCAAAATAAGCAATCATCAAAGGTAGATATTTTTTTAAAAAACTACTCTTTTAGATTTTGTTTTTTTGTGTTTGTTTTTTTTTTTTGTACCATTTAAAAGTAAAAAAGAAAGAAATCACCTGCTTTTGGTTTCTGAAACGCCGTGGGAAGGAAGAGGACCGTCTCCGGTGACAGACAGCTAGAATCCGAAAGGTTTCTAGGGCCTTTTTAGGGTTTTTTAGTCGATTTTGGGCATTTTGAGCCTGGATCTGAGCTTAAGGGTGTTGAAAGGACCAGATCTAGGGTTTTTCCCTTTTTTGGCCACCGCATAAGGCGGTGCCGGCGCCGAAAATCGGCGGTCGGTGCGGTGGCCGTTGACCGGCTGATGATCGGACCCCTGGCCGGACGAGCTGGAAGGGGAGAGAGTTATTTTGAAGGTTTTTTTTTTGGTATAGAATGAAATTTAAAAAAAAAACTAAATTTAAGCTTATATAGCCTACTGGAAACGACACCGTTTGAAAGAGGGGAGATCCGCGCGTCGACCCGACCCGGACCCAGGATCCGAGCGTTTTTCATCCGGAGGGGCAAATTGCGCTTTTAGGCCCTTCGCCTTTTAATATATTTTCAATTAGGTTTTTTATTTTTATTTTTCTAATTCGCCCTTTAATTTATTTCAATTTCAATTAGGTCCAATTTGCAACGGCGCCGTTTTAGAGGAGAAGGGATAATTTCCTTTCCAGCCCCTCTGCTTTCTTTGCGCGTTCAACATGGTCCTCCAGATTTCTATTATTTGCGATTTTGCCCCAGATTTTGTCTATAGTTCAATCTAGTCTTTTTTATTTTCTTTATTTTTTTAATCGATAATGTAATTATTTTTTTATATATCTATATATGTATATACATTTATTTATTTTTAATGAATATTTTTCCATATTTTTAAATGAATATTTTTATATTTATACGTATATTTATGTTTTTAAAATGATTAAATATTTAAATTTTATTATTATTATATATATGTATAATTATGTATTTTTCTTCTTTATTTTCATAAATACATTATAGATTTTGCTATACATAAATTTTATAATTCTAGATTTTATACGTAAATCCACTTGCATGCTTTTTTTTTAAAAAGGGTTCAATATACATATATTATGTACTGTTTATTCTTTATTTTTATTATTTCTTTCATTTGTTTATTGACTTATGTTTTCATTTATATTTTGTTCGTTTATTTGATATTCTTGCATGTCGTTGGCTATTTTTTTATGTATATTAGTTTTATTTATTTATTTGTATGCATTATTTCTATGCCATTGTAATATTTATTATTGTATCGTACATTTAATGTAGCATCACATCATTTTTTTTACTCGATTTCAAACTTTTCGAAATTGAGATAATGCTTGTATTTAGGATTTTCAAAGAAATTGAGCCCTAACGTATTGGGTTCCGATTTTCTTCGTTAAATCTAACAATCTAGCATTTCTCTTTAATCAAAAAAAATAAGAACTCATTATTGGGAATTTAACACGTTGTGTCCTACCGTATTGGATGTGACGCATTGATTTCTCGAAATGAAGATTTTTTCTAAAAAATAATAAAGGAAATATTCCGAGTTTGGGATTTTGGGGGAATTGTGCCCTAACGTATTGGGCCGTGATTTCTTAAATCTTGAATAAATGGATATTCTTTTAAATTTTTATTATACGAGTATTCTGGCCTAATTTATTTTTTGAGGAAATTAGAATGTCGTGCCCTAACGCATTGGGTGTGACATTTTCTTTCTCTGAAATGATAAGGGTCTTAATACGTAACGTTTTTAAGTTTTTGCTAAGGATTATATATTTTTAAATTTTCGACATTAAGACATTAATTAATTTACTAGGTACCAATTTTTGGGCGTTATAAGGGTGCTAATCCTTCCTCATACGTAACCGACTCCCGGACCCATTTTTCTAAAATTCGAAGACCAAAGTCGTTTTTAGGTGACTCAATCACACCTTAATAAAAGATTGGTGGCGACTCCCAATTTTTCCAATTTTTATCGAAAACTAATTTTTATTTTTTTAAAAGAAAATAAAAAATGGTTTCGACAACTTGACGACTCCACTGGGGATCAAAAATTTTTTAAAAAAATAAGAGAGTCGAGCCGCAAAGTTGATTAATTTTTGTCTTATAGTCAAAAAAAGAAATTCATTTTTAAAAATTCTCTTGCATTCATACTTAATTGATTTAAGTACTTTAAATTATTTTGCATTATACATTACATGTACTGGATAATTTTACCTTCTAAGTAGGAGTGAGAAGCTATTCCTTCGTAAGGTTTTCACCTTCGTATAGGATAGTGGATCGCTTTCGGGATACATCGGTACTTATGCATTCGTGAGATTTTCATCTCCGTATAGTCATAGGGAAAATGTGTCCCCCTGAACTGAACTTGATCTATATGAGCCTATAATGGGTGAAGATCAAAGAATCTGCTGGTTTGGGTACCTTTACTTTAGAGCCAAACCGCATATAATGAGCCTTAGGAGCTTGCCTTAGGTAGAACTACACTAAACCCTAGTAGATGTCCTAATAGACGTTTTACTCTTCCTTGATTATATGCTTATATTTGATACTGACTTTTGTGTTTTATTTTGTTTGCATGACATGACATTTCATTTCATCATAAAATGCGTCAGTTCAGATTCAGTTGCTAGATAGAAAGCTTGTCATGGAAAAAGAGTTTCTTGATAAAGTGGAGGACAATGCGGCTGTCCTAATTTGGTCTGAAACAACGCAGCAAGAAAAGGGCGATAGCCTGGCCGATGGGTATGTATCGGAATTATGGGATTTTACTCGTATCAGTGTAACTCAAAACAATTTGCAGGAGTTAAAAGGAAATCTGGGATCAGTGGAATAATGAGGTTAGACAGTTATTTTATGACAATTATGGGGATTTGCCTTATTTGCTTGATGTGAAGGTAGATAAGCATTTTTTTCGAGCCCTTGCCCAGTTTTGGAATCTTGCTTACAGTTGCTTCACGTTTGGGAATGTTGATTTGGTGCCTACGATAGAAGAATATGTGGCTTTACTCTGATGTTTAAAGTTTTAAGTGGACAGGGTCTACTCGAGAGCGGTAAATGTGTCAACCTTTTCAAAGAAGCTGATAGGTATAACAGGGATGAATGAGCAATGGGTTGCTGCACAGATTAAGCAAAAGGGGGATAGTAAATGCGTTCCTTGGAGAAGTTTGAAAGATGCAATTCTAACATAACCAGATGTGAGAAAGAGGTTATATGTCTTTGCTTTAAGTATATATGGCTTGATTGTCTTCCCCAAGGCCTTGGGGCATGTGGATGAAGCAGTAACCTATTTATTTGACCGGCTTGATAAGAAGGTCACACCAATTCTGGCAATTGTGGCAGAAACCTCTAGGTCATTGAATGCATGCAGAAAAACAGGTGAGGGCAGATTTATTGGATGTGCGATGTTGAGTGGAGAGCTCCTTAGTTACTTCCAGATGAGATCCTGTATAAGTGTGGTAATTTCGATTGGGTTCCACTACTTAGGATTTGGGGAGCTAGTGGATATGCCCCGTTGTTGGTGCTGAGACAGTACAGGTCAAGAAAATTTATACCTGTGACCCAAGGGATAGCTGGTTGTGAATTTTCATACAAAGATGATGGTTATAGAAAGAAGATTCAAGAGATGTCTAGCGCGTGGAAACAGATTCGCTGAATGAAGGGGTTAGCTGTGGGACCGATGACAACTCTTGAGTATAATGAATGGTGGGGTAGGAGAATCAACGATAATATACCCAAGGTAAATCAAGAGGGTCGCCAGCCAATAGAGGAGCATTTGTGAGTTATTCCTTCTGAGTTGGAAATCATAAGACGAGATTTTGAGAGAAGAAATGTGGATTTAAAAAAGAAGATACAGCAAGTAGAGGAAGAAAAGACAAACTTGAGATTGGACATAGATGTTCAAAAGCTTGAAACTGAGAAATTAAGGAAAGAGAAAAACAAAGCTGAGGAAGAGCTGGGTAGTCTGAAGATGGATTATAAAAAGTTGCATCTATCAATGAGAACTGCTGGGCTGGGAAAAACATTAGAACAGTGGCGAGCAGAAATTCAAGAAGAAAAGGACAAAGCCGATAGATGGGAACAGAAATTCTAAAAAATGCAGAGACGAAACAAGGCTTTAGAAAAGAGTTTGTCAGAAAGCCAAAAAGAAAAAGGCGAGTTAAAAGATAGGGTGATCGTGTTGGAAGGATCTCTTCGTCAGTATCGAAATCGAAATTTCGTAATAGAGTTGAAAGCAAGCTTGAGCAAGATTGAGGAAATGAAGTAAAGAATCGAAGAGCTAGAAACGGCGTTGCAAAATTGTGAAAATCGGATTAAGCACTTGGAAGCAAATGAAAATCGTAATAAGGAACAGCTACACTACTTTCAGAACCAAGTTAGGAGCAGATATCATATTATGGAGGAAGCTGTGGTCTAGATCCGAGAAGTAGCTGATCATGTACAAGCTTTGGCAGTACAAGCAGACATGCTGAGTGTGAAGTATGAATTAGAATCAGATCGAGGGCAAGAGTTAGCTGTGTTACTTAGGAAGATTAGAATGCTGAACAATAGGGAAAGCTTTATTTGTAATTGACTTTATGTAAAGAAATTTGCTTTCTAGTAAGGTTTTCTTATATGGAATCGAATCAAAATTGACGTCTTTTTTGCATTCATGCATTGCATTACTTCATATGCGTTTAAAAATATTAAAAGATTCTAATTAATTTAAATCACTTCTCAATTAATCTGGAAACTAACCAGCCTACTAAACACCACTACGGTACTCGATAAAAAACTATGGATATGGATCAAAGGATGGAAAGGCTAGAACAGTTCCAAAAGGAAATGTAGGAGCAACTTCAAAAGCAAATGAATGAGCAGCAAAAAATGATAGGCAAAATGATGGAATCTTAAGAGAGTATGATGGCTCAGTTAACTCAAAGATTCAACAAGGGAACTGATAAAGGAAAAGGCTATGTGCTCAATGTTGAAGAAGAAGACAATGAGGGACCTGTCTATCCTCCAGACTTTACCTCCCAGCAAGTTGAAATATACCCGCGTAGGACCTTTGTTACCATTAATCCTCAACAATTTCAGTGCGACGCTGCAATGCTAATGAATCTTCGGCAGGATCAGGCTCTA
This sequence comes from Gossypium hirsutum, assembly GCF_007990345.1. Taxonomy (NCBI): domain Eukaryota; kingdom Viridiplantae; phylum Streptophyta; class Magnoliopsida; order Malvales; family Malvaceae; genus Gossypium; species Gossypium hirsutum. Next base: position 12,773,951 of record NC_053442.1, on the reverse strand, counting down.
ACCCTGGAGCCAACCTTATTAATCTTGCTATCCCTGATTTCAATGAGACGGCTGGAAAGGAGAAAATGAATGATGAGTTTCCAAAACAGTTAGATGAGAAGTACAAATGGCTGGAAGAGAAATTTAGAGCGATGGAATGTGCAGAGAGCTACTATGGGGTGGATGCTAAGGAATTGAACCTGGTCCCGGATTTGGTACTCCCTTACAAGTTCAAAATGCAGTTTGAGAAGTATAATGGAACTAGTAGCCCCGAAGCTCATATTACCATGTTCTGCAGACGAATGACCGGTTATGTCAATAATGACCAACTCTTGATACATTGCTTCCAGGATAGCCTCACAGGGGCAGCATCCAAGTGGTACAATTGATTGAACCGCACCCAGATTAATTCATGGAGAGATCTGTCACAAGTGTTCATAAAACAGTACAGCCATATGATTGACATGGTACCTGATAGGATCACTCTACAGAATATGGAAAAGAAACTAGACGAAAGTTTTAGGCAATACGCACAGAGATGGAGGGAGGTCACCGTACAAGTTCAGCCATCTCTTCTGGAAAGAGAGATGACGATGCTTTTCGTTAACACCTTGAAGGCCCCATTTATTACACATATGTTAGGAAGTGCTACTAAAAGCTTTTCTGACATAGTTATGAATGGCGAAATGATAGAAAATGCTATCAAAAGCGGGAAGATAGATACTCGAGAGGGTAGCAGAAGGTCGGCCTCGAAGAAAAAAGAAAATGAGGTCAATAACACAAGTTCATATTCAAAGACGATTACAGTGAATCAACCGGGAAAAGTGGCTGTTAACCAACAAGGATCATCAAAACGAGGATCTGACACAAGGGAAAATACAGAGAAGCTTCAATTTACGCCGATTCTGATGTCGTATAGGGAATTATATCAAAATCTATTCAATGCGCACGTGGTTTCCCCTTACCACTTGAAACCTTTGTAGCCTCCGTACCCTAAGTGGTATGATGCAAATGCACAATGCGATTATCACGCGGGAATCGCGGGGCATTCTATAGAATATTGTACGGAATTTAAGAAGCTGGTAGAAAGACTCATAAGTCTAAGTGTTGTTAAAGTGGATGATTCGCCCAGTACAGAGAATCCGTTACCTAATCATAATGAAAATGGAGTGAACATGATAGGAGGTAACATGGGTAGAAAAATCAAAGAGGATATCGCAGAGGTGAAGATTCCTTTGAGATGGATCTGGAAGAAGATGGTAGAAAGAGGGTTGCTGGTAGCGGATTCAGAAAGAAACTTTGAAGAGAAAGAAAACTACTGTGAGTTCTATAATGAAGAGGGACATGACATTCAGGAATGCACAGAATTCAGAGCCTGGGTTCAAGGCCTGATGGATAACAAGGAAATAGAGTTTTATGAAGAAGCTAAGGAGGAGGGGAGTATTTGTACATCCGAATCCGCAAAGGTTCGAAGAGTAACTCAGCCTGTAGTCATCATCTCGCGGCCAAAGAATGATGAAGTGAGAGCACCAGTAATACCAAGAATCATAATAAAGAAACCTACAACCTTTTCTTACCAAGATAGTAAGAAGGTTCCGTGGAACTATGAGTGCAATACAACTGTCCCTAGAATGGAGACTACAAAGAACCAGATGTGAGTGCCGATCTAGAACATGTGAAAGGAAGGGCCATAATAGTTGAACAAGAGGGGAAAATAACTAAGCCTGTGTTGTCTATCAACGAGCCAGTGAAGGAGGAAGAAGCCGTAGAATTTCTTAAATTCTTAAAACACAGCGAGTACAATGTTGTCGAACAGTTGCATAAACAATCGGCTCGTATATCCATACTAACCTTGCTCTTGAATTCAGAAGTACACCGAAGTGCGTTGATGAGGATGTTAAATGAGACCTATGTGGCCGATGATATTTTCGTCAGCAAGTTAGATCGGTTGGTCAATAATATCGTACTGATAATTTCATATTCTTCAATGATGATGAAATACCTCATAGGGGCGTGGGATCTACTAAGGCTTTGCATATCACTGCACGATGCAAGGGGCATATTTTGCCAATAGTGTTGATTGACAATGGATCAGCTTTGAACGTGTTGCCATTATTCACACTCAACTGGCTTCCCATAGACAGTTCGCACATGAAAACATGCCAAAATATGGTGAGGGCGTTTGACGGTATAGAAAAAAAGGTCATGGGAAGAATTGAGATACCCCTACTGATTGGCCCAAAAGTTTATAAGGTTGATTTTATTGTGATGGATATCAAACCTTCCTACAATTGTTTATTAGGAAGACCATGGATACATTTGGCGGGGGCAGTACCGTCATCATTACATCAGAAGCTGAAGTTAGTGTCAGAAGGTCGGCTAGTGACAATCAACGCCGAAGAGGATATAATAGCAGCTGTATCCAATAAGATGCCGTACGTGAAGACTAATGATGAGTCAGTAGAATGCTCATTTCGATCTTTGGAGTTTGTAAACGCGGCATTTGTTCCTGAAGGAAGTAAAATTTTGGTCCCTAAATTATCCAAAACTATAGAGATGGGTTTGCAATTGTTGGTAGGAAAATGAGCTTTACCGGGAAAAGGGCTGGGGACATATCTTCAAGGGAGGATTGAGGTGCCAGTACTGAAAGGAAAGCAAGATCACTTTGGCTTAGGATACAAGCCAGACATGGGATAGAGAAAGAAGGAGCTAGAAAAAAGACAGAAAAGAAGAAGGGCGCGTCTAAGTGGGGAGGAAACCAAATGGGAGCCAATGATAATTCCACATGTATCTAAAACCTTTGTATCTGGAGGATTTATTCATGCTGAGAGAAAGATACCGGTTGAGGAAAGCATTGAAGAGACGCTGAGAAATATGCACATCAATGCCATTCATGAGCATGAGAATGAAGAGAGGAGCTGGTTAGATATTCGTCCTTATGAGCCTGGGAGTGTTCTAGACAATTGGACTGCAGAAGAAATACCTAAAGTCTTTAGAACTGTCTTAGAGTAATATTCAGAACAAACTTGTTGTTTTAGCCTAGAAATAACAAGAACTCTTTTGTGAAATAGGCTTATGTTTGAATATCATTATTTTAATAAAACATCTTTGCAATCGTTTCGAGCAAATATTCTTTCATTCTTTCTATACAAGTAAATATATTCTTTCATTTATAATCATTGCACAAGTAATTGTACATAAATTCATACATTCTTTTGTAACCATATTAGGTCCCTGTATATCAACGACGTGAATGACGCCGCTACGAACTCAGAGTGTCCTTTTGAACGAAACATATGTTTAGAGGGATCGCACGACTTTGAAGGTGATAAAAATTGTGGTTTATCTTTGGACTTGTTCAGGATGGTAAAACAAGAGGAAAAACAAATCCTACCTTACAAAGAATCAGTAGAAGTTGTGAGCTTGGAAGAAGGGAAAGAGGTGAAAATTAGAACTGAGATTTCTGCAAAGACAAGACGAGACCTCATTGAATTACTCCGAGAGTTCAAAGACGTCTTCGCATGGTCATACTAGGATATGCCTGGATTGAGCACTAACATCGTAGTACATCGCCTACCTATAAGAAAGGATTGTAAGCCAGTTCAACAGAAGCTCAGAAAAATGAGGCCTGATATTGCGCTTAAAATAAAAGAGGAGGTCAAGAAGCAGTTTGATGCTGGATTCTTACAAGAGGTCAAATATTCTGAATGGGTAGCCAACATTGTTCCAGTTCCTAAAAAAGATGGAAAAGTACAAATGTGCGTAGATTACAGAGATCTGAACAAAACAAGCCTAAAAGAAAATTTTCCACTACCGCATATCGATACTTTGGTTGACAATACTACGGAATATTCATTGTTTTCCTTCAAGGATGGTTTCTCAGGATACAATCAGATAAAGATGCACCCTGAAGATATGGGAAAGACTACATTTATTACTTTGTTGAGAATATTTTGCTACAAAGTAATGCCATTCGGATTAAAGAATGCGGAGCAACATATCAGAGAGCCATGGTAGCCTTGTTCCATGACATGATGCATAAAGAGATTGAGGTATATGTTGATGATATGATTGCCAAATCCAGAATAGAGGATAAGCATGTGCAGGTCCTGAGAAAATTGTTCTTAAGACTAAGGAAGTTTCAGCTCAAGTTCAATCCGACAAAATACACTTTTGGGACCATGTCAGAAAAGTTATTGGGCTTCATAATCAGTGAAAGAGGAATCGATATTGACCCAGACAAAGTCAAGGCAATACGAGATTTACCACCACTACGTACTCAGAAAGAAGTTCGAGGTTTCTTAGGAAGACTAAATTACATTGCTCGGTTCATTTCACAGTTGACCGAGAAATGTGATCCCATATTTCGCCTTTTGAAGAAACATAATCCAGGGGTTTAGAATGAAGAATGCTAGGGAGCTTTTGAAAAGATAAAGCAGTACCTATCCAATACTCCAGTTTTGTCACCACCTAGCCTAGATAGACCCTTGATTTTGTATTTAACGGTGTTCGACAACTCCATGGGATGCTTACTGGGTCCACATGATGCGACTGGAAAGAAGAAAAAGGCAATTTACTATCCCAGCAAGAAATTCACTGATTGTGAGATGAGATATTCGCCTATCGAAAAATTATGTTGCGCCCTGATTTGGACAACTAAGAGGTTGAGGCAATACTTACTCTATCATACGAATTGGCTAATTTCAAAATTAGACCCTTTGAAGTATATGATGGAGTCAACAGCGTTGAATGGAAGAATGACTAGATGGCAAATCTTGCTCTCTGAGTTTGATATTGTATATGTAAGTCAGAAGGCCATCAAGGGGAGTGCGATAGTAGATTTCTTGGCTAGCAGAGCTTTAAAAGATTATGAGCTTCTAGACTTCGATTTCCCGAATGAAGATTTGATGTATGTGGCAAATGCTGAAAAGGATCCCCAAGAAAATCATCCTTGGAGATTAAACTTTGATGGAGCATCAAATGCGTTAGGCAATGGGATTGGGGCAGTCCTGGTGTCTCCGAATGGAGATTATCATCCTTTCACTAGTAAATTGGACTTTGATTGCACTAATAACATGGCTGAGTATGAAGCTTGCATCATGGGTATACGGGCAGCCATAGAGCGAAAAATTAAGACATTAGAAGTGTACGGAAACTCAACATTGGTGATATTCCAACTAAGAGGGGAATGGGAGACAAGAGACAAGAGACCCACGAGAGGAAAAACAGATGGCTGATGCTCTTGCTACTTTAGCTTCCATGATTAAAGTGAATCAGTTAGGGGACATGAAGCCCATTCAAATTAGTATTTATGATATCTCGGCCCACTGTTACAGCATTGAAGAAGTGGTGAATGATAATCATCCTTGGTACCAAGATATATTGCTATATGTGAATAATCGCGAATATCCTGATCAGGCAATGGAGAATGATAAAAGGACATTAGGGAGACTAGCTATTGACTATGTCTTAGATGGAGAAATCCTATACAAAAGGGGAAAGGATCGAGTACTGTTGAGGTGCGTGGACACTTAGAGGCTAGGAAAATTTTAGAAGAAGTCCATGAGGGTGTTTGTGGTACGCACGCTAATGGATTTACAATGGTTAGACAGATCATGAGATTTGGATATTACTGGGCCACCATGGAAAGAGATTGCATCAATCATGCCAAGAAATGCCATAAATTCTAAATTTACGGGGATAAAATGCACGCGCCTCCTTCACCTCTTCATGTTATGACTTTTCCATGGCCTTTCTCCATATGGGGTATGGACGTCATTGGACCAATATCACCGAAGGCTTCTAATGGACATTGTTTCATTTTTATGGTTATTGACTATTTCACTAAGTGGGTAGAAGCAGCCTCATATGCTAATGTCACGAAGTCAGTAGTCAGTAAGTTTTTGAAGAATGAAATCATATGTCGATATGAAATGCCTGAAAGAATCATATCTGACAATGCGCTGAATCTGAATAACAACACAATAGCGGAAGGCTGCAGTCAGTTCAACATTAGATATCATAATTCGTCACCGTATCGTCCAAAAATGAATGGTGCAGTAGAGACGGCAAACAAAAATATTAAGAAGATTGTGGCAAAGATGACTGAAACTTACAAGGATTGGCATGAGAAGTTACCATTCGCTCTTCTGGCTTACCAAACATCTGTCAGGACTTCTACTAAGGCAACACATTTTTCTTTGGTTTATGGAATGGAGGTAGTTTTACCTATTGAGGTAGAAATTCCTTCTCTCTGGGTATTGGCTGAGCTAAAATTGGATGAGGTCGAATGGATCCAGTCTCGATATGATCAGTTGAACCTGATTGAAGAGAAAAGACTAAAAGCTATTCGTCATGGTCAAATATATCAGAAGCGAATGATGAGAGCTTATAATAAGAAGGTTCGTCCCAGAGAATTTTATGAGGGGGATTTGGTTTTGAAAAAGATCCTCCCTATACCAAAAGATTTCAGAGGGAAATGGATGCCAAACTGGGAAGGACCTTATGTTGTGAAAAAGGTTTTTTTCTGGAGGCGCTTTGATTTTGAGTGAAATGGATGGCAAAAATCTTCCGAATCCTGTAAATTCAGATTCGGTCAAGAAATAATTCACTTGAAGGAAGGAATGAGTCAAAGTGAAAACCCACGAAGAGCGCTCTGATTTCTTAAAAAAAAAGATGGAGAGGCCAAGGTGAAAACTCGAAAAGGGCGCCTTGAGACCAAAGGGGGTTTGAGTTGAAAACCCGAAAAGGGCGGCTCAAACACTGTCAGATTGGGGCATATGGTGATCCTGCTACACTTAAGTCAACAAGAAAATGATATATGACATCTTGGGGCATTGACAAAGTACTGTAGATCTCCTAAACACATGTTAAATTCAGAATAGTTCTTGGTTTACTCGGAGAGGTTCAGGCGGCGATATACAAATGCTCCTAGTCTTCATATTATTTGTACCAAGTTCTTCGATGTTCTTGAATACTTTTTCTTTTCAAGTCACTTACTATCAATAAATTCTTTTTCTATTATTCGAGTTATCCCTTGAATTAATTTCTTAGTTAGTATCTTGATCTTTGAGCAAGCATATTGCATTAGAATAATGATGGATAGACTAATAAACTTTCACAAAAGAAGTTTTGCATATTACTATGAGAATCTCTAAACCTGAAACAAGACTATTGTCTAGAACACACCAAGCTTAAAAGAGAAAGTCTAAGTTAAGATTGTTTTTGGAGTTGGTTGAATATCGAATGAGATGGCAAGAAGTCTTGGAAGTTCCCTCTGGAAAGAAAATCCTTCATTTATGCATGAGCGTTTGGTAGGACACCCGGAGAATGGTGTAAAAGAGTTTCATGATCTGCATCTTTGAATTACGATAGGGGAAGATAGAGAAGAGTCAAACTTTCCTACCCTTGGGTTACAGTGGAAGCAGGATGGTACAAGTTCTGCGTCCTAATGGATTGAGCTTTGAAGTTCACAATGGAGGGTAATTTGATTGAGTGTTTCTTTGGTGATGTCAGCCAAGCAAAAGGCGTTAGCAACAAAACCTTAATAAACTTGAAATAATAACTTGAGTGATAATTCTCAGAAAATGACATTCTACATTCATTCAAATGTCATTTATACATGTCTAGTTAGGAGCATTGGATTAATTCTGGTCATAACATCCTAATCACTAGGCATAATTAAGTTCATAGAATAGATTTTTACAGGTCATGTTCCCTAGAGAACAGATCGAAAGCCAATGATCCTATCTCCCTGAAGTTGCAGTGGAGTGGATTAAATCACAGATCTTATCTCTCTGAAGTTACAGAGAGCAGATCGCATCTAGTCTTATCTCCCTGAAGTTGCAGTGGAGTAGACTAAGCAAGCAAGTCTTATCCTCCTGAAGTTACAGTGAGGCAGACTGAAGATGGCAAATCTTATTTCCCTGAAGTTGAAGTGGAGCAGGTTAAAGCCGATAATCCTATCTCCCTGAAGTTGTAATAGAGCAGATTAAAACCTTGGATCTTATCTCTCTGAAGTTGCAGAGAGCAGATCGCATCTAGTCTTATCTCCCTGAAGTTGCAGTGGAGCATATTAAGCAAGCAAGTCTTATCCTCCTGAAGTTGCAGTGAGGCAGACTGAAGATGGCAAATCTTATCTCCCTGAAGTTGCAGTGGAGCAGATTAAAATCGATAATCCTATCACCCTGAAGTTGCAGTGAAGCAAATTAAAACCTTAGATATTATCTCTCTGAAGTTGTAGAGAGCAAATCGAATCTAGTCTTATCTCATTGAAGTGCAGTAGAGCAGACTAAGTAAGCAAATCTTATCTCCCTGAAGTTGCAGTGAAGTAGACTGAAGATAGCAAATCTTATCTCCCTGAAGTTGCAGTGGAGCAGATTAAAACCGATAATCCTATCTTCCTGAAGTTGCAGTGAAGCGGATTAAAACCTTAGATCTTATCTCTCTGAAGTTGCAGAGAGCAGATCGCATCTAGTCTTATCTCCTTGAAGTTGCAGTGGAGCAGACTAATGGAGTAGTTTGAAGCACTAGTTCCAATACCTCTGAAGATGCAATAGGAAGGAATGAGGCTACTTGAAGAGTACCAAGGTCCAGCACGACCAGGCAAAATTTGGCATTTTAAAGTCTTTGCTTCGTTCCTGTTACACGATAACGAGCAAAGAGGGGCAGCTGTAATACCTCAAATTTACCTGGCTTATATGAAGAAAATAAAACAGTCCAAATTACAAGTGGGCCTATATGGCCAAAACTGAAATAAACTAAAATATGGTGGCCCAAAACAAATGGGCCAAAGTAAAATTAGAAACCCTAGGGTTTCTCAAGATCAACAGCGCCGCAAACTAGGCCTTGCCTTCTGAATCTCCCTGATCTTCATGCCTGAACATCAAGGAAAAAACAAAAAAAAGGGAACACAATCAAAGATTTGAAGATCAAATAAAGAAACAGATTTGTTTCTTCTTTAGATTTGTTTTATTCGGCTATAAAAAAGCCATCAATACACTGTAACAGGGACCAGATTTTCAAGAAATCAATAATAAAAACTAGCTATTATTTTTGCAGCAAACAAAAAAGTTCAAATACGCAGAGAGCAAAATAAGCAATCATCAAAGGTCGATATTTTTTTAAAAAAACTACTCTTTTAGATTTTTTTTGTTTGTTTTTTTTGTGTACCATTTAAAAGTAAAAAGGAAAGAAATCACCTGCTTTTGGTTTCTGAAATGTCGCGGGAAGGCAGAGGACCGTCTCCGGTAACAGACGGCTAGAATCCAAAAGGTTTCCAGGGCCTTTTTAGGTTTTTTAGTCGATTTTGGGCATTTTGAGCCCAGATATGAGCTTAAAGGTGTTGAAAGGACCAGATCTAGGGTTTTTCCCTTTTCCGGCCATCGCATAATGCGGTACCGGCGCCAGAAATCGGCAACCGGCGCGGTGACCGTTGACCGGCCTATGACTGGACCCCTGGCCGGACGAGCTGGAAGGGGAGAGAGTTATTTTGAAGTTTTTTTTAGTATAGAATGAATTTTAAAAAAAAAACTAAATTTAGGCTTATATAGCCTACTAGAAACGACACCGTTTGAAAGAGGGGAGATCCGCGTGTCGACCCGACCTAGACCCAGGATGCGCGCGTTTTTCATGCGGAGGGGCAAATTACGCTTTTAGCCCCTCCGCCTTTTAATATATTTTCAATTAGGTTTTTCTTTATTTTTCTAATTCGCCCTTTAATTTATTTCAATTTCAATCGGGTCCAATTTGCAACGGCGCCGTTTTAGAGGAGAAGGGATAATTTCCTTTCCAGCCCCTCTGCTTTCTTTGCGCATTCAACATGGTCTTCCAGATTTCTATTATTTGCGATTTTGCCCCAGATTTTGTCTATAGTTCAATCTAGTCTTTTTTTATTTTCTTTATTTTTTTAATCGATAATGTAATTATATTTTTATATATCTATATATGTATATACATTTATTTATTTTTAATAAATATTTTTCCATATTTTTAAATGAATATTTTTATATTTATACGTATATTTATGTTTTTAAAATGATTAAATATTTACATTTTATTATTATTATATATATGTATAATTATGTATTTTTCTTCTTTATTTTCATAAATACATTATAGATTTTGCTATACATAAATTTTATAATTCTAGATTTTATACGTAAATCCACTTGCATGCTTTTTTTTTAAAAAGGGTTCAATATACATATATTATGTACTGTTTATTCTTTATTTTTATTATTTCTTTCATTTGTTTATTGACTTATGTTTTCATTTATATTTTGTTCGTTTATTTGATATTCTTGCATGTCGTTGGCTATTTTTTTTATGTGTATTAGTTTTATTTATTTATTTGTATGCATTATTTCTATGCCATTGTAATATTTATTATTGTATTGTACATTTAATGTAGCATCACATCATTTTTTTTACTCGATTTCAAACTTTTCGAAATTGAGATAATGCTTGTATTTAGGATTTTCAAAGAAATTGAGCCCTAACGTATTGGGTTCCGATTTTCTTCGTTAAATCTAACAATCTAGCATTTCTCTTTAATCAAAAAAAATAAGAACTCATTATTGGGAATTTAACACGTTGTGTCCTACCGTATTGGATGTGACGCATTGATTTCTCGAAATGAAGATTTTTTCTAAAAAATAATAAAGGAAATATTCCGAGTTTGGGATTTTGGGGCAATTGTGCCCTAACGTATTGGGCCTCGATTTCTTAAATCTTGAATAAATGGATATTCTTTTAAATTTTTATTATACGAGTATTCTGGCCTAATTCATTTTTTGAGGAAATTAGAATGTCGTGCCCTAGCGCATTGGGTGTGACATTTTCTTTCTCTGAAATGATAAGGGTCTTAATACGTAACATTTTTAAGTTTTTGCTAAGGATTATATATTTTTAAATTTTTGACATTAAGACATTAATTAATTAACTAGGTACCAATTTTTGGGCGTTTTGAGGGTGCTAATCCTTCCTCATACGTAACCGACTCTCAGACCCGTTTTTCTAAAATTCGTAGACCAAAGTCATTTTTAGGTGACCCAATCACACCTTAATAAAAGATTGGTTGGCAACTCCCAATTTTTCCAATTTTTATCGAAAACTATTTTTTTTAAAAAAAAATTGGTTTCGACAATCACTATTTTCATCTTTTATATAACATGCAAAATGTAACAAAGGGCTCTCAACCATACCCTTGATTGGCTGTATACTTTAATATTTTCAAATTACTTTATTAAGATCGATGTTTGCTTATTTTATTATAATTTAAATTATTGTGCAATGATGAGTGACATTATTTGAATTTAAATTGTTTCTATAAATGGTGAAGACATGAAATTTTGTGGACAATGATAGTAACTTAACGCTTTCATCTAGTGTTTTTCCAAGTAAGGCTTTCATGGGAGATGCTACATTTAATGAAGAATTTGATAATTCAAATGAACATAGTAATGGGAAAGAGGATTTTCTCAATGGTAAGACATCCTAAACCCTTTTCTTGAAACTTCTAATCGGGGTAAGTAGACACTTGAGGTTGTACATGATAAAAGTAAAAAATCAAATTTAAGTATAAAATCATCACAAAAGATATTAACTACTCAAATTGAGAAGTTGTGTGAGAGTATGGCTACTCAAAGGAAGTCAATGAATGAAATTATTTTCCCTCGTTTTCAATACACTATTTCAGATGCAATGGATGCATTATGTGTTTTAGAACTTAGAAGATGAAATTCCAAAAAGAATGATTTTTACTTTTTCTCACCAAAATATTCTAAACCCTAATAAAACGAAAGATGCTTTTGAACTTAGATCCTAATGTTAGGGTTTGGTGGCTTTAACGTGAGTATGATGATCAAAATGTTAATACACATTTTTCATCCTTGCTAGCAGCATCCTCATATGGCTATCAACCATTTCAACAACCGTCTCCACCACATGGTCCTTAAGATTATTAATGTGATATGATATGCTATCATTTTGTCTTAGTATAACTTTGTTATGATATTTTAGATTGTACTTGCAAACTTTGTTGGTTTTTGGGGTTGTATTTGCTAACTTCAACCAAAAATTGATGTGTAAATAGAGCAAAGCCATAAAATTTTTTTAGGGAGTTAGAATTAAATTATATATTTTTAAGATAGTAAAATGCTGGAATTATAATTTTTAAAGGATTAAATTTAATTTTTATCATTTTTGGAGGGTCAAAGTGTAATTTTACCATTACTAATTTAAAATTTTATAAATTATAAAAGGGCCTAAATAAAAATTTTTCTATTTTAGGGAGGGTCGGAACCCTTGCTAACCCCTTGGCTCCACCCATTTGTGTAAAACTGATGGTCACTAAACTAACTATAATTACGACAAAGGCAAGCGCACCTATCGAACAATAGTATAGCTATGGTGAGTAGGGAATATCATATCCACAAGGACTAAAAGCACTAGTAATTACTGTTTTTCTATTATTTAGCCGACAAATTGATGAAATTGTTTTTAATCTAAAATTAGTTAAACTAATTACTAAGAACGCAACAAAGAGTGAATTAGGAAAATAATCGAATAAAATCAGGCAATACCCAGGAAAGAATCCACCTAGACTCCACCTATTTTTCTAAATCTGAATTAAACGGTTTATTCACTTGTGTCTTGATCCGTAAAAATCCCTAAATTATGTTAATATCTCTTTCGAGAGTAAAAACAACTAACTCTAGGTTAATTAATTGAAATATCTTTCTAATTAAAACCCCTATTGTCGCATTAACTCGATCTATGAATTTCCCTATTAGATTTGACTCTAATCCGGTAGATTTATGTTGTACTATTTCTAGGATTGCATACAACTCCATTCAATTATGCTAAATCTACTCTTAAGCAGAGACTTTTGCTCCACTGGAATAAGCACATTAAACAAGATTTAATATCCTGAAAATATTAAAACACGAAATAAGCGTATGCATAATTGAGAACAAGAATCAAATATATGTAATTCAGAAATCAAATAATAAGATTCATCATAAGTTTCATCTTCCCTAGGTATCTAAGGAATTTAGTTCATAATCTGGAATGAAATCATCTCAAAGTTAGGATAATAACAAAAAATAAAGAAACCCAATAAAACTTCTAAAGAAACTGAATGAAGATCTTCAATCTTGAAGGAGATCCACTTCTAAAATGAATCCGATGGCGTTCTTCGAGTCTCTTCTTCGTTCTTCTCTGTGTGTTCCCTTAGGTCATCTTCTAATATGTATTTATAAACTTTAGAATGTTCAGAAATCTTAAAAATTGGGTTTTTCTGCGTAAGAGGGAAACAAGGTGCAAAATCGACACGGGTTGGCACATGGGCGTGTGGCTAGCCCGTGTGGCTCACACGGGCGTGTGCCTAATCCGTGTAAATCCTGAAAATAGCTTTTTTTATCCAATTTTGACCCGTTTTTCACTCCTTTCACTTCTCTATGCTCACCTAAGTATAGAAACATGAATTTAAATGATTAGGAGCATCAAATTCATTAATTTACACAATAAATCATCCAAAAACACGTCAAGAATGAGACTAAAAACATGTTACTTTTATTGTTTATTAAAAACTAATGTATGATACTTTTTTTTATGTATGACGTTTTTTATGCTTTATTTTTTTATTAAAGTGTCTTTGTATTGTATAGAGTGTAAGAAAATATGGGATTTTTATTTATTTATTTATTTATTTACTTTTTCAGGTTATGGATGATTTTATGTACGAGAGTTTTGATATGAATTATGATAATATTGAATTAAATGAAGAAGTTCAATAAAGAATAGCCACAATTGTTACACAAGTTGAAACAATAATTATCATGAAAAGGAAGATCATGTGTTGGATTCAAATTATATTGATACATTATAAAACTTATTTCACTAAACAACCATCTATGGATTCAAATCATGCAAGTTAAAAGTGGGTGGAAGAAGTATTAACTGGGCATGAAAATCATTGTATGAATAGTTTTAGGATGCCAAAAAATATATTTTATTGTTTGTTGCATGATTTGTAAACAAATCATGGCTTAAAGCATGAGAAAGTATCAACAATAGAGAAGTTAACGGTAACATTGTACATTCTAGGAAATAGAGAATCAAATTCGAATGCAGCAGAGCGATTTCAACGATTAGAGGAATTGTTAGTTGAATTTTTACTGATTTATAATTGCTTAAATGAGAATAGACACAATTAAACCCATTGAAAGTCAATTCGAGGAAGTATCAAGTCATATTCGACATGATCCAAGATTTTGGCCTCATTTTAAGGTAAAATTTGTTGGTAATGCAAAGTGGGTGTATCCCACATTGATTGAGTATAGGATACTAAAAGAGTTTATATATATTCTTCTCTATTACCTTTATTGAGTAATTGGGCTAAAGTCCTAACACATGCGCATTGTTTTTATTATTGCTAAAATGGTGGGTCAAGCTTGTTGCTTCTCTCGTTCTTTTTTTTTTGTTAACCTTGGGGAATAATGTCCACTACATGATTACACTGATCAGAGTGAATTTGCTTCTAAGGCAATAGTTCTTCCACGACACAGTGATTCTTTCCTTTATTTACGCTTGGTTTATTTTCCAATCAGTGCTAACGATTTTGTTTTGTAGTCGTATATTTTAAACAAAATTTATATAATTTTTTTTATTTCTTGAATAAAACAAAATACTAATTTTTATCACATTGCATGTATTTATTTTAAAGGATTGTATTAGGATCATAGATGATAAAAAAATGCATTTTGCCTTCTCATCAAATACCTTTTATTGGAAGGAAACATTGCAGTTTGTGATTTCAATATGTGCTTTATTTTTTTATTTCTTGGTTGGGAAGGAACAACATATTAATAGTAAAAATTTTTCCAAGCACTTGGAAGGTAAGAGTTAAACTTTCCACACCCTCCACCAAGTTAAATTTTATTTATTTAGTTGATAATTACATAAAGTTAATATTATATCTTTAATTTAATTTTAATATTTTTGAGATTAATATCATTTCTACCTTTTACATGGGAAAATATTATCTTGTGGCTTCAAGATATCCATAAATGACAGGTTTTCTAGGACCATATAAGAGAGAATGATATCGTTTACCTAATTTTTCATCGAGGTAACTGTTGGTATCATGAAAAAAAGAAATATTTAATCATGAGCATTCTTCTTTACGCTCTGTGATTGAACGAACATTTGAAGTGTGGAAGAAAAAATTGCCAATATCAAGAGATATTCCAAGTTACTCATTCGAGAAATAAGTTTTAATTGTTAATGCAACAATGATTTTACATAATTACATTCCAAGACAAGTTGGACCAAATTATGAAGATTTTAGAGAATTTAAAAATATGCCCGACATACTAGCCTCTTGAAGTCATTTTAATTAAGGTGAATTGAGTTCTTTTATGATGAAAATTATGATGTTAAGGGAAACTATTTCAATGAGTTCATCTTCCTAAAGAAACTTAATATCTTAATTTAAATTCTAATATTAATGTAAGTTGTTATGTATTATGTTAACTTAATTTATTTTCCAATATTAATATATTTTATTGTATTTAAAAAATATTCAAGTAGATTCTTTAAAAATTTATAAGTATGGTGTTATTATTAATAATATTATTTTGGTTGTGTTATTATTTGTGAAAATAATACTTGGCATTTTTAAAGAAATTAATTAATTATAAATAAATCATATTTATCATTTAATATAATAGATAATTTAAAATGAATATGAAACAATTAATTAAAATATTTATAAAAAAATATTATGTTACACATTATTATTTTATTAAATAAAAATTATAATTTCACATACTTTTAATAATTTCATAAAAACAAAATAATTTAAAACTTTTACTATATTTCATTTTTAATCTAACGTCCTTAATAGCTACTTTCCTTTCTCACCTCACTGATACAATTGCATTTGAATCCTAACCCATACCTCACCACTATTTTCAATCCCACAGCTAAAAGTAATTAATCTCAT
The DNA here is from genome assembly GCF_007990345.1 of Gossypium hirsutum. NCBI lineage: Eukaryota > Viridiplantae > Streptophyta > Magnoliopsida > Malvales > Malvaceae > Gossypium > Gossypium hirsutum. Next base: position 12,757,963 of record NC_053442.1, on the reverse strand, counting down.
CGCTACCGCTATTTTTAACCTCACCAAGGACAAACTCACCGCTCATCCTAAAGAAGCCTAAGTAGTTACGAGTTCCATTTGTTCCCTCAACAAAAGCCATTGTTTTCTAGCCTAAATTTCTTTCTTATCCAAATCCAAATATGTGGATATTTCTTTCATGGCTTTCCTCAACTTTTCATTCGTTTGTGTTAACACCCATTTCTTTAAACCCTTCATTAAACAAGGAATCCTTAGGGCAAATCCCGCTCAAGTTTCTTGAATTCTCCAAGAACCCAGAGATTATGAATTGGATGAAGAATTTGATGTTGGTAATGCAAAGGGTTGGTGCTAGTGGGTATATCCCACATTTATTAAGTCCTAACTATTAAAAGTGTTTTTATATAGCTTTACTTCTTACTCTCATTAAGCAATTGGGCTATAGGCCTATTACACACGTGTGTTGCTATTGCTCGCCTGTGCTCGTGTCCTCGACACGTACTGTGTGTGTATTTATTTTGGATAAAAAAATTTATTTTTTTCAAAATGTAATATTTTCAACAATCTTATTTTTTTTCCAGTTACTGATCTGAAAAATCTGGGACTTTTGGCTGTTAGGGCGGAAATAGTGGGGGTAGTTTCAGTGCATTTTTTACTTTTGCGCCCCTACCTTTTTACCGTTTTGCCCTTCTATTATTAGTATAAATAAAGGGTTGATTTACTCATTTTTCACACTAAACAGAAACACAACCCTCTTTATAAAACATCCCTCTTCTCTACTTTCTGTTTGTGATTTCTTTATAAACTTTGTTGTTTTTTCCCTTAATCACTTAGAGAAAATTATGCCTAGGAGTTTGGGTTTTAAGCGGGATTGATTGTGACTCCCTAAACTTTCTTGGGAATTTTTCCTACTATGATTTCTCGAAAAAAGAAACAACAATTGAGTTTCATCTTCCATATTCGGGTGTACGGATATCGAAGGACTGTGTTAACCTTGGGGGACGATGTCCACTACATGTTTACACCGATCAGAGAAAATTTGTTTCTAAGATAGTGGATTTACCACGACGCAATAATTTCTAATTTCATATTTAATTATTTATTCTTTCCAGTTAGTGCTAACAAATTTGTTTTGTAGTAGGTTTTTTTCCAACATTTGAGACTAGTAAGCTTTAAGGGTTGAGCTTTATCTGATGGGAATCTCTTATAAATAATCGATTGTTGTTACCAGCATTGTCGACTAAATTGGTATTGGCAAGCCTCCTTTTGTTTCACTCAAAGCAGAGATGAATGCTCTGGCCATGAAGGTAGTCTTTGTCAATATTGATTTTGTTAGGGAATAACATCACTTTCACCAAGTAGCATATTTTGTAGGGTTTATGAGCTTAGATTTAAATTAAAAAATCCAATACCTTATCTGTTAAAAGAGTTGTTTTATATTAAATTTCTTTGAGAGGGAATTTTGGATTGTTAAAGTAACTGGTGGAGTGGGAGCACGAGAGCAAAGTTCTTGGAAAGATATTCATCATGTACCCAACCAACCCCCAACACTAGTTGGTATTGTCTCTGCGTCAAGTCGAGCTCAAGCTTAAGGCATTGGATGTGGCCTTACGTGACACACAACTATTTACCAAGGGATGTGCATGTCTCGTGCTTGGTAGGATTCAACCTATAGCATATAAGTCACTGTCAAGAGGTATGGTACCACTTGATCTAACTCCTACTCTATGAACTTCACCTTAAGCTCAAGCTCAAGCTCTCATTAAAGTTGAAAAATAAAATCCTAGTTTGACCTAAGGACAATATCGACTATTGTTTGGGTTTCGGCCGATTTCTCAATGGATATTAAAATGATTTGATAGTTTCTTTTTATATTTTCTTTGTTGATTATGAAAAAGTCTTTGGTTTGCATCCATTTCAACTTTGTTATTTGAACCTTTGTTAGAATAAATGTTGAGATAGATCAATTTATAATAGGGTAAAGCAAGAAGTAAAATAAGGAGAGAAATAACACACAATATTTGTTAATGCAAGTCAAATAACAATCCTACTCTTCAGCGCCTTACTCAGATAATAATTTTATTAAGCAATTCATCCGAACAAACTATTTGCTAAAACTCAAACTACCCTTTACACACAAATACTTGCGGCCCCAAAATTAAGCCTTATTGAGGGGGGTCAACTCCTTTGGGAGAAGTCTTCGAAGTGTCATCTACCGAGCTGTTGACTGGTCCCCCAACAATAGAAGGTATTGCCCCTCTGTTTGAGTTTTGTCTCCTATATTCTATCAAGAGCCAGCATGCCACGAGCAGTTGCCCGAAAGGCCTTGTTCACAAAACTAGAAGCACCTCAGTTGATGGACTTGCAAAACTAAAAGAAAAGGTGTCAGTATAGGACGTAAGAATATTATGAAATTACTTGAGTGTAGGGTGACTCGAGCCACCAACCCAAGGCTTATGACCCATTTATCTTCAACCATGGTGAATTTTGAAGCTTCATTAGTTTTTCATAGTTGTGAGTGAGAATTTTATTATATTATACTTTTTATGATGCTTATGGGTCGTGTTGGTTGGGTTCATGTATAATACTAATATCATACATAATTGTTTAAGCTCAATCTAATTCGAAATATAAATATTAAATTTTGTCAAAATTCATCCATATTTACATCCATATTTATAAATGACTAAACTAAATCGATTTAAATATATCCAATATTATTATTTAGTTATATATATTATTTAATATTTAGTAATTATATATATTCTTTTATTTTAAATTGTAATGATAAACAACTTAATATCTATGTTTTTAATAGGGGTAAGTGCAAGAGGAAAGACAAGGTTGATTAAAAAATATAATATTATAAATTAGAATAATGGTAAAATTATCTTTTAAACTCACAAATTTTATAATTCAATTTTAGTCTCTTTAAACTTTTTTCCTACCTTCACTCATGATTTTTTATATTTATATTATAAAATTATATATTTAATTTTAATATGATATAAATTATATAATATAAAATTAAAAAATAATACATTAAAAAAATTAAAAAATGAGCCAAGCCATGAATTTACCCAAGTCTAGCCCATACTCTAAATTAGTATTTTTTTTGGTCTAATATTTTTTAAACCCCTAGTTATCATACCCACCTTCAAGCTTAAGCATGTGGCTAGGTTCTTTAACAAATCTAAAAAAAAAAGTTAAAATATAATGTCTATCCCAATTCTTCAATAAAATATTCTTATTTTTATTTTATTTTAAAATTTTAGTCCGATCATTAACATTATTAGCATTTTCTATTAAAATTTATCAACTTAACATGTTGATTAGATGACTTATGATTGACAAAAAATAAATATACTAATCAAAATTTGACAACCCAACATGTTGATTAGATTGCATTCATATAAGATCACATATGATTGACAGAAAATAAATATGCCAAGTTTAAAAAATTGACAAAAAATATCAGTGGTGTCAATAATTGAACTAAAATTTTTAAATAAAAAATTAACTTTTAACTTTTTAAGTATAGGGATTAAACATATTTGGTACAAAAAAGCAAGGCAGATGATTTATGTTCAAAGATGAGTTTTCTTTTTCAAAATTGTATGAAATATGATGCTTATAATTTTAGCTGATATAAAAGCAATGATTTAAGAAACTATTAAATGTTGTTCAATTATCTCACAATCTTGTCTTAATAGAATAACATGGATTGACATCCAAAGGTGATGAATCGACAAATGCTTTCTGTGTTTAGTAATACTTTTTAGAAACACTTTTGAAGCAAAAAGATTGCTAAAAAAACAATTTTTTATTGAAATTTTTGGCTTTTTAAAAAAAGAACTTTTAGCCAAATGGAGAAATTAAAGTTTTTAGCTTTTCTTATTCTAAAAGAACTTTTCAAAGCTTGATTATTTTTTCACCCCTCCAACACATGGTACTTTTCCTTTTCTGGTTCTCCCTTCTCTTTCATCTTTTTTGCTTCTTTCATTTTCTCCAAGGTTTTTGTTGCTCTCTCCCTCTCTGTATTTCTACTCCCCTAATCCCATCTTCTCATTTCAACTCCCCATTTAACTTTCTCATTTTCCCCCCATTTCAAGTTAAACTCTTTTTGGTTGCTACTAAGTTTAGTTGCTCTCTATTTCAAGTTAACTTTCTCATTTCACCTTTGATTTTCTTGCGTTTTCTGTTTGGTTATTGAGTTTTGAGAAAAATATAATGTCGGTAATACAATATATCGTAAAAAAAGAAATAGAAAAATAAAAAACACACAGATTTTACGTGGAAACCCGTTCGAGAAAAAACCACGGGCAGAGGAGAAGAAAATTCACTATGTCGAATTCGAATTAATTACAAGAGGAGTAGACTATGCCTATTTATAGGCTTGTAAACCTTATTCTAATAGGAGTGAAACTCCTTATTCTAATAATATCAAATAGATAGAGTTTAATAAGGTTTAAAAAACCTTATTCTAAAATAAAATAAAAGAAGTATAATTCTATAGGAATTTTACTTTTATTTTATTTTACCACAGTATTTAATTTAAATAAGGATTTTGGTCACTTAATTCTGACAACCTCCACCTTGACACGAATTCTTAATGAACAAGTTCTTCATCGCGAACTCTCAACGAACAAGTTTCTCCACCTCTTCCATAAAACCCCTTAAGGGTTTATTTTCAACAATGAACACCAACCAAGTCTAAGCAGTGCTCAAACTTGGTTATAGGAAGTGACTTAGTCATCATATCTGCAGGATTTTCATGAGTACTAATTTTGCTCACAACAATATCACCACGAGCAATAATATCACGAATAAAATGATACCGAACATCAATGTGTTTTGTTCTCTCATGAAACATTTGATCTTTTGTAAGGAAGATGACACTCTGACTATCACAAAATACTGTATTGATTTAAAGGTCTTCATTGAGTTCACTAAAGAGTCCCTTCAACCAAATAGCTTCTTTACAAGCCTCAGTAATCGCCATGTACTCAGCTTCAGTGGTAGACAAAGCGACTGTAGTTTGCAAAGTGGCTTTCTAACTAATTGCTCAACCTCCGATTGTAAAGACACAACCTGTGAGAGATCTTCTTCTATCGAGGTCTCCAGCAAAACCAACATCAACATACCCAATGACTCCATCTCTAGTTCTTCCAAACTGTAAGCAAACATCGGTAGTACCTCGTAAGTATTTTAAAACCCACTGAACTGCTTTCCAATGTTCTTTACCGGGATTCGCCATGTATCTGCTAACTGCACTAGCTGCATATGATAAATCTAGACATGAACAAACCATGGCATACATGAGAGATCCTACTACACTAGAGTATGGAACATGTGACATGTACTCAATCTCATCATCTGATTGTGGAGACAAAGCCGATGAAAGTCTGAAATGGGCTGTTAAAGGAGTACTAACAGGCTTAGCATTCTGCAAAGAACTTTCTCAATGTACCCCTTCTGACTTAGGTACAATTTACTTTCTTTTCTATCTCTAAGAATCTCCATACCAAGTATCTTCTTTGCTGGTCCCAAGTCTTTCATCTCAAATTCTTCATTTAGTTGGGCTTTGACCTTTCTTATCTCTCATTTATCTTTCCCTGCTATCAACATGTCATCAGCATAAAGGAGTAGATACACAAAAGAACTATCACTATTTTTCTTAAAGTAAACACAACTGTCAAAGCTACTTCTTTTAAAATCATGAGAAGTCATAAAGGAATCAAACCTCTTATACCACTATCTTGGTGATTGTTTTAAACCGTAAATGGACTTTTTCAGCAAGCAAACATAGTCCTCTTTATCTGAGACTGTAAAACCCTCTGGTTGTTGCATGTAAATATCCTCCTCAAGTTCTCCATGCAAAAATGCAGTTTTTAAATCTAACTACTTAAGCTCCAAATCATGCATGGCCACAATACCAAGTAAAGCTCGAATTGAACTATGCTTTACAACTGGAGAGAACACATCAGTGAAGTCCACTCCTGGAATTTGACTGTAACCCTTTGTAAAATGCCTTACTTTATATCTGGGTTCTTCAAGTCTTGGAGTCCCTTCTTTCTTCTTAAACACCCATTTACAACGAACAACCTTTTTACCTTTAGGAAGTTTCACAAGATCCCATGTTTTATTTTTTGTGTAGTGATTCCATCTTCTCTTGTATAGCAAACATCCACTTTTCTGAGTCTTCACAACTAACCGCCTCAGAATAATTAGATGGCTCTTAGTTTGTATCTATATCTTCAGCCACATTTAAAGAATAAGCAACTAGATCAGCCTCGGCATACTTCTTTGGAGGTTTAATTTCTCTTCTAGTTCTATTTTTGGCAATAGAGTATTATGGTGAACAAGCAACTCTATTTTGAATTTTTGTACTGGCTTTAGTAGTCGACTCTGTTGTAGATTCTAGATTAATCTGATGCTCCACCTGCTTTTGATTTTCTTTATTGGAAGAGTCTTTAAGAGATAAGTTAGGTAGTATAGCAGTTTCATCAAAAACAACATCTCTGCTAATCACAACTTTTCTATTTTCAGGACACCATAACTTATACCCTTTTACACCAGCTTTATAACCAAGAAAAACACATTTAATAGATCTTGGTTCCAATTTTCCATTATCAACAGGACAACCAAAAACTTTTAAATCAGAATAGTCAACAGGATTACCAGACCATACCTCTTGTGGAGTCTTTTTCTCAATGGCAACAGATGGAGATCGATTGATCAAAAAACATGTAGTAGAGGCTGCGTCGACCCAAAATAACTTTGGCAAGTTGGCATTTGACAACATACATCAAACCTTCTCCATGATTATTCTGTTCATTCGTTCTGCAACACCGTTTTGCTGTGGAGTATGACGAACTGTCAAGTGTCTCACTATCACTTCTGACTTGCACAATTTATTAAACTCATCAGAACAGAACTCTAAGCCATTGTCTGTGCGGAGGTATTTTATTTGCTTTTCCATCTATTTTTCAATCATGGTTTTCTAAGACTTAAATGCAGAAAACACATTACTTTTCTGCTTTAGAAAGAACGCCCACACTTTTCTGGAAAAATCATCAATAAAAGTTAGCATATAATTAGCTTCACCTCTCGAAGGCACTTTGGATGGCCTCTAGAGATCAGAATGAATATACTCCAATGTTCCCTTCGTGCTATGGATTCCTCTAGTGAATCGAACTCTCTTTTGCTTCCCAAAAATGCAATGCTCACAGAACTTCAGTTTGCAAATTCCTTGCCCATCAAGAAGTCCTCTTTTGCTCAATTCTGTCATACCATTCTCACTCATATGCCCTAAGGGCATATGCCAAAGTTTAGTATTATCATCATCTGACAAGGAAGAGGATGAGACAGCTGCATCACCAGTAACAGTAGAACCCTGCAAAACATATAACTTGGCAGTCTTTCTCTGCCCTTTCATCACAATGAGAGAACCTTTAGAAATCTTCAAAACCCCACTTTCAGCTGTGTATTTATACCCTTTTGAATCAAGAGTACTCAACTAAATTAAATTTCTCTTTAATTCTGGAACATGTTGTACGTCACTAAGTGCTCTGACGACTCCATCAAACATCTTAACTCTAATTGTTCCAACACCTTCAATTCTACATGAAGCATTATTTCCCATCAAAATAATACCTTCAGACACTATTTTGTAAGTTATAAACAAATCCCGATTGGGACTCATGTGGATGGTGCAACCCGAATCAAGGATCCACTCCTCGCTCGCTTTAGAATTATTCACAGAAGCGACTAGAAGTTCACCATCGCTGTAGTCTTCTACAACATCAGCTTTACCGAAATTTTCTAGTTGTTTTTCATTTTGATTCGCAGCCTCCCTTTTGATCTTATTTTGTAGCTTATAGCACTCAGATTTAATGTGTCCTTTCTTCTTGCAGAAGTTACAAGTTTTACCTCTGTTTAAAGATTTCGATCTACCCTTAGATTTACTGCAAGGATTCCATTCATATGTCCTTCCATGATCATCATCAACATTTCGATCTTGTCTCCCACGAACAATAAGACTCTCTCCCTAAAAGTCAGTTTTAACCACAAGATGCTTCATCTTATCATACGAGGTTAAAGAATCATAAACCTCATCAACTGTGAGAGACTCGCGGCTATATAAAATCATATCTCTAAAGGTTGAATAAGACGGGAGAAATGAACAAAGTAGAATCAATCCTAGATCTTCCTTATCATACTGAACCTCCATAGCCTCCAAGTTTGAGAGAATTTCTTTAAACATTGTTAAGTGTTCGTGCACAGATGCACCTTTCTCCAAACGATGAGTATAAAGACGCTGCTTTATATGCAGCTTGCTAGTTAGAGTTTTCAACATACATATTTGTTCCAACCTCTTCCATAATCCAGCGGCGGTCTTCTTCTTCATCACATCCTGTAAAATTTTGTTAGACAAATGCAGATGTAACTGTGTTAACGCCTTTCGATCATTGCACTTCTTCTCTTCCTCCGTCAATGTTGAAAGCATCTTATCTACCCCTAGCAGGGCTTCCTCTAAGTTCATCTGTTCAAGAACTACCTGCATCTTTATCTGCTACAACGTAAATTTAGTGTTACGATCCAACAGCGTAATTTCGTATTTCAAAGACGTCATTACCGTGATTTGAGATGAACAACCCGAAAGCTCTGATACCAATTTGAAAAAAATATAATGTCGGTAATGACAATATATCGCAAAGAAAAGAAATAGAAAAATAAAGAACGCACATATTTTACGTGGAAACCTTTTCGAGAAAAAATCATGGGCAGAGGAGAAGAAAATTCACTATGTCGAATTTGAATTAATTAGAAGAGGAGTAGACTATGCCTATTTATAGGCTTGTAAACCTTATTCTACTAGGAGTGAAACTCCTTAATCTAATAATATCAAATAGATGGAGTTTAATAAGGTTTAAAAAACCTTATTCTAAAATAAAATAAAAGAAGTATAATTCTATAGGGATTTTACTTTTATTTTATTTTACCACAGTATTTAATTTAAATAATGATTTAGGTCACTTAATTCTAACAAGTTTGATTCTTTTGCTGAGTTTAATTTTCTTGGGACTTACAATGAAACTATTAAAAGAGTCCTTATAATGGCAAACACACACAACAATTAACCCTTAATAAAAGAGAATGATATGGGACAAAATGCTGCTTTAAGAAATGGTCCACCTTTTTAATTTACTTCAATTTCATTACTTAGATGATTCTGTTAATGTTTGTTTAATTAAAGCAAAAACTCTGCATTTTGTTTAGTGAAACGGTGCGTAGTTGATAACTATTTTGACAGATGTTTTGGGTTTGTTATCTTGTACCGTTGTTTGTCTCTATTTGAGCAGTAGAAAGGCTCAGAAAATGGTTATGAATGAACATAATAGAATTCTAGCTTCTCTATATTTCATCTTTTTCTTTTCTCTCTAAAAGTTCTCTTTTTCTTTCTCATTCTCCCTTATTTTCCTATCTTCTATGTGTTATTTATCAAAGGTATCAGAGACAGACAATCTTTATGGCCATCGAGGGAGTCACCACACGCCTTCAAAAAGAGATGAACCAACTGCAGCTCGACGTGACACAAATGAACACTAAACTGGAAACTAAATGCAAAGAGATGCATACAGACTTAAAGGAAGAAATCTGTTCCATGCAGACGGAACTAAAAAGTAAAGTTCGTTCAAAGTTACAAGCTATTTTGAAGCAATATCTCAAGTAGTCTTCTCTAGTAACAGCTTTAGGGGTCAAACATGACAAGGGCAAGGGTATCCAACATGACACTATGCTCTTCGATCTTGAACCAATTTAGTCAAATCAGAGGGTAGGGATTACAAAATAGAGTGTCCAAAGTTTGATGGTGGAGATTTTAGAGGGTGGTGGTCCAAGTTAGAATAATATTTTGAATTGGAAGAAGTCCCTGATCACTCTAAGGGTTGAACAGTTATGTTGCATTTGGAAGGGAAAACATTAGACTGGCATTATTTTTTCTTATAGAGACAAGGGGGCTACAGCATATTTCCTGGGATGTTTATGCAAGGGGTCTGCAGAACAGATTTGAAACTGGTACCTTCTTGGACCCTATGACCAAACTAGTTACTCATAAACAATAAGGCACAGTAGAGCATTACCATGACATATTTGTGAGTCTCTTAAACTAGTTATGCCTACCTGAAAGCTATGCCCTTAGCATTTTTATTTGCAACTTAAAAGGGGACATTAGTCAATACTAACGATTATTTTAACCTTAGACGCTGGTGGAAGCTTATCAAATTGCCAGACAAGTTGCGGAAATTATCGCTAACCCTCAAAGGAAGCCTCACTTCTTAGGCTGTACCACTTACTCAAAACCCTTTCTACCTAGCTCTAAAGAATACCACCATGTGCAAACCTTTGTCGAACGAGAAAGATTCAACCACTTAGTACACAGTATAAGGCACCTATTAACTCTCTCTCACAAGGTGAATTAGAATAACGTCGAAAGAAAAGCCTTTGTTTTTGGTGTGCCTCTAAATACACCCCTGGTCACAAGTGCCTTAAATCACAATTATGTCAACGAGTGGTGGAAGCTTCTATTCAATCAGTAGAAGACCCTAAAGCACAATCTCCAGAAGGTTTTTAGGACTGTCCTGAATAGTTGGAGGGAGCAGAACCCAAAAATGACTTCACCACACCAGTTCTATCTATACATGTTCTCAAGGGATCTTGATGACATAACACAATGATGTTGGCAGCAACAATTAACCACCAAAAAGTAATTATACTAGTTAATTCGGGAAGCACACACAATTCTATTAACCATAAATTGACCAAAATGCTACATCTACCAGTAGAACCAGGGGAGCAACTCAAGGTTATAATTACCAATAGGGGCAGTTTAACTACACAATGAGTGAGTAAATCAGTCAAATGGGAAGCACAATGGTACATTTTTTAAACTAATTTTTTGGTTTTATCATTAAAAGGCTGTGATTTGGTACTAGGCATACAATGGCTATTGTCCTTACGTTCAATTATCTGGAATTTCACCACTCTCACCATGTTGTCTGAATACCAAGGGAAATCCTGTGCTTTACATGAAATCATTCCTAGGGTTTTACAACTGGTAACAGGCTCTCAAGTTTCTAAGAGCTTTACCATGACTGACAAGGGACCAAATCCCATGTTATTGGTTACAGGAGATCAAACATCTATTCACATATCTTCACTCCAAACTCCTAATGAATTAGTACAACTATTAGTCGGATTCGAGGATATTTTCTATGTGCTTAAACAACTCTCACCCCACAGGCTACATGATCACCGGATTCCATTGTTGGATGAATCTAAAGTGGTGAAAACTAAACCATACAGGTACCCCATTTTCAAAAGACAAAAATTGAATGATTTGTAAGGGACATGCTACAAACTAGAGAAGTTTGAAATAACAACAACAACCATTTTGCTTCACTAGTAGTAATGGTCAAAAAGAAAGATGGCAGTTGGCAACTTTGCATTGACTACCGACGGTTAAATCAACTCACTATCAAAGATTAATTTCTGATTCCTCTAGTTGAGGAGCTGTTGGATGAACTCAGGGCAACAACTCATTTCCCCAAGTTGGACCTCTAGTCAGGTTATCACCAGATACGAATGTGGGATCATGACATCCACAAAATAGCCTTCAAAACCCATGAAGGCCACTATGAATTTATCGTCATGCCATTCGACCTCACAAACGCCCCATCCAGTTTCCAATCACTAATGAAAACAATCTTCAAAAAACTCCTTCGGAGGTCAGTACTCGTATTTTTGATGATATACTTGTATATTCTACTGGTTGGCAGGAACACCTAGCACAGTTGAAAGATGTTTACCAAATTTTGAGGGATAACCAACTTTTTGCCAAGTTGAGTAAATGTAATTTCTGTACTTCACAAATAGAATATTTGGGACATGTCATCCATAACGGTTTAGTCTCTATAGATCCTACTAAAGTCGACGGTGTTTTGAATTGGCCTCCAGCACAATTTGTCAAGGAATTTTGAGGGGTTTTAGGGCTATCGGGATATTACTACCGATTTATTAATAACTATGGAGTGTTGGCTAAACCTTTAACAACATTACTGAAGAAAGACAATGTGTGGCAATGGAATGATGAGACACGCACAACATTTAACCAGTTGAAACAAACAATCTGCAAAGCTCCAGTGCTCGCTCTGCCAAACTTCAAAGAGTAATTTTGCTTATATGCAGACGCATGTGGCCATGGTGTTGGTGCTGTTTTACAACAAAATGGGAGACATATAGTCTTTTTTAGTAAAGGGTTAGGTGTTAAACACCAAGCACTATCCATTTACGAAAAAGAAATGTTAGCCGTCTTGCTTGCAGTAAAAAAAATGGCATGCATATTTAATTGAGAGGCCCTTCTTGATTCAAACAAACCACCAAAGTCTCAAATTCCTCTCAACTAGTCAGGCCATCACACCTTACCAACAAAAGTGGGTTGCAAAAATGTTAGGGTACGATTACTCTATTGTCTACAGAAAAGGCTCCTTAAATACTGTAGCTGATGCTCTATCCAAAAGATCCCATGTGCAAGAAGGGAAAATGCTCCAATGTGAGGTCAGCAGGGTCTGGTCTGATATTTGGAATAGAATTATTAGCTCAGTACTGGTGGACAGGAAACTGCAATAAGTGATCCATGAGCTACATTAACAACCCAATGCTCACCCTAAATATAGCTGGGATGGAACAGTTTTGCGAAGAAAGGGAAAAGTGGTCATCGAAAACAATACAGATCTCAAAAGGATCTTTTCCACTATTTTCATGATAGTCTATTGGGAGGCCACTCTGGAATACATGCCACACGGCACCACATCTCCACTTTACTTTACTGAAAGGGTCTATCGAAGGATGTTAAGAAGTGGGTGCAAGAATGTTTAACCTGCCAAAGATGCAAGGCATACCTCACAACCTTCCCTGGTCTTTTTCAACCTCTACCTATCCCCGATAAAGCTTGGTCTGCCATTAGCATGGACTTCATTAAGGGATTGCCCGCATCCAAGGGAAAGAACACAATAATGATCGTGGTTGACCGTTTGACTATGTATAGACACTTCTTATCACTAGCTTGCTCACCCGTTCACTGTTGCCCAAGAATTTCTGTTACATTTATAAACTCCTTGGAGCCCCTGAATCCATTATACCTGACTGCGACAAAATTTTCATTAGCATCTTCTGGCATGAGCTATTTAAACATATGGAAACCAAATTGCATCTCTCTACTGCATACCAGCCACAAACGGATGGTCAAACAGAGGTCTTAAATAGATGCTTGGAAGGTTATTTATGATGCATGACAAGTGCGAGACCTACAGATTGGGTCAGTTAACCACCTTTAGTCGAATGGTGGTATAATACCACACATTATACAACTATAAACTCTTCCCCTTACATAGCACTCTATGGTCAAGACCCCCTTTACACTAACCTTATCTTGCTGGATCATCACTGGTGGCTACTGTGGATCGTAGCTTGCAAGCACGAGAAGCAACTTGGCAGCTCCTCAGATTTCATTTGAAACAATTTCAAACAAGAATGAAACAGTTGGCTGATAAAAGAAGATCCGATAGAGAATTTGAGGTGGGCGATTTGGTTTATCTTCGACTGCAACCTTATCGGCAACATTCCATTCGACACATAGTGAATCAAAAACTATCCCCCAAATACTTTGTCCCGTATCCTGTTGAAGCTAAAGTGGGACAAGTTGCTTATAGGCTATCCTTATCCTTACCTGTTGGCTCGAGAATTCACCCTATCTTCCACATGTCACAACTTAAAAAAACATATCGTTCGAGCACCTCATTCTCCTTTGCTACCCTTAGTTGGCTCTGAAGGTACTCTACTGAAAGTGCCAACCAAGATCCTGGACAGGGAGATGGTCAAAAGGGGTAATCATGCAGTCACCAATGTTCTATTGGAATGGGCGAACACTTTTTCGGAGGACTCAACATGGGAGAATTTCAATGAACTTGGCAAGAAATTTCCAGACTTTGATCATTAAGGACAAGGATCATGTTCGAGGGAGGAGTAATTGATATGGGACAGAATGTTGCTTTAACAAATGGTCCACCTTTTTAATTTACTGCAATTTCATTACTTAGATGATTCTGTTAATGCTTGTTTAATTAAAGCAAAAACTCTGCATTTTGTTTAGTGGAACGGTGCGTAGTTGATAACCGTTTTGACAGTTGTTTTTGGTTTGTTATTTTGTACCATTGTTTGTCTCTATTTGAGCAGCAGAAAGGCTCAGAAAATGGTTATGAATGAACAGAATGGAATTCTAGCTTCTCTATCTTTCATCTTCTTCTCTTCTCTTCTTCTTTCTCCTTCTCCCTTATTTTCTTATCTTCTGTGTGTTATTTATCAGAGAAACGGTGAAAAATGGGAATTCTCTTTTACAACATCAATTAGATGAGTAGAAAGAATTTATTGAGAAATAAAAGATAACAGAACTTGACTAAGTTTTTAACAATGAAGCCTTCATTAGTTACTATACTGTGTCTTTAAAGATTGAAAAAAAAGGGGTAGTAGCTACCCTTGGGACTAGTTCTTTTCTGGCTGCTGATTAGTTTTTGGCAGCCAAATTTGTTTGGCTTCAAGGATCAAAAACTTTCATGATCTCTTTCTTTCAAGGAAAATCCAGATTGAAAATCCCTGTTTTGGCTCCAAGTGTGTCCCTTTTTTTTTTTTCTCTTGGAAAGGAATGAGCTTTTCTTTGTGTTCTTTGAATGTTCAATTCCATGGTCGTCTTTTTGGTTTTTTTTTTTCTCTTTTTTGTTTCATTAATAGTTGTGATTAAAGCTCGATTAAGGTTGTTGGCTTGAAATGGCGCTAAGTTATTCCGAGACACGAACTTTTTCATTTTTTTTTTCATGGTAAAAGGGGATGTTGGGAAATATTTATAGCTTGGGATTTCACGCTAATGGAAACCTTGATATATTTTTAGGTGTATTTGGTTAGGAAGAATATCTAATTTTGCTTGGTTCATTTGATTTCAGCTGCCTTTTCTTTTCTTTTCCTGCTGTTCTAATTTGTGGGTACGTTTACAAAGGAAATTTTCAAGCTTGTTTTAGCTGAACTTAGATGTTAGGACTCGAAAGATCAGTCTTGAAAACTTCGCACTGGTTCATAAAAAAATTGTTCTTTTTTCAACTTCATTAGCATATCCTCAGATCTCATGTTTAAATAACGTGGCTAAATCATAACTTAATTGGCAAAAACACCTTTCCTTCAAAGGAAATCTAAAGGTGAAATCTTTTTTTCTCAGCCAACTTTGTATTTTATAAATCTGTGTGTATGTACTAGAAAGATAATTCTTTTTCTGCTGATCTATATTTCTCAGGTTAACTTTTTGTTTGGTTAGCTTTGATGTTCTCTTTATTACCGCTGTGGATACTCTTTATATCTAATATATTGGATATTGTGATGATAAAATGTTGTTTCAATTTTAAAACCGTACGACTCAATATAAAAGTTTTGCTAGGCTTAGTAAGAAAATCTCATAAACACCCTTCTTTAGCCTATAAGTGACATCCTTTGCTAATACCAATATGAACTTTCTTATAAAATGGATGGTTACATTCATATATCTATATCGTGTTGCACTTATTTCCTTGCACAGGATACTCTTTGAGGTTCAAGTAAGAATTAAGAAGACTGTAACTTGTTTTGATTTCAAATTATGCTACCCTGGCTTTATTTTGTTAAAGCTTAGAGACCTTAAAGAAATGATATCCTGTTTCTTGAGGTCTTATTTCTTTATTGGGCAGTATCCTCTCTGAGAAGTTTATGGATATTTATGTTTGATTTTTGGATATTGAATTTATGTTCTACTTATTTATGTATAATTTAATTTTTATCAATAGTTGTTTATGTTTGATTTTGGATATAAAATTTGTTCAGGTGATGAGTATGATTGATAATTTCAGCGGAGATAAAGGGAGAAGAAAGATATTTTACATTAATTGGGCATACGAGAATATATGCAATTCAAGTTATTTTGAAATGGAATTAACAAGAGATGCTATAGATTCTAGCTTAATAAATTCACTTTAAATTACAAATGCTAATATAAAATTTTTAATATTTATATTTAGTATATAGAGATTATTCCTTTTTGAAATTTTAATCCAAATACATGTAATATTTTAATTTGTTAGGTTTATGTTTTCTATATTAGGGAAATATCTAATATGAGTTATATATTCAAATTAAATTTTAAAATAAAATAATACAAATGTGCTAAAATCATTAATTAAAAAATATTTTTTAAAAATAATACAAATATGTTAATCTCTAATGGTTATATTTAGATATTTAAAATATAGTTTATATATTCTAAGTAAATTTTATAAATAATTAATATTAATTGCTTAAAAATATTTAAAATTTATATTTCATGTATTAAAATATTAACAAGTTATAATAAATTATTTTTTATATTCTTACTAAAATATCATAATATTAACTAATTTGAACATTATTTAATTGCATATTTATTATTTTATAATACCATGTTTAAAATATATATTTTATTTCTCAAAAACACATTTTTTTACAGCAATACTAGACACTCAAATCTTAAACTAAACTTTTCAAAAGTTCTTTATAGATGAATTTTATCTATGAATTGAAGTTACAACTAGTTAGTTTAGTTACAATAAAGGAGTTCTCTTTTAGGAAAACACAAACTAAAAAATCTCGGCATTATTCATAATAGTTTGGATGAGATATGCAACTACATACTATTAGAGTTCATCACGATAACTTACTTCTGGAGGTGAAATATGTTTGGTCGGATTTTGCAAGAGGTATGTTGTCGCCAACGATGCATGTAAAGCTGCACCGTATGGAAAAACATCTTCATTTACTCTGAAGTAGGGTGAATGTCCCGAGTGAACTGCTCCTTCCGTCTCCTTCATCCCAAGAAAGAAAAAAAGTCCAGGGATCGACTCAGAAAAGAATGCAAAATCCTCTCCTCCCATCTGCGGCTGCATTTCTATAATGTTCTCAAAGCCCAAAATCTCCCCTGCAACCTTTCTGAAATGCTCATGCAACTCTTTGTTGTTTGAGTTCACAGGGTACATGGACCTTTCGTCGAAGATCACTGTCGCATTGCATCTTTGCACGCTTGCTTGTTTCGATATAACCTGTAAGTTTGCTTTGTGTGATTACATCAATAAATAAATAGAGCTATGTACATTAGAAGTAAGAGACAAGTGCACCTCCTCAATCCTTTGTCTGAGTTGAAGAAAGCTTTCTTTTGAAAATGCCCTGAAAGTGCCACCAATGGTGACAGAATCCGGAATGACATTGAATGCACCACCCCCTTGGAATTTCGCAATGCTGACCACCTGTCAAATTTATGTTTAAATGAGCATATATGTAAACAAAGTATCTGGAACCTATACAAATATCTTGAATTGCAACCAGATAATACTTTAACACAAGTGAAATCTATAAAAAAGAGTCAAAGAAACTGATAAAAGATGAACAGCATAATGCTATAAATGAAATGGATTAGTTTCAAAACCAAAAGCTATACAGGTTATGTAAACTGAAAATCATTAGATGCAATTAGCATAAGTTCTTACTTGACAAAAACAAGGATGGGGGAGATTAAATACATGAATGGGTTTGAGGCAGGTTCTCCAAAGTGAAACCTTAGGAGCATTTCTAATTAACAGGGAGCAAAAGGAACCATGGAAACTAAGTAGAGCATGAGCGCAATACAGAGAAATATTACCTGAGAATCCAAGGGATCAGCTTCACGTGAAACTAGATGTTGCAAGCTAACAATCACATTGGAAGCTGCTAAAATGGGGTCTACTGTATGCTGAGGAATTGCAGCATGTCCCCCTTTTCCATTAATTACAGCCTCAAAGAAACCCATTGCAGCTGAAATCGGACCAGGTCGAGAGGCCACCATACCGATGGGGACTCTAGCTGTAACATGGAGTGCAAAGATGGCATCAACATTGTCTAAAGCCCCTTCATCTAACATTATTTTGGCTCCCCCACCCCCTTCCTCTGCCGGTTGAAAAATAAGAACAACTGTTCCCTATTAAACAACGATTTTGAAGTTAATATGTACGGCGATGTACCAAATCAAGCAACCTAAGTTCAATTAAGAATTCAATTGCTACTTGTGAGGTCAAACCTATAAAACAAGGAAGGGAAAATATAGCAAGGAACCTGCAAATCATTTTGATTATGTTGAAGCATCTTTGCAGCACCAAGAAGCATAGCAACATGAGCATCATGTCCACAAGCATGCATCTTTCCAGGAACCTTACTCTTATGCTCCCACTCCACCAGTTCCTTTAACAATCAAAACCCAAAAATACCTTCTCACAGAAATTTCATATAAAAAGAAACTATGGTAATATTGAAGGTACTGATAATTTTTTCAACTTAGATCTAAGCTCATAAACCCTACAAAATATGCTAGTTGATGAAAGTGATGTGATTGCCTAAACTAGTCAATATTGTAAAAGACTACCTCCATGGCAAGAGCATCCATATCTGCTCTGAGTGCGACAAAAGGAGGCTTGCCGGTGCCAATATAGCCGACAACACCGGTAGCAGCAATCGGGTACTTGTAAGGGATGCCCATAAGATCAAGCTCAGCTCGTATAAGCTTACTAGTCTCAAATTCTTCATAACCAAGCTCCCGGTTTTCATGTATTTTTCTTCTAATATTAACCATCCAATCCATAATCTCTGGTTTCTTGGAAAATTCGAGAAAGTTGAGTGGGATTTGCGCTAAGGCTTCCTTGTTTAATGAAAGATTTGAAGAAATGGGTGTAGGCATAAACGAATGAAGAGTGAAAATCAGTAAAACCCACTTGAGGAAAGCCATGAAAAAGAAAAAAGACTACGGATTAGAAGAAACTTAGGTTGGTACTTAGAAAACAAAAGGTGTCAAGGAAACAATGGCTTTTGCTTGGGAACAGAAAGTAGAAGAGCATAAAAGGGAACTAGTAAGTACTTAGACATGAAAGCATGTCACATGTAAAAGAAAGAGGTTTGATTAGAGGTGATCATCGGTCGGGTAGGGTCCAGAAAAAAATTCGGCCCGCATTCTAGGTTTAGCCTGAAATATGGACTTGAGATTTTGTTCAAGTTTGGTTCGGGAAAAAATTTCGAAGTCCGAGCCAAGCCCGACTTAGCCTATTTTTTTAATAAAACACTAAAAATTTATTTTAAAAATGAAAAAATTTAAAAAAAAAAGTATTTTAAAAAAAATTTAAAATTTTAAAATTAAAAAAATAAAAAAAATATATTTATTATATTCGGGCCGGGCCGGTTCGGGCCGAGTCCGGGCCAAAAAGTGGTGTCCGAGGCTCGGCCCGTTTTCTAAACGGACCTCATTTTTTTGCCCAAGCCCATATTTCGGGCCTATATTTTTACTCAAACCCTCCCATATTTCGGGCTGGCCAGACCGGGCCACCCGGCCCATGAGCACCTCTAGTTCTGATGGATGTATCACTTATCGGTCAACCTACAGTTAAAACTGTATTTTTTTTGAAAAAGTAAATTTTACTATTCGAATAATAAATTGAAGTAAATACTTATTTAGTTTCAGTAAATTTTAAAAATAGATAAATTAAACTTTCACAATAAAAAAATTAAAATTTAAAATAATTTAAAAATTCGAAAATTTATATTTTTAAAAAATATAAAAAATAAAAAAATTCTAAAAGAAGTTATGTTTTAAAAAATTTTAAAATAATATGATCTAAATAAGTTAATTAATGATTCAAGTTTATCATATTAAAATATCTTATTTTTTATTATTTTGCTTTGAAAATTTTTTCAAATATATATTGTTTCAAATTCATGTGTTCTAACATAAAATTAATTATATTGTAACAATATTTTAATTTGACATGTTTAATTTTTTTAATTTAACTCCAATAATTTTACTTGATTTGACTTGACTTAAATTTCATTTCACTTTGATTCAAGAAATTTTAAATCGAATTAGAATGATAATATAAGACTCATCAACTCAATTAATTCGAAATTTTTTCACTTAATTTAGTCGAAGGCTCACCCCTAATCACGGTATGTGATTTCAAGTAGAAATTCATGGGCACATCTCAATATCTCACCCTTTATTATTATTTTTTAAAGGATAAATCCTCACTCAATTATTAGAAATTATTTTATTAGATTATTCAATTTTAAAAAATTATAAAATAATTAAGTGATATATTTTTTCAGTTTTTTTAAATTAAAAATCGTTAAATTGTTAACAATTAACAAATGTAGTTATTAACTTAATGACTTATTTTTTAACTGCTTAATATAACATTTAATACTTGAAGACAATTTTTTTTAAATTTAGTGTCTAAACTTTGTTTTAGCCTAATTTAGTACCTAAACTTGACCCATTTTCTTAATTTGGTACTTAAACTTTTTTTGGACCCAATTTGATACTTCAACTTGGCATTTTTTTCTAACTTGGTACCTAATCTTTTTTTAGGTTCAATTTGGTATCCAAATTTATTAAATGTTATATAAATTACGCAAAATACTAACGGTGTTAATTAAAAATTCATGTTAAAAAAATAGGTATTGAGCTATGCTTGACGAATTAATATTAAATAAAAAAAGATTTTTAAAACCCTAAATTAAAAGAAATTCATTATTTTCAATTAATAAAATAATTAAATAAATAAATAAAACTAAAAGTAATCGAACATATAAAATATGAAAAAATATTATATCATTTGTCACATGTTAATCATACATAGATTATTTTTGCTACCTCGTAAAAATATGTTTTTAGTATATTGGAGTAATTTGTAAAATATTTGACAAGTACCAAATCAAACAAAAAAAGTATCAAATTAGGAAAAAGAGTCAAGTTCAGGTATCAAATTAAACCCCCAAGATGTTAAGTAAGAAAAAATGTTAAGTTGAAATACTAAAGTAGAAAAAAATGTCAAATTTATGTACCAAGTTGGACAAAAAAAATAGGTATCAAATTAGAAAAACGTGATGTGAAATGTTCTTTTTAATATATATATATTTTAACCATTATTTTTATTCCACATCATTTTCATGTCCTATTATAATTAAAAAAAATCAACTCAAAACTACATTACACCGTTTTGGATTATTTAAAACCCAAAAAACTGATACAACTCCATCTTCTTGTTCATTTCAATGTTCTTCCAAGCTGAAGTATAGAAGTTGAAGCAACAAGAATGAACGGAGAATGGAGCTTCCAAGAGTGTTTTCAATCACCGATCAAGTTCAAATTTGGGGAAAACCCCAAAAAAATTACTTCCTAAACCTTAAAATGAAACTAAAAATATTCCCAAATTTGTCCTGATTCCAACAAATAAAACAACTTCTCCCAGAGATTTCAATATTTCTGTTTAAAAAAAACACAATTTCCCCCAAAACCCACTATCATCCCTTCCCTTTGAGTAGACACAACAGAGTGAGCAAAAGGGTTACCACGGTTTTGAACTTATCACAATTTGTTTTAACCTATTCAAACCTCATTTTATTTACCCATATTATAGTTTTAATTATAATATTACATGGAAATGATGTTGAATGAATGAAAATAAGTCAGACGACAGGACTTAAAGAAAAATAAAACTTTTTTTAAATGTAAGGTTAGATACATTTAAGATTTAGTATTTAATATTTAAGGTTTAGAGTTTAATATAATTAAGGCTTAAAATTTAGGGTTTTTAAGTTTAAGATTTAGAATTTTAGAGTCAAATATTTAAGATTTTAGAATTTTATTTAAATACAAAATTTTAACATTATATCAAAAAAATAATGGCCAAGATTTTGTAAGTATTATTAGCGAAGTCCTTCCTAATTTTTTTTTACCTATGTATCTAGAAAAATAATGGGTAAATTGTCAATAGTTACTCAAGTTTTAAGGCATTGTTTGTAGCATACCCAACCTGATTGTCGAGTCCAAATTTGTGACACCACATTCATTGTTGAAGCAACTTGGACTAACTTCTCTTTCAAAAACAACAACATAAGCATCAAACATTTATCACATAATACATACCATTTATATTAATTAAAAATAAATTCAAGTCATTTTAAACACTTTAGAAACATTTTTAAGAGAGTTCTAGGTGTTCGGGGGATGATCGAGATTAAGTTCAGGTTTTTGAGGGGGCTTGTTTTGCCACACTTGTATTGGTATAAGTTTGGACTTCTATCAGTAGAAGTCTATGCTACTGTTTATTTTTGGCTAATGACTTGTTCCGATACATCTAACCATTTGTACTAGTAGAAGTTTGCAAAGACCCAAAAAAGACCTCAAAACACACCTAGTTTGATCCAAAATAATATCAAATCATTTCCAAACATTATGAGACATCAAAATCATATTTAAACACCATTTAAGCATACGTAAAACATGTTTGCACACATGCTTTCAACCATAAACACAACATTACCAACTTCAAGCATCAAATTCTCTTACTTAACATATAAATAACACCTAAGTTATGACATATCTATTGCATTTAAGACTAACATACCAACATAACCATGAATAACTTATTTACACACCATTTACATATATAATCATATACCATATACAAATCCTAGCATAGTAAATACCAAAATGATTTAATCAATACTTGTGCACGAAAAAAAAAACATACATTAAGTAATAGAGCATATTGAAAACAATATAAACAAGTATCATCCAATCAAATACATACATTAATTATGTAATTCAAATATAATTAAACCATGTCAACATTTCTTGTCTCATGCCTTTATTACCATGCTTTCATGCTTGTTATAATATATCACATATTAACACTTTGAACTCAACCATCATACTATTTTAATACCATTTCAATTACATGAATATATACATATTCATTTCTCATTTCACAATCGAATCCATTGATTCATTTTGATAACTTTATCGACCCTTAGGGCTCGTAATTCTAGAATCGCTTGATCTTTCACATGCTACCTTTCAATGCATTAATATTCATATGCAATTTCTCAATCAACATTTAACATTCAATATCTAGTGTCATTTAGCATATCACATGATTTATAATATCTATTAATTGGACACAGACTCAAGACGGATACACAGATCAACCAACCGTCACACCAATATAATTTGCACCTATTTCATCATCAGTATGTCTGAAATAATGTGTGCTCCGTGCCTCATCGCTATAAACAGAAGTAATATATATAAATGTGCCTTGCACCTCATCAATACATTTGAAGTAATGTGCGCTCCGCGCCTCATTAGTACAAATCGAAGTAAATCTCATACGCTAATCCTATAGCATGTCAACTATACCTGACTTTATCCGAAATTGTTAATAAGGTATTCAATGTTTCATAATATATATGTTTCACATGTTATAAACTATTACATAGCAAATTCATATCATTCTCAAATCATTTGTATACCGTTACATGTCATTATTATGTTTCCACATTTCATATACAATTAATATGACAATTTACATCATTCACATATCATTTACATATCAATTCCATGCTTTTGCATATCTTTTACATATGTATTCATACTTTCACTTACCATTATCACATTTATCTCATAGCCATATTGTAACACCTTCAACCCAATCCGTTATGTCCGATCTGGATCTTGGTTGGTACCAAATGAATACATACAAAAACTTAATCTACTTAAATAAGTTACAATCAAGCTGAACCTTCCTTGTTACAGATTTCAAACTAAATTACCTAAGTATATACAATAAGAAAATACAATTACCACACATGGTAATTAAATTACAACAATATCCAAATTGAAATCCTAATCTATTGCTGATATCCCAAAGTATGGATTTCTATGTAACAATTTAGACTTCGAACTAACCGCTAGACTCGTTCTATAAGCATAATAACCTAATACCCCACTTCTTGGTGTAGTCTTGACATTGTCCCTCCTGACGCAGTCCCATATCAACTCATTTGTAATGTAACACACCTAGATAAGTTCATAAGAACTTATTGAGGAAAACATCATTTACATTAGTCATATTTGCACATTGCAACTTATAATTAATATATATAGACGGGTTCATCGTTATTAACCTTCAACCTTGTTTGTGGTGAATGCTTCCGCAAGTTCTATTCCTTTACACTCATCCATTATTGTACCTTCCTCTGAAACTATTTCCTTTTGTCAACAAAATGTTTTCATTACATCACTTACATTCTTCAATCTCTGAGCCATCACTTTATCCCGATTCAAGAAGAAACACATATGTTGATCACAGATGCTTCTTTTGAACATATAAATTCATGTTCTTAATCAGAATACGTTTTTGATACTAACTCATTACTTCTCCATGTCTTCTTAATTCTTTATTTTCAAGCTAATATTATTCTTTAATATAATCCTTGGGTACATTATCCTTACTAGTTTCACATATTACATTTAAGAGTCATATTGAATACGCTAATTAATCAATGTAGAACTCCCCATAAAGAACATCCTTCAAAGTTTTTCACTAAGAGCATTATTAGGACTTGTCATAAGGGCAGTCCAATCAGAGTGTGCCATAAAGGCTTCCATTGTAGGATTCGCCCCAAAGGCCATTCTTTCATAATTCACCATAGAGGCGATTCTTGTAGGATTGCCACAAAAACTATTCTTTCATAATTTTTCACAAATTTTATTCTTTCGTAATACGCCACAAAGGCTATTCTTTTAGACTTTGCCAAAAAGGTTATTCTTTTAGGCTTCGCCATGAAGGCTACTCTTTTCTGACATGTTTATGATATGGATTTGTCTAAACTCACATTACGTAAGATCTTCCCATTATTTTCCTGGGACACGCAGAGAACCCTATTAGGTAATCATCATTCATAATTCCTTTTTAAAGGGTACCATACATGTAAGGTTCCCAGTCCAAGCTAAACTTTTAAAATAACAATAGATTACTAGTCTAGGCTAAATCTGTGTCTCGTGTACCTTCGAGTCCATAACAAATGTTGGAATTCGATCTCAACTAGACTTCCTTTACAAAACTTTCATACACTGACACAAACTAAGCATAATCATTCTAAATACCACTACATAACAAAAGTACTCACATCACATAACATACTGTCCAGACATAGATTCATATCAATATTTCATCACATACTTAAACTTATCAAATTCCATAATATATTTACATACTATCCTCAACACATGTTTATACGATCATAGATATCCTTTAATAATCACCCATAGAGTCACATACCATACATTTCTTGATAAGCTTCTTATAGATATTATGGTATGAACAGTACACATGCAAGAGTTAGTATAAAGACTTACCTGACAACCACGGATAGCAGTTTTAACTTTAGATTCAACATCCAACGAGAAATTGCAACAGCCACTACTTATAAAACATAATAACACCATTAAACTCATTTGTGTGACTTTTACCATCATCTCAAGCCCAGATTGCCCTAAAAAAAAGCCTTATTTCTTCATTTTATTGTTTATGCTCTCTTATTGACTTAATCTTTCATAACATAACATGCAGAGTCATAAATTTGACGTGGAGTAATCACTGATACAGGTCTAGATCTACAATTCCATCTTAAAAGAGAAAGGAATATTTTAGGTTCCTTAAGGTTCTAATAGCAGTACTTCTTGAAGAAGGAACAAGAAAAATCCCCCTTTCTCTTACCTAAATATCTATTTGTACAACCTAAGTCCTTATTGGAACTTGAAACATGTTGTCTTCTTTCAAAATTACCCCAATAGTGGTTTACAACTATAGAGAAAAATTAAAAGAAAATCTAATATTTTTATATACCTCTGGCTGTTCCATTAGTTCCTAACCAAATCATTTACAACGTAACTAGCACAGTAATTGTAACAGCTCGAATTTGGGGCTAGTCGGAATAGTGTTTTCTGGACCACAAATTTGACGAGAAAAAATTTATTTTTATTGTATTTTTATGGTCTACGATTTCAAAAAATAATTTCGTAAAAATTTTGACATTTGGGCACTCAATTTAGCCAAAAGGACTAAATTGTAAAAAGTGCAAAAGTTGAGTTCTACATGTTAGAAGTGTCCAATTGTTATGAAAATTTAAACTGGAGGTCCTTAAATGGTAATTAGACCATTGGTTAAATTGTGGACAAAAATGGACATGAGATAAGTGAAATAGGAAAATTTTAAGTTAGGGGCATTTTGGTAATTTGGTAATTAAAAAGTATTAAAAAGACAAAATAGGCCAAAAATCATCATCTTCAACCTCATGGCCAAAATTAGCAAGGGGGAAGCCATGTTTAGGGTTTTCAAGCTTTCAAGCTCGATTGTAAGTCCGTTCTAACCCCGTTTTTAATGTTCTTTACGTTTTTGGAGTCCTAGTAACTTGATTTAGCTTATTCTAACAATAATTTAATCTAGGGTTCATATTTGGAAAAATACCCATAGGCAAAATATGTTTATTTTGATGTTTTATGGTAGAATATGAAGCTTGAAATTATGTTAATTAACTCTTGCTAGCCGATTTTAAATGAAAACGAGTAAATTGACATAATCGATAAAAATACCTAATGTTCATAAGTAAGTGTTAGAATGAGAATTTGATGTTGCCATAGAAGGAAAAAATGTTCAGCATGTCATAAAACATAATAAAAAGGAACAAAGTTTAATTTTTGAGCCTAGGGTCAAAATCGTAATTTTATGAAACTTTAGGGGCAAAAATGTATTTTTTCCAAAATGTGATTTTTGTACTGGATTGATTAATGTGAGTGTTAAATAAGTTAAATGTGTTATTATAAGTCAAGAAAGACAAGGAATTGACTTTGATTAGTGAAAAAGGAAAAAATGAGAAAAAGTGAGAAATTTCTCGATTGAACATTCGGAATAAAAAGGGATACGAATGAAGTGACAGAAATGATCACATTTGTGGCATGGACTGTGTGTAGGCCACTATGTGAAAGTGAAAGTGATGGTCACGTGTGTAGTACTATGTGCAGGCTACTACGTGTACCAGAATGATAGGTCGCATGTGTAGTACTATGTGCAGGCTACTATGTGTACCGAATAGCTTCGATCACGTGTGTAGTACTATGTGCAGGCTACTACGTGTATCGGATAGTGATGGTCACATGTGTAGTACTATGTGCAGGCTACTATGTGAATCGGTATCATTAATTATAAGGTGGTTGCTATGTGCTGATCCCACCGGATATCATTGATTACAAAGTGTGGTTGTTGTGTGCTGAATCCACCGTGTATCTGTTATTATTCCGAAGTTTTCATCGGAAAATTGACTAAGTGAAAATACATGAGATCATGTAACGATTAAGTGTAATTGAAAAATGAATATATGTGTGGAATTGAATTTAATATTGACTTGAAAATGGCAAAGTGAATTTTGAATTGGATAGTGATTGAAAGTGAAAGAGTGAAATTATGAAAAAGTAGAATTACCAACAAAACAGTTTTGGACAGCAACAATCATGTGACTTTGAAAAATCACCAAAAATGGTGGAAATAGAATTAGAGAGTGAATAAGATATGAAATGAAATCTTAGTGAGTCTATTTTTACATAAAAGAAACAGAGCAAGCAAAAGAGTTATATATTTTTAGATATTTGAATTTTAGTGAGATAGGAATGGATTGATTTCGGAATCCCCTGTTCTGATTTTGGAAAATCATTAAAAATTGTAAAAAAAATTAATTATGAGTTATAATTTATATGATTAGAATCCTTAATGAGTCTATTTTCAAGAGAAACAAACAAGAACACCATTTTAATTTTGTACAATGGGATACTTCATTTTTAGTGAAGAGTGGTCAGAACTGTCAGACTGTGTAACAGGGTAAACTTTAAAGAATAAACTCTACTATTTGGCTAAACCAAAAATTTTGAAAATTTTATGGTAGAAAGATATGTGAGTCTAGTTTTAGGTAAAATTAACAGTTCTTAATTTGGAGTTTTGTAGCTCCAGATAAAAATAATTTAGTGATACTGACTCAGATAGACAACTTTGAATATACATAAGGGTGAATAAAGAAACTATAGAAAATGTTATTTCTAAGAGTGTTAAGTACACTAAGGATGTGGAATGGAGAGGAGGATGAGGAAAATTAAATATATATATATATGAATTATTTATGTATAATTGGTTATATGATCGATTATAATCGATAAACGTGGAAATACAAATGATGCTTACATTTGTATATTATTAATCATGGTTTAAGCTCACATTGGAAAATAAAGTTTCATAATATGTATGTATGGTATATTTGGCATATGATTTGGTATGAAGTAAGCTCACGAATGGTATATGGATTAAATGCACTAGCTTGCGACTATGGTTGAGTGTAATGTTTATATCTTGTGTGATATGCATAGGAAACGAGAGTGGAAAGGAAATGAAATACTAAGTTCATGCTTGAAGTGTAAAATGACACAAAAAAGGGACGTTAAGTTAAACGATAAATATGTATTAGTATTGAACTTAATGAAATTGAAATGTACGTGAATTAAATGGAAATTGCAAATGATTTGATTTGAATTAAATGAATTATTGTGGTATTGAAATGTATATTGGATTGAGAAATTGAATTGAATCGTGAACATGAGAATCATGAATTAAATGAAATGGAAATGAAGTATTGAATTGCATGAGTATGTATTGGGTCTCAAAAGCCCTATTTGTTACAAATATAGTATTTTGAAGTTATAACATGAAGATTTATAAAAGCATGTTAAAAAATTTGAAGAGTTTAAATTTGAATGAAATTTTATAACTTGGTTTAACATGTTTATAAGTGTATGTGTTCTAGTAATGCCTCGTACCTTATTTCGGTGTCGAATACGGGTAAGGGGTGTTACAATAACCTAATGAACTTGGCATATACTACCTTTGGCGATAACCCAGTTTACCCAAAAATCCTCAATACTCTTGCCAAACTCTCATTCTTTGCAACTCAACACGTTTCGGGGTAGATCTTTACATAATATTCTAATGTCTATTATGCACCCGATCTATATGCCAAAGCAACAGTTGGTTGGGTAGAACGGTGTCTCATAGATTACTCTCAGTCTATACGCCAAAACTTAGGAGCCGCCAAACTGGAGTGTTACACATATGTTCACTTCAAAACACCATATACATACAAATACACAAACTTTCATCACATTATAACCATTCACCATAATACATAAGACAAGTTGTTGTGTTACCTTAATGAAGTTATTACTTAACAAGTTATATATTGAATTCAAATTCATGAAAGCACAAACCGGGATAGAGTTATTTGTCTATGACCTTTGCCTTTCCCTTATCCTGCGACGTCTTGTCGTCATTTTTAGCTATGTACAATAAATTCATTGTAGAAACTATATTAATTTCACACAAACACATGAAAACACATAAATTAAATATGATTTATATTTTATTCATTTTAGTCCCTATAAGCCTTAATATCTTGAATGCTTGTATCTTTTGTTATTCAATATCGAATCAAAATATAATTTCATATTTATTCACTAGAGACCTCTAGCTTCCAATCCATGACAAAATTTTCTAACATCTTTTAATTTATTCAATTTAGTCCCTAATGTCATAAATCAACTAAATGCCTTAGCTTAAATTTAAGCTAAATTCATTACTTCCTACTAATTTTCAACATGATATTAACATAGTCCAAATCCAACACTCATTAATCTATCGCATCCAAGCTTCAATTCACAAAAACTCATTAATGGAAACTTGAACAAATCTTTCTAATTGAAAAATCTAAAAGTTGGGTCAACTAAGCCAAGCTCATATGATCTAAAATCCATAAAAAATTTCAACAAAAGATCACTCCTACCTTGTGAATTTTGGATCTACAAAAGCTTGGAAAACTTTCATTTTTTTCCTATGTTATGGCCGACAATTGCATGGAATGATGATGAATTTTTTCTCTCTCCTAGTCACTTGTATATATATACTAAAGATTAACAAATTAATCAAGCTTAATTAAACCTAATGAATGTCGTGGAATTAGAACCAAAGTGGGAATGGATGGATGAGATTTTCTTATCCTACTAACTATGAGTTAATGATGGTTAAATAACCATCAAGTCCTTGGTTGAATTGTTATATAGGTCCGTTTACATTTTTAAATTAAAACTCAATAGTGATTGCACTTTTATAATTTAGTCTTTGTACTATAATTAACAACTTTCTCGATTTAATTACTCAATTGTCCAATAATATATTATCATACTCAATTTTGGGAATTAGATTTTGAAACTGCATTTTTCAACATTAGCTAAAATTAGGTTGTTACATTGTTATTCTGATCATAATTTTTTCTAAAAAAAATTCGTCACTCTCTTTAAATCAATTTTAAGTTCTAATCATTCCATTGTTAAAAAAGTAATTGGTCACCAAATGAAATGCTAATATAGCTTTTTTTTTATTAGTATAATAGCAAATTTAACCATCAACATTTACATTTGACCCTTTTTCGAATCTTTTTTGAAAAATTTAAAATTAGACCAAATTAATATAATATGTAAATATAGAGGATTAAATTTGTTGAATTTAAAAGAAATTAGCAAAATGTGTAAAATATTAAGGGCTAAATTTGTTATTATACCAATCAAAAGAGGGCCACGTCAACCTTCCAATTGGTGGCCAAATATATTTTAATGGTGGTATGGCTAGAATTTGAAATTGATCTAACATGGGTGATGAAATTAACAAAAAAATATTGGTGACCAATATGGGAGTGCCCTCAAACTTGAGTGGCTATTTTGGTAGTTTACCCAAAAATAATTCACATGTTAAATAGAGGGGATTTTTATTCAAATATTGTAAGAAATAAATTTAATTTTCTAAATAAGGAAGGTTTGGGATTTTTTTTTAAAATATACAGTTTTAGAGAAGTATTTTGGCATCGTGGGTATTGAGATTCTTTTTTTTTTGTAACACCCCTTACCCGAGACCGTTGCCAGATTCGAGCATGAGGCGTTACTTGACTTAACTTAAAAGTTCGGGGCATAAAAATTTACTTTTAAAAGTTATTTCACTGTTCATAATAAGGCTGTCCACCTGCGCAATAGTCACTAAATCAATTATAACTTAAGCTACGAAACTCGAAATTTAGATCTATAAATTTTCCCTAAAACTAGACTCATATATATTTTTACCATAATTTTTTTGAAATTTTTGGTTTGGCCAATTAGTACATTTTATTAGTTAAATTATCCCCTATTTCACTGATCGACTGTCCTGACCTCTCGTCACTAAAATTCAATTATCTCATTGTACAGACTTCATATGGTGTTCTCACTTATTTCTACAGAAAATAGACTCAATAAGGTATCTAGAAAAATAAATTAAAACTCATAACTATTTTTTACAATTTTTAATGATTTTCCAAAGTTAGAACAAAGGATTCCGAAAACCATTTGCCTTGTCTAACTAAAATGCAAATATCTCATAATACATAATTCTTTTGTCTACACCGTTATTTTTCTATGAAAATAGACTCAATAAGCTTTAATTATATATCTCATCCACCCTCTAATTCATTTTCTACTATCCTTGGTGATTTTTCAAAATCACGTTACTACTGCTGTGTCAAAACTGATTCACTACCAATTTTTACTTTTTCATGATTTATATGCATAATTTATCACCTAGATATTTATAACAACAAACACCTTCGTACTTAGCCATTTTAATAACTATTCATCATCAAATATTTACATATCATCTTTTGGTCATATCTTAAGAATATACAATTGAAATGACCAAGTCCCTATGCATGCCACAACTCAAAACATTTATCGTCTTAAAATACCGAGTTGTGGTGGTTGATAGTGTGAACGCTCTCTGATGTCTTCAAGATCCCGACTCTGCTCGATAATACTATATGAAAGAAAAAGAAATAAAAGAAATAAGCATACATCTTAGTAAGTTTACAAGTAAATAAATAACAACATTTATCATAAACAATTATATTCATAAATTTTTATTAAGCATTAAGATCTTTACTTTCTTCTTCACTTACTCTCTTACTCGTTTACTTACTTGCTTGCTTAACTTACTTCTTCGTTGCTGAAATTTCTTTTCTCAAATGATAACTGAGATACTCTTAATCTTATTAACTCATCTGAACTTGTCTATTAGGCTTTTACCTGAACTTTCATGTAACATCATCTATTTATTAGCCCGTTGAATCACTTGAAATACTAAGGATACTCAGGTCCCCTATCTGAATATAACATACCAAAGCTATGTCCCAGACATAGTCTTACATGGGATGTTTCTTGTACTGCCAATGTCATATCCCAGATATGGTCTTACATGGGAGTTCTCATATAGGTGCCCATGTCATGTCCCAGACATGGTCTTATGGGGGACCTCTCATCTCGGTGCCAACGCCATATCCCAGACATGGTCTTACATGGGACCTTTCATCTCGGTGCCAATGCCAAGTTCCAGACGTGGTCTTACATGGGACCTCTCATAATCTCAATGATGCCAATGCCATGTCCCAGACATGGTCTTACATGGGACCTCTTTACCCAAATGTCATAACATTTGTATCCAATACATTCCTCATGTTTCAACGGGGCCTTTTAACACTGATTCTCTATCATCTCATACTTGAGTTAACATTAGATATTTTCATGAAATAAATACATAATTGCTGAAAAAAAAACAGTATTAATAATAATTATCATAATATTGCATTTATTTACCGTAAACTTACTTCGGTACAAAACATGATCAAATCTAGCATTTTAGTCCTCAACCTTTTTCTTTCCCCGGTCTAACTCCAGATTTTGTTCTTCTTGATCTATAATAGAAAATTTAGCTTATTTAATACTCACATTCATCAAAACAGTCCTTAACTCAAACTTTGACAAAATTACTTTTTGCCCCTAAACTTTTGCATATTTACACTTTTTTCCCAAAGCTCGGAAATTAAACCTCATCCCTTATTCTTATGTTTTATGACATGCTGAACATTTTTCCCTTCTATGGAAACATCAAATTCTCACTCTAACACTTACTTATGAACATTAGGTATTTTTACCGATTTTGTCGTTTTACTCGTTTTCACTTAAAATCACTTAGAAAAAGTTGTTTAACATAATTTCAAGCTTCATATTCTACCATAAAACATCAAAATAAACACATTTCACCTATGGGTATTTTTCCAAATATGAACCCTAGGTTAAATTATTCTAGAATAAGCTAAATCAAGTTACTGGACTCCAAAAACGTAAAGAACATTAAAAACGGGGCTAGAAAAAACTTACAATCGAGCTTGGAAGCTTGAAAAACCCTATTCATGGTTTCCCCTTGTGAAATTAGGCCATGGTGTTGAAGATGGACAAAAATTGGCTTTTAATTTTGTTTTTAATTCATTTTAATAACTAAATAACCAAAATTCCCTTAATGAAAAACTTTGGAAACATGCCTAACCATGTCCATTTTTGTCTACCAACTTAAACAATGGTCTAATTACCATATAAGGACATCCAATTTAAAATTTCATAACAATTGGACACCTCTAACATGTAGAACTCAACATTTACACTTTTTACAATTTAGTCCTTTTGACTAAATTGAGTGCCCAAACGTCGAAATTTTCGAACGAAATTTTCAAAAAATAATTTTATGAAATTTTAGACCATAAAAATATAATAAAATAATTTTTTTCCTTATCGTATTTGTGGTCCCGAAACCACTGTTCTGACTAGGCCTAAAATCAGGATGTTACATTTTTAAACAAGAATCCTAAGAGAACCTAAGTCCATGTTTGAAAAGAAATGAATATAACAAAGAAAAATAAAGAAAGAATGTTGAAAACTTGGTTTCTTCTATTCATCAAAATCAATATACTTTTAGTTAACTCTTTCACCCTTATTTATGCTAACTTAGTTAACAACTACTCACAATGCATGTGCTAAATGATTATGGTTATAACTGATTTACTAGATGGTTACAGCAAGTACAACTAATTACAACAATACTAACAACTTGTAAAAATATTAACAATACAACTAACTAACTACAACCAACTATATTTAAACTAGCACGGAAATATATTAAATACTTTAACATTCCTCTTCCACTCTAGACTTCTTTTGACATAACATCATCAATGGGACAAACATGAAGTTAAGAGCATAATTTGACAAAAGAAGCTATTGATAAGGGCTTAGTAAGCAAGTATGCAACCTATTCAATGGCAAGAATGAGATTGACTTGGAGATGACTAGCAACAATTTTCTCTTGAACAAAGTGGATATCCAACTCTACATGTTTCATGCAAACATAAAGAACTAGATTGGAACCAATGTTAACTACGTTAAGAGTATCACACTATAAATTTGGAGGCCAAGAAAGTTCAACACCAATTTCATTCAATGAATTTTGAAACCATACCAACTCAACAACTATTTCTACAAGACTTCTATATTTTGCATTAGAAGTAGACCTAGTTACAACAAGATTCTTTTTAGATGACTATCCAACTAGGTTATCACCTAAGCAAATATGAAGCTAGAAGTGGATATCATATCTTTGAATGAACTGCCCTAGTTAGAGTTTGAATAGCCCATTAATGTGAGAGAAAAAAATCAACAACTCAAAAAATCAAGCCATGATAAAGACTGCCTTTCAAGTACCGGAGAGCTTGCCGATGTTTGTTAATGAGAAATTGCATATACTAACTGACCTTAATAACACTAAAACTAAGATCAAGTCATGTAATACAAATATACTGCAATGCACCTACTACACTTTGATAAGTCTTGGGATCATCAAGAACATTCCCATTAGAAGATGATAATGGTGGAAAAGTAAACATAGGAGTTGGAACAAGAGTAACACTCATCATACATGTCATTTAAAAGTGATTTGATATACATTTCCATCGATTCAAGTGTGAACTATCATGGCCCCTTGTCACTTCAATTGTAACCTACCCAACCCGACCTAGACGTTAGACCCGAATTCGAAAGATTACATTAGCCACCGAAGTGACCAAGTGAGTTATTGCGGTTTTGAAAATAATTATTTTAAACCCTTGTTTAATTTAGTATAAAACTTAATTCAATACCAATTTATAAATATTCAAAACCTTAATCAAGGTATAGCAGCGGAAAAGTGATATGTGGTTGCTTTTAGATAAAGTAAAATTAAGTGTCATGCATAATAAAATTCATAATCCTAAGTCCTATGCCATAATTCAATATAATATAAAAATTACAATATTCGAATAATATAATAAACCCAAAATAATTTTGTAATTAAAAATCGAGTCGAGACCCTCTGGATGTCGTATTCAAGTTCTAACCTAACGAGTTATTTATAAGGATGAAAATCAAATGGGGAGTGAGCTATGACACTTAGTGTGAGTTCCATCACGAGTAAATCAATGCCAAACAATAATCCAAGCATAAATAATAACAGTTCTCAATATATTAGTAATCGTATAGCCTCGCAGAAGGTAACAGTTCATTCAACCATGTTAATGTGTGATGATGCAATATAATTAACAATTTCAATTGTGATGATGCAATATAATTAGCAATTTCAGTTTAAAAGTATAAATAGGTCTTACCCCACCGCTATACTTCACAGTAAGAATTCCCTAGAATTCTTATATCTCAGAGACTCCAGTTTGTGGATAATCCACCAGTGTTGATGGTTAATACGTTGCCGGTAACTGTGAATACACAACGATTTTGCAAATGATAGTTGCCAGTATAAGTTGTGGATAAACCATGAGTGCTTGCAGGTTAATACGTTGCCAATAGTTGTGAATACACAACAATTTTGCAAATAAAAGTGCTAGTAATTTGTGGATAAACAACCAGTTTTTGCAGTTAAAATTTCCAGTACTTTCTCCTTTCAACGTGTCCCACCGTATAGATGCAGTATGTCATGCGAGCATCAATACAGTACTGAAACAGTAAACATGCTTAACATGCGTTTCTATCATCAATAGCAGTATACATGGTTGACATGTATTTGGTTATCAATATAGTGAGCATTTTATTCATGCAATCAGTAATTCAGTTCAACGATTAACAATAGTAATTTATTGGTAATTAAGTCATAGAAGGCATATATAAATCACATAGCATACTTATATAGTAGTAATCTAATCAATTAATCATGGATTCTAGCATTAATCCTAAAATCGAAGACTCAATTGAATAAAATAAATTACTAAAAATAGTTCAGGAAGCATTTAAGGACTAATATGCATAAATCATAAAATTTTTTGGTGAAACTGTAATTTCTGAGAAGTAGGAGACACATGGCCATGTGGGAAGCTTTGGACCGTGTGAAGGGGGTACACAACATTGTGGCTAGGCCTGTAATAGACTGAGGTCGTGTGGTATTTGAAAATTCAATCTACAAGGGAGGCACGACCGTGTGGAGGGTCTTAAACCGTGTGAGAAGTGAATTCCCTGGGGTTTTAGGGAGGACATGGCCATGTGCAGGGGTCGTGTGGTTTACATGAGTGGCCCACATGCCCGTGTAGCTATCGTGTGGTTTATGCTAGGCTCGATTTTACCTCAATTTTCTCATAAAAGAATACACACCTGTCACTGAGGTCTCGAATAATGATCCTCATGTCCAAATCTGATTCAGGATACCTACAACGAGTCTTTCAACGGAAAAATATGCGAGGATTAATAACGATTTTCAAGATTTTCTAAAGTTAATGAAAGATTTGATAAAAATCGGGAAAAAATTATTTTAACAATTGCAAGATTATCAATAGGCGAGTATTTTGTAGAATTTTGAGATCGAGTATCGAAATTAAAACGTACTTATCGATTCTTGGCTAGGATTAGAGACAAGATTGTCAATGTTTCACTAAATTGATAGGGAAAATGGTTGAACTATGATAATTTTAGATTCGGGATTGCAAAAATAATTTCAACAATGTAAAGGAAATAATAACAAAGAAAAAGAATAAGGAAATAAATAAGAAAAAGAAGAGTAAAAATTCAATCTTATTTGGAGAAAGAAGTTATAGTTCTATTGTAATTAGAAAAGAAGTTCAATATCTAGGGTTTCAAAATTAGAGGGGTTGGTTGACAAATTTCCCCCTTTTGTTGAAAATAAAGGGTGAGTAGCGTGATTTGAACCCTAGAAGAAAAGAGAGATATGCAAAAGTTTTACCATTTGGGCTTTTGCCCACACTTGACATATTTTTACCAAAACTTATATATATCCTAGTGTGATTTTGTACCTTGGTTGCTAAAAAAAGGAAAAATGGAAAAAGTGTGGCTTAAACCTTGGTTCTTTAAGTAGTATACTAAGCACTTAACCATCAAAATTAAGGCTCATTTTTTAGTTAATTAATTCATCTAACCCTATATATTTTGGGGTGTTACATCAATGCCCAAAAAGTAACTAACCTTAAGACAAAACTTATTATTAAGATGTTGAATAGCCAATTCCACATCTTGAGAACTATCACCAGTAACAATTATGGCATTAACATAAGCAAACAATAACACATAATAAGTTGTTGTCTTTAGAAAAAAAAACTAGGAAAGGTTAACAATTGAAGCTTTAAATCCAAGATTAGTGAGAAAAAAAGTGTGAAGTTTTTTAAACTAAGCTTGTGGGGCTTAGCACAAGCCATAAAGTGCCATTGTTAATGTTGCATAGTGATGTGCACATTAGGTGGTTCTTAAAAAAATTTAGTTGCTAAGAAAACTTTTGGCTTAAATATACAAACTGATACGAGTCACAAAAGCCCAAATTCTTGAAGGCGAGGCCCAATAAGCAAATTCCCAGCCCAATCAAGAAATCCATCCATACTTAGTTGAAAATCAGGCCAAATTGTCAAAGTGGCCCAAGTTGTAAAGTTTTATTTTTATTTTTATTTATTTATTTATTTATTTACTTAGTTTAAATTTTTATGTCAATATTCAGTCCAAGAGTCCCAGATAAAATGACCTTTGACCGAATTTCCATATTAAAATAATTAGGAGTTTTTTTTATTTTAGTTTTCTAATTAGATTAGGACTAGTTATAAGGCCTATTTAAAGGCATGGCTGTCCACCTTGTTAAACACTTATCATTATTATTAAAATTTCAGATTTGTTGAGAGCAGAATTTTCTTTGAGTTTTCTCCAAGATTTTTCTCTTGAGTTTTCTTTAGAAGTTGTTTTAACAATCTTGTGATTGTGGGAGCCATCTTCAACCTTCTTCTTGCCATTGATATTCTTTGGAGGGGAGATTAGAGCCGTTTGAAGGGAGTTGTGAGATCTTTCGGGATTTCAAGGCTTCTTAGGACTTATCTTTTAATTTCTTACTGTCAATTCTTTCTTTATTTCTGCTTGTGTCGAATCTTTATCTAATTTATTTCCTGTTCTTATTGTGTTTTCAGCCTTTTTCTATCTTAAGGAATTAGCCCAAAAATCCCCAATTTCTAGGGTTCTTGCCGATTCATCCATACTCTTTTTGGGAGAAATTAGATTGCCGAAATTTGGGGAAAACTATCTGGGTGTTCAATTGGGCAGAATCGCAATCTCTTCTAGGGTTTCAAGATTCCTTATTAACACTTATTTCTATTCTCTATTTGATTCTTTACTGTTTTGGAGATTTTATTTCAGATCTGAAAATTCAAAAATCTAATCTTTTAATTTTCTGTTTCGTTTCAGATCTAATTGTTTAGGGTTTTCGTAGGAGTTTCTCGTGACTTGGCAACTCGATCTTGGTCCGCGCGCAACCCCGTATCATTTGGTATCAGATTTTGGGCGTTTTGGGTGTTCTTGGTTGATTTCTAAACTGATCTCTATTTTTTAAAGCATAAACGGCAGTTTTACCCAGAAAAATTGTTCAAAAAAAATTCATTTGAGTGGGTAAACGTTGTCCGATTGATCTGAAATTTTA
Organism: Gossypium hirsutum; assembly: GCF_007990345.1. Taxonomy (NCBI): domain Eukaryota; kingdom Viridiplantae; phylum Streptophyta; class Magnoliopsida; order Malvales; family Malvaceae; genus Gossypium; species Gossypium hirsutum. Next base: position 12,719,018 of record NC_053442.1, on the reverse strand, counting down.
CATACATGTTTTGGGCACTGTGATTGAATATAAAAAAATTATTCCCACAAAAAAATCAGTCAAAAAAGTCAAAAAATAAAAAAATACGAAATCAATAAAAATTTAAAAAAGATTTAGCGGGTTGAATTTGGTGCCCAAAATTTCCAGATCAAAAATTCAATATATAAGGACACTCCAGATTTAATTTCGTGATTTTTGGAGATCGGGAACACCTCGAACGAAGTTGTCAAGTTACTCCGCAGTTTTTCGGGTTTTCTGTTTTCAGCAATTTTTATTGATTCTTAGCTGTAGGTTTTCATTTGTTTCCCTTTATTCTTCCTTTACGTTATCTATCACCTTCTTGTTTCTTGTGTTAGTAGGATTTAAACGTGTGCACAACTTCTTCCTCGGTGCAACACGAATCAATTGGTGTCTCGTCAGTTTTTGGCATCCTAGTGCAAATTAGGATTCTTTGGTAGTTTGGTTCACACTCTCTAATTGGTTGATATAAACTCTGATAAAGAACTCACAAGATTGAATTCGACCTCATTGAGAATTTGATTTTTTTCTTTTTGAGTGATTAACGGTGAGGTTTGATAACTTTTATTTTTGAGTGTTGAGTGTTTTGCAGGTTTTAAAAAAAAATGTCTACAGGTGATAATACTAGTGACATATTTAAAAAATTCCAACAACAGTTGGACGAACAGGCTGCTGCACTTCGAGCGTTGACTGCTACTATCAATGAGGTGCGGTTGAATCAAGAGCCTCAATATCGAGATCAAATTAAAGACGATGTGGATAACCAGCCTCCTGCTCATAGGCGCGCTCCTCGGCGTGTCCCTAGAACTGATTATGATCTTCATGATCGTGGACAACCCTCTTTGGCAAAACCAAAGAGCGAGCAGCAACGAGAACATCTCTTTCATACTCGCTGCCATGTACAAGGTAAGCTTTGTAGAGTTATTATTGATGGTGAAAGTTGCTCGAACGTAGCCAGCACGACGATGGTGGAAAAGCTTTGCTTAACCACTACCAAGCATCCACGACCTTATCAACTACAAGGGCTTAGCAACGAAAGCCAATTTAAGGTCACTCAACAAGTGCGCATCGCCTTTTCTATCGGTAAATATCAAGACGAAGTCGTGTGCGACGTAGTACCTATTCAAGCCTGCCATTTATTGCTAGGAGAACCATGGCAACTGGATCGAAAAGTCACTCACGATGGTCGTACCAATAGGTATTCCTTCAAGCATCAAGGAAAGAAACTTACCTTAGTGCCGCTCACTCCGGAACAAGTCCATGAGGACCAAATCAAACTGAGAAATTCTGTTAAAACAAGTGAGGAAAAAGAAAAAAAGAATGAAAAAGAGCAAAAAGAGATTGAGAGTGAAAAGGAATGTGAAACAGAAAAGAAATTTGAAAAAGAAGTTGAAGAAAGAAAATAAAATGAGTTAGAAAAAGAAACAAAAGAAAAAGACGAGGAAAGGCTAGTGAGGAATGTTTCCACTAACCAATATATGAATTTTTCTTGTGTTGCTACTTTTCAGGTTCCTGAAAGATCGAAAGATAACTTTCAACTTCAATACCTCTCAAATGAAAGACGCTTTCATACGATCAACTTAGGCAAAGATGAAATCACACTACATGATCCCGAAGGTAAGCGAGGTAAGGAAATTTTAGAAACCGAGTCCAGTGCAGATTTGAAAATTATTGATAAAACTTTTGGTGACTTAGTTCTTAAAAGATCCCCTCATTTTGATCCGATTAATTGTTACTCTTCGATTGTGGTTGATAAAGTCATTACGAAAAGAAGCGTGATTTGTTATTCTCTTGATTTACCTTGTGTAAAATCCTCGAATTTGTCCAAATCTGTTTTGGAGAATAAGGTAACGAAATTTTCCAAATTTGTTTTCAATTTATATTCGTGCCTTAAACAGTTTATGTGGTTGTACATGAAGTTTGAGTTCCATTTGACAAAGGTTAACTCAACAACGGAGATTCGACTACACTATGCCCCCGATGAGCGAAGGTTTGTTTTAAATGAAAAAGGTAAAATCAACCCTTATTCTTCTGCTTATCGAGGTAAGATGCTTGAAACCTTTGAAACACTTTTGTACTCCTCGGATAGTGATAAAGATCGTGTTGATGAACACTTAGATCGAAACGTGCTTGACTGTCCTATTTTATTTATTCTATCTGTTTTGATGGTTGATAAAAAGATTCTTGTTTTTGATAATGCATGTGTGAGTGAATCTATAGACCGTCGATTAATGCATGGTATGATTATGCAACTCTGTGAACCATGTGAATCTTTTCAAATACCTACTTGTGACGATTATGTTTACCATTTGATTTATTACTCGCAATTTATTCATGGTTTGTGGGAACAATGTGAGACGACTGAATGCCTTAAAACATGTCCATCTTTGTTTCAAATATTTGACGAGGCAGTGGTGAGTAAATTAGATTGTTTGCATGGTAATCTGAATCTGTCCATTCACATGCGTTATACCTGTTCTGTTATGCTTATGATTGGACTACAAGCTTGTTTCCATTGCTATTTACTATCTCATGGCTATTCTTTTCAGTGGACTCAATTGCCATTAGTCCCGTTCGATAGAGGAAAGTCGAGTTCATTTGATTTTTCAGATTCGAGGACGAATCTTTTTGAGGAAGGGGGGAATGATACGAGTCACAAAAGCCCAAATTCTTGAAGGCGAGGCCCAATAAGCAAATTCCCAGCCCAATCAAGAAATCCATCCATACTTAGTTGAAAATCAGGCCAAATTGTCAAAGTGGCCCAAGTTGTAAAGTTTTATTTTTATTTTTATTTATTTATTTATTTATTTACTAAGTTTAAATTTTTATGTCAATATTCAGTCCAAGAGTCCCAGATAAAATGACATTTGACCGAATTTCCATATTAAAATAATTAGGAGTTTTTTTTATTTTAGTTTTCTAATTAGATTAGGACTAGTTATAAGGCCTATTTAAAGGCATGGCTGTCCACCTTGTTAAACACTTATCATTATTATTAAAATTTCAGATTTGTTGAGAGCAGAATTTTCTTTGAGTTTTCTCCAAGATTTTTCTCTTGAGTTTTCTTTAGAAGTTGTTTTAACAATCTTGTGATTGTGGGAGCCATCTTCAACCTTCTTCTTGCCATTGATATTCTTTGGAGGGGAGATTAGAGCCGTTTGAAGGGAGTTGTGAGATCTTTCGGGATTTCAAGGCTTCTTAGGACTTATCTTTTAATTTCTTACTGTCAATTCTTTCTTTATTTCTGCTTGTGTCGAATCTTTATCTAATTTATTTCCTGTTCTTATTGTGTTTTCAGCCTTTTTCTATATTAAGGAATTAGCCCAAAAATCCCCAATTTCTAGGGTTCTTGCCGATTCATCCATACTCTTTTTGGGAGAAATTAGATTGCCGAAATTTGGGGAAAACTATCTGGGTGTTCAATTGGGCAGAATCGCAATCTCTTCTAGGGTTTCAAGATTCCTTATTAACACTTATTTCTATTCTCTATTTGATTCTTTACTGTTTTGGAGATTTTATTTCAGATCTGAAAATTCAAAAATCTAATCTTTTAATTTTCTGTTTCGTTTCAGATCTAATTGTTTAGGGTTTTCGTAGGAGTTTCTCGTGACTTGGCAACTCGATCTTGGTCCACGCGTAACCCCGTATCACAAACCTTTGTATAGGTAACCATATGATGATGATTACTAACCACAGATAAAGCATTAGGGGTATTATAAACCAAGGGAGAAATAGAGCCACTAGAGAGATAAGAGAAGTCACCAACAATAGAAGAAATTGAAGAACTAGAGTTTGTGTGTACTAGTAGGAGAACGATAAACTTGCTTGGTAAGAGAAGTGTCAAATGTTACAATAGTGGATGATAAAACAAGTGGAAGTTGTGTAGTGACCATAGGACAAGAATTAAAGAATAGTCTAGTAACATCTTTAGTGGGATGAAATAGAAACACACGCTTCTGAAATCAAATGTGTTGAGAGATGTATATTCGACTAGAGGAATCCATAAACTTGTAACTAGAATGATGCTCACTATAACGAAGAACGTATATGGGTAGATATATAAGCCAACTTATTCTTGTTATAGGGAGTGAGAGAAAGGGAACATATGCAGCCAAATAACTTCATAAACTTGCAATCTAGTTTCCTCTTATGTAAACATTCAGAAGGAGACATCCCACTTAATGCTTTAGTATGCAATCCATTAACTAGAACAAAAGCAGTGGAAAATGCATTATACCAATGAGGTAATGGTATGGTAGGGAGGCCTGTGCTAAGAAAGTCAGACCACATACAACAATTTGTTTGTGTTTACGACCCAATAACCCTTTCGATTTCAAAGTGTGAAGGTATGTAACTTTGTGTTTGATACCAAAACTGTGAGGATAAGAATTAAACGACCTAAATTCTGGATCAAATGGGATTAGTTCTCAATCTTTCCTAGGCATAAAACAAGTAAAGTGAATTAGTTAAAAACTAAATAACAAAGTGCAAAATAAGGAAATCAGATGCAATTTTAAAATACACAAACTTAAAATATTAGTAAAACTAAAGAGTTTTATAGTCAACATTAGTAAATTAGACTATAACATCCCAAAATTTTCGACTAGACACATGGCACTATTTCGATAACATATATAGTGAATTCTCAAGAAAATTAAAAAATTCATCAGATAAAATAAATATTATGATAATTGCTTTGGATATGAGAATTAATTAAAAGAATTTTATAAGTGAGAGAGTGTGATAATCACAAATTTTAAAAAGTTTGAGGATTGAAGTGTAATTTGTCCAAAATGTGAAAAGTAAGTTAGTATTGATTAATAGGCGTGAGTATAAGTTAAAATATGTATTGGTATGATGAAAATTATATTTGGGACCAAATTGAAAAATATTCAAAAGTATAGGGACTAAATTAAAAATTTCTCATTTTTACCTGGAAATGGGTAAAAGTCCAGGTTTTACCGCCAAAATTTTTTTAATAAATTTTTATTATAAATTATGACATGGACTGAACCATGTTTTTAATTTTGGGAAGAAATTGTGCTATGTAGCATAAAAAGGTAAAATGTTACTTTTTACCCAAAAAGGCATTTTGGTCAATTCTCACATAAATGAGTTCTAATAAGTTAGAAATTTTTTAGTATACAAAATTCAATTTTTTTGGATATCAAGTTATGTTCATTTGTTTACTGGATGAATATCTCTTAGTAGAGTGTTAAACAGACACTCATAGCTCATTCCACTATGGCAACTAAGTTTACTGTAACATCCCAAAAATCGGGTTAAAAGAAATTGAGTTTTGAAATCAAGAGTGGTTATCTCTCGATTTTAAGTCTAGATTTTGGAAATTTTTTTATAAGTAAATTGATTTGGTTCAGTGGTTAAGTGTTCTAGTTATGAATGTGAAGTTTTGGGTTCGATTTCTATCTCTTGAAATTTTACTATTTTTAATTAAAACCCTATCTTTGGACATGTTATAAGTTAATTTCAATCAATTGATGACAATAATGAGCCTAGTTGTTCAATAGTTAAGCTTTTGTGAACTATTTGGTCTTGTGTTTGAATCCCTACGAAAGCAATAGGGAAATGTTTTATTTTGAATTGCTTTGTGTGGTAGTTATTTTTGTTAGTTAATTAAACTTCCCAAAAACCTCCTGTAGGGTTTCACGTTTTTTTTGTTCTTTTCTTTCTTTCTTCTTCCATGTATTTTTTGCCATTCCTCCTCTGTTCTTTATTTTTCTTCGTTTTGAGCTCTTCTCTTTGAATTACCTTTCTTTTTGCTATTTTACGTCAAATTGATTCTGTACGGGGTTTGACTTCTCTTACCTGGTTCAATTCGGTTGTCGATAAGTTTCGATTTAGGTTTTGTGTCAAAATTTTTCGACATAACTTCGATTTTGCATAATCTTAGCAATTTGTTTGTGAATAAGTCGTCTAATTTGTCGCTATAATTATGCTTTAGGGGACGAGAATTCATCATTGTTGCTTCTGCATCAAATCCGTAATAGGTGGGTAACAAAAACCCAAATTTTTACAATTTACGAACGTCGAAAACATGGCCTTTAATGCCACACTGTAGTGTCAGGCCGTGTGCACAACACGGCTGTATGTCAGGTCGTATGGTAGACCATGTGAGGCACTATTTAGGGTCACACGGGTTAAGGACATGAGTATGTGTCCAGGCAGTGTAACTTATTATTTGGGACTAGATGGCCGTGTGCGAGGTCGTGTGAGTCACTGAGAGGTTCACACGGGCGTGTGCTAGACCGTGTGGGCCACACGGGCCAGACACCTAAGCCTTGTGGATCCACACAGGCGTATAGGTCAAAATTCTAAAATTTTCCCTAGGGTCGTGAACGTCGTCTAGATTGAAGGTAGGCCTTCCATACGGTCTATATGATCTGTATTAAGCTACAAAACTCAGGAAATTATTAATCTGTTAGTGAATAATTTGCTATTTGTATGTATGTCTGTCTTGATTTAAGATAAGTAAAGATGATTGCTAATGTATAATGTACCCCTATTTGGATGCGTTGAGGTATGTGAATTATCTAGGTACGATCCGTATTCTGTTAAGTCTGATGGTACGCCCCTGTGTTACTCTGTTCATTAAGAATATATAATATCCAAATATGTTGAATTGATTGGTATTGATTCTAATTTATAACCATGCATGTGACTTCATGGCAATCTGATGTGATCTGTTAAAGTTTGATAAATCTGTTTTACAAAACATGGACTCCCATGCTTAATAATTTTCTTATTGTACGATAGCATGACCTACATGTTTATTAATATGACTTTGTATATGCTTGCCATGACATATTGCAGAGGATTTGGGATGATGTGAAAGGAGAAAGTTTATGGTAGTTTAATGATCTGTATTATCTAGTGGTTTATCCACAATCCAGTTCTGGCAGCTTGACTGCAATATTGTGGCTTGACCACATGTATCTAATCTAGCCTTTTTAACTGCAAATTTAGGTAGTACTGTCCACAACTATCTGTTGGTGTGATTTGATTGGACGAGTTCCGGAGAACTCTATTTTGGTGTGTAGCAGAGTTGGGTAGGATATTTTTTGATAAATCTGCACTCTGATTGGTTTTGAAAAATTACTATAACGACATAGACATACATTTGTTGTTCTGTTCTGCTTTGTTCTATTCTACTCTGCTTTGTTTTGTTCTATTCTGTTGTACTACCATTGTTGTAATCTCTGTGATACTCTGGATTTGTTATGTGTTAATTATATGGCCGCTATTAAGTTCTCTGTGTTACTACGATTTATATGTTGTGATCTATTTATTTGTATTTGCGTTTGGTTATATATTGTGTTTTGTAGCTCACCTCTTTGTCTTATCTTTATCTGTTTAGGTAAACATCTGACTTAGGGTCGGACGGTGTAGGGATCTCGGATTGTTTTTGCACTGATGTAACTATGATTTGATCTTTTGGGTTTGTAATCTGCGTCTGAACTTGCCTTGCTTTTTGCTAACCACGTCAATAATTGACAATTTCTAATACGAAACTACAAAATCACTTAAGTTTGCTAAAATGGATTTTTGGTTTTCAAAGTTAAAACTCCGAAAAGATTTCCGTTACAAATCAAGTAAGGTTTTGAATGTTTTATGAATACTTACTGAAATCAGTTTTCAATACGTTGATGTAACACTTCTAGATTCGACTTAAACTTCTAGGCTGGGTTTGGAGTGTTATATTTACAGCCTATTATGAGGCATCTAATCATGGAATATGGATGTGAAATTTCTTCACTATGTTGCAAAACTGTGGATGGAATAGAAAGACCACTTAAATTATTTTGTGACGATAAATCTACAATCATTTATTTCAATAACAATAAGTTCAAAGTAGAATAACATATACATTAAATTCTTTGTTGTTAATGAAAGAGTTTAGAGTAGTCAATTATTTATAGAGCATATTGATACAAACTTTATAATTGTGGGTTTGTTTACAAATGGACTACCTCTAAGATTTTTCATGAGCACATTAGTCATATGAGTGTCATGTCATTTGAGGATTTTCAACTTTATCAGGATTTTGTAATTTCAAATAATTTTATTTCATAGATACATTTTTCAATATTTTAGTTAAGTATATTTTAGTATTATTTTCAACAAAAAGAAAATTTCTTTTGTTTTTTTCACACTTTGATTTTAGTATAGTCTAATATTTCAAGAGTATCAGTTAGAAATAATCATTTTTAGATCACATTTCTTGTAATTCTCATTTTACACATCCATATTTGATCTGTGTCGTTTGACTGTATTGATATACACGATCATGAATGGATTAATTACGATATATGTAACAAAAGTTACACTAATTCCATGTTAACATACTTGATGGAGGAGATTGTTTGTAGGAACTTCTGATTATGATAATATACTTTTGAGCTCATGAGCTTATAATGGCATACAATTAATAGATAATACGTACTTATATTTAATCCAAGTAGGAGATTGCGGTAGGACATTATATAATAATTGTATGCTATTTACTATTATAAAAGGTTATCCCAAACTAAAAATGATATAATCATATAATAAAGTATGGGTTAAATATGTGTATATGCTCAAATAATTAATTTTTTATTTATAACGATCTAATAAAAAATTAAGGTACTTGTATAAAACTTACATATTAGGGTTATAGTCTTAAATGATATTTACCAAACTTGTTTGACATTCCATCTTGAGGAAAGAAAATAAGAATTTCTTCTTTGAAAAATTTGTATACTAATTTAAAAGATAAAACCATAGGACTCAAGAGTTACAATACACCCACATATTCAGGTATATTTTCGCATTTAGTTTATTATTATTGATGATGTGATTTAAATGATATTTAATCAAATTTATTGAAATTCTATCAAATGTTAGTATTTTACATAGAAACAAATTACATTTGTCAATTGAGCCACCTCACAATAATAAAAGGATTTTTCTTGAAATGAAGTATTGGTTGCTAAAAGGTATTAGGTTCTATCCGTAGATACCCTTATTGACTTTATCCAAAAAAAACCAAAATTAAATAATTTACATATTATAATTTTATAATAAAAATCTATACAAAAAATTGTGATTAACAAAAATAATTTGCAAAATTCTTTGAGTTGTTTATATATATATTTAATTTAGAACATTATTAAACCTTTTCGTTAAATTACTTATATGGAAATTTAACAATTTTTTGAAGAAAAAAAATTGCAACGAAAGAAGAATAATCGCCAACATATCATGTTGTCTTTGAAGAGACCACTAAAGAAAACCTAAACAATTTAAGGTAAACATCCAACATCACATCGTCTAAAATCTAGACATGACAAAACATAATAGAATCAGTTTAGCATTGCTTCTCAAATACACTTTTGGGACAAAAAATACTTCTGAGATAAAAATATTATTAAATAAGATAGCTTTTCAAAAAGTAATATTTAAAAAAAAATCTTTGCAGAAGTAATTTTTTACCCAAAAACAAAAACAGAACCTAAATCACTAAAACATCAAGGCGATGAGAAAAAGCCATTATTACTTGCACCACCAAGACCACTTCCACTTCCAAGGCCGACGCCACGGCCAAAACCTACAACACCATGTAAGCCTCCTAGGCCGCCAATACCCATATAAGCATCTATTCCAGAGACACCATCAATTCCACCATATTTCCCAATCCCACTAAAGCCACCAAGTAAAAGGATTCCACTAAACATACCAGCGTAGTTGCCAATTCTAGCAAAGTCACCAACTCCAGCGTAAATAAAATTCTTCTTGTCATCAATGCACTTCCTTTTGGTGAATCTACCTTCTGTGCATCGGTTTACAATGTTCGTTTCTCCTTGAGTCGAAGCACATTTGCACAACCACCAAAACAAGTAAAAAGTAAGTTGTTTACATCATGTTTTAACAACAATTGTGCTAACTTCTTAATGTTTAAGACGAACTAACTTTTCGGTTTTCATAAAATAGAAGTATGAAATTCCAATTAGACGTATATATATACTCACTTAAGACGACATCGTATGAGCCACCTAGTGGCCAGTTAAACGCTAATAAATATGGAATGGATGGAGCCGAGCTCCTTAAAAGCCGATCAATGAGGCCACGTGGAAAGCCGATAACGTCAACGTCGTCAAGAACAGAAGAAGAAACGAAGCAAAGGCAGCTTTTATTCTAATACAACACGCTTAAGGAAAAATCGCCAAATAAAATACCACTACCCTCAAGGAATCTACAGATCTCTGTCCCTCTTTCTCTACGTCTCAAACCCTAATTCCTTAATTTTTACAGGTTACAAATCATTTTCTTTATAACGCTTTTTTTATTTGATGGAATTCTGTTTTTTTCCGTGTTTCCGAGTTATTGATTATTGTTTCTTTTGATCGGATCTTATTGGTTATTATCGTTAAACAGAAGATCGGGGGTTTAATCGCGGAGAATCAACCATGTTTAACAGGCTTTTCGGGAAACCCAAGCAGGAAGCAAATGCTCTAACCACGTTAGACAAATTAAATGAGGTATATTCTCAGAATTTTATCTTCTATTTTTTTCTTCTCTAATTAAGAAATAACTTATTTGCTTTGGATTTCTTTTGCGTTGCGCGGATCGGATTTTTGCTCTGAATTCGAAATTTGCGTTTGATGAATTTGGGGTGGGTTGAATTTAGCAACAATAAGTGGTCGGGACTTTGGGATTTGCATGAAATAACTGAGTTACTGGCTAACGGATTAATGGAACAATATTATGTGATACCTTTTGGTGAATTATTAAATTGTTTGATTACATTTTTGGAAGGTTTGTTTTTGATCGACGAAAAATAATAATAGCTGAAGTGGAAAAAAAAGTAATTCACATACATACAAAAGTAGTAATGGAACCCGTGTTGACATGGGCTGTAGATCATCTTAGGGGGAAATCCTTGATCAGTGGCTCCTAGATTAGCGTGGAATGCGTGTTTTTACACCCTTTAGCAGGAACTTAATAGGAGAATTCATGGATGTGCATTTAGACAATGGAGGCACTTCTGCAACAGATTACTAGTTCTGTTCGATATAAATTGTGAAATATCAGCAAATTTTGTCATAATCTTGATGAAAGTAGAATTTGGGGATTGGACATAATTGGTTAAATGAATATAGGCATTGTTACTGCCTTCAGTTTTGATTTGCAGCAAACTTTTCTTTTTGGATAAATAAAATCTTTTACTTATCCAAAAAATAATGGAGTCCTAATTACATTGTTTCTATTTGAGATTTTGCTTAATTTGTACCCTATAATTATTTCCATCATACAGACCCTTGAAATGCTTGAGAAGAAGGAGAAAGTACTTGCGAAAAAGGCTGCTGCTGAGGTTGAAAAGGCCAAGGAATTTGCCAAAGGGAGAAACAAGAGAGGTAGGGATGCAATTCTTCTGCTCAATATTTTTCATGGTTTTCCATGATTTTCTATGTTGAAAAATACAAATCAATGTTTGGTGGGACTGTTGGACTTTCAATTTATATGCTATAGTGGTTCTCCTGTTTGCTTGGTTGTGCATAAATAAGTTATGTAGTGTATTAAACTCGTTTGCAGCAGTACCATGTGATGACTGCTAACTTACTGACACGAGAGCTCATGATAATTATTCTTTTATTTTTTGGTACATTTGGTAATCAGACGATAATTATTCTTATTTCTTTAGTATTTATATGGTTCTTTTTCATTATAATCCCGACACGATTTTTGCTTATTCCAAGATAGAACATATTAGAGCAAAGGTGCCCTAAAAAGAGAAAAAAATGATACTCTCAAACTCAAGGCATTGCAAGTTTCATCTTTGGGGGTATTTTTCCCTTTAACTGTGAGTGATTAATGTTCTTTGGACATTGAGTGATGCTCTAATGCCAGATTAACATTAACATGCTATTATATAATTCTGAATTTCTGGTGTGTAATGTGCTCCTCGTGTGAACTTCGACATTCAAAGATCTCAACCTTGTGTAGAAAAAAAAGGATGAAGTAGTTTAGTTATGTATCATTTATCATCTGATTTATGACTTTGTTTAGAACCATGCTGGTTACATTTATAGTGAAATATGTCTTCATTGATGCTATCTTATGCAGCGGCTATACAGTGCTTGAAGAGGAAGAGACTATATGAACAGCAAATAGAGCAGCTTGGAAACTTCCAGCTTCGTATTCATGATCAAGTGAGCTTGGAATTTTGTTATTTTTAGTGTTTTAACAATGCCTTGGAGCCTCCTTTTTTTCTTTTTTGGGCTGTTTCTGATGATACTAGTTTGTATGTATCTCTTCCACAGATGATAATGTTAGAAGGTGCTAAAGCCACAACTGAAACTGTAGATGCATTGAGAACTGGAGCAGCTGCAATGAAGGCAATGCAGAAAGCAACGTATGTATTCTATATGTTTTTATTGTTAGACAAGAATTTTCCTTTAGGTTTTTCTTCATTGTATTTATCCCTTTGCAGAATGATTACCATATCATTGAAGTTTGCTGGCTTGCAATTTATGCTAATCTACATTAGCACTTATCTTCATGAAGAACAGGCAGTGGTTAATTCTCAATGTTATACTGAAAATGGCTTTCTTTGCAGGAATATAGATGATGTTGACAAAACAATGGACGAGATCAATGAACAAACTGAAAACATGAAACAGATTCAGGAAGCACTGTCAACTCCTATTGGAGCTGCAGCTGATTTTGACGAGGTTAGTAACTTTCTGATGCGCTTGTTTGTGTTCTGTTTTTTCCTGTTATTTTTCTATATTTACAAATATCATGTCTAGCATTTATGCTCATGAAAACTTTTGATGCTGTAGGATGAATTGGAGGCAGAACTTGAAGAACTTGAAGGTGCTGAGTTGGAAGAACAACTTCTCCAGCCTGCAACAACTGCTCCTGCAGCTCCAGTGCAGGTGCCTGCTGGTAGGCAACCAGCTCGTCCTATTCCTCAAAAGCGCACTGCTGAGGAAGATGAACTTGCTGCATTGCAGGCTGAGATGGCACTTTAAGGTAATTCATTTTATTTCAGTTCCGAGAATTACGTGGGAAGCTTAAAACATGGGTAATTGATTTGATTTGGTTTAATATTTGCTATGCAGGCATGTAGTAGAGAAGTGATTTTGTTGATGGGAGTACCGCAGGTCATGTTGCAAAACATGAAGAGAGGCCATGTTGTATTATTGAATCGTCTACTTCAAAATTTGTGTGGATTTAAGATTTGACAATGTACATAAAGATTTGCATGAACTAAATGAAGCTCCCCCTATCTTTTGTTCGTTCAATAAAATATTTATATTCTATTCGAGCAGTCCATGTCATTGAAGGAAGTTAAAATTGTCGAAAAGACCATGTTTTAAGTCCCAAATACAGATTCCTTCCCTGGTGTCGTGCTAACTAAGGTGGTTTTGTCGGGAATGGCAGTCGGAACTGAACAATTTCTATAAAAGATTTTGTTTTCAAATGTCTGTAAAGGTAGATTGTTAGTACAAATCTCCGGTGAAAAAAATCTCGAACATACGAACAGAACTCGAATAGAAAAATAGGAAATAGGATAAGGCTGCAAGGCGTGTATCAAATCATTATCTTTTAAGGTTATATTCGTCCCACTTATTTTCAGTGTGCAAATGAGTTTCAAGTAAATTAATTAATCTTGAGGCTGTAATGAAGTTAATGACTATTCACGGTTTGCACTGATGAAAATAGCTCACTACACACTGAGCAATGTATGATAAGAAACTTAATTTCTATAAAGGATTTTTGCAGTAATACTTTATAAAATAATCTAATAATATTAGAAAATGAGGAAGGAAGAAAAGAATATTAGAATTTGTTGGTGTGATTTCTAAATGAAATTTCATTCCTATTTATAATAATTTTCATATCTTTTTATAAAGACATCTTTCAATAGGCGTCTTTCTGAATAATAATGTCTTTAAAATAAACACATAATTATTTATTTAATATTATAACTATTCAAATAATATTATTTAAATAGTTATAATTCTTTTTTAAAAATCAAATAATATAACTTTTAATTAATTACACCCATTCATTTATAGTTATTGAAACACTATAAATATTTAAAAATGTTCCAAAGTTGTATAATAAATAGACAAAAGTAAGGTTTGAATCCACACTAGACCTGTCCATGGGTCGGGCTGCCCGGCCCGGCCCGACGGCCCGCCTGAAATATGGGAGGGTTTGGGTAAAAATATAGGCCCGAAATATGGGCTTGGGCAAAATTTTAAGCCCGTTTAAAAAATGGGCTATGCCTCGGGCAAGATTTTTTGGCCCGGGCCCGGCCCAGCCCGGCCCAAAAAATATTAAATATATATTTTTTATTTTTAAAATATAATAGTTTTTTTATTTTAAGTTTATTTACTTTCATTTCCTTGACTAGTGTTACAAAATAATAATAATAAAACATCAAGTTTGTTTTACTAATCAAATGTTAGATTTTGTTACAACAATTAATACAATTAATAATTTGATAAATTTACTAATCAAATGTTAGATTTTATTACAAAAATTAATACAATTAATAATTAATAATTTGATAATTTTACTAACAATTAATTTTAATAACAATTAATTTTAATTTTATTAAAAAAATAATTTTAATTTTAATTTTAATTAAAAACGGGCCGGGCCGGGCCGGGCTTGGGCCCCATATTTTTTATTCAGGCCGGGCCTGGGCAAAATCTCAGGCCCATATTTCGGGCCAGGCCCGGGCCTAGTAAATGGGCTGAAAATTTTTTGTAGGCCCGGCCCATGGACAGGTCTAATCCACACCCTAGTTGTCATCCCGAACGAGATAATTAAGGCAAGAATAAAACTAGTCATGGCTTTTCTCATTTTATAAGTAAATACGGAAGAAATAAAAATAATTACAAGCTGAGATTGAAGAAGAAAACAAAAATTTTAATCGAGGAAAAAATAAAGAAATTTAAAAATAACAAGCACGACTTGGTTGTTTAATTCCGTCACAGATAATGTCAGTGAATGATATATGTGAGCACCAAAGCAAGCAGCATTAAAACGTAAGCAATTCCCTGATCAACTGTTACCCCTGCAAATCAAAATCTAAACTGTCTCATGCTTGCCCCCATAAAAGAAAACAAACCCAACCGAAGTGCAGAGTAAGAGGAAAAGCATACCATCGCTCATAGGAGGAGATGCAGGAGCAAGGCTTTGAGCATTGCTGGAATGTACCATATTCAATACAAATCCAAAAATCAGCATTACTGCGAACGCAACTCTTAGCCTCTCCATTCTTTCTACCCTTACTTCCTTCTGTATTTTGTTTTGACAACTTGGAGAGTTGAGGAGGGTTTAAAAAGAGATCCGAAACTGAGAATCTTAAGGAGGAAGCCGCCACTCTGGCTTCCTATGCCGTGACAGAATTAACAATGTTGTGAAAATCCCCACTTTTCGGTGTTGATTGGTGCCACGTGTAGGACCAATGGCGGCTGCACGTTCAGAGTCCAGGTGTTGTTTAGCTGTATTCCATGGAATCACCGATGAATGTAGTGCCTGTTTTTTTTTTATTCCCAATTAGCTAGCCACATGCGGAAATGATTGGGTTTTAACCGAATATTTGTTGGTTTAGTTACATATGGATGTATGTCAGCTTGTGGTTTTCAAAGTTGTCTATAGGATTTTGATGGTCATAATCTCAAATTTAATCCTTAATGTTTATATCTTTTCTCAATTTAGTTTTTATTTTTTTTTCAGGTTAAATTTAGCCCTTAATCTTTTAAAAAAGTCAAATTGATCATCAAACTTTTAAAAAGGAGTCTAAATGATGTTTTTTAAATAAAAATGCTAACTAGAATATTAATTTTTAAACACGACAACCTACATGACAATTCACGTGTACTCTATACTAATTTTTTTTTGAATTTTTATGATTTTTTATTTTTATTTTTTTAATCTTAATTTTGGTTTATTTTATTTTTATAATTTTTGAATTATTTGTTAATGTGAGATACAAGACAAATGATGTTATATTAGTGTCACGAGGCTAGATCTTCCATCCTGCAATTTATGTGCCCTTAGGCGACTTCTTTACTTCAAATGCGCCTAAGTTCGCCTAAGTCAGCCTAACTCTTAAAATTGATAATCCTTTTAGAACTCTTTAAGGCACTAAAGCAAAGCAGAAGCAAATCAAAAGAGAAAAGGAACTTGAAAGAGGAGAAAAGCCACAAAAAAGCAAAAGCACAAGAGTTTGAGTGAATACTCTCAAAGAATTTAATTACTCAAGAATGAAGTGATTACAAATAAGAGGGAGAGGTCTCTATTTATAGCTGAGCTCCCCTAGTTCTAACAGTACAAATTAAAGTACATCAATGGTCAAGATTAAAAACAATCTACAAATCAAATATCTAAGATTTATAG
Organism: Gossypium hirsutum; assembly: GCF_007990345.1. Lineage (NCBI taxonomy): Eukaryota > Viridiplantae > Streptophyta > Magnoliopsida > Malvales > Malvaceae > Gossypium > Gossypium hirsutum. Next base: position 12,702,578 of record NC_053442.1, on the reverse strand, counting down.
AATCAGATCTTCTAAAATTACAAATCTTCCAAGATTGCATATATTTTAAGATTACTTTCCATACTTGCCATGCTATGTAGATGGGCATTAAATCTCTCTAAGTAACAGGTCAATCCTATTGAGCCATGTGACCTATCACGAATAAGATGGATCATTTAATTGTGCCATGGTTGCAGGCTCTCTTAAGCAGCCCATGACATTCTCTCCCACATGTTCTTGTGACGCCCTTGTTGCATCATCCGAATGAAACTTATCTTTCTTGTCTTGAAACTGTCATAAGGCCTTGACAAGCTCCCAACTAGCTTCATTATTGGGAAGTCACTTCCACTGAACTAAGTATTCATGTCACGACCTATAGTACTTTTGTCGAATCACTCGGTCTGCCATGATGCATTCAACTTCACAATTATAGGAGACCTTTACCCCTATTGGCACTTGTACAAACTTGCCTCGATTTAGGTTTTCCTGATCCTTATGGAGTGGCTTAAGCATACTAACATGAAACACCAGATGAACCTTGAGTTTTGCTGGCAACTCAAGTTTGTAGGCCACATTGCCTACTCTCTTAAAAACTCAAAAGGGTCTCTCATATCGTTGCACATTCCCCTTGTGTAAGCCATTGTGGCGCAAAATCAAGCGTAACTTCGCAAGGACTAAATCACCAACCTGAAATTACACATCTCTACGATTCTGATCAGTCCACCTCTTATTGCGTTTACTTGCCTTGTGTAGGAAAGCTTTAGCTAAATCAATTTTCTCTTGCCAATCTTTCGCAAATCGATAAACATGGATTTGGTCCTGCATAGCGGTCGCAACAAATTTGGGTGTGAGTGGTTTTTGACAAGTTACTATCTCGAACGAACTTTGAACCGTGGCTCTACTTCGTTGCAAGTTATAAGAAAATTGGGCCACATCCAAAAGCTTTGGGTAGTCCCTCTTTATGCCAACAAAGCATTCACTCTTTCGGTCTGCCCATTAGCTTGCGGAAAAATGCTAGTGGAAAAGTTCAAGTTTGATCTCATGATCTTGAACAACTCTGTCTAGAACCGGCCCATAAACCACCTGTCTTGATCACTAGTAATGGACTGTGGCACTCCCAAATATTTCACCACATGTCTAAGGAATAAACGAGTTGCCTCCTTCATAAGGCACTCATTGGTAGCTAGAATAAAGGTTCCATACTTGGAAAACTTGTCCACTACAACAAAAATACTCGCAAACCCATTAAATTTAGGCAAACCAACAATAAAGTCCATAGATACACTCTCCCATGGGCGCTACGAAATAAACAGAGGTTGTAATAATCCGACTAGAGTTTTCAACTCTACCTTCTCTTGTTGGCACACCAGACAAGTTTTCACATAGGTCTCAACATCATCACCCATATGAAGCCAATAATAACAACCCTCCAAAAGAGCCAACGTGCAATGCATGTAACAACTCGTTTTTAGTGAAATCAGAACAGTGGTTTCGGGACCATAAATCCGAGTCAGAAAGAAAAATTATTTTAATATTATTACATGGTCTGCATTATGATAGAAATAACGTATAAAAAAATTGTGGAAATTTTACCGGTTACATGTTTAATTATAAAAAGGACCAAATTGCATAAAATGCAAAAGTTGAGTTCTAATAGCTAAAAGGATTAAATAGCTATAGAATTCAAAATTTGAGGTCCTTATATGGCACTTAGACCATTAAATGGAGTTAGTAGATATTTATGATGATTCATCCATGGAAAATTAGAAAAAGAAAATGACTAAATTGGAAATTGAATTAATTAAAGATGGAAATAAGCTAATATCATCTTATTTCATCATCTTCCCCAAATTAAAATACATGGAAGCCCTAGCTAAGAGAAAGTGAGTTCAAGAAAGTTGTTTTGGCTCAATTAGGTATGAATTCTTGTCCCGTTTTTAGTAATTTTTATATTTTCGAGATCGCAATAACCTAATCTATCTATTTTGGGGATCAATTTGTAAAGTTATCAAAGTATAAAAATTTTTTCATGGATGAGTATGCTGAAATTTTGAAATCCGTGGTAGAAAATGAAAAGTATTGATAGATAAACAACTTTTGTAAAGGAAATTTTCATGAAATTGTGATTTTAGGACTAAATTGAAAAGATGTAAAATTCATGAAAAATTTTTAAATTTTGTGAAATACTTGGGCTGTAAATGTTATATGAAAAATTTTTTTAGACTTGGAATAAGGATTAAATTGTATGAATTTCATTTTTCGAGACTAGGGACGAAATTGAAATTAATCAAAAGTATAGGGGCAAAATGGTACTTTTACCTAAGATGTAAATTGGATTGAATTGGATATGAAATGTTTTAAATTGATGTTAAATTCATTTATATAGATCCAAAAAGATCAAATAAGGAGTTAGATCGAGGAAAAGAAAAAGTATCCGAATTGTATAAATGCCTTATGTATGAAATTGATCACATGTCCGATTATACCTGATAAATAATAAGTCCCGTTTGAATAAATGAAATTCGATAGATACAAGATTTTTCGTATTGGTCGTGGTTCTACATATGTTGTGGTCACACCATAGCTCAGAAGAGCATCCTGTTATAAGCCTTTCGATCATCCTGTTACATAGTTCCTACGAGCATCCTGATCGGTATTGATACTGCATGTGTTGCGGGCATACTGCAACTCTTTGTGAGCGTCTTGTTATATGATCGGTATTAATCCTGCATATATTGCAGGTATACCTCAACTCTTTATGATCATCCCGTTATAAGGATCTTAATGAGCTTCCTGTTATGGCTCGCTTGAACTTCCTAATATTTGGCTATCCGGAGCTTCCTGATAATAGCTCTTCGGAGTTACCTGTTAAGCTCACATGAGCTTTCTGTTTTAAGCTTTTATGAGCTTCCTGTTATTAAGCCCGGATAAGCTTCCCGTTACATGGCTCACATGAGCTTCCTGTTATATGGCTCGAGAGAGTGCTTCCTGATTATGTGCTCAAACGAGTACCCCCGGATATGAATATACGGATTTACAGTTTTGTGCACTTCGAGTGTACTACCGGTGTATCCATCGATATTTCAAATAAATTCAACGGGCAAAGTTCTGACATGGCTAAACTAAACTTGAGATGAATTGTCATGAAAATGTATAAGTTATATGGAAATATGATATGGAAGGTATATGTATATAGAAGTTATTACATGATGAGCTCATTCATGTTCTTGGTATTTATGTGAATTATTTGACTAACATGATTAGTGAAAATTGTGTGTTTTAGGCTTTAAGCTAAATTGTTTGGATGCCATTTATATGTTATTTTAATGAAAATGATTGGTAAGTTAATTTCTCGTTATACAAACTTACTAAGTATTATATGCTTACTTTGTTTTATTTTCTCTGTTTTATAGTACTCGAAAGCTCGTAAAGTTTGGATGTGGGTCGAAGCAACATCACACTATCCTTCAGCTTGTTTTGGTATAAAATGGCAAACTTTATTTTGAATATAATGACATATATAGGTTAATTAGCCTATGTTGGCACGTTAATGTTTTGGTTGTAACTAGCCATTGGAATGGCTAGTATTTGACATATTTTGATAAAATTATATTAGACCTTATCATGTCTGATATGTGTAGTAAAATGGTTATGATGGCTAGTAGATAAATCTATTGATGGATGGATTGAGGTAGTATAGTTAGTTAAATATGTCTATTTGTACATATATATAATTGGTAATTTGGACACTTGAACATAAGTGATAATATGATATGCATAAGACTTTGTGTTGGCTTAGTTTTAATCTTTTGAATTGGTTGGTAAATGTATTTAACTGTTTATGTAAGTGGAAGACAAGTTTGGGTGAGAAATAGGCTTGGAAATGACCTTATTATGTTCACACGGGCAGAGACACGGGCATGTCCCTCAGCCGTGTGTCACACACGGCCATGCACACGGGCGTGTGTCTCAGTCGTGTGTGAGACACGACGATGCACACGGGTGTGTGGTTTGGTCGTGTGTCCCCTACACCTAATTTTTGAAAATTAAATTATCCACATAGCCTAACACACGGATGTCTGGTTGGCTGTGTGACCCAAGTAAGAGAGTTATATGGGTATGGACACGGACTGGGACACGACCATGTGCCTTACATTGAATGCCCACACGGCCTAGGGCATAGGTGTGTCACTTGGCTGTGTAAGCCACATGGCCTTGCCACACGGGCATGTGTCCCCTACACCTAAGAAAAATTTTGAAATTTTATTAAATATTCTCTAAGTTCTCAATTTAGTCCTGACTGGTTTCTAATGCTTAATTTGGGTCTCGAGGGCCCATATAAGGGACATTATAATTGAATACGTTTGATTTCGGATATGAATAGTAAATGATATACAATAATTATAATTGATCAGTAAACTTCGGTAATGCTCCGTAACCCTGTTTCGGCGGCAGATATTGGTTAGAGGTGTTACAATGCGTGCCTGGATGACCAGCCTATCTCGAATCATGACATTCCTTTCACAATCTAACCTAGAAATGGTACCTTCCGTTAAGCAAATGAACATTTATCCTCTTTGACATAAAACTCATTTTCTTGCAAGGTTTGGAACACTTCCCTCAAATGTTTCACATGCTCCCCAAGTAACTTACTATACACTACAATATCGTCAAGATAAATAACCATAAAATAATCTAGAAAGGGTTGAACTACCTTAATCATTATGGTGCAGAAGGTGGCTCAAGCATTCGTCAGCTCGATAGGCATCATAAGCAACTCATACAAGTTATACACACGGTATTTGGTTCATCCCCTTTGGCTATTCTAACTTAATGGTACCTCTATTTCAAATCCAACTTGGTAAACCATCTTCCACTACCAAACTAATCAAACAAATCTACAATAAGCGGAATCGGGTATCTGTTCCTCACAGTAATTTTGTTCAATATTCGGTAATCGATGCACAATCTCATTGACCCATCATACTTCTTCTGAAATAATACTGGCACGTCAAATGAGGCTTTAAATGGTCTAATGAACCTGGCATTTAAAGGCTCATTCAATTGTTTTTACAGTTATTTTAACTCTAGCGGAGACAGTCAATATGAGGCCTTAGCCGGCGACTCAGCATTGGGCATCAACTTGATTCTATGATTCACATCTCTCTTAAGTTGTAACTTCTTGTGTAGCTCTACAGGCATCATATCTTGAACATTTTAGCCATGCAAGAAGAGATGAAATCACTTCATGATAATAGAACGTGGGACCTAGTAAAGCTTCCTAAGGGTAAAAAGGTTCTTTGTTGTAAATGGGTATTCAAGAAGAAAGAAGGGACTCCAGGAGTTGAAGAACCCAGGTATAAAGCAAAGCTAGTTGCGAAAGGTTACAATTAGGTTTCAAGTGTAGACTTTACAAATGTGTTTTCTCCAATTGTTAAACATAGTTCGATTTGAGCCTTGCTTGGTATTGTGCCATGTATGATTTGGAACTTGAATAGTTAGATGTGAAAACAACATTCATGTATGGAGAACTTGAGAAATATATTTACATGAAACAACGAGAGGACTTTATAGTCTTAAAAAAGGAGGACTATGTTTGCTTGCTGAATAAATCCTTTTATGACCTGAAATAATCACCTAGGCAGTGGTATAAGAGGTTTGTTTCATTTATGACTACTCATGATTTCAAAAGAAGCAATTTTGATAGTTGTGTTTATTTTAAGAAAAAATATGATGGTTCATCTGTATAGCTACTCCTTTATGTTGATGACATGTTGATAGGAGCCAAAGATAAATGAGAGATAAGAAAGGTCAATACCTAGCTCAATAAAGAATTTGAGATGAAAGATTTGGGAGCAACAAAAAATATACTTGTGATAAATATTCTCATAGATAGAAAAACATGTTAATTGTACCTAAGTCAGAAAGGGTACATTGAGAAAGTTCTTTGTAGGTTCAATATACAGAGTGCCAAGCCTATTAGTACTCCATTAGTAGCCCACTTTAGAATTTCATCGACTTTGTCTCCATAATTAGATGATGAGATTAACTACATGTCACGTGTTCTATATTCTAATGCAGTAGGATCTCTCATGTATGCTATGGTTTGTTGACGTCTAGATTTATCATATGCAGTTAGTGTAGTTAGTAGATACAAGGAAAATCTCAGTAAAAAACATTAGAAAGTAGTTAAGTAGATTTTTAGATACTTACAAGGTACTACTGATGTTTTTTCATAGTCTGGAAGAACTAGAGATGGAGTCATTAGGTATGTTGATTCTGATTTTGCTGGATACCTTGATAAAAGAAGGTCACTCACAGGGTATGTCTTTACTATTAAGGGTTACACCATCGGTTGGAAAGCCACTTTGCATACTATAATTGCTTTGTCTACTACTGAAGCTAAGTACATGTCAATTACTGAGGTTTGTAAAGAAGCTATTTGGTTAAAGTGACTCTTTAGTAAACTTAGTAAAGACCTTCAAATCATTACAACATTTTTTTATAGTCAGAGTGTCATCTTCCTTATAAATGATCAAATGTTTTATGAGAGAACAAAGCACATTGATGTTCAGTATCATTTTATGCATGATATTATTGCTCGTGGTGATATTGTTGTGAGCAAGGTTAGTACTCATGATAATCCTGCGGATATAATGATTAAGTCACTTCCTATAACCAAGTTTAAGCATTTCTTGTACTTGATTGGTATTCATTGTTGAAAAATACCCCTTTACGAGTTTTGTGGAAGAGGTGGAGAACTTGTTCGTTGAGAATTTGTGTCAATGTGGAGATTATTAAAGTTTGTGACACCTAAATCCCGTCACTTGTTGAAGAAATAAATATAGTGGTGAAATAAGGGGATTTGTGGCACAAGTTGAGTTCATATAGAACTATACTTATACTATTTAACTTTGATTAGAACACGATTTTTCAACCGTTAAATAGATGTAGTCGAAAATCCTCTTGTATCATTCATTTTCAACATTAGTGAGTTTCTTCTTCTCTGCCCGTGTTTTTTTTCGAAAGGGTTTTCACGTAAAATTTGTGTGTTCTTATTTTTCTTTCCTTATTGCTTTGCGATTGTTCTACCGTCATTATCAACGTTTATTTATACCACCAAAGATCATCGATGATGTGTTTTTTTCTAGAAAAAATAAATGTATACAAAAAATAAAAAAACTGCAAAACATGAAAATTGTGAAGCGTTTTACATTTAAGGGAACACAAAAGCAACACTAGCAACAACGACACTGAGGGGCTCCGATGGATCTTGGGTTGACAACGATGAGATCGATCCAAACGAAGACGATGGTGGGTGTTTTTCTTCGTCGACCCATCAACCCTTTAATGAAAGGATACTATAACACCCTATACCCGATCTGATTGTTAAAGCAACTACGATCAGTTACAATTCAATTAAATAACTAAAACATATTATTAAGTTCAAAACATCATTACGACATGCTTTACAATCATATACGAGCTTAAGAAATCTCTTTAGATAACTTGAGGTCGAATAATGATCATAATGTAAAATTTTCAAACTATCAGGTTAACTTGTGACTTTGAGGGTTCCTGGTCGCGACGCCACTGACTGATTACTCCTTGTCATGACGTTAAGGGGCCAACGTTACGACTTGACTGGCTATTTTCATAATGTTCATATACACAAATTCAGATCACTTGAATCAAACTATCAAATGCAAGATTTCTACCATTCTTGCCATATAATACCATTTACATTCATATTTCACAACCATATGCATAATTCAAAATGGACATTAGTTATACAATCTTCTAATTGACTCTTTTTTTTATACAAAATCGACTGAAAACATAGGTACATACCTTTTATCGAAAATGTAGGTAGACTAACAAGCATTGCTGAGTTGATATTGTGGATTGGATGTTGAAGTCACGTATCGAGACTTCGAGATCTAAAAATACCTACGCACGGGAATAAACAAATCATACGCTGAGTGATAATGCTCAATGGTACTTTCATGACTCAAGTGAATAATTCAATAGCATTAGCAATATGAACACATTCAACACATATTCTAGGTTCAACCAATTCATGTACTAATCATGCCAAATATCAAGATGATGTACAAATTCATTTAGCCAAGCGTATACACATCTATTAAGTCATTTCTATCTATTCAATCTTCATCAAATCAATTGATTCATTTCATTTCATTTCCATGTCGGCCTTTGGGGCTCGTAATAACCAATTTGCATAATCTTTCACTTATTATATTTAATCACATTTCACACATATATGCACATATAGTATCATTTCAGTTTAATATCATTTATCGAGTTTATACTTTATAACCCTATTAACCAGACTCGAGCTCAAAACGGATACACGAATCATCCAACCAACACACCAATTTGGCACCGCTGTGCATATTGACACACGAAGTGCATACTGATACACATAGTGAATCATCGAATAAACCAAAACAAATATACTGGCACACATAGTGCATCATCAGACAAGTGAAGCAAATATACTAGCACACAAAGTGCATACTGACACATGAAGTGCATAAACTCGTACTCAATCTTATTCCATGGCATGCCAACTATATTTGACTCCACTCAAACAATTAATAGGGTACCAATGATCCAATCACATTAAATATACCAATTCATATATCATAATCTCATTTCATTTCATCATCAATTCATATATGTCCAGTATCACATGGCATGGTTCACACCACAATCATATCACATATCATATATCATTTATATCATATTCTTTTCTACTATATTCATTTCAGTCCAATTTCTCGGCATTCAATATCATCAAGTATTAACCAAACTATACGAGAGTAATACATTTACCTCAATATATAGATTTGTAACATACACGCGTGCGCGCGCGCATAGGCACACATTAATATATCGAAATCGAATTATAAAAGTACAAATTGAGATTGTTCGCTACTTGTCAGCAGGTCTTACTGATTGTTCGCTACTTGTCAGCAGGTCTCACCTTACCCTTCTCTTGAGGCTGTCTGACATTGTCTTTAGCTACATTCGATAATTCAATAATAAAAACAATATCAGGTTACATTCAATTCCCATCCAAATACATAGCCTCTTATAGTTTACATTTTATTCAATTTAGTCTCTATACTTGGGATATGCATATTTTTTTATATTTAGCAACAGATCAAAATTCGATTTCACATTCTTTCATTAGGGACCCTTTACTTCTTATTCATAGTATAATCTCATGACATTTTTCAATTTATTCAATTTATTCCCTAATGTTACAAAGCTATCTTGCAAGTTCAATTTACTTTCTAATTTAGTTCTTATCATGATCAAAGCTTATTAGCTATCAAATTCAAGTCTAGTTCATCAATTTCTCTATAACAACAACTTGTTAAAAACTTAACAATTGAACAATTTGATATATAGGCTAGCTAAACTAATTTCTCATTATGCAATTTCCATAAAAAAAAGCTTAAGGACTTGCTTAAATTGATAGTCAAATTTTCAACCATGAAGTTTTCTTCCTTTCTTTTGTTCTTTTGTAGACGGTGGAAGTAGGGGTGAAGCCATAAAATATTTTCAAGGGAGACCGAAATTAAATTGTAACTTTTACGATAACAGAAATGCAATTTCAAAATTTGAATAGCCTATATTTTTATAGTTTTTAAAGAATTAAATCAAATTTTTATCATTTTTAGGGGGGCCAAAGTGCAATTTACCTTTACTAATTTAAAATTTTAAAAACTTTAAAGGGCTTAAATGGAAAATTCTCTAACCCTTAGATACGCCCCTAGGTTGAAGAAGATGAAATGTTTTTCATCTTTCTTCTCACTTAATTTAGCATATATATGGTAATTAGTGTATTAGTTAAACTTAATTAATCTAGCTTATTAATCATTAATCTAAGTTAATATTTAATTAGCTATAATTTAAAACTAAGTGGACTCGTCATCAATCTCACTATCAATATAAAGAGCAATTATTTAATAATTATTTTGGTCTTCTGAATAAATGTTAACTAAATTTTTAAGCATTTTCTAAATTAAAAGTAAATAGGGGTTAGACATTTAGAATTTAATCTCTGAGTTTTAATTAACTATTTTCTCAGTTAAATTACTTAATTGATCTTTAAAATAGTTTTATAATAACTTTGTAAAGATTCCTTTTTTACCTTTATAATCCCAATTTACAACAATAAAATTACGAAATTATATTTTTCGACACCATTAAAAATCATATCATTACTCATACAAATAAGCAAACACCCAAATTCAATGCAACCTCCTCTAAGGAACATGTTCCATTGTCAATAACCGAAAAGTGTCCTCGCGAAAGCAATAATAAGAGGAATGATGTTGACCATGGAGATAACAATCGGTGGGATCATCAATGATGTTGACTATGTATAAATTGCATATATATTATCTTCATCTTCACCTGCTGATTTTGATGTTAATGTAAACAAGATTTCAATACTTGCAATCACTTTCAAAAGATCTTGAATACATTCGATGAAATGGAAACTGGTTTTGGATAAATCAGAACTGTTTATTATTCCACCATTCTTCTAATGAGATCTCAGTCCATTTTATCTCAAATAAAGATAAAAAAAATGGATAAATTGTTTATATATATATATATATATATTAAAACTTTTACTATTTTTTTAAAATTTTTTCATTTTGCAATCATTTAAAATGAATCTAGATAAGTTATTGTCCAGATTAATCTTATATGCACATTTAATTATTTTTTTAAAATTATATTTTTTATTTTTTATTTTTGCACATGTGGCATGTCAACGTTAGCATACAACCACATGGAAGCTTTTGGTGGCTTCGGTTAGTCACGTCATCGTAGTTAACAGCCACACCAGTTAACTAACTGTCTCCGTTAATAAAAGGGTCAATTGATTTTTTTTAGTTATTAAGGACTTGATTAATTGCACTTTTTTTTCATAATAACACCATTGATTTTTTTTATTGAAGATTTTTTTTTACCCTTTAACTTATTTTTTTTTAAAAAGTTATAATTTAAAATTGTAAAGGTTGAATTGGATTGAATTATGTCTTTCTTAAATAAAAATAGGGTAAATTACACCAACAGTAACTCAATTGTGATGCAGCTGACAAAACAGTCACTCTGATTTCAATTCAGTCACTCAACTTTCAAAAAATAACAAATCAATCCTACTAACCATTTTCTATTACAGACGTAACAACCAAGTGACCTATCATTTAACAAGCCACCACATTATTTCCAACCCAAAATATATATAAGGGTAAATTACACCAACAGTCACTCAACTTTGATCTCAATGACAAAACAACCACTCAACTTTTAAAAAGTAACAAATTAGTCCTACTAACTTTCAAAAAACCAGACAACTAAAAAGAACAACAAATAAAACCCTTGAATGAACTCTTCTTGTTCAAGAAGAAAGCTAAGAACCATGGCTTCCTCATTGTCACTACCCCAAAATACCATTTTCGATATCCTTTCTAGATTACCCCTTAGGTCCGTGACTCGATTCAAATCTCTTTCCAAGGATTGGGCTTACCTCACCTTGACCCCAACTTTTCTTGCCGACCATCTCCATCACTCTTCTTCTGATCTATCTCTTATCCTCCTTTGCTACAATACCCAGTCCGATTTCGACTTTGGGACCACGTTAATCACTGACTCGACCTAGAATTTCACTTGTCAGCATTTGGCTATCCCTTTGGAGGAACCACTTCCTTTATTTCTGAAAATCATGGGTTCAATCAATTGTTTGGTTTGTTTGGATGTTCCCCTTGTTTTGCTTCTAATTTTGTTTTATGCAACTTGATAATGTTGGCAATGGAGTTAGTGTTGTTTAGCTTAATCGACGACCCTTTTGTTTATATCATCATATCCCATGAAGATCTCGACAAATCTGAGTCGTTTTGGTTCTTGAATCGCTTGAAATTTGCTTTTGAGGATTTTCTCCTCACCAGTTTGGTTGTGGGCATTGATAGTTTGACCCAAAATTATCTCCAATCCCATTTCAATTTGGTTTTCTCAGAGTTAATAGCTTTGGGCAGTAAAAAAAAGACAATCGGATCCCAACCGTGGTGGCTCCTCTATTGAGCGGTTGAAAAAGAAGAAAAAAGGATAGGGTGGTGGTTTGGGGGTCAACAATGGTGACGCCAAAGATGGTTGTGGCAGAGGTGGCGACGACAAGATTGTTGGGATGGAGAAAAAGTATAAACATATTGGGTCAGTTACGCAAAAAGTAAAAATATTGGGCCATTTATTAGAAAAACAAAAAAGGAATGACGAAAAAAGAATGCACTCAACTTTGCCTCGCCTAATGTGGCAAGTTAACTGGCCATATCAGCTAGTTTACTGGCCACGTCACCTGCCTCGTTAAGCTTGTAACAAAAATGTTAATGAGTGACTAATTTATAACTTTTCGATAACAATGTTAATGGGTGATTTGATTTGTCACTTTTCGATAACGTTAGTGACCGATTTGTTATTTTTTGAAAGTTGAGTGACTAAATTGAAACTTCACATCATCCAACGTGGCAAGTTAATTGGCCACATCAGCTAGTTAACTGGTCATGTCACCTATTCTGTTAAGCCTGTAATGGAAAATGTTAATAGGTGATTGATTTGTCACTTTTCGATAATGTTAGTGACTGATTAGTCATTTTTTAAAAGTTGAGTGACTGAATTGAAATCAGAGTGACTGTTTTGTCAACTGTATCAAAGTTGAATGACTGTTGGTGTAATTTACTCATAAAAATATTATCATTAATTAATCTTGAAAAAGTGGATACTGTCGACAAATTCATTAATTCCATTAATCTGATCAAAGCGGATATTATAATACTGATTCAGTTCATTTTTGCTTTTTCTTTTTCCTATTGAAAAGGGTGGAACATTCAACATTCAACAACTCTATAAGTTATTTTAATGTAATACTATGGGAAGTTCAACATTCAACAACATTCAGTTCTTTTTCCTTCCCTGCACTTACATTATGAAACTATTAAAACTTTACTAACAATAGTCTAACAATTTGATGAATATCTACGGATGGCTTGCTTCTCTACTAGTATTCTCTAAAGCTTTTTTGCGTTTTGACCTCAAGAAAAACCAAAGCAAAATGTTTTTTGGGTACCTTACTCCATTGTTGCTTTCCCTTGCTGTTCTTGTTCATGGACAACTCCAAACAGGTTAGTGAAACTTTATTCCTATTTAACTATCTCTGCAATAGGGTTGTTTTCAATATGTATCTGATTATATATAAACACCAAGTTTAGAACTAGATTGAACACACTAAATATGATTCATAATGATTTAATTAAAACTGTAATCAATCACAGTTTGAAGAATCTTAGATGGTGCTTCTTTTATTCTTTTCTTCTCCAGGATTTATAAGCATTGATTGTGGGTAACCTTTGAATTTCAACTTCGTAGACGTTGACACTGGTATAAGTTATACACTAGACGGGGCTTACGTAAGCACTGGGATTAACAACAACATTTCTTCTGAGTATGCTTACCCGAACAATCCAAATCTAGCTTATCCACTTTCAGATCTTAGGAGTTTTCCAGATGGCAACAAGAATTGTTACACCTTAACACCTGCAGTAGCAAAGGGCAGCTTATATTTGCTTAGAGCCTCTTTCTCGTATGGAAATTATGATGGTGAAGATAAGCTCCCAGAATTTGATCTTTATCTCGATGTTAATCTGTGGTCATCGATCAAATTCAGTAATGCTTCTGATGTCATTACGATGAAGATAATCGGTGCTTCAGTTTCAGATACTATAAGTGTTTGCCTTGTAAATAAAGGTCTGGGAATTCCTTTTATATCAACATTAGAGCTGAGGCCACTAAATAATTCAATTTATGGTACAGAACTAGGGAGCCTTGTGTCATTAGTACTCTTTGAAAGATTTGATATCGAGTATACAAACGGAACTGGTCGATACAATGATGATATTTACGATCGCATTTGGTCCCCCTACAACTCTCCTTCATGGAACATAGTTAGCACGTCTTCAGAAATTAACAGTAATGAAAATGGATACAGAGCTCCATTAGAAGTCATTAGAACTTCTGCTGTGCCACGTAACGGTAGTGACCGACTGGAATTTTCGTGGACAGCTGATGATGATGCTAGCAAATTTTATGTTTACATGTACTTTGCTGAAGTGCAGCAACTTGCAAAAAACCAAACAAGAAAATTCAATATCTCCTGGAATGGGTCCCTAATTTTTGGACCTTTAGTTCCTCGCTACCTGTTTGCAGCCACAATATTGAACTCAGAAGCCTTTACGGGGAAAGAACATCATATTTCAATTTATAAAACGGCTGATGCAAACCTTCCACCTATTCTGAATGCCATTGAGGTTTACATGGCCAAACAACTAGATGAATTGCCAACATTGTCTGAAGATGGTAAGCTTTCTTGAATTTCATTAGCTACATGAAATGCTAGCTTGCCATAGGGTAGTTTTTATTACAAAACAGGGATTAGCTTGGATGTATACACTGATTAAACTTTCACTAGTCTGTTAGGATTCCTCAAAAGTTCAACTACTCTAGATTTTCATTAGATCAAATTGAAAAGCTGAGGTTCACACCCTTGTGATTTTTTTTCCACAGTTGCTGCTGTTGTAAATATCAGAACAGCATATCAAGTAAATAAAGGATGGGTGGGGGATCCATGTGGACCAAAGAATTATACCTGGGAAGGTCTGGAATGCAACTACAGTGTTTCACTGCCCCCTCGGATCATTTCTCTGTAAGTTATCTTGCAATAGACTCTCCTCTTCGTTGAAATACGTTGTTTGCTAAGAACATAAAGAGTTCCTTAATTTTCAATGAGGGTAGCAACTTGACTTCAAGTGGATTAAGTGGCATTATATCTGCTTCATTTGCAAACATCTCATCAATGGAGTCCCTGTAAGTACACATGGTATAGCACTCATATTGTTGAATCATATTTCTGATCCTAAACAAGACTTTCTCAGAACACTCAATGTTTGTAATGCTCCATTTTCTGCCAGGGATTTGTCAAACAATCACTTAAGTGGACCAGTTCCGGAGTTTCTGAAAGAACTTAAGTCTCTGAATTTCTTGTAAGTTATGGAGCTTTAAGAATGATACCAAAATGATGAAGAACAATTTTAAAGCTGTAATAGTAATAACATTGTACCTTTGTAGGAACCTAGAAAGTAACCAACTGTAAGGTTCTGTTCCTACGGAGCTTGTAGATGGATCAAAGGCTGGACTACTTACTCTGAGGTCTGTATTTCAATACCTACAACAAGATATTTATGCATTTGTTCTTATTTGATTTATAAGTGCTTGTCTTTTAGGAAAAGCAATATAGTGAAGGAAGATATGACACCTAGAGAACATATTCTAACCAGATTTTTCTTGATCCCAGAGTGGATGAACAGAATCTTTGTAGCTCAGGTTCATGCAAAAACAAAAAGAACGTTGTTGTTCCAGTTGTCGCATCATTGTTATCGGCTTTGGTGTTGTGCGTTGCTTTGATTATGTTGTGGAGACTACGAAGGAAACAAAAATCGGGTAATTTTAGATATTTTTTCACAAAAATATGTTTGTTACGCAGATATGATTTTCTTTAAGATGTATCTTTCTACTAAAGAATTTCTAGGGAATTCCACACTGCGCATTTTGAAGCAATGTTTGTGTTTGTACTTTCCTGGCAGAGGCTGATACCTCCAATGGGGAAGGAAGACCATTGCCATCAAAGAATCGCCAGTTTACTTATGCCGAGGTTTTAAACATTACTAACAACTTTCAAGATGTTATTGGGAAGGGAGGATTTGGGACTGTGTTTCGTGGAAACATGAAAGATGAAACCCAAGTTGCAGTAAAGATGTTTTCTACTTCATCAAAACAAGGGTTAAAAGAGTTTCAAGCTGAGGTATGTAATGTAATAATTCATAGGTTGTTTTCTTTTAATGGTTGGACAAGGAATCTGATTAAACTAATTTCTAGAATGAGAAAACAAATCTGATAAAAATGCATTTACCATTAATGGATACTAGTCCTATGTGTTCTTTGTTAGACTAAATGGGAAGATTTACTGTAGAAAAAAAAAACAAAAGAAACTCACTCAATAAAACTTTATGAATTATATACAAAAGACTCAAAGATACTTTTTATTCACTTATTTACATCCTTTATATAGGCTGAAACTACAACAATTTTAGCTAAAAAATAGGATAACTCAGAAGCAAAATCACAATAAGATATTAAACCATGGTTTTAGCTAACCATTCAACAACTTTATTGAAACTAATTTGAATATTTCATCCGTTGATATGCCCAAGATTTTAGGCGACTAATTGAGTTAGTGGTGAACTTTAACACTCCCCCTCAACGCCAACTCCAAACCTTTTCACAATCCCAAGTTGTGAGCAAAACTTTTCCAACTTAGTTGTACTCAAGCCTTTCATGAACAAGTCTGCAACCTGGTTACCAGTCTTGACATAGGACAACTCAATTTCTTCTTGTAACACCTTCTCCCTAACAAAATGGTAGTGCACCTCCACATGTTTGGTCTTTGCATGAAACATAGGATTTTCTGCTAAACGAATAGCTAACTGATTGTCACAATAGAGGGGTATAGCATAATCAACTTTTTGGTGCAAATCTTTCACAAGTTGCACTAACCATGTACTTTCTTAGGCTGCCATAGCTGCTACTCTATATTCTGCCTCTATTGTCGATAAGGACACAGTTGGTTGTCTTTTACTACACCAAGAAATTATCCCTGAACCAAACTTAAATACATAGCCAGTGGTTGATCGACGTGTATCGTGATCCCCTGCATAGCCAACATCACAATAAATAGCTAGTTTGCAAACCTCACCTTTCTTATATAGAAGACCATAATCAAGAGCACCCTTCACATATCTTAGAACTCGTCGAACTACTTCTAAGTGTTGTTTCTTGGGATTCTGCATATATCGACTCACTACCCCAACAATATAAGAAATATCAGGTCAAGTTAAAGTTAGGTAAATGAGATTACTTACAAGTTGCTAATACATCAACCTATCTTCTAAGTCTTTCCCTTCATGAGCACAAAACTTGGTGTTTGGTTCCACTGGTATAGTGATGGTCTTGCAATTGAGCATTCCAAATTTTCGCAACAAATCTTTTGCATATTTCTCTTGACAAAGAAACATGTCTTCTTTTGTATGATCAATTTCTAGCCCCAAGAAGTGTTTAAGTTCACCAAGTTCCTTCATTTGAAAGTAGACTGACAAGTTTTGTCGAACTTGGTGGATTTCTTCACTATCATCTCCAGTGATTATCAAATCGTCCATATACACCAACACTATTGCCAACTTTCCTTCACTAACTTTGACAAACAGACTAGAATCTACATGAGCCATAACATAACCAGCTTGAGTTAAAAATTCAGCAATCTTACGTTACGATGCTCTCGATGATTGCTTTAATCCATATAACGCCTTCTTTAACTTGAAAACATAACTAGGATGACTTCCACTCTCAAATCCAATAGGCTGATTCATGTAAATATCACGATCTAGCTCTCCATGCAAAAAAAAACGTTCTTCACATCCATTTGCTACAACTTTTTATCTTTGCTAGCAACAAGATCCAAGAGAACTCGAACAGTAACAATCTTTACTACCAGACTAAACGTCTCTTCATAGTCCAATCCATATTGTTAAGAAAATCCCCTTGCAACTAACCAAACCTTGTTGGCACTATGAAGATATGGGTTTTGCTAATCTATCAGGACGATACTTTATTTTATATTCACATCTGGTGGACATGGCACAAGCTCCTAAGTCTGGTTTTGCTCCAATGCAGCAATCTCTTCCTCCATTGCTTTTACCCACTCAAAATCTTAAGATGCTTCTTCATAAGTTGTTGGCTCGACCAAAGGTTTTTCTTTCGCTACAACGATATTATCATACTTTGGATTTTGCCTACGAAATCTAGTTGATCTTTTAAGTTGCGGCTGCGAAGTTTCTTCACCCTCTAAATTGATTTCGACCTTCTGCCTCTGATAAACACCATTTCTCCAAAGATCTATTGTTGTCTCAACAACTTCATTGTCTCTAATTTTTTCATTAGTTGCAAGACTTGGTTGTATCTCAATAAACTGCTCCTCTATTTTCCCTTGGGGTTGATCTTCTTTTACTTTAGAAACTGGAAACTTCACTTGTTATGGAGTCCACCAATAAGAAGTTTCATCAAACACTACCTTGCGTGATGTGTAGCATTTGTCAGTCATAGGGTCACAACACCTCCATCCTTTCCTTTGGTTATCATATCCAACGAAGATACACCGAATTACTTTCTTATCAAACTTGCTCCTTAAATGACCTGGAACAAATACATAGTAAATACACCTAAAAAACTCGAAAATGACCAACAGCAGGCTTAGTATCCCATAGTACCTCAAAGGGTGAGATAAAACCAAGCTTTGGTGTTGGAAGTTTATTAATGACATGAGCAGCGGTCTTCATACATTCTACTCAAAATCTTTCAGGTATATTTTTTGCATGAAGCATTCTTCGACACGTCTCAGCAAGATAACAATTCTTCCTCTCGGCAACTCCATTTTGCTGTGGCATGTTGGCACATATGAATTGATGATGAATCCTGTTATTTCTTACATAGGTAGAAAACTCATCTAAAGTGTACTCCCCACTGTTATCTGTGCGTAAGCATTGAATTTTTTTACCAACCTCTGCTTCAGCTACTTCTTTAAATTCTTTAAACTTGGCAAATGTCTCTGATTTTTCTTTCATAAAGAAAACCCACACATACCTTGAGAAATCATCAATAAAAGTCACCATATAGCGTATCCCACTAATTGAAGGTCGTTTGACACGCCCAAATACATCAGAATGAACTAACTCTAACGTAGCCTTTGCTTTGTACTTAGATTCTTCATATGGCAGTTGATGCACCTTACTGAAATGACATCCTGCACAAACAGTATCATCTCGCACTTCAATTTGAGGAAGACCCTTTAGCATTGACTTCATCACAACTTTCAGCTTGTGATAGTTGACGTGTCTAAGCCTTGCATGCCACAAATTTGTTGTCTCATTCTTCTTTGTTTTTTCTACATAAGCAGTTTCTACCGACATCACATAGATAGATTCCATTCTCTTCCCTTCCATGGTTGGTGTTCTTGAGACTTTAACATTTTCAAATACCTTTACACCCTGTGGACTAAACAAAACATGGTAGCCTGCAAATGTTAATTGTGCCACAGATAATAAAGTTTTCTTCAGGCCAGGCACATGATAAACACCTTGAATTGACATTAGATCAGAACTAAATCGAGGTGTGATAGTCGTCTTACCAACATGGGTGATAGGTAGCCTTGAGTTGTTAGCCGTTACCACCACACTATTTCCTTTGTACGCTGCAACATCTTGAAGCTTTTCTTGATCACCAGTCATGTGATTAGAACAACCAGAGTCAACAATCCAATTGTTCTTGTAGTCAATCTTCTAGGAAGTTGTTACTGCGAGTGCCAAGTCTTCTTCTTCCACAGCAAAGGATGATTCAACATCCCACTCATCATTACTCTGAACATCTCCTTTAGATGTCACTGCATTACTCTCAACAACTTTCTTCTTGGACCAACAGTGTTTGGCCATATGACCTTTTTTGCCGCAATTATAGCAATCACCATCAAACTTCTTTCTCTGGTTGAATTGGTTGTTGTAATTGCCACGCTTTTGAGTTTCTCCAAATTGGGAACTCCCATGATGACTTTCTGATTTGCCATCATTCTTTCTTGGTCTGCTTCTGACATTATACCTGGGTTTTTCTTTGCTCTTTTCACTAAAAAGTGCCACATCCTCATTTTTGATTGAGACTCCACCCATTTGTTTTGCCAAAGCCTCTTACCCGTCAAGATATTCTTAAAATCTACAAGCGATAGTTGTGTTGGCCATCCTTGAATTGCAACAACAAAACTCCTGTACTTCGATCTCAATCCATGAATGATGATTTTTCTTATTTTAGAACCCACAATACGAGAACTAGAATCAAGTTCAGAAATCTCATGGCATAAGGTTTTTACCTTAGTGAAGTATTGGTTGATTGCCAAATCTCCTTGCTTCATTGATAGCAATTCATTCTCTAAGAGCTGCAGCCTTGTGTCATTTTTTCGTGAGAAAAGTTCTTTTAATGTGTCCCATGCCTGTTTTGGTGTGTTAGCGTCTCTAATATGCTCTAACATTTCTTCCTATACAGTGGTTTTAATTGCAAACATAGTCTTGCTTGCACTGGCCTTCCACTTCTTTAAGCTGTTAGCTTCTTGAGGCAATGGTGAAGGCTAATCTCTGCTAATAATGTCCCACACATCTTGAGCTGCAAGTAAGACTTCATACATGTTTCCCATGTGTTGCAATTTTGGTTATTAAGCTTTTTTATTGCTCCAACAACTGAAAATTCAACCATGATTACCTTCACGAACCTGGCGCTGATACCACACTGTTAGACTAAATGGGAAGATTTGCTGTAGGAACAAAAAAACAAAAGAAACTCACTCAATAACACTTTATGAATTGTATACAAAAGACTCAATGAAAAACAAGAACTCAAGACACTTTTTATTCACTGATTTACATCCTTTATATAGGCTGAAACTACAACAACTTTAGCTAAAAAAATAGGATAACTCAGAAGCAAAATCACAATCAGATATTAAACCATGATTTTAACTAACCATTCAACAACTTTATTGAAACTAATTTGAATATTTCATCTGTTGATATGTCCAAGATTTTAGGCCACTAACTGAGTTGGTCGTGAACTTTAACATTCTTCTGAATCTATAGGCTGAGCTTCTGATGAGAGTTCATCATAGGAATCTGGCTTCCTTAATAGGATATTGTGATGAGGGCAGCAATATGGCACTCATCTACGAGTATATGGCTAATGGAAATTTTGAAGGATTATCTCTCATGTATCCTTATTTCATGTCATTATCTGCATGTAAAATTGCTATTTATCATCCTGCAGTTCCTTTTTTTAAATCTAACAAAGTGGCTCAAGACTGGGAATATGGAAGGGATTGCAAATGCTCGAAGTCAAACCCCAGACCTGCTAGTGGCTGCTGCTTGAACCAACTGAAATAAGTTCCAGGTTCATCACCCTGCATTTTAAATGCATCCTCATGAAGATGATTCACATCATGTTACAACTTAATGCTTGCAGACAAAAGTTCAAATCCATTGAGTTGGGAAAGGAGACTCCGCATACCAATAGATGCAGCACAAGGTGTGTACAGTTTCAAAATATGTATTTGCCCCCATGATAAAATTTTATCAATCAAAGTTCCTTGTTTTGATTTGCGGGTTTGGAATACTTACATCATGGATGCAAACCACCTATAATTCACAGAGATGTGAAAACAGCCAATATCCTCTTAAGTGAAAAGATGGATGCAAAGATAGCAGATTTTGGTCTCTCAAGAGCCATTCCTAGTGACGACCACAGTGATGTAATAATAACTACAGTTATGGGCACCGCAGGTTATCTAGACCCAGAGTATGACTCACCTGTTTAATGCCAACTTCCAAATTCCAAAGCAAAACAAAGAATTTGTTAAAATTTTAGATGAAAGTTTATTTTTTGATGTTTTTCCACTTGTTCTTCAGGTACTTCAATTCTCGAAAGCTAAACGAGAAAAGTGATGTGGTTAGTTTAGGGATAGTGTCGTTGGAGCTGATCACGGGACAAAATGCAATCATAAAGAAGGATGAATCAATCCACATAGTTCATTGGGTTAGCCCTCTGATTGAAAGAGAGGATATAGGAAGCATTGTTGATCAAAGACTGCATGGGGAATTCGATGTGAGCTCTGCCTGGAAAGCTTTACAAGTGGCAATGGCTTGCACTAGACCTAAGTCCTTGCATAGAGCTACAATGAGCACCGTGTTAACTGAGTTAAACCAGTGCTTGGCCATGGAGTTGTCTCACAATAGGGAAACGAAGGAAAGGTTCAGTGAAGAGATTTACAGTGGATCATATCATTCATCTGAAGTCTGTTCCACTAGCACTGCTTCTTACTCCATTACTAGTCTATTTGCAAGGTAGCATTCATGAAGAAAAAAATCATTCAACTTAAGTATAATATCTTGTTTCAAGCAAGTCAATCAGCCACCATTACAGTGACAAACCTCGGATTCAAACCTGGATAACCACGTGATGGAAAAAGTATGTTTTAGAAAATAGCATTAAATTTACACCACAAATTCTTCCATTACTTTTTCCTTGCAGTTGAAAACCGAGAAAAAAGTGTGGTCCATTCCGGTTAAAAATTGTTATTGAAAATAAAAATGTACTTTTCGAATTTGATAGTGTTAAATTATATGATATTTAAATAATTTAATATAATGATACATAATATATATAAATTTTAAATTTGTTTTAAGTAATTATTTGTAAAATTAATGATTCATAAAACATTTTAAAAACTTAAATATAATAATAAATAACATTTAAATAATTTAATATAAGGATACATATATACAATATAAATTAATCTAACTTTTTATATACCTTTTAAATAGTTAATATAAATAAGGATATTTTGATAATTTTCACTTTTATGGGTGAGCGTTCGACCGAATCAAGTTGAATCAAGTGAAAAATTTTGAGTTAATCAAGTTGGTGAGTGCTATTTTTTCCTTAAAAAGTTTTTCAAAGCAAAATAAAAAAAATAGATACTTTAATATGATAAACTTGAATAATTAATTAACTTATTTAGGTCTCCAAAGTTATTATTTTAGAAAATTTTAAAATTTTAACTTTCTTTATATCTTTTTTAGAATTTTTTATAATTTTTTTAATAAAGATAAAATTTGAATTTTTAATAAATATTTTGAAATTTATTTTAAATTTATTTTGTAATTTTTATAGAGAAATAATTTGCTTATTTTCAAAATTGAAAGGGACCAAAAGAGTATTTACACCAATATGTTATTCAAATTAATCGAGTTATTTAAATTGTAAAATTCAACTTTACTCAAACTCGAAACTTGAATTACTTATTCGAGTTTGACTCAAAAAAATTCAAAAAATTAGAATAGCTTAATTCAATTAACTTAAAGAATTCACCCCTACATAAAAGCCACCACAATTTTCAACTTATGATAACAATCAAGAACAAGGCTAAGGGCCCTTTGGTGAAATGTGTTTAGTGTTAATTTTTTTTTGTTTAATATTACCATTATTATTGTTTTTAAATCATTTTGATTTTAGAAGAAAGATTTTGAAAATTTCAAAGTGGGGAAGAAGGCATAATTGATGGGATGGAAGCAGACAAAAAAAAAATTGATAGAAGGAGAGGTAAGGTAAGGGCTTTGGAGAATCCCCTGAATTCTGTGGACCTATTAATTAATGTTAATCATGAAAATAACAAAGTGAGCCCTGAAAATTAGGTTTCTTTCACTAACATACAATGAAATACCAAACTAATATAACCTTTTAACACTTCTTTAAATTCCTACACCAAATCGCTACATGAAGTGACGATTTGAACTTTTCTTTCTTTTTTCAGGATTCTGGGTTATAGAAGAGAAGAAATAAAAAAAAAAGTTCAATTCTGTCCGAAGTCCCTATACTCTTCTGAAATTTAATATTTTGTCCTTATATTTTAATTTCGAGACATCTCAGTTTAATTTTTCATTACATTTTTTTAAGCCCTCAATATTTATAATTTTTTAATTTGAATCTTACAGGTGTTTGGTTCACCTGAATAGGATTCTTATTCAGTCCTCATTCTATACTCTGCAGTGAAGCAAATGTTTGGTTGGAATGAATCTCATTCCTCCCTTATTACATGCAAGGCTGTAATAGCTATTCTTTAATGGACCTTAATGGTTATTACGGGTGTCACCCAATAACACAGAAAAGTTATGTACAATTTTATCCCCACTTAAACCAGTGGACAAACCCAACAGAAAACCATGGAGGGAACTAGAAATAAAAGAAGGGACAAGGGAGAAGGAACTAACTCTAACACCGGAAATAGTAATGCTAGAGCACAACTCGTCGGAAAAAAATTTAAAAAAAAAAACCTTAAATAGACCATAAAATTAGCATCTTCCTCAAAAAACAAGCATGCAATCATCTAAAAACGGTCGATGATCTCCAGTACAGACATAGAAGTGAAAACTTGGGATTTTTATTTGTTTTTTCCCTTTAAAATTAGATTAGCTATTTTAGAGGCTGATTTAGGAGAAAATAATTAGAGTATCAAAGAGAGAAGATGAAGATCTATTTCTAGTAGTTTTTGGAGAGTGAAAGAAGTTGGTGGGCAACAACAAATATTGGTAAACTTGTCAGAAAACTGATCGGAAAACTGGGTTTGTAAAAATTTCTGAAAAGCGAAAAGAATAAGATGTGGAAAGGGATAAGAACAAAGTAAAAAAAAAAAGAAAAAAAAAAGAGAAACATATGGCTGGCGAAAAAACAAACAGAAAGGGAAATGATAAAAGATAATGAGGAGAGAGAAATTGAAATTATTATATTTAATATTTATTTATTAATAATGAAAAATCTTTATAAATAAGGCAATTATTAATAATTAATATGTGTAATTAATATTTAACAAATATTTAATAAAAAATAATTTAATTTATTAAATAACATATTCGTTATTCGAGTATTTTTTATTATATATCTATTCCTCTTAATTAAACGCATGAATACTATTATAATACTCATTTCATTCTATTCAACCAAAACACTGTTATGCTTATTCAATTCCATTATAGTCTTATTTCATTCTAGTGAGCTAAACGTGTCATTAGTGTTTGATCTATTGATTACGAGCGCTTATTTCACTTCTTTGGGTTATTATGTATGTGAGAGTGATTATTACTATTAATGATGTGTGATTGTAAAAATATATATATATAGATGTGTTTTAAATTTGAATCTCAAATCATTTAACTGAAATAAAGATTTTTTTTTTTTTTGGTTTTTGGATTTTGTTCATTGTTCAACCTCATTGTAGTTTATAGTAAAAAAAGGAGCAAAGAGTAAGTTTGAAGCAAAGTTGGGGATCAAAGTCCAAGTGGGGGAACAAGGCTTGACCAGA
Source organism: Gossypium hirsutum (assembly GCF_007990345.1). Classification (NCBI taxonomy): domain Eukaryota; kingdom Viridiplantae; phylum Streptophyta; class Magnoliopsida; order Malvales; family Malvaceae; genus Gossypium; species Gossypium hirsutum. The sequence continues at coordinate 12,677,452 of NC_053442.1, read as the reverse complement.
GTTGGAGCAAGACTCAAGGCAAATCCCCCCCCCCCCCGCCGCCCCCACCTTTCTTTTTTCTAGTAAAATTCTAACTTAAATGTTAGAAATCAAACATATGGTAAAACTAATCAACAATCATCATATTTTTGGGCTAAATTAAGGAAATAGGTCACTTTTAAGAGAGAGAAAGTGAAAGTGAAAAATCCAGCTGAGTGCGTTTTCTGTATAGATGGCGAGAAAGCGGGCCCAACTGGACAAGCTTTCCCTCAACAATCAAATGCAATGGCTTTTTAATCGTTTTTGCACCAAACAGTAACAAAAAATTAAAATCCCAATGGTAATTTTTTAACCTATAAATACCCCCCAAATTTCATTTTTTTCGTTCACATCCTTCTCTCAAACTTTCTCAACTCTCTCAAGGCTTTTATTCAATATTTATTTATATTTTCATTTAAAAAATTATTATTTTTAATTATATCGTATTTTATTCGTTTTGATGAAAACCATATTTTTATCGCTTAATTAAAAATGGATGCCTTCTCTCAAAATGGATGCCTCTCTAATCTGCTTTGATGAAAACCATATTTTCATCGCCTAATTAGCAATGGTAAGACAAAATTTAAAATTACATTATTTTTAATTATGTTAAAATTTATTTTTTTATAAATCTAAATATTTTTATGTTATAAATAGGTGGACGATCGTATGCTGAAGATGTTCATACATACTATAGAGGAGCCTCCGATCCCTAAAATTCATAGGTACTTGCAAGAGGCTAGATTCTTGCATGTGAGACGCATGCAAGGGGGCTACAAACTCGATCCCACACTAATCAGCGCGTTGGTGGAAAGATGGAGGCCCGAAACACACATTTCCGACCTTCCATGCGGCGAGTATACAATCACACTTGAGGACGTAACATTATAGTTCGGTCTTTCGGTGAATTGGCCAATCATCATAGGATCAGCGGTGGTTTGGGGGAAAGTGGACCTCTGCATGGGAATGTTGGGAAAGATCCCGAACAGTTTCGAAGATGGTCGAATATTGATCAACTAGTTGAAGACAAATTTTGATAAGCTTCCCAACGACGCAACGGAGGAAACCATACAAAAATACGTCTGAGTATTTATCATGAGGTTAATCGGGGGCATTTTAATGCCCGATAAATATACAAATTTGGTGCATATAAGGTGGCTTCTACATTTATCGGGATTCAATGAATACGCATAACTAATTTGGGGATTTGTCGTGTTGTCCACATTATACCAGGAGCATTGTTTGGCAACGTAACCGGATAAGATACCGATCGGTGGTTGCCTGCTACTGCTGTCGTGGACCTGGTGGCGAATACCGTTTCTACTTCCCACCCATACATGTTTTTAAAGGTGACGAGGTAAACATCATTTATTAATAAAAGCGTAGTTTGTGCAGTAAATGTTTTTATTTATTATATTTTTCGACTAATATATCGCTTATACATGTGGAACCATGAGCTGAGTTGCGTAAGATTGCCCGACGAGTTGGAAGACATTAGGCTGCTGCTAGATCAACGCTCGAAAATTGAGGTTAATTACCTATCCTTTTTGAACCTATATTAATTACACAATGATTCGTTAAAAAATCTGTACGTAAGGATATTTACAATTTTACTTTTTAGTTTGAATGGCTGCCGTATGTCAACCCTGAGATCATATCTTGCATCCCGCCGAAAGTGTTAGACAATCGGGAGATGTGAGACGCGAATATGCCATTGATAGTGAACGCGACGATGGAAATGCAAGAATTAGATCGGGTTCTACGACAGTTTGGGTATAGGCAACAAATTCCACTGCCACCACGAGACATGAAGGAACTGCACAAGGTGGACATGCGATGAAAGAATAACGGGGACTGAGCGGAGAAACACAATGAGCACATCCGGGCTTGGGATCATAAGATGGAATCAATACCCACTTGCGAACCATTTTTCTTGACGGACATGGTGACAACTGATGATTACTTGACATGGTTCAAAGCCATCGGTAAGTCGTATCTGCTACCACTGAAGACGAGGAATAGGCAAATTCCTCTACGCGATCATCGTCCACAGCCTTGCGTTACACATTCTCCCCAAAAACACGATTGAGTGCATTTTTTGCTATAAATATTATACTTTAAATATAAATATGTCATAAATAAATAAAAATTGAGGTTATTCATTCAGACAATACCTTTGTCTTTATTACTATCCATCATGAGTTATGCGTAATTTAACAATAAATAACAAATTAAACCAAAGGGAATACGTGAAGCACGCTAAAAAAATATGAAATTTGGTATAAAGTAATGTTATCGACACTGAGGCCCCAACGTATCTCTTGGAAACACGAAAATATACATACTTTTTCATGCTCTTTTTAACTCAAATTCATATAGTTTTGATAAAATTCTTGTCTAAAAATATATAATAATTATAAAATAATTAAATTATACTTAAATTTTTAACAAGTTAAATTTTAATTAATTTTATAATAAATTTTTTATTAATTTTGATCATTTTCAACAAATTTGCACAAAAGGCAAAAATTAGCTCGGCAGACACTACTAGAAGCGCAAAATCGAGAAGCAATTTTTGAAGCATCGAGGCGAATGAATTTTTCAGCTGAAGACGGTCCAAATTATGGATATTAATTCATAATATAATTAATTTTAATTTTAATTTTAATCCAAATTATTTTGGGTTAAATAATTATTATTAATTAATTATGAAAAGAGACCTAGTTGAGCTGAACCGCGAAAACCGATCTGACCTAGCATTGGGCAGCCCAAAACCGTCCCACATGCTGACCCAATCAGCTTTTTTGGCTGATTATTTGGCTTGCAAAATGGCCATTGAAGACTCCTTGAATTTGCATTCAAACCCCTCCACTATTTATGTCTTTCTAGATTTGTCCCTACCTTAAAATAGCAAGTTTGAAACCTTTAAACTTTCCACATGTGTGACCGGCCATGGGGGGACTCTATGGCTGCTGATTTTTGCTAATTTTAGCAGCCATCTCAACCTATAAATACCCCCATTTGCTGCTCACTTCAAACATATCTCAAAACCACTCATTCTTCACTTCTCTCTCACTTTTCTCTCTTCATTGTTCTTCATTTTCTTCCCCATTCCCTTACCGATTTCACCTCTTGAAAAAGAATCATTCAACCACCATTTGGAGTAGCATTCAAGTGTTCGTGGCGGCCTCGGTTCAACAAGAACAAGCGGAGAATGAGGAGTGGAGCAAACTAGTCAAGCCTCGTAGAAACACCAGATTTGATTCATGTTCATTATCATTTTAGCTTTATTATTGTTGTTATGAACATATCTATGAATATTTGTGATGTTGATATGTTCAATTTAATTAATATGGCTTAAATTTAATTTGTGTTAGGTTGATTGCATTTCATCTACTTGAGTTATTAAAATTGTGTTTGTGTTGTTATAGGCCTCAGTTTTCTTAAGGACCATATTAATAACCAAGGAAATACTCTTTTCCTAAGGACCAACTAATTGCCGTAGTACGCTGGTCACATTTTGAGATTGGTTACGGAACCTGGTAGGTACCAATCTAATACCTGACACCATTGTCATAGATAGTTACACGAACCCTCCTACCCATGATACAACTTTTCCACAGCCTTCTATTTTGCAACCTACACTTTGTAGTACGTTAGAGTGTATTGGTATTGGTTACGTATGTCCGCAATCAGCACCGATATTTGAATCTGGGGATTGGTCTCATCATCGGTAGAATAATGTCAACAATCATGTCTGAGTCTAGCTTCGGATGGTCCTGACTTGCACCCATCATAACACAGGTATAGGGACTGAAATACTTCTTTATCTTCCACATCCTAATTTTCTTTCGATAAGACGTCATGATTTTCCACTTACACCTCTCGTCCTTCATTACGTACTTTCCTTCAAATTTATCAAAACGATAATTTGTGATATAGAAATGCTTTAGTACAGTAAGGAAAACATTTTTGTTTGGGTATTTCATCCCAACTTCCAATACTCGTAAATCATGATATGTGCTTGCATGACTAGATGTTCTGTGTGGAAGCCATGAAAACTTTAAACCACATTTGGTCGATAGGTCGATGTTCGTCATGTGGGGTAGAGGTTCATACTCCTTGAATCACACATTTGGATCTAGACGTCATCGTCAAACTCGTAAAGTTTTGACTCTATTATAACCGGATCCGGTTCAAAAAATAATGCCACTTCTGAACCATTCGAACCATACTGTCAGATTGGATTAAGTTCTAACTCCTCCCCATTGTTTACCTCTACAACCCCTTCTTCATCAAGTGCATTTCTTTACTTATCCGCACCTTCATTGTCACCTTCGAGCACGGCGTTAAAACTAGGACGTACACTCGCCGGCACCCGTTGAAAAGAGTAGGTCATCGATTCTCTTATAACTTATGTGCTCGCTAGAATATTCAACGGGTTGATGTCCGATGTACGTCGATGATCCCCCGATATAACTGCTTCTGCCCCATAACATCGACCTAGTGCCGAAGTTGAAATCAAACGCATTGATTGAATGTCGAGCCCGAGTGTCTAGATTTGGGTTATGCTGATACCCCGACTGGTACTGACCCCCGAAGTTTAGATCGATGCTAGAGACCGATGAATGTCTACCCATAGATGTTTTGGGAACATTGTAGTAGCCGCTTTGTAGAAGGCCAGAAAACCCACCACACAACCGTGTAGTAGGACATTTTGCTTTAGCTTTGCTACTCTTATTCACCGCAATGATAGTCGAAGATGGGGTCAGATCCATCAGCATCTATGAACTCGACGTATAACTCTTATAATACTCTAAAATGACATAATTTTATGTGTTAATTACATATATATTTTGAGTATGATCCTACTAATTTGGGCTTTTTATATTTTTTATCTTATAGAAACTAAATTGAAGGCAAAGGGAAATTTGAGAGCAAAAAGCATGAATTTAAAGACAAAACGGGTCAACATTCGAAATAGAAAAGAAGTGGTGCCAAAAATACAATGTGTAAAAGGCTTGGGGCAAAAATTCAAAGAAAAGATTTATGAACATAAGACTTTATTTAAATTCAAATTTTATTTTTAGTATTATTGTTAGGATTATTATGATATTATTTAGATTTAATTTTAGATTATATATTTATTTATATTTTAGAGTTTAAATAGGAACAAACTATGTTTTCTATGTACTATAAATAGAGGATGGAGTGACATGAATATTACTTATCATTTTCTGTGAAAAAAAACTCATTCTCCCTAAAGCTCTTAGCTTTTTGTTCTTTTTATTTTTCAATAAAATTCCATTTCATTAAACTTATTTCTTTTTTCCCAAAAAGCATGAGCCACTAAACTCATCTAGCCAAAGGTTATCAAGACTCCTCCAAAAGAGTTCATAAGGCTTAGAATCCGCTCTTAGCCTTCTCAATGAGTATTCATCATTTCTCCGCATTACGGGACTGACGCTTCCATCCATGTCCTTCCAAAAGTAATCTTTTCATCTTGTACAAGGAACGGTCATTTTGTATGTTTTGGAAAGGTTGCACAGTCGATTCATTAACTTACTACGTAAGAGGTTGTCGAGCCCAAGAGATGAAATAATGTGGCATTCACCATTGAGAAATGATGATCTAGTGTAAGACGGTCCTCTAAAAGTGACGGATGATTAGAATCAGGTTCCTCTAAATTCTACGGCTAAAATCTAAGTGAAGCTAGTGGTCGTAGGCGTTCTCTTCCACTATAACTGGCTTATTATGTCATGAGAAGGATCACCTAAAAGTCGATGATTGAACCAAATGAGGACTTAGATAACCAACGGTTGGAATCCCTCAAATCGATGAATCCCTTTCCTCAATTATGTTTCTTTTTACAATTTCAATTTATACAATTTTAACTCGTCCATATTTTTAATTTTGTCTTTTTTTTCCTAGGTACGCCATTTTTCTTGGGCACGATTGTGCCCAAGATTTAGAGGAACAAGAAGTTGAAGTGATCCAGTCCCTGAGGATTTGACCCTACTTCCCTTATACTATCATGTCGTTATTTCTTAGGGATATGTTATTTTTGGTGCTTTTAACGACACACCAAACTCAATAACAACATTTTCGCTTGAGATGTACGATGATATGACCGTCTCGATATGCATCTCGCTAATCACATCGAATAGCTCATACTTATAGGGGTCAACAGAAGTAAGAAATCTATATTGTAATATCATAATTCTTCCGTGGGTCGATCTCCCGACTTTCCTCACAACAGCGGAGAATGAGAGTTATAACAACATACTAATTTACTCAGCTGCTAGTTACGGGGGAGCCACCGCTTATGATGGTTGTCAACTTGTCACGATAATGCAAATAATTTTCAGAATGCATTTAGAAGTCATATAACTTCATCACGCCTATGCTCCCAAGAGATTCTACGCTACATAACGTGCTCTACTGGCATCTAAAAAGGCATTTTCTCTCTTAGAAGAAAGGAAATTTGTTAAAGGAAGCTCACCCAGCTGAGGGAGATTTCTTGCCATGTTAGCAGAAAAGCTCCCCCAATTGGGCGAGCTTTCTCTAACCAATTTCCTATTCCTCGGTGTGAAATGCCTGACGTTTCAAATAATTTAGACGTTTTAACCACGTTTAAAATATGTTCATCACTCCTACAGCGCGCTTTCAAGGTTTTTCTTTACAAACAGATCCTTCTCTGCGGCTATAAAAAGGCTCTCACACATCAAGCTTCCTTATCTCTCGGTCATATAATATATCCCCAATCCTCTTCGTTCCTCCACTATAAACTATGTAACATGCCGTTTTTCACTGATGTCAAAAATAGTGATTTTAGGACCACAATTCTGATGAGAGGGTACATGATTTATTTAATTAATATTTATGAGTTAAATACAGTATAATAATGAATCGTGATTTAATATATTTTATTAATTGATCAGTTGGTCAAGATACAAGTGGTGCGTACCGAAAGTCGAGTGGTTTTGGAAAATGAGGTATCGAGACCTCGTTTCTGTAAACTGAGCCCATGAATATTTTGTTAAATATTTATGAAGCTGATGTTGACACCATTTTTTTGACAAAACGGGGTCAACTTGGGTTTTGGAAAATGAAAACGAAAACGGGAGTCGCCACCGATCCTTTTTGATGAGGTGTGATCGGATCACCTCAAAAAATGGTTATTTTAATAAACGATTTGATTTTATTAAAACAACAAGTTTGGTCCACGAAATTCAAAAAAATAGGTTCGGGAGTCGGTTACGTACGAGGAAGGATTAGCACCCTCGTAACGCCCAAAATTGGTACCTAGTCGATTAGTTAATGTCTTAATGTCGAAAATTGAAAACTTTGAAGAATTTTTAAAAAAAATACGATCATTGTATTAAAATGTTAAAAATTTTGGGAAAAGAAACATATTTCACGTTAATCGAGACAAAAGCATCATATCTAGTAAGTTAGGACACAATGTCTTGAATTCCTGATACGCGAATGAATGCTAAAAATTTACTTTTTTTAAAAGATATTTTAGTTATTTCGGATTTAAAAGGATCACGATTAGTAAGTTAGGACACATCTTTTTTAATTCCCAAGATTGTTTAAAACTTGAGTTTGGAAATATTCACGTATTTAGATTCATTGTGAAAATCGAAACCCAGTAAGTTAGGGCACGACTTTCTCAAATCTATGTGCAAAATACTGCCTTTATTAATTTTTAGAAAAAAAATCCTCATCTCGGGAAAACAACGTGTCATATCCAACGCGTTAGGACACAACATATTGAATTCCCGATAATGAGCCTTTTATCATTTTTAAAGAAGTAATCTCGATTATTTAGATTCAACAAAGAAAATCGAAACCCAATACGTTAGGGCTCGATTCTCTCGAAGATCCCAAATACCGAGTATTACTTATATTTTTAAAATTTCTTTCTTGAAATCTAAATAAAAATGGGTGTAATGGAATAACAATGATAATGATGTAAGTAAAAATAATACAAGCAAAAACAAAAGATAAATAAATAAGAAGTCACATGTAAATAAATAAATAAATGAAGAAAATAAATAAAAGATATGTATATGGATTATAAAATATAAAAGCATAAATATTTACATATATAGGTATATAGATTATAAAATACAAAAAAATATTTAAAATATAAGTATTTACGTTATAAAAAAGTGTGTATGTACGAGCAGATATGCATTATAAAATATATGTGTATATATACATATTGTAGAAATTATAAATATAAAAGATACATGTATGTATGTATTTGTATATAGGGAAATAATAAAAGGTATATAGATATATATAGACATATATTACAAAATAAAAATGCGTTTGTATGTATGCATAAATAAATTATAAAAATATATGTACAAGCATAATGCATATATATAGATATATGTATATAGAATAAAAAATAAACCAAAAAAACAAAACTATTCAATATATTAACGAATAAATAAAAGGACAAATAAAATAAATAATAACAATAATTAATAATAATGATAATGATAATAAATGCTAATACAAAATTAATAATGATAGCATTAAAAATATTTAAACAATTAATTTAGTAGAAAAATGATTACAATAACAGATTAGGGATTAAATTAAAAATAAACAAAGTTTAGTGTCAAAATTTAAAAAGAAAAGCACTAAAAGGACCAAATCACAACACGCGTGAAAGGGAAGAGACCAGAAGGGCAAATATCCCTCCCTTCAAAACGCATTACTTTGATCAGGGCTAAAATGAAACAAAAATAAAGTTATGCAGCTAAATTAAAGAAACAAAAAGGGACCAGATTGCATTAAGGCACAAAAGCGGAAGGGTTTCGCGCGAAAATATCCCATTAATATGGAAACACGCGGATCCTGGGTTGCGGGTCGGGTCGACGCGCGGGTTATGGGGGCTAAACGGCGCCGTTTCATTCCTGGTATAAATATATATAAAAAATAGAAAAAAGAAAGAAAAAAAACTATCCTATTCAGTTTTAAAAAAAAACAGAGAAAGCTCTCAGCTTTTCTCTCTCGGTCCCCCCATCTGGCCTAGGTTTTTGGCCTTAGCCGCCGCCGCTTCCATGGCCAGTGGCCGGAGTTGCGCGAAATGGGCCTGTCGACATTCCCTTTACGGTGTCCCTGAAGACCAGGCCTTCTCAACCGCGGGACCAAGAGGAAAAAAGAGGAGACACCCCTCCCTGTCCGACTCCGGTGACGGCGAAGGCAACCTCCGACACCGGCCTGTCGAAGCGGTCAGGTATTTTTTCTTTTTCCTTTTAGTTTCGTTTTTGTGTTAAAAAGAGTAATGAAACAAACAAAAAGAAAAAAGAAAAATAAAGAAAATAAAAACGCCAGAATAGGTAAAGAACTGGAATCAACCTTTTTCTTAATTTTTTTTTATTTGCTTTTCATTCCGTTCTTTTTTTTACAAAAGTTTCGCCTTTTGTTTTATAGGCCGAAACAATGAACAACAAAAAAAATGAAAAATGAAAATACAATTTTTGTTTTCTACTGTGTTGTTAGCTCTGTTTGCAGGTATGTTCGTACGGTGACGTGGTGCGACGCGTACGGAGGCAGAGGCTGGCGTGGAGCGGCACTGGAAGCTGTTGCTGTCTAGGGTTTCTAAGTGCTTCTTGGTGTTGGGCCGTCGGGCTGGGGTTAGCCAATGGGCATTAGGCTTAGTGGGTTGGGGATATTGGGCTAGGCTAGTGGGTTAAAACGATTTGGGCCTATGTATTTGGACTGTTTTATTTGTAAATGGACTTTTAAGATTTTTGCTTTTATATTGGTTTTATTTATTTTAGTGGGCCCGAGTCAAAATTGGGCATTACAGCTGATATATAGGTGAATTGAAGTTTGTTCAAAAAATTTTAGTGTTTGGATGGTTAATTATGATAAAATGACTAAATCGTAAAAAATGTAAAAGTTAATCAGTATTCATTTTTAGTAACTAAATGGCTTAATTAAGGTACAAATTGGTAATTATGCCATAACTCTACAATGGTGGTCGGTTGGTGTGGTTTTCTAACATTAAATGATTTATTTTTAATTAAATAATTAAAATAAAAATAGTTAAAACATAAAATAATTAGGAAATGATCATCACTTTCATTTCTTTTCTTCTCCTAAAACTGAAAAAACCATGGATTAATGCTCCAAGGTTCGGTCAAGTTCATGTTTATGCATATAAGTCCTTTTGAAGCCCATTTTTCATAATTTTTATATTTTCGATATCGTTGTAGCTAGGTCCAGCTAACTCGTATCTTCGTTATCAAAACTATTAAAGTTCTAAAATGTTGTCATTGATGAAAATTCAAGCTTTTGATGTTTAATGGATGCTTTTGAAATTAGTTGTGAATAGGGATTAATTTGTTAAATAAATTTTGTTAGTTTTACATTTCAGGACTAATATGTAAAAATGTTAAACTTAGCATGAAATTATTGAAATTTTTAAGTGATTTAAGGCTGATATTGGATGGAATTAGAATTGGTTATGTATATCAGGGCTTAAATGTGAAACTTTTAATAGTTTTGATTTTAGGGACTAAATTGAACAAAGTGTAAAAGATTAAGGAAACTTTTTAAAATAGAAATTATAAGTCATATACATTAAAATGAGTATGATAACTTATTTTTTAATTTAATAAATTTAATTTAATTATTATATAGATCAAGGATTGAATCGTACGGAGGATAATAAGGGAAAAGGAAAAATCGGGGATTAGTCCTCATGAGTCAACTGATAGTGTATCTTAGGTAAGTTCATAGATTAGATATATATATATGTTTACATGTTCATTTTATATGTTGTATGAATTAATTAATTAATTTGTGATTGAATTATTAATATGAAATTAAGAATATTAACTATTTAAGGTTGAATGTAAGGTGAGTAAGATTTACTTGAAATGTGATGAATGTATATGTAAATAAGTATAATTCATGCTATCTTGAATTAGATAAAATTGATATGTGATCGAATATTTAATATCGATTTGTAATGATAAATTGTTTACAATTAAGTATAATGTGAAAGAGTATTTAATTGGAAATTGATGAATGATTGTGAAATATGAATTATATGATCTTGAAATAGATGTAATGGAATTACAGTGTGTGTACGGATATTATGGAAGTGCCTCTAATTTTTTAATGTGATAAATTTAGTTAAAGTTCCTGTTTGAACGTAGCAAATGATTAGGATACAATTGGCATGCCAATAGGGTTACTTGCACGTTGTACGGGATATATGTGTGATGGTACTAAGATATTACTGATTATATCGGAATCCAACATGAATGAGTATAATTGTCTTTGTTAAGTAGCATGAATGAGTGATTTTGGTAATCGGATTTGGAACCTTATTGATGATTAAATTAGTTTCATATGATGATTGCATACTTAGTTATTAATTGGAATAGATAATATGGTTAATAGATCATGGTTGAATTATGACATGTTTGTAATGGATTGAGTGAGTTTTATGCAGGTCATATGTGTACCTATTTGTATCTATGAATTAAGATATAGCTTTGGGCATCAAATGAATTTTCAAACTTGTAATTTTTGACCAATTGGATAAAAGTATCGATACTAGAGACCAAGGTATCGATACTTGACCAAATGAACAGTGTTTTCAAATTACAGAATGCCAAAATGGTATCGATATTGATTTTGGTATCGATACCTATTACAAAAATATCAATACTTTTTTTTAGTATAGTTACTTAGTTCAAATTTTTGGAAAATTTACAGTTTGATCCTTTTTCATGCTCAAATTTAATCCCTTATATTTAGAAGTTTGATTTAGTTCTGTGTTCATTTTTAATAACTAATGTGTGCATTTATATGACCGTAAAATGTTTTATATTGCACGTGATTGTTCTAGATTTATTCGTTGCATCTTGTAGCTCGATTTGGCAATCAGACCGAGTATGGATGTTACAAACCATTTCCTGATCTTAAAAACTTTAACCGCTAAAAATATTTGGTTTACATTTGAGGTATTCTTGAGTTGTCAGTGATGCGATATCACTCCGAGCCACACACATTTCATATATCATGCCAAGATGAGATCATTGCCTCCGAAGCTTATCCTAGGGAAGTCGGTTAGGGGGTGATTTTGCTTTCTACGGTCAATGGTGGAAGTTGATGTGGAAGTCTCAATTGACGACCGTTATGCGATAATAGATTGGGGTGTAACGAGAGAGCTAGTTGACGATCGTTACGCCGCCACAAGCTCAATCTTTTCAAATACCCAAAAATGATGCCCTATAAATATCATACAAAAGTTTGAGAGCATATTCATACGGAAAAACTCTAGGGCTGCTCGTTATAATCAGTGCAATTTTTTTCTCCTTTTCCAGGCAACCAGTACCTTTAGCCTTCCTTCTTATTCTAATGCTGACACCGTCGTGAACACAATAGGACTCTTAAGCGGGGAACGGCTTTGCGATGCAGTAAAGGTGATGCTTCTTTTGGGGCGACGACAATTGTCATTATTAAACAACCCATTAATAACTACAACTGCTGCAGCGCAAACCCAAGTTTAACCTCTACTATGTTGAAACATCCGCTCTCCACCTGAGAGCCCTATTGTATCCACCTTGGTAAGAATGGAAGGTTAAAGATACCTATAGTTTGGAAATAAAGAAAGAAAATTATGTTGATTACAACGGAAATCCCAAAAGTTTTTCCATATGATTATGGCATCAATCTTATGTATGGTATTTATAAGGCATCATTTGCGGGTACCCAAAATGCTTGACCTTCTGACCACATAATGATCGTCACTGGGGCCACGGTTATACTCCAACTCATGACCGTATCACGGCTGCGGACTAGGACCTCTACCTAGACTTCCACCCCTAGTCATATCAAGCATTATTAGCCCAAAATTGGATTTCCCCACAATGGGTTCCTTAGGTGATAGTCTTATCCCGCCATGACATATGAAATGTATGTGTACTAATGCGCGTTATCACATCTCCGACCCCTCGAAACTACCTAAGAACTTCCGCTATTTCAATCGAAAACTCTGAACACTTTCAAAATACCCTAAACCCTAATAAAAACAAAAATCCTAAAAACCCTAACCCTGGAGAGAGAAAGTGAAGTGTATCCAGCTAGATGCGTTTTCCTACCATCTGTGCAAAAAGGTCACCCAATCGGGCACGCTTTCACTTTCACTCTCCTAAAACGGCCTATTTCCCTAATTAGAGTTAAAAACATCCTAAAGGCCTAATTTTAAAAAATTACGTATTCTATTAATTTAGCCATATTTTCGATATATAGAGAAGGTTATCAATTATAACAAAATTAACAATGTGAAATTAAAGTTAAAAAATAAGATTACGGGATTAAAAATTATTTACAATTTTAGCCTTTAAATTCTTCATAAATATATGCAACTTAGTATGAGATTAAAAAGCATTACTTGAGAAAAATAACTAATCTCTTCTCCTCATGGTCAAAAGAATTATTTATCTCCTTCTCGTTAAGGCTAAATGTCATTAATTTAGCAAAATGCCGAATAAATTTCTGATAATTTGACCTGATCATAGGTCGAGTCAGGTCAATGTAAAATTTTAAGTTTGTTTTCTAGTTCATCTCGATTTGTCAAATAGGTCTAAAATTCTGCTCAAGTCCAGTTCAGATTAAAAATGCTAAACCCGAGTTTGACTCAGTCCGCCCGTATTACTTTTTTAAAATTATTTTTTATATAAAAATAAATTTTAAAAATATAATACATCAAATACACTAAAAACATTAAAATAAATGTTTCCCAAAAAATTGAAAATAAATTAAAAATATCTTTATACTTAAATAACACTAATATAATTTCAACTTAGCAAGTAAATGCCTCTAAAATAGTAGCAAAATTAACAATAAAACAAAAGTTAAACAATATCCAAACAATAACAATAAAATAGTAGCAATATAATTACGAAATGACAACAAAACAACTGATTTAGGCCAAGTCAAGCTTGGACAAAAAATCTTTTCTGAGGCCCAACCTATTTAGAAAACGGGCCTTATTTTCTATCCAATTCATTTTTTAAATCTATATTTTTATCAAAACCTTCTTACTTTTCGAGCAAACTTCCGAATTCAAGTAAGTGACCCAATCCATAATCAAGTCTAATGAAAACTAATGAAATAAATCTTCATTTTCGTTTCTCTACAATGACATTACCAATTTTATTGTTGTGAAATATAATAATAAATCTTTAAAAAATTAATCTTCATATATGATATTCATCTTTTTTTTTTTAAAGAGCTATTAACTTCCCATGGTAGTTTTTTAATTGTAACTTCCATTCGGAATTTATTACATTTAAGAAAATCAACGTGATGTCATAAATAATTTGTTTTACATCTTTCACTCGCACTTAATGGTTACAACATTCTCAGAATCAATTTCAAGAGATCGTCGTCTCTTCTCCGTATAATTTTCATTCAACAAAATATGTCATACAACCAATATAGTTGATAATTATAAGAGCTAGCAACTATGCATGATAACTCGAAAGTTTAAATAAAATATGTATGTAGTATATTGGATTGATTTATTCATATTACAAGTTTTTCATAATTTCTTTATAAGTATAAAAAGTCCATAAGAAAATTAAAAAAATCAATTAAGTCCCTCAATTTAATTAAAAATATTAATTAAGCCCTTTCATTTACGGTTCCATCTTTGATCACGTTGATCGTTAAAATCAATTGACGAACTAATTAGATGGCAACACATGACAACCCATGATTTAATCTTTCATTTTTCTAGTAAAACATATTTAAAAGATCATAAATTTATAAAACTTATAAAAACTTATAAAATTATTTAAAAAATCATAAAAGTTATAGATATTATAAATGTCACACCCGAAAATGTCAAATCCTAAGATGTATAGGAGACTTGAGTATTAAATTGAAAAGCTTTCTAATCAGATGGGCTCTTTTTGTAAATAAAAGCAAATGGTGGGTTGTATGGAAAAAAGGGTTGGATTTCAACCTTAGTTCGGTTGCTTGAACTAAAAGGCTTTTTAGTGTGAGAGACAGTGATGAGGGATATCTCCAGGTAACTGTTGAATTGGTTTTGGTGAAGGTAGTACGGGTGTATATAGGGGAGGTGTTACTCTCCGATATCACCTTTTTTTTTTTCATTTTATGTTCTTCTTGATTGAAAAACAAGTTTGGAAAACACAAGGGAAAATAAGTTTAAAAAAAATCAAAGTTTTGAAAATTTTTCCAAAACTAGATCTTGGTTGTGATATCTAAAGTAATAAACAACCCTTTGGAGGCAAAGGGTGGATTGTTAGTGTGGACGATTTGGAAGATATTGGAGGACATGTATGGTTAGGTTCCATTTGTATATTTGGTGGAATCTGTCATATCTTAACCAAACCTTTTACATGGGTTCGTTGTGCACTTGTATGGTTGGGAGGGGCTTACTTGTCTTATAGTTTAGGTGCCTTATCCGTTTTTGGTTTCATTGCTTGTTGCTTTGTCTAGTTTTTAATACCATTTATCCTAGTGAGTTTTATGAGACCACTGGACCAGAAGCTTCTCAAGCTCAAGCATTTACTTTTCTAATTAGAGACTAATGTATTGGGGCTAACGTGGGATCCGCTCAAGGGCCTAGTAGGTTAGGTAAATATCTAATGCTCCTTAGTTAGAAACTCTAAGAGGCCCCAATGGTTTCGACTTGTGTAGCTTGAAAAAATACATGCAACCTTGGCTAGAACAGTGTTCTGCGGAATATATGACGCATGCTCCTTTAGGGTCTTTAAATTCTATAGGTGGCATAGCTACCGAGATCAATGCAATTAATTATGTCTCTCCGAGAAGTTGGTTAGCTACCTCTCATTTTGTTCTAGGATTCTTCCTATTCGTGGGTCTTAATCAAAATTGTATCTTTTTTTATTCATCTGGGATGAAAGCTTCAAATCAGAAAATTTTCCACAAAATTACCAATGGGGTAATTTCACAATTTGTTTAAACTTCTGGGTCAAGTTATAAATAAGAAAAATATCTCTAAAAATCTTCTGAAATAATTCAAGCGTGTAAA
Organism: Gossypium hirsutum; assembly: GCF_007990345.1. Lineage (NCBI taxonomy): Eukaryota > Viridiplantae > Streptophyta > Magnoliopsida > Malvales > Malvaceae > Gossypium > Gossypium hirsutum. The sequence continues at coordinate 12,661,362 of NC_053442.1, read as the reverse complement.
AAATAATGACCTAAGACTCTTTTTATATAGGGAGAGTTTAGAGAATTCAACTATGATTAAACTTAATCACTTTAATATTAAATTTAAAAAATACTATCAAAATAAGTATCAAATTAAATTTAATATTAAATCTATTACAATAGTATTATTTTTGGAATAGTTAATCTGAAATCAAATTATCTGACGGAGTCCCAATAGAAGTGTAATTCTTCCACTGCTCAACCACCAAAGAACTGTCATCGCTGACCATCCGTCGGCCACTGGAATGTTGTCGTCGCAATCGCCGACACTGTCGTGCCTAGTGGTGCCATCGCAGGTTTGAAACCCTCACGGCACCCCAAGCCGGTTCGGCTGTTGCCAGTGAAGGCCCGATTAGTCCGGTCCAAGCACCGGTTCGACCATTGGCCCAGTTTCACATACCTGGTCTGATTTGACCAATTTTTGGGTCTCGATCTCGTTTTGGGTTCCCGAGTCCAATTTTCAATCTCAGGTCCAATTTTCAAGTTCAATTACCCATTGAGCCAATTGTTTAACTTGAAAATTAATTTTCAAAAATATTATATTGATTTTAATTAATTTGATTAATTTAATTTTACTTGATCAAAATTAATTTTCCTAAAAATCATTAAGATTTTTCAAAATTAACTTTTCAAGAAAATTCTTTAATTAAAATTTTTAGTTGAACAATTTTCACGACTGCCTAATTCAATTATACATCGAATAAATCGACTCAATTAAATTATTTCCAAAGTCGTAAAATTTTCTTCTAATTCAAATGCAGTCCGATCGAGCTTTTCTTGAGCTAATGGGGAGAGCAATCGGACATATACAATTAGGCTCTAGTACTTGTAATTATATCCAAAAGCATCATTCCGATAATTCACAATTACTTAATCATGGAGTCAGTCCACAAGAAGTATCATGATTGAAAACTCCTTATTTTATACTCTTTACGAAAGCAAATCATCCAACTGCTTTGTCCAATGATCTCGTCATATGTGTGCTACCTTCATATGATATCCTTAATTCCTTTGATTTAAATCCGTTCACTCAATACAATCCTATTTTACCTCATTGTCACCATTGTTTCTTCTTAATGATTAATATGATCACTGTCAACAAAATACTGTGATAAATTGCTTGTACAAGAATAAGAAATGTTTGGCGTAATGTCTGTCATGCATGAACTTTAGTATTGGTTGAATGCTTGTGTATGAAATGTGTGTGTATGAATTATATGTGGAGTTGTGGAGGTCTGACGATGTGTAATTGAGACAGGAGATGGAGAAGGGATTATGATATGTGATTTGTCTCCGGTAGGGCATGTAAATGCAAACTGGAATAGGCAAATGACTCTGGCCTTGTAGGGGAACACTTGTGTTCGAATTAACAAGGATGATTTGCGAAGGTTTGGCGGACTATATGGAGAAAGATGCGCACCAGTATATGAGATCCCTTTTGGGACATACGAATGAATCCGAGTCCATGGCCATGACAAGATCCAAGAAAGTCCACAAAATAGTTCACGTTTATGAATCCGCCAAACGTGCTTAGATGGCATAATCCAGTGGAGATTCGTGAGATAAAATCGCGTATATAATCCATATATATATGTGTGTGTGTGTTTGCATCTATGCCTCTGCAAATATGGGATCCGCATAATAAGTTCGCCACGAATGAGTTTGTTCTCTTGTAATCTATTATTATGTGCGAATCCAAAGGTACGAGTTATCTGTGTGTGTAAAATCGTATATGAAAAATATGAAAGTTCGTCATGACTATCTCATATGTATGATTCCATAAATAGGGGATTCGTTCTTAAAAATCTATCTACGTGTTATCTGTTTAAAGAGAAGATCACCAAGAATGGGTTCTGTTATTGCGAAACAAAGTCAGGATGTGACGGACCACCAGATCTGTCTACTCAATTGAGATGAGTAGACTTTATTAATCCGTAATAGGGTCTTCCTTATGAATTTTCTGGTATGTTTCATAAAGCATGAATCCACATATTTGATTCTGAAACATGAATCCATAAGTATCGTAATACGAATTTGAGTCCGTTAGGACAAGCTGCTAATAGTAGTCGCAACAGGGACTATTCGCCAAGATCGATCTTATTTGATTCTATAATTATTGGTGCAAGGTGTACTATAGGAATTATCCATGAGTTATCTTTTGCAAGTTCTCAAGTAAGAATCCGTAAGGATTTCACATAAGAGTTCACAAAAGCAACTAGTGAAGTTAGAATTCGCAAGGATAATCCGTCAAGAGATCAGTTGCAATTAAATATGTATTCTGGTATTACATCTATGAAATCTAACCAGTTGAAGCTTTATGTGCACAAGGCTTCACATAGCCATACATGAAATCTTCTGTTTTCAAGTCGTCAATAGTAGATCAACTGCAATCAAGTAAGATGAATTGTTCTCCAGGGTGCATAAATAAATAAGCAACGATATCATTGAAGATGATGTGCCAAGTAAAAGTGAGCCAATTCGTGTGATATAAATACTACACCAATGAGATTGGCGTACCGTCCTAATTCAGACATATCAAACTTGAATTCTGAGCCATGAAATATAAGTGTGATAGCGTTGGATAATAAAGTATGAAAACTCACTAAGTTTATTAGAACTTACATGTGTTGTTATGAATTGCAGGTACAAAAGGAAACTGGATAGTACGAGGAAGGACCAGGCCAGAATCTGCCATGCTCAAACGAACATGACCCTTAGAAGTAAAATGCATACAATGGGGTGACCTAAAGGCGGAGCCCCAGGGTCTCAATTGTATTTGTAATTAAGTTGTCAGAAAATAATTTCAATGCACATAATATTAAACAATAAAAAATCAAAATCAAAATAGCGAAGAAAGAACCAATACGATGACAAACTCCAACTTTAGGTGCAATATTGATTTCAGTATTGATCATGGATTGTATAATATTTTCTTACTCATTGATAAGTCAATTATAGCAATCAAAGAATAATTTCAAGTCACCAATCTTTCCTTAGATGATCAATTAACTCATAGAACAACTCAAACAATTAACCATTTCCAATCTAACAATCGTGAGATGCTTCTAGAGTTTAATTCACCAATAGCCTTATGAATTAAAAAGACCTAACTCTAATCAATAAACTCAAATTTTCATTTAAATTAGATTACTCATTTATAAAGCACGACTCGATCTCCTTATTTCAATAAAATTATGTCCATTTGTTACTATTTGTTAGAACAAAAAGACAATTACAGATCTATTCATTTTAACTAAGGACCAATAAACTCAAACTAGAAACAATACTAAGAATAATAATAGATGGTAAAGACCTAATCCTATAAACAGAGGGTGAGTAAGTATCCATTGTAAAAAATATGAAGAGTGCTTTAATCTAATAATTTTAGAAAAATTGAAATATCTGACTAGAAAATAAGAAAATTAGAAAGGGTTTCTCATTTTGTTTGGGAGATGCGGAATTCTTCCTTTATAAAGAAGAGTTTTATTCTAACTTTCTCTCTAAAAATGATAAAGATAATACAAAATAAAATCAGAAAATGATAAAATTATCAATAATAGTACTTATATTCCAAGAGGATTTTCTACAAAAGCAGTTGTCCCAAAATAATCTCCATAATCAAGCTTCCCTTTGTTGTCCACACCACCTTGCCTCCATGTTTCGGTCAAACGTCAATTATAAGCCAATTGCACAAATTAACCTAAAAATATGTCAAATATGCACACTAACCATTAATATTTATTTATTGAGCAATATGAATTCTTTATAATATTTTTTTCTCTCCTAACAAACCAATGGTGAAAACTTGTTCAAATAGATAAGAAACTTTAAGTGAACCATTTAGACCCCACCAGGCTTGGGTTTTCGTTCAGACTGACCGTTTCCAAAACGCAAAAATAAAGTTTCTCCACTATGGTTGTGAAATTCAGAACAGGAGTTTGAAGATTTGTGGCCATTAATATATAAACAAATCAACTCAGGTTGCTTCTTCATAAAACACTAGACAAACATGATAAGAACAACTTTGACTTAGGGTTGATTTTCACCCTGACGAATATTCACGGCGGGTGATTGGTAATATAAGAATATAAGATTTGGGATCCTTAATGACGCCCATGGTTCAACACTTGACTGCTGGAACTTGCCTGATGTGGACATAAACCTGATTTCAAAGACTCTGAAAAGACTAGTAAAATAGAAAAATAATTATCCTAAACTAGAAAATGGAATTTTAAATAGGTACATTAAGAAGAAGGTGTAAGAGTGTCATACATGTTGCGGAAGCGACGATAATATTAATAACAATATTATCAGAAATATTTAGATAATTATTATGCCAACAATTATACTAAGAAAATTCCCAGTTAAATTGGAGGGGTCACAATGGTCCCGCTTAAAACCCAACAACTAGACAGAACTCACTTAGATATTTATAGCAATAATAACTAAATAAATATAACCAACATAAAGCTATTAAATAAAAGCAAACAAATAAGAAATAAAATACCAGAGATTTAACGAGGTTCGGCCAATTTAGCTTACGTCCTCGGACACTACCAAATCAATATTTCTTCTAGAAATATTACAAAGGAGAAGATTTTGGGATGATACAACCAAAGGGGGAGGGGTTCTATATATAACAAACCAAACCCCCTCCCTTTCTATCTTTTCCTAATGTGGGATATTGCCAATATTCAACAAATCTCCACCTTGGCGATATTCCACATCTTCGAACATCTTCTCATAACACTAACTTCAATAGTGTCTTCAAATTTGCAACCAATCGCCTTCTTCCCTTTTGGTAGTTGTGCCAGCTTCCACGTCTTGTTTTTCTCTAGAGATTGCATTTCCTCTTCCATTGCACCTAACCATCTATTATTCTCTAAACTCTGAATGGCTTTGGTGTAAGTGGATGGAATATTATCAACAACTGGAAGTGCATAAGCTACCATGTCAGTGAAACAAGCTGGTTTCTGAATTTCTCGTCTCTGCCTTCTGACTGCAATTGGCTCTGATTGCTGTTGAGGTTCTTGGGTAGAAACCTCTTCCTCATCTGACTCTGCATCTGCCAATGAAGAATCACTAGTGGTACCTTCTGCTGGAATTACCACACTCTGCTCAAACTCCACCTGCTGCGGAGTACACTCCACCTGCTGCGAAGTACTACTCACTCCTTCTGGATTTACCTTATTCAACATGGCAGATTCATGAAAGGTAACATCCCTACTGATTATCGTCTTCTTTGCCTCTAGACACCACAAACGATATCCCTTAACACCAGCATTGAAGCCCATGAATAGAGCCTTCTTTGCTCTTGGATCTAACTTTGATTCTTTCACATGATAATATGCAATAGAACCAAAAATGCGCAAGGTGTCATAATCAGTAGCAGGTTTTCCATACCATTTCTCCAAAGGAGTCTTGCCATTTATAGCAGATGATGGCAAATGATTGATGAGATGTTGAGCGTACGTCACAGCCTCAGTCCAAAACTTTCTATCTAATCCAGCATTAGATAACATACATCGAACTTTCTCCACAAGCGTTCGATTCATACGCTCTGCCACCCCATTCTGTTGCGGTGTTCCACCTACGGTGAAGTGCCTTACTATGCCACAATCTTGGCATATCTTCAGGAAAGGATCGCTTTTATATTCTCCACCGTTGTCTGATCGGAGAACCTTAATCTTCCTTCCTGTCTGATTTTCAACTTTAGTTTTCCACTTAAGGAAAACTTCAAGCACCTCATCTTTGTTCTTCATAGGAAACACCCAAACTCGTCTGGAAAAATCATCAATAAAGGTGACAAAATAACGTCTTCCTCCAAGTGATGGAGTCTTGGACGGTCCCCATACATCAGAATGCACATAATCCAGAATACCTTTAGTATTGTGAATCCCAGTGCCAAATTTCACCCTTCGTTATTTTCCCAGAACACAATGCTCGCAAAATTCAAGTTTGCAAGTCTTTGTACCTTTCAATAATCCTTGCTTGGCTAGAGTTTGCAAGGATTTTTCACCAGCATGGCCCAAACGCATATGCCACAGCTGTGTTGCCTCAGCGTCCTTCTTGGTACTCGTAATTGCTGCTGCTGTTGTCCCGACCACTGTACTACCTTGGTAGTAATACAGATTGTTCTTTCTTATGCCTTTCAACATCACCAATGCTCCTGAAGTTGCTTTAAGAACTCCATCTCGTATTGTCACAACTAGGCCTTTAGATTCTAACGACCCCAAAGAGATGAGATTCTTCTTCAACTTTGGGACATATCGTACATCCCGCAAAATTCTAGTAGATCCATCATGACTCCTCAGTTTAATTGAACCTATCCCGGCTATTTTACATGTGTTATCATTACCCATGTAAACAACCCCTTCATCTAGTTTTTGAAATTCAAAGAACCATTCCCGAATGGGACACATATGATAGGAACAACCAGAATCCATGATCCACTCATCTGCATATAATGTTGAAGATGTCATACTAAGAGAAAAGTCTGACTCTGCTTCACTATTGCATTCTGCAACATTTGCATCTTGCGGAGTCTTCCCTTTTTTCTTCAATTTTGGACAATCTTTCTTCCAATGTCCTTTTTCTTTGCAAAAAGAACATTCATCTTTGGCAACAGCTCGACCTTTGGACTTTCTTCTCTTCCCCTTAGACTGACTTTGCTGACGACCTCTTGTTACCAATGCTTCCACTGCTGCTTCACCTGAACCTTTCAACTTATCCTTTCGGCGTAGTTCATAGCTATACAATGCAGCAGTTACTTCATTGAAAGTTACTTCCGATTTTCCATGAAGTAGAGTAGTTTCAAGGTACTCAAACTCCTCAGGAAGCGATCCCAACAACATTAACGCCAAGTCTTCGTCTTCAAAAGTCACATCCAAATTCAACAAATCAGCCACCAGCTGATTAAAATTGGTAATGTGCTCGTTCATCGTGGTACCAGGAACATAACTGAAACGAAACAGTCTTTTCTTCATATGTAACTTATTTTGACTGTTCTTCTTCAGAAATTTCTCCTCCAATGCTTTCCACAATTTACTTGCAGAAGTCTCTTTACTGAATGTATACTTCTGCTCTCTGGAAAGACATGATCGAATTGTACCACATGCCAATCGGTTGATGGTCTTCCATTCTTTATCATCAACCCCTTCTGGTTTTTCTTCCTCAATGGCAATATCTAGACCCTGTTGAAAGAGGGCATCTAGAAGCTCACTTTGCCACATGCCGAAATGACCTGTTCCATCAAAAATTTCCACTACAAATCTCGTATTTGCAGTTCCAATCCTCGGCAAAATGTACGAAGTGGAAGTTGTTGATATGGATGGTTTTTCTTCTGTCATTTTTGCCATAGCTTCTACTTAATAGCCACCAAATGCAGAATACCCACAAGCTTTAGGAAATGTTTCTGATGTGTAAGATCAGACTAAGCTGCAAACACAGAGCATACTACAAAACCTTGGCTCTGATACCAATTGTTGCGGAAGCGACGATAATATTAATAACAATATTATCAGAAATATTTAGATAATTATTATGCCAACAATTATACTAAGAAAATTCCCAGTTAAATTGGAGGGGTCACAATGGTCCCGCTTAAAACCCAACAACTAGACAGAACTCACTTAGATATTTATAGCAATAATAACTAAATAAATATAACCAACATAAAGCTATTAAATAAAAGCAAACAAATAAGAAATAAAATACCAGAGATTTAACGAGGTTCGGCCAATTTAGCTTACGTCCTCGGACACTACCAAATCAATATTTCTTCTAGAAATATTACAAAGGAGAAGATTTTGGGATGATACAACCAAAGGGGGAGGGGTTCTATATATAACAAACCAAACCCCCTCCCTTTCTATCTTTTCCTAATGTGGGATATTGCCAATATTCAACAATACATGCATGCATTCATGTGTCGGATGGAGACGTTTTGCTTCAACGTTGAATTGGGTCAAGCTTAACCAACGCAAGTTTCGTGATTTCTCATACAGCAATTAAATTTGCTGACTGCCTTCCCTCAACTTCATCAACACTTCACCTTAATCATCAACCAACTTTATTAATGTTTACAACTTTTTCTAAATTTACCCCTTATTCATTATTATTCATATGAAATTGTGATTCCACATCTATTTTCAATATGAGAATAACAAATCAAACATTTCTTCCTGATTTTTAATATTTTTAGTTGGATTTGGTCATGGACCTTTCACAAAGAGTCAAACTGTTTTTATTCAATGTAAATGCCAATTAAAACAATAATTTCATATGATAATTCATGTGTACTTCATGTTGACATATTGTAGTACATCAAATATAAAACTTAGGAAATAGGACAACCCCCACGACTAATTATTCACAATGTGCTTCATTAAACTTTACATAACCTTGGAAACATCCAAGTATAATTCATTAAGAGTTACAGTCTCCATTAGATATATCCTAAAAGTTCTACTTAATTTCCCTTCTTTTCTTAAAAATAATTTCCCGGCTTCATTTTGGATGAACTCTAGGCTATATTGATATGCATGGATCACTACAATTGGGTTAATATTATAAAGTACTGTTAGCCAGCTTTATAAGTTGAGCATGGAGCAAGTTTCGCTACTTTTCACTATATTTGTTGACCAGAGGCAGTGAAAAGATAGTGAGGGCCCTCAAAATCAAGCTGGTCCAATAAGATTCCTTGATCTTCAGCACCTCCATCAATAAACCAAGCGGTGGAATCGTTCTCCGGGGCAAAGGAAGACGAATTGCAAAGAATTGAAACTTCTTGAGAAGATGATGACATACTGTAATTGTCATTAGCAGTACTGGTGATGCTATATTCCATAAGCCCTGGAAGAGTAAACTGATCAATCTGGTCCAAAACCAGCCCTGGATAATCATAATTTTGCTGGTATTTCATGTTTATCATGTAAGAAGACGATGTAGTAGTTGTAGTACTGCCATTAACAAGAGCCTCAGCTTCAATAGGAACCGAAGTAGTAGAGCTGTCAGTGATTGTTGATTCATGATTGTTGCTGTTTTGGTCGACTCCACTCTTTGCTGCAAATAGTTTTTTCTTCAGCTTGGTGTTCCAATGGTTCTTTATATCATTGTCAGTTCTGCCTGGCAGTTGGGCTGCTATCAAAGACCACCTAAACCAAGAATATTGCAGTATTGGGTTATTTTCAGATATAAACAAATCCCCCATCAAAATTAGGTGTTGAATTGACACTTGCCTGCTTCCTATGCTACTATAGAGGGAGCATATAATGTTGTCTTCTTCGTCCGTAAATCCTCCATGCTTGATGTCTGGTCTTAGATAGTTAAGCCACCTTAGGCGGCAACTCTTCCCACAGCGTTTAAGACCTAAAATATAGAAATTAATTATCACATGAAAAAAAAAAAGTACATACTTTATGTCTAAAAGGATAAGAGCTACAAGTATAATCACAATAATACTAACTGATTCAAATCACCACAAGTAAAATTAATCCATGCAGAAAAATCATGATTGGCGTTAAACCCCAAGCCCCAAAGTTAAAAGAAGAAAAAGACCTGCTTTGCGGGGAAGGGCAATCCAATTGCCACCGGTGCCATGTTTGGCAAGGTAGTTTCTGAGGGTATCATCTTCATCAGGTGACCATGGCCCTCTTTTCACGTTGGCTTTGTCACAGCATGGAGCTCTTCCCATGGAAGCCACCTAGTGTTGTGACCACACAAATTCAAGCAAAGCACAAAGAGAAACTTTGAGAGAGGGAGAGTGAGTGAGAGATTGGAAAAAGGGCTGAGGTGCTTGGTATGAGAGAAGACAAGGTCTTAAAGCTAGCAAGGTAAAGAACTCTAGGGAACTTGACTTATTGACTTGTTCATACATATAAAAAATGAAAAGAAACCAATAGGATATTTTTCTCCGTACAAAACAAATTTGGTTTGTTGGAGATGAAGGGAAGTGAAAGCGGGTGCATGAGAGAGCACGGAGATTTCATGCAATTGTTGTCAGCTGCAGTACAGACTCGTTGGCAGGTTTTTTTCTTACATATGCAGATATCATTCAGAAGACTCAAACTCTTTATCTTTCTTCAACTTTCACGCGGTTTCTGCTTCATCATGTTCCCCATTTTTTATAAAACTAATTTTATATTTGGTAGCCTTTGCATTGCATGTATGTGAATAATATATGCATTGTATAATATTTGATAATTTTTTATTATTTATGTGAATTTGTTCATAATGATAATAAACATTTTTTTTAACTTTTATATCCGTTTTTATTGTTGAATTTATAATTATTCTCATCAATATTATTATCTTCATACTTCAAATTTACATTCTCACAGAACGATTTTCAAGTGCTTCATAAATCAATTATGAGATTATAAAATCAAAATTTTGAACCACAACAAGTTGGGCCGAAATTATTAGTCCGAAGGCTAAGCTTATAGTAGATGGTTAGACCCCAACATCCTCGCTAATGCAACTGAGATGTTTACCTTCCAATGAAATCAAATCCATTAATCTGCCAAGATTCATCACAATGAAATGAACTCCACCAAACATAACGTGGCTTAAGTTTAACCTTCGATCAGAAACCTTGGTTCAACAAGAGCTGGAGTTACTATTCGTGATTCCAAAGGAAGATGGATGGCTGGTTGTCACAAGTTTATCTAAAACAAACCTCAACATTGCTAATCTAATTGTGGAAGTTGATGCTACTTTTGTCATTAGTCTCATTAATCCAGTTTGCTCAAATTTACTTCTTTCATACCCTGGTGAATGATTGCAGGATTTTATTGGAGACCCGACTGCTCCACATTTTCAGGGAGGGAAATTGTTGCACAGGAAAGTAATCCTTGTTTGCTTTGTAATTTTAGTTCTAGGGACTTCCAAAGACTTTGTTGTTTATTTTCAGATGCCGAGCTTGATGCTCCATTTTGTTAAAGTCGATATGGCTGGCATTGCTATTTTTAGAACTGCTATTTAAGTTATGAATGAACTACTCTTTTATGACCCAAAAAAAAAAGAACAAGAAGATGGTTTTAATTAAGGATAAATTACACCTAAGGTCACTATACTATTCGTAAGTTTATGGTTCGGTCACTTAATTTTAAAAAGTTACAAAATGATCAAGTCACTAGGTTGTTAAAATCATTATTGTAGGGCCTTACCTGTTCATACCACCTGCACCAATCGAAAACTCTCCTTCTCCTCCCCTTCTACAATTCTGTCTTTTTTTCATGAAACAGTTTTAAACGTCATAAATATGCAAACCAAAACTCAAACAGCTTTCTTCTCCAATCCAATCCCTAACATTGACCGTCAAATTAACTTGAATCTAAGTTATATTCTTCTACCGAGGGGTGAGCACTCGATCAAATAAAAAAATTTCGAGTTAATCGAGTTGACAAATCATATTTTATCATCCTAATTTAATTTAATTTTTTCTCGAATCGAGTCGAGTGAGATAGAATTCGAATCAAATCGAATATATTAATTTGTTCGAATTAAATTAAAAAAATGACTTTGTGTCCTTGTAGCTACTGTCACCCACCGTAATTAAATTTGTTGTTAACTTTCATCTCGTCATAATTTATTTATTAATATTTTATATACGGTTTAGCTTCTTTGCTTGCTTAGTTACTTCAAAAAAAAGTTATTGAGGTTTGGTGGAAGTAAAAATTTTGGGGAAAAGTAAAAAGAAAAATATTTTTGGGGTTTGGAGAAGTAAAAGTTTTGGGGAGAAAGTAAAAAAGAAAAAAAATTGGGGGTTTAGGGGGAAGTAAAAGTTTTTTTGGGGTGAGAAATAAAATGAAAAAGTTTTTGGGGATTTTGGGAGAAATAATTTGGTATTTGATTTATTCGAATTATTCAAGTTATTCAAATTCGAAATTCGAAAAAAATTTCGATTCAAATCGAATTTTGCTTACCTCTATTTCTCTACTCGTTGATGGGCACTGGTCCACTGTACCAATTGTCAAATCATTGCTTGTAGCTAACTAACCGGACTTTTTTTTTCTAAAGAAAAGCTTAAAAGCCCAGTGACTTGTATAAAAACTTTTGAATAGTTTAATGACTTAAATGAAAAATTTTAAATTATTCTATAACCATTTTGTAACTTTTTAAAGATAAGTGACCAAATCATATTAAAATATAATATTATGGATATATTAAAATTTGACGATTAGTATTGTTTCATTTGTTTTATATTAAAATTTAATTATTTCATATAGTATAGATAATTTGAGGACTACTCTTGTTTCGTCTGTTTTTACATTTTTTTGTTCACATACAAATATTTCACGGGCATGGCTAGGGGTGTTCATTCGGTTAACCGACCGGTTAACCGACCCGAAATTACTATAACCGAATTAACCGACCTTCCAAAAATTTTAACCGTTAACCGAACCGATTTTTTTTTAAAAAAATTTAACCGAACCGAAATTTTTTCGGTTAATAAGGTCGGTTAACCGAATTAACCGAAAATTATGTATTTTTTATTTTTGGTTAAAAATTACCCGAATTACCCGAATTACCCGAATTACCCGAATTAACCGAATTACCGAAAAATACCCGAATTTTTTTTATTTTTTATTTTTAAAATTTAAAAAATTTATAAATTATTAAAGTAAATTGGGTTTTAGACTTTAGTAAATTGGGTTGTCTTTTAGTTTTAGTTTTATTGGATTGGGTAATTGGGTAAACTTTAGTTTTAGTTTTATTGGGTTGGGTAATTGAGTTTGGGTTGGGTTGGATAATTTTATTTATTAATTTTTTCGGTTAACCGAAAATTTTCGGTTAACCGACCGGTTTCGAACCGAATTAACCGTTAACTGAAAAATCATAAAAAAATTAACCGACCCCCGACCGAAAAAATTCGGTTAACCGACCGATTAACCGAATTCGGTCGGTTAACTGAATTTTTTCGGTTTTACCCGAATTATGCACACCCCTAGGCATGGCCAGATATCAATGTTTCTTTTTAAAAAAAAAATGAAATCTAAAATTTGTTGAAAAACAGAAATTTAACATTTAAATTCGGGATAAAATATATCATAAGTTTTTGTATTTTTTTTAAATTTGTAATTTTATTTTTTGAAATTTAGTCTCTTTATTTTTCAAATTTTAAAATTCGTGTTCAACTATTAACATTATTATTTATTAAATTCATGTTCATTACAACATTATTTTTTTAGTTATATGGCTACTAAATGAGTTTTTTTTTTTAAAGTTCAAAATTTCACACCAACAAATTTAACCAAAAAAAAACTATGCTAACAATTGAACTTAAATTTTAAAATTTAAAAAGTACTAGAGTAACTAATTTCCTGAAAATAAAAATTAAAGGGTTAAATTTCAAAAATTCAAAGAATATGGGAACTTATAGCATATATTAACCTTAAATCCCTTAAAGGTGAAATCAAAATTATTGAGCATTTTTATGATCAGCAACCTCATTTAGGATTTGGATAAAGTTGGTGCCTCTATTTCATCCTTCAACACTAACATCGAATACAATTAGAATTTACCTCTTCATTAAATCTTTAGAAATTTATTTTAATCTAAACTTTATATCACATCGTATCTGACCTTTCTCTTCAATATAATCTGCTTGTGGGACGATTATTGTCGCTTTTAATATCGACTTTCCTTTAAATACTTCGAGTTTTTTCTCTCCTCCATGTGGGGGTTATCTTCTCTGTTCTCGTCTTGTTTGAAATTTACCTAAAAATTAAATGTGTTAATTAAAGAAAATACGACTCCTGTATTGATCAACATATCCATCTCTAAGTTAGTGATTGATGCTTCAAGATTAGACTTGATTTCTTTGGCTACTTGTAATATTGCCGGACAGCTTCCACCATCATCTCAAAAGATTTACAACATGCTGCTTCTTTCGTCCATCAATGATGGATGGATTATGGATTTTCACTACCTTTGTCTATGTTGGGGTGTTTCTTTCGTTTTGGGGGTGGGATTTTCTAACCATTTTTTTTATTGTAACTCATTATTTTCATGTTGAATAAAACTTGGTTCATTTAGCTAATTACATCGTAATTCATTATGTCATGTTTGGTAGTACACATTGTAATTACACGATTACATAATTTATAATTTTAAAAAAATATTAATTACTATAAAAAATTATTAGTATGATGAAAATAATTTCTAAACAAGTAACAAAAATTAAAATAAAATCATATGTATTATGTCAGTCTAAAAAGTAGCTAATGGTACGATTGTTGATAAAAGTAGTAAGAAAAATAAACATCACATGCTATTTTTAAGAGTGAACAAAATTCAATTCGATTCGAAAAAATTGAAAAAAAAGTTTGAATTTCAAATTATTCAAATCGAATTAATTAAATCAATTCGAATTCTTTTTTTGAATTTCAAATTTGAATCAAGTTAAATTTTTAAATTCGAATAAACCATTTTACTTCCCTTCCCCGAATTTCCCCCTCAAACTCTTTTACTTTTTCCCAAAAAATTTACTTCCTCTCGGACCCCCAAATTCTTTTTCTTTTACTTCCCTTCAAACCCTTAGAACTTTTTTCCTTTTACTTTCTTCCAAAAATTTATTAATTTTTTTTAAAATTGAATTATTGATGATGTTATGAAATATTTATGTTAAAATTTTCTATTCGTATCAATTTCACATTTTATCTTTAAAATAATTTTTATTAAAAAATCACATTTTTTTTCATTTAATATATATTTTTACTTTCAAAATAAATTGTGACAAAAATTAGAAGATAAGTGAAGCAACTGAGTAAGCAAAGAAGCTAACATGTATAAAAAATATTAATAAATAAATTATGACAAAATGAAAGTTAATAACAAATTTGATTACGGTGGATGATAGTGGCTATAAGGACCCAAAGTCATTTTTTTTAATTTAACTCAAATAAATATATTCTATTTAATTCGAATTTCATCTCGTTCGACTCAATTCGAGAAAATTTCAAATCGAGTTAGGATGATAAAATAAGATTCGTCAACTCGATTAACTCAAAATTTTTCATTCGATTCGATCGAGCACTCACCCCTAGCTATTTTTATCTAATTGTTCTAGTGCATATTTGTTGGGTTATTCTCTCTTTAATATTTAACATATGCTCTTTTATCATCATTTGTTGGTCTTTGACCAAGTTTATCATCTAAATTTGAATTTGCATAATTAAGATCATCAAGATTTCCTTCTTCCATATACTCTTTGAAGTATAGATCATTTCAATTCTACCTAATCATTAAAGTTATGAAATTTGCAACATGCTAAGACGATCTAACCTTTTTTTTATGTTATACTAATGTTAACATGAAAAATATTTTTTTATAACAACGAACGCCTTCTAAATCACATTTTAAAGCCTTAAATGTTTCAAATTAAAAAGTTTGTGAACGGTCTATAGTGCCTGTGTTTAACACTATTCTCTCAAATAGTATCATACCCTCACAATATAGTGCAAGAAAATCTTTTGTATTTGCATAATTAGCATTGATCTTATAGTATTTGGATTCACAGTCCAAATAGTTTGTACTTTCAATTATAAAAGCTTATACAAACTTAATTTAGAGAAAGATTTATATTAGATTATATCAATTTTTATAATATGTAAATTAAGTAAATAAAAGCAAATAAAATTTATAATATATAACCTTCTTTATAAAGGAATGGAACCTGACGAAAAATGTTGCCATGCGATTTGAATTAATAAGATGAAAAACGAAGGTTAGAGTTGATGTTATAAGGTGAGTGATCACCAGATACATGTACTCATCATGGCCCCATGACATTGTAACAATTTCAAGCCCACAGTTGTGTGTGTAGACTCCCAGCTTTGTATTGAGAGCTGGGTTCTGATAGTGGAGACCAGAAAACAAATTGGTTGAACTTGAAGCTGGTTTTCAATCTGAAACAGAACATTAGATTCTGAGTAAGGAGATAAATTTACATGCTGCTGCACAATCACTTAGCAATTAGAAACATAAATCAATCAAGGAAAAAACTATCTCATTGATTTATCGTAAAGCAAAAGATCGAAGTGTACCAACAACAACCCATTGTGGCAACGTTATTGAACAGAAAACAAAATGAATAATGTTAGTTATTAAACCACAAAGTGAAAAGAAAAGTCATATTTCTAGAGAAAGGCCTAAATGTTTTGCAGCAAACACCTTGTAATTTCATCATAAAAAAGGATCTCTTTCTCTTTGTCAAAACCCATTATTTCTCATCGGCCAAAGGGGAAATTATTTGATAAATTACATTACACCAACTATGAACAAACTTCAACCCTCAAAACGTAAGGTTCCTTAATCTTTACTATCAACAATTACCAGCTATCAAAGTGAACTTACAAGGACAAACCCAGAAGCTAATTCAGCAAACTTTCTCAAATCTCTATGAAATGAATATCGAGACCAAACCCAGATTAAAACTCCAAATTATAATCTGAGCTGAGCAAAACCCATGAAGCCGAACATCAAGCTAAGAATTAAGATGCAAAGGAAACAGAGAAAAAAAATACCTGGAAAATGCAATAAAAAAAAGAACTCAGGGAAAAAATCAAAAAAATTTGGACCATTTCTCGATTTGTGCGTGTCATCCTTGCGCAGGGGCCATGCTAATCTTCTCTGTATCGTTCCAATTTTATCGGATGTCCCCGGAGGGACAACCAAAGCTGGCTGCTGTGTCTATATAAACACTTTCGCTGCTATGTTCCTAATTAATGTGGGATATATAGTTGGTTCCCAACGAAGTCATGAACTAGCCTACCTCAGCCTGACTAAGTCCAACAAGTGGGCTTAGGCGTCGCTCAAAACAAAATCCATGGGTTTGCGCTGGTACAGTGGGACCCTTTAATTTAAGCATGGGCTGGTCACTTAACCCGAAGGATGAAATTTTGATGGTTGCATTAGCATAGAATATATAGTTCGGCTTAGATTACTTTTTAGGTATGATGATTTGCGGGTATTGCTACATCCCAACTCAACTCTGATAGAGCCCTCATAAGTTGATAGTGGGTTCCCAACTATCCAGTTAAAATAATTAAGAAAAAAGTAATCATTTTATGATAATCTTGAACATGTTATGATAACTGGCTCTGGTCGGAAGAATGGGGAGAGAAACATGGATCAAACCTTTCACATCATAAAAGAATCTTACAGAACGTATGCGAAAACTGAACTGAAGGTCTGAGAAGCAAAATATGTGGGGAAAAGCACATCATTGGTTGAGACACAGAATGTAACACCAACAATGACCGGAGAGGAAACGCATAGCTAAGCTAAGCTAAGCAAAGAAAAGGTAATGCAGCTAGTGAGCACAAGCAAGAGCCTCCATTTCTAACTTTTTATAGGTCCACATTCTTGGCAGTACTAGAGTCATGCTGTTGAGATGAAATTACGTATGAGTTCCTTTTTTCGAGTAAAACTCAATTTGAAAAAAATAAAAATTATGTTCAAATCTTGAGTTAATTGAATTGAATTATTCAATTTTTTTTACTTAATTCGAATTTTTAAGTTTGAATAAAGTTGAATTTTAACTTGAAAAATAAATTTTTGTAAATATCCCTTAGGTCCTTCTCAATTTTGAAAATAAACAAATTGACCCTCTCAACACAAATTACAAAATTTTATAAAAATATAAAGAAAAATATTAAAAAATATTTAAATTATATAAAATTTCAAATTATAATTTTTAAAAAAAATTCAAAATGATAAATTTCAGCCCTTAAACAAGTAAATTAGTAAATCAAATGTATCATACTAAATTATCTTTGTTTCCCCCCCCCCCCTTATTTTGCTTTTAAAGAGTTTTCAAATATATTTCACCTCAAATTTATGTATTCTAACTTTGAATTTAGTCATAAGTTTAAATATGTCAAAAGTTTTTGTACTCTTTTAAAATTTAAAATTTAGTCTCTATACTTTAATTTTGAATCATTGAGTCCTTCTACTTTTTTATTTTAAAATTTTGGTCCCTCCATCATTTTTTTTGTTAGAATTGTTGATGTAATGGTTATAAAAAAAAGGTAAATTAACTTTTTTAGCCTTTAACATTTACATTTTTTTTCAATTTGATCTTTACTCTTTAAAAGTACAAAAACAATTTTAAAATGTTTTTAAAATTAAAAGATTTTTTCATATTTTCAATAAAAATATAAAAAATGTGAAATTTTAAAAAAATTTAAAAGAATAAAATAATTAAAATGATTTTTAAAAAATCATTAATTATAAACTCATTTAGTCACGAAGTCATTCCACGATAGTATCGTGACTAAGCTCTCCCCAATTACATACCATTACAAAAGCTACTCGATCATAAGTGTGTTACCATCATAGAACATCAATAATCTTTTTGGGATAAATTTGTTCTCCCAATATGATTATATTTTATTTCATGGTAATCATTACATCTTCCTTCATGAAATGTCAATTACTATCAAATAGTAATTAAGTCACTCATCATAAAGCCGAACGACCTATGGTCATATTTACTTTTCATCCATCATGTAATGCCAATTAGAGGATATCATTTACCCATATCTTAGGCTATGAATTCAACTATTGTGAATGATGTTACATACTGCAGAAGTTGTATACCCAATGCATCAGCTTTCGGTTCTTTATCTATTCAAACTCAAGATTTTACCTACATCAAAGTATACAAGTCATGCATACATAGTCCATCATCCACTTAGGATTAAAGTATGTCACATTATGAACATCACAAGTGAATAAATCCACAAACAAATTCAGGATCTATTCTACTTGGGTCATGTTTGATGTACTTTCAACCCAATCAGTCACATCTATGTCTCTATCTTTTGAGAGTTATCTGCTCCAATGGCCAAGCCAAAGCATGTAACACCCCTAACCCGTATCTGTAATTGAAACAGAGTTACGAAACATTACAGGAAATTTCAGATCAATTAAACAGATATTTCACATTATATAACATACATATCATAAATCAATTATAATGTCTCTTATATGAGCCATCGAGGCCCAAAATACATATTAACAATGAGTCAGGACTAAATTGAGTACTCAGATAATTTTTCAGAAAACATCAATATTTTTCAAAGATGCAAGGGATACACGCCTGTGTAGCCAGGCCGTGCAGCTCACACGGTCGAGAGACACGCCCTTTTCTTAGGCCGTGTGGACATTCGAAATAGGGACACACGGCTATGTCCCAGCCCGTGTCTAAACTTGGGATCATACTGACTTAGGTCACATGGCAAAGCCACACGCCCGTGTGCTAGGCCGTGTGAGCATACTGACTTGTATTAAATAGGTGCAGAGGTCACACAGCCAAGCCACACGTCCGTGTGCTAGGTCGTATGAATAATTTTGAACATTCTATTTTTCAATTTAAAAGATACATGGGACACAAGGCTAAACCACACGCCCATGTGCTAGGTAGTGTGTCACACACGACTGAGACACATGCCTGTGTGGACGAAAATAGGCCATTTCCAAGCCACATTTCTCACTCAAATTTGGCATCAATCTAACACAACAATTTGTACATTCACAAACCATATCAAAGCACTGAAAACAAGCCAAAATCATGTCTTAAACATGACATATTACCGCATACAACCAATATGCTATTAAGCACCTCAAATGACAATTTATTATCATGTCATCCTAATACTCATACTTACCTAGGTACCAATTGCATATATGCATAATCAAATTCATACTTCAAACATGATAAATCTACTTATATGCACATCAAAACATATTCATCATAAGCCATTCCAATGGCTAGTTACAATCAAAACATTTACATGCCAACATTGGCTAATTAACCTATACATGTCATTATAACCAAAATTAATTCACTTTTTATACCGAAATGAGCTTATGGATAGTGTAAGATATCCTCGCCAAGCTTCCAACCCAACGAGCCTCTGAATTTCTATAAAACAGGAAAAATAAAACAGAATAAGTTTTAAAGCTTAGTAAGTTCGTATAACATGGAATTTAACTTACCATTTCATTCACATTTATGGTAAGCAGACTAAACATGCTCAAATCAAATTTGGCCAAATGCCTAAACACAAATCCATATCATATTAGCCAAGTAATCATATGTATAATCCATAATCATGGATGAATAGAGTCATCAAATAAATTCCACATTCGTGTAATAACCAGTTTATGCTTCAATAAATCAAGTAGTATCATTTTCATGTATTTCAGGTATATATCGGTATAGTTCATTTTCAATTCACATTGTCTCATGTCAGAACTTTGCCCGTTGAACTATTTAAAATATCGATGGATACACGGGTATTACACATGAAGCGTACAAATCTGTAATCCGTCAATTCATATTCGGGAATGCTCATAAGAGCACATAAACGGGAAGCTCAAGAAAAAGCCTTTAATCGAGAGGCTCCGGAGAGCCAATTATTAGAACGCTCATAAGAGCTGTGGTGTGTGCGCAACACATGCAGGATCACAACCAAATCGGGATACTCATAAGAGAGATTAACGGGAAGCTCGTGGGAGCCATATATCAGGAAGCTCAAGAGAGCTAATATCGGGATGCTCATGAGAGTTATTATCGGGACGCTCTTGCGAGCTGTGGTGTGTCCACAACACATACAAGACCACAACCAATTCGGGAAACCTGTATCCATTATATTTCATTTATTTGTTCGAACGGGACTTAATACTTGTCGATCATCGTCGGATATGTGATTAATTTCATATACATGGCAATAATACAATCACATACATACAATTCAATTAATACATATAAATTCTCTATTTAGTTACACGAACTTACTTTGACAAGTGTTCGTGTACACAAAAACTACTAATCCAACACTTTCTCATTACATCGATCTAACTCCGTAGTTGATCTATCCAGATCTATATGAACGAATTTAACTCAAGTTAATAAAATTCACATTCAATTCAATCCAATAAATATTTTTGGACAAATTACTATTTTACCCCTATACTTTTGATTAATTATAATTTCATCCCTAGGCTCGGAAAATGAAATTCATACAATTTAATCCTTATTTCATGTCTAGCCAATTTTCATATATAACAATAGCATCCTATGTATTTCTGAAAATTCGGAATTTTTCCATGAATTTTCCATCTTTTCAATTTAGTCCTTAAATCACAATTTCATCAAAATTCTCTTAACAAAAGTTGTTTATCTATCAACAACCTTTCATTTTCTACTATAAAACTTCATAATTCATATATATTCATCCATGAAAAAACCCTAACACTTTAATATTTTTGCAAATTAATCCCCGAGATAGCTAAATTAAGCTATTACGATATTGAAAACATAAAAATCATTAAAAACGTGACTTGAGTACTCAGCTAATTAAGCAAACTAAGTTGGCTAACTTCAAGCTCCCATGGCTAGGGTTTCTATGCCTTTAATTTTAGGAAAGATGATAATATGATGATATTTTATTTTATTTTATTATTTATCATCTTTAATTAATTCATCTTTCCAATTTAACCCTTAATAATTTACTAAATTCCATTGATGACTAATCATCTTTATCTACTAACTCCTTTAAATGGTCTATTTTCCATATAAGGACTTCAAATTTTGAATTCCATAGCTATTTGATCCGTTTAGCTACTAGAATTCAACTTTTGCACTTTATGCAATTTGGTCCTTTTTATAAGATTAAACATAAAATCGGTAAAATTTCTTTACGAAATTTTCATATGACATTTCTATCATAATGCAGACCATGAAATAATATTAAAATAATTTTTCTTTCAGACTCGGATTTGTGGTCCCAAAACCACTGTTTCGATTTCACTAAAAATGGGTTGTTACAAAGCATCTCTCCAATTGAACTTGATAGACAGCATATTAGTCTTTCAATCAGTTTGCTCATTTTCGATTAGACTAAGGGCACGTGTATGTTCGTCTACTAAAATACGTTTTTATTATATATTACAATCCGACTACGTAATACCGCTTAGTATTAGTTAAACATTATATGACCAGTGAGCTAATATTTAATTTTATTTTGCTTTTATTTTTATTTTCATGCAAAAACCACGTGAGGACAATATAAAAAGGGTATTGATGTAATTCATGAATAATTTTATTAACCAATCTCTTCAAAAAAATTACAAGTATACAAACGAATATACTACACTCAGGGCACCAGATTATATAGTGAGGCCAATAATAACGATTCTCTAAAAGAGCCAATGTATGGTGCATACTTGGATGGCTAGCCCATCTCAAGTCATGACACTCTTTCATGATCTCTTTACGCAATTTCTCATATTGAGGCACATAAAAACGATGCCCTTGAGCATACAACAAATCTCACTCAAACCAAAATCGCCTCGTTTTCCCTTCTCTGAAAAACTCAATCAACGTTTTAACTGTGGGATCATAGAACAACCCCTCTCTAATGTGCTCCAATAAGGAATTATCAGGCTGACTGATTACAGCAAATTCTAGCTTTCGACTCAGTGCATTAGCTACTACATTGGTTTTCCCCGGCTTATACTCCATGCTAAAATCAAAATTTTCCAATAAAACCTACCAACGAGCCTACTTGGCAAACAACTTTTTCTAGGTTAGGAAATAACTACTTGCAACATTATTCGTAAATACCACGAACTTGGAACTCATCAAATAGTGTCTCCAGTACGCAAACAATGCACCATTATGGTCATCTTTTTCTTCTAAATTGTATATCGTCGCTCAGTATCATTAAGCTTTCGACTCTTAAAAGTTATCGGATGCCCATCTTGCATCATTACTCTCCCGATCCATAGTTTGATGTGTTCGTATGCACCTCATGCGATTTAATATAATCTAACAAGACAAGTACAAGCTATTTGGTCATTACTTGTTTCACCTGATCAAAGGCTTTCTGAAACTGCTCGTTCCAATCCCACACCTTACCCTTTTTCAATAGATTTGTTAAAGGTGTGGTGATTCTAGAGTAGCGTTCAATGAAACACCGGTAGTAGTTTGCCAACCCAAGGAAAGATCGCAATTCTGTTACCTTGGTTGGTGGCTCTCAATTGACAATCACTCTAATTTTCCCCCCATCAATCCAGATTTTGTCACCTCCCACAATGTAGCCTAAGAAAGGTACCTCACGTTGAGCAAATGAGCATTTCTCCTCCTTGACATAAAGCTCATTCTCTCGTAAGGTTTGGAACACTTCCCTTAAGTGCTCCACATGTTCCTCAAGTGACTTACTATACACCACAATGTCATCAAGATAAACAACCATAAAATGATCTAAAAAGGGTTGAAATACCTTATTCATCAGGGTGCAGAATGTCGATGGAGCATTAGTCTGAAAAATAGTGTACACTAAGTGTTTGAGTAAATTCTCTCAAAAGTATTCTATTACTTTGAAAGATCACAACTAAGTGATTACAAATGAAAGGAATGCCTTTATTTATAATTGAGCTCTCTTAGATCCAATGGTGTAGATTGAATTACATCAATAACCGAGACTAGTTCCCATCTATAATAAGAGAGTCCTAAGGGATTTAAACTTTATACATCTTTATCCTTTAGGATTTACAATAATTTTCTTGATAAAATACAATTTACTAGAGTATTTACATTTTAACCAAGATTGAAATAGATAGACTTTAAGTCTCTTCCAAGCAAGGGCATAGTTCTGTCAGACCAAATGACCCTAAGAGAACATAAAGGTTCAATAAATATGTGCATGAGTTGCAGGCTCCTTTATGCGGCCCGCAACATTAGTACCTTTGTTTTAGGAAATAATTTAGCCATGATTCAAATGTTTTTTTCATGGTTAAATTGATAGGTTACATGGTTGTTAGTCATGTTGATTTAGTAGTAGTTGATCATGGCTAAGTTGGCGAGTATGATGTTATATTTAGTCATTTTTCATGCATATAAATAGGAGTGTTTGCTCTGATTTGATGTATTACCTTTCATTTCTAATTCAATCCAATTCTTTATTATACTTTCTCTTACCTTTTGTTTTCTTAATGTTTACGTTAGATATCATATTATTAAACAGCCCAATCAACAACTGACTTATATGATTAATATTTATATGGTGGGAAAAGATTCTATGAAATAGGGACTATCACATCATTTGTATTTTTTTAACAGTTTAATGTCACTTCAGTATTTTCATTTTAAACTTTAGTATTTTTATCTTAAAAAAAATCAAATCTAAATGAAAATTCTAAAATTTAAGATGAAATTATTGATGTGACATTAAATTATTAAAAAAGATAATATCCATGTTTCATACAAATATAATAGTCTCCTTGCTACTTATATGGAGATAGAAATCTCAATTTCAATGTCTTAAATTAATAGGCTTATGTGATCAAAAGAAAAATTAATAAATTTGTATTTTTTTTTTGGCTTTTCATTGAATAGATCCAACAAACAACCCATGAAAAATTATATTACTTTTGTTTTGGTTCTATTAACTTTTGCTGTGAGAATTTTCGCATTAAGTAACTTGATTTGAGAAAAAAAAATAAAAAGAGAAAAAATATATAATAAATATATTTATTAAAAATTTACATAAAAATTAAATGAAGTTTTTGCTAAAATGATAAAATTAAAGGTTTAAAATTCATTGTCTTAGGTTAAAATTTCATTATGTGTAAATTATTTATTTTATATAAAAATAATTTAAAAGGACAAAAGTAGCCTTATAATAATGTATCTTACATTGTATATATATAGAAAGGTATTTTAATTATTTTTAAATTGAATTGGTATCCGGTTGACTCATGATACCAACTTAATTAGAGGCTTAATATATAACATAGACAATAATTCAACCAAGTTAATTAAATTTGGTTTGGTTAGCTTATCTTTTATTCATATTTTGATATTGATACGAAAACCCATGATTCCTTGATAACTTGTTAAATAAATGAAAGAGATATTTTATCATATGGAACATTTAATCAACTTGTGATTAAAAAGTCCAATAATCGGACAAATCTCCTACAAAACCCCTAGAAAGAAGGACTCCTAAAAACACGATGATTGGGATTTGAAGGTTGTAAAATTTACAACTCCAGAAGGCTTGAAAGTAGCAAATTGCAAACGAAGAAAAAGAGCCCAAACACTCAAAACTCTCAAAACGCTCTTTACATCTCACAAATAAAAAACAATATTTTCATTAAGGAAAAGGATAATTTTATTCATCAAAAAACTCATTTTGCATCTCACAAAAAAAAAAACAACAACAACAGTATTTTCACCAAGGAAAAGGGTAATTTTATTCATTTATCTCTAATTTGAGTCGCCAAACTTTCTTTACATATGCAATTACAGAATAATGTTTAAAAGAAATACAAACTCCTAGGAAAATATTACAAAATTCAACACTAACAATTTAATCTACTTGAATTCTATTTAATAAATAAAGAATTTAAAAACTCTAAGGGCACGTTTGGTTCACTGGAATGGAATAGGGCTGTAATGGAATAGAGCTGTAATGGAATAGGGTTGTAATAAGTAATTCAATTGTTTGGTTGAATGTAATGGAATGGAACTGTAATAGTATTATTGTGTTTGGTTGAATGGAATAGATATGTAATAGCATAAAGAAAAAAACTAAAATGACTATAATACCTTTAGCAGAATTTTTTTAGATATGAATATTAAATTTTAATAAGATTATTATTAAATATAATTTAATAAAAATAAAAATAAAAATAAATAATTTAATCATATTTTAATATAATTATTATTAAATATAATTTCATAACAATTCTTAATATAATTATTTTTTATATTAAATTATACTAAAATGTTTTTTATTTTTATATTTAATTATATTAAAACATTTAAAAAATTTATTTACTATATTTTAAAATAGTACACTATTATTTGAATGCATTGCTTCTCAAATTATCTCAATTTTATGATTTCAACTAAAGTTTCATTTGTTATTTACATAATTTTTATATAAAACTTTTTACCTGTGTTATAATCTAAAATTAATTAATTGTATTAAACACAATTTTTATTACAAATAGAAGAAAAAGTCACAAAGCATCCAAAAGAAAAATAGCATCTTTTTATTTTTCTTTTTTCAACCAAAAGAAACAAAAAATGTTTGTTTATCTGCATTATAAGGTGACGTTAATGAGAAAGTTTTGCATTAATGATTGCTTTAAAGGAAATGATTAAACAAATTATACCAAATGATATAACCCTAAAAGGCTCAAGATTTGGTAATTGAAGTTTCCCTGGAATTGCCAATTTATCTGCTTAGTTACTTTGTCCACCAAATCCCAATGCTTTGTAACAATACTCCCTCAACAGCTTTGCCAACCGGTTCAATATCGAAGAGATAAATACAATTTATTCTAATTGTTGAATAAAATAA
This sequence comes from Gossypium hirsutum, assembly GCF_007990345.1. Classification (NCBI taxonomy): domain Eukaryota; kingdom Viridiplantae; phylum Streptophyta; class Magnoliopsida; order Malvales; family Malvaceae; genus Gossypium; species Gossypium hirsutum. Next base: position 12,634,955 of record NC_053442.1, on the reverse strand, counting down.
TACAAAATTCATTCAACTCTACACATCATCAGTAATGGTAAGATTATTATACCACAAGAGTACCTTTGAAAAACTCAACACCAAGGTTTTTGCAACAAAATTGAGGTCTCTCAAAACTGTGAACTTGTTCATCTTGTTGAGCCAACAGGCTTTTAGTGTAAGAACTAAGCTACTCCAGGCAAGCCAAAAGTATCTGCAAGGAATATCAATGGGATATTGATAGGCATATAACTTAAGTCTGACATAAAACTAGAATAGAAGAAAGTGAAGTTGAAATAAAACTGACACTAGCATAAGGATACTATTCTACTTTACATGAGCCATTTCAACTGGTACGATTGAAAACAGGAATGTGAGAGCAGGAAATATGTGCAACGCATTATTAAAGGAAAATGTAGCCTAAAATGAATGTTGGCAAGGAAGGAAATGTAAGGAACTATCAAGTCCAAGAGCCTGACCTTTTAAACTGTATCAGAATCCAACGGAAACAAAAGAAATAATTCAAGCAGTCATTCTGCTCGAAATATCTGTGCAGAGGTCTATTTAGCAACACCACCAGCTGAAAAAAGTAGTACAGTTCAAAATCAGAGACCAAATCTCTGTTCATGATATTTATTTACTTGGTTTAGCCATTTATAAATTCTTTGTCAGAAAATATAGTGTCATGATACCATTTAATCTTCTTTATGCTGTTTATGGCCAAGGGAGAAGTGGGTTAGCTGGTTATAAACTACTTTATGTTGTTTCCTTCCCAGGAATACAAATGACGTCCAAAGATTTCCAAGAAGAAACGTTACTTTGATGACTTCTATTTAAGGACTGATGAAACCAAAAGTGGTCATATTATACCAGTTTCTATATCGTAGTTGTTAACTCAAGAAAAGAATGGGAAATATGATGCTCTATTCTCATCAAAACATGTAATCTTTCACAATAAAACAAAAGTTCTGAGGCAAGCTATATCATTATATGGAAGTCTCCCAAAAAGCCGCACCACAAACTCTGATTTAGAGTTTGAAGCTTTACAAACTCAAACTGGATCCATATCATATCAATACTACTATTGCTTTTTAACTTTACACCAACGCAAAGGCTGAAATTTCAAGGAGCCGCACAAGATGAAGAAGAATAAAAAATTTTAATAATTAAAGAAGTCTTCAAAACAATTGCCAGAATTCTCTGACCAACTGACACACTTACAAAGTTAAACGGTCTTAATTATACAGAAACTTATGGTCTAGAATTCTGAACATAAACACTATTGCCCTTTTCTACAATAGATGAGGAGAAAATTTAACCCCATGCCAAAAAGGACAACAGGGGCAGAAGGTTGTTGGAAGTTATATAAAGCATGAGATTACCATTAAACAGTCATATCCCAAAGTTTAGAACAAGGAAAAAGGTCTTGGTCATTTTGACATAAACCATAATAAATCCATCACTTAAGCATGTTTGTGTGTGTGAGTGTGCGTCTGTGAAAGAGAGAGAGACCTTAGATAATGCAAAAAGCTGAAAATGCATGCCGTTTTAATCACGATTAAAATTGGGCCCAAAGCATTCTATTAGTGCCACAAAACACCAAAATGATTCTGACTCATCCTTCATCACAAACAAAATTGAAGATAGCAGATCGCTCATCCCCTGTAAGAAAGGAAAAGATGAAGCACACAACCATATAGAAAAAAAGTGCCACAATGTACATAAAACTTCTGAGAAATTCATGCATTAGAAATAAAAACAAGCTATAAGCCTAAACATTTACACGCCTGATCAAATGATCTACAACAAAAAGTAGAAACTGGAATACGAAAATTGCACTCTGATGTGCGTCTCTTCGTGTGTACGTGTTATTATTTTGTTAGAATCATGTAAAGATAAACAGAATGCATTCAAAACATACAAACAGCTATCTCTTCGACATGGTAAAATTTAACAGGAGAGAAGAAAATATCAGAATAAATCATCATCTAAGGACAAAAGCCTCACAATATTTTGCAACTAAATTATGGCATGTAATGAAGAAAACAAAATTATAACATACATGAGCCATTTCAGTTAATACCTTACCACCGCGTTGTTTTAGCTCAGACATATCACCAAAATATCCTCTATTCAATTCATCAGCACTGCCCTAAATTAAATTAAAACAATTATTTATATTAAATTTCATGGAAAAAAGAGCACCTAACAAAATTTCAATAAAGAAACAAAGCTTAAACTTACAGTCATGCTCGTTCTTTCTCGACTTGTTCCTTGCTTGCAAGCTGCACACACAAGAAAAAAAGTAAGAAAGAACTATAACTTAAAAAATCAAATATTTTAGAGTTAAAAAGGGGGAGATGGAGGAATTGCCTTGTAAATATCGACGAAGCGAATGGATGATTTTGAAGCGAAATGTTGAGGAGGTGAAGGGGAAATCTTTGGGTCATGACTTAGGAGGTATTGACAATTTGAAATCGAAGCTCGTGCCCAGTTTATCACTCATTTTACCCTCAACATTTTTAGTTTTCGATTTAGATTTCAATTCCCCCTCTAAGAACCCTCTTGCTCTTTCCAGCAATAGATGAAATTTTATAGATCAAAAACAAGAAATGGAAGAGAGGAAAAGAAAAACTCTATTGAGAGAAAGAAAAAGAAAGCAGAAAAAAGAGGCAGAAAAATTGGAAAAGAGGAATATGGAAGGAACAGAGGGAGAAAGTGGGGAGCGTTTCAGGTGAGAAAATGGGAGAGGGCAAAGTGGGGAGAGTTTTTGTGGTGATGGTCTCCTTAAACACCGAATCAGTATTCGATGGTGAGGAAACAGAATAGAAATTAGGCAATTTTACTGCATACAACTGTAATGGAATAAGCCCGTATTAGGGCATTCCATTAAACTAAACATGTGTTTAGGGTGGGCCCACGGAATAGGGTTGTAATAACTATGCTATTACATTGAACCAAACATGCTGTAAATATTATTTAAATATTCAATTTTATAAGTTTTATAAAATCAAACTCTTAAGTAAATGAATAAATAAACAATATAAAATTTAAAAATATTCAAACATGCCCAAATCCCATTCAAAAACGGGTCGCAAGTTCAATGATGTTCTACATCCTCTTAAGTTTGTATAAGATATATTTTTTTTAATTGGTTAATTTTTGTTATTAGTTTATGTATCTTACAAAAGCTTACTTTAATTTGATCAATTTTATTCTTTATACTTTTCAAATTGTGGAATTTTAGTATTGATCCAAACAACATCAATTAAATTTAATTATTAATCTTGTACTACATGTACAGTTGTTGATACAGTTCATATACTCCTCGAATTTTGAATTTTCAATTTTAATGCAAATGACAATTGCTAATCTATTAAATGGATTTTCAATAAATAATATGTGAAAATAAGAAACTGATTTGACATTGCACATATGAAAATATGTTTACTATATTAAATTTTAAAAATAACAAAAGTTAATGAATTTAATTGTTATTGTTTGATGAGGACTGAAATTTTAAAATTAAAAAAGACGAAATTAAATTACATGTATTAAAAATTTAAGATATAATCAATGAAGTTTACCAGTTCCAATTAACATCCTACTGATTAGTGCGCTCTATACTGTATTCCGAGTCACAACTCACTCCACCGCGTATTTCCAGGAGAAAGGGATCCATTTTTACAACACATGACCAAATCAAGTGATGCAGGGGAAAACAGGAATGTTAAACATGCTAAAGCGACACATGGATAATAAATTTCTTTAGTACGTAAGATATATTTTTAGTGGGGAACAAGCTCACCAATCATCATATAATCGAAACAATTGACTTTTAAGTTTCAACCACAGCTATTTAATTATTGAGTTTTCAAAATTCATCTACTTAAATATAAGTAGAATTAAAAATACAAATCCAATATCGGACATGTGTTGAATAATATTAAAATATAAGTTTGTTATTACCTCATATAAAATATGTTTTTTTTACTCACATCATGGATGTGACAAAATTTAATTTAGATTAAGTTTGACCAATGACATCAACTCAGTTACTTAATTATGAAATTGTTAAATTATCCTCTCATATACAAATTAAATAATATTTTTACGACGGCTTTATATATAATAAATCAATAAAAATTTAATTATTATGAGATTTGAACTCAAAACATCACTATTTTATTTTACAATTATAACTAAAACATCAATTATTGTTTTATATTACTTTTTAATAAAAGTATTTCTTATATAATTTTTTCACCCATGTCGCCTGAGTAACATAAAATCCTGTTTATGTAATTTATTTTCAAGAATAAAATTAATATTTAGTAAATTTTATTATGTTTATCCTTATTCCAATATTTCATAAAACAGTAAATGGTCGTTTTCAATGGATTTTAAAAAGAGCAATCCCACGCTTTGTCATAGGTTCATCTCGCATTTGCATTAAATATCTTCTCACTTTTCCTAAAGCACCAACTAGCTTGTTTATTAGTCAAAGCGACGGCACATCAGCGACCGTCGTTGCCAAATATATATATTTATTATGCGTAAATTCTATTTAAATTAGAAATTAAATATATTTTAATTTTGTAAATATTGATTAATTTATTTGGAAAATATTATAGTGGGGAAGCACGGCGGGCGGCGGAAATAATAAAATTAGCAAGCGAAAGATCTCTGATTGCATCCTGTCTGACCATGTTGCTCAATCCGAGTGATGTTTTGTCGGTTGATGACGTGGCTTAATCTGAATCGTCGATCATATATTTTCTATCACATGTATTTTTAATTTTATTGATAAAAAGGAAAGGGTGTGATGAATGCATCCATAAACACAGCTCAACCGTTGATTTAAAACCACTCCGATTTTCGCACCTCAAATAAAAAAAGGTCAAATAAACTCGTTGGGCATGACTAGATGCTGCGTCAGTTTGACCCTACTTATTATAAGATGCGTTATCCACGTAGTGCTGAGTCAGGTTCCTAATTCCATTCTTTTTTTCCCTTTAATGTTATTGGAGTAATCTTAAGGTAACCACGTTCTCATTCTTATTACCTTACAACTTCCCATCCTAACCGCTAAATTTAAGCTTTAAAATATTAAAATAATAATAAGTTAATTACCAAATGTATTATTAAAGTCTAAAGAAAGAAAACATTTTTTTAGATAAGATTTTGAGCCGGTTTACGTGTGATCTTATCGGACCAAAGCCAGACATTTCAAAGTTGAATAAAAACCGCGTAATACAGTATTGTACACGTGGAATAAAACGGTTGGAAAGTGAGGTTCACGCTCACTGAAAGAGAGTGAGTCCTTTTGGATTATTGTCAACGTTTTTTTTTTTGGGATAAAGTTAAAATAGCTGGAGAGGAGGAAAGAAAGTGGAGATTTATTTTTTCAGTTGAGGACATAAAACATTCCAATTGACAAGGAAGGACTTTCTTTTCTCTGATTTTGAGCATAAAAAAGTTTTCAATTGAGGACATAAAACACTCCAATTGACAAGGAAGGACTTCTCCTTATTTTGAGCATAAAAAAGATTTTCAGTTGAGGACATAAAACATTCCAATTGACAAGGAAGGGCTTTTCCAATTTTACTATAAAAACCACCCCTGCTTTGCAACATCACCAACCACAACAACTTGAGCTCTTTCTATTGGTTCTTTTTTGGGTTTTCGGACAGTATTTTCTTGGGAGGAAAATGACGATACTTATGGAGAAGCCTGAGCTAGGTACCAATACCATTCATTGTTTTTTTTTTTTTTTGAGAAAACAACCAGTGATTGCATTCACTTTTTTGTTCTTCTTTTTAATGTAACAGTGTCTCAATCAGACTGCCAGAATCATGTGGATGAAAGTAAGGAATTGGTGTTGGATGGTGGATTCCCAGTGCCGAAATCTTTGTCAGGAGAAGGATTTTTGGCACCAGAGATCAATTCATTTGGCAACTCCTTTAGGGATTACAATGCAGAAAGTGAAAGGCAAAAGAGCGTGGAGGAATTCTACAAGCAGCAACATGTTAACCAGACATACGACTTTGTAAGCCAAAAGACCTAAACATAGATATATTACACTACCAAGTGAATGGGCAGATTTGTTTGATGGGGAAATTTGAATAATGCATGCAGGTGCAAAAGATGAGGGAAGAATATTCGAAGCTGAATAGAATGGAAATGAGCATATGGGAATGCTGTGAATTGCTGAATGAGGTGGTGGATGACAGTGACCCTGACCTGGATGAACCTCAAATTCAGCACCTCTTGCAGTCGGCTGAAGCTATTAGAAAAGATTATCCTAATGAAGATTGGCTGCATTTGACTGCCCTCATTCATGGTATATCATTATATTTTTTTATCATATTGCATTGTACTTGAAATTTCTACAGAAAAAAAATATAAAATGTTTTGTGGATATGCTAGATCTTGGGAAGGTTCTTCTTCTACCTAAATTTGGAGGGCTTCCACAATGGGCTGTTGTTGGTGAGTTTATATTATTTATAATCAAGCAAAATAATTTATAAAATTATGATGGCTTTGTTCTCTCTTTCTTTTGTGTATTAATGTCAATATTTGTAGGCGACACATTTCCGCTTGGGTGTGCTTTTGATGAGGCCAATATTCATCACAAGGTAAGAAGTATGTCATAAATTAAAAAAAAAGTTATTAAGATATAAACAATCAACTAAAAATAAAATAAATCTTGTTTTTTTTTTTTCAGTATTTCAAGGAAAACCCAGATTACAACAATCCCTCTTATAACACTAAGAATGGAATTTACTGGGATGGCTGTGGCCTTGAGAATGTTACAATTTCATGGGGGCATGATGATTACATGTATTTGGTACGTTTTCTTACAATAATAATACAATCCAATTAAGCAAATTTAATTCCCTCTCCTAATTATAAAAAAACAAATAATGAATGGTTTTGCAGGTAGCCAAGGAAAATGGAACTACTCTACCTTCAGCAGGGCTGTTCATTATCCGATATCATTCACTTTATCGTAAGTATATCGTTTTATTTAATATGCAATTTATTCTATAATCTAAATTATATTTCAATCATAATTATGAAGCTTTACATAAGGAGGAAGCCTACATGCAGTTTGTTAATGATGAGGATAAGGAGAATCTGAAGTGGCTTAGAATATTCAAGTGAGTTTCAATTTTGTTTTAACCTATATATTTTATGAAAACCTATATTTAATAATTATAATTTCACAGCAAGTATGACCTGTACAGCAAGAGCAAGGTGGCTGTGGACGTTGAAAAAGTGAAGCCATATTATCTTTCGCTTATTGAAAAAGTGAGTAAATTATTTATTGAATAAATTGTAGTTGTAAATTATTTGTTATCTCTGAAATTTACATATAATGTTGTTGTCTCAGTATTTTCCGGCAAAGCTCAAGTGGTGATAGGTTAAAGGAATGAAAGAAATAAACGGCGGCTTGGTGCTCTTCATTTTCTATGTTTACTATAATTGATCTAATTATTATGTAAAAGATAAATTGAAAATTCTTTCCTCCTTTTGTATACATAATGGAGATAAAATAAATATTGTTCCATCATTATTTCCAAAAATAATCTCTATTAATTTTATTTGGGTTCTCACCATACTAATTACTCGCGTAATTTCTCCCAATTAAGAATGATTTAAAAAATAATTTCTTATACAGTTAAAAAGAATCATTTTATTTTGCACAAATTATTAAATTGATTCATTTTTAAATATTTATTATTCTTACTAAATTTCAAATTCTTCTATGTCATGAATTAATTATACATTTATTTCGCTTTCTTCTATAAATAACTTGAATCACTCTCACTTTACTTTAATTTCTAATTTTAAATCATATCACTAGTCATTAAATTATGGTTAAATTTTCATTTTGGTCATTTAACCAAATAAAAGTTACAATTTGATCATTCTCAAATTTATTTTTTTATCACCCAGTGACAGTTTTTAGTTGGTATAATAACAATTTTTGTCCTTATTTTTATATTTTGTCACTTTAACCCTAATTTTATATAAAAACTCAAAATTATTTAGAAAATAGAAAATAGAAAATTCTATATAAAATTTTTACTAGTATTGAGACATAAAGGTCAATTGTCTCGAGACATACCATTCAAATTTGATAATTAAAGATATTTTACGTCTATAATACATTTACATGAATGGTAATGATGATTTATTTGAAATGTATGATGTTTACAAGTTAAAGTAGTGGAAATGTATTGAGTTAGCCTGAGTTGCATTGGCAATATAATGTGTCGAATGTGGGGTGCTACATTTAGATAAAATCTCGAATATGTTGTTGTTGAAGAACTAATATTTATGGGACATAAACAAAATTATCATTCAATAAAATCTAATAACAAATTAAAAACATAACAAAAAAAAGTTAGATTAATGTTACATGCATCCTAGTGTTTCTTGAAACCAAATTAGTAATATCTTCAAGTCGAGTTCTATGCCCTTGAAGAACATCCATGATTGATATTACAAAGGCTTGTGAAATCAACTCTGATTTCATTTTTTAGCCCAAAATACAAAATATAAAACAAAATCTTCTTTTTCAGACTCAATTCAAATTTTCATTTCATTTAAATTATTTTTCTAAACCCAAATTGTAAAATTAAATTATATTCTAAATTTTTTCTTTTCTTATAACAGTGGGAGAGGTAAAAATTATTTTGTTTAGTGTTTTTATTTTTCTATTTAAAGATTGAGTAGTGAATATCTGTATAAAGATAATAAAGAGAGAAAAATTGTAGGGTTTAAGAAAAATTCACTCATTCTCTCTCAATTTATTTATTTTTGAAATTTTTATCTATTTTTAATATTTAGAATTTTCTAAATTTTTAAAAAGAATTTCAATTTTTTTATCATTTTATATATAATTAGGGTCAAATTGACAATTTCTAAAACGTTAGCGATCAAATTGTAACTTATTTTAGTTAAGTAACCAAAACAAAAATTTACCTATAGTTTAGTGACTAATGATGTAGTTTGTCCAAAGATTTTTTTATATTTTCATATATTGATTTTACTATTCAATTCAGGGTTTGTGGTTGGCCCCAATAAGATCGTATCAAAATCGAACATGTTTTCTCTCTTTGAGGATGAAATGTATCTTATCAATGCAATCAATATTTACCGATAAAACTATAAAAATATTGATTTTGATAAATTAGAGTTAGCTTTCAATGTTTATCAGCTGTTCCATAATTTTATTTGATTGCTTTTATATTTTTCATTAGTTTTTTTTTAATTTGCTTCTATTTATTATGCTTGTATTTGTTATGGTTTCGCTTATATAATTCAAATCTCCTCTTATTTTCCAAATCTTCCATAACTATATATTTTTTTATTTCCATATTTTATTCACATAATTTTAAAAAGTTTCGTTGTGCTTTAATCTTCTCACATATATGCTGTAACAGCTCGTTTTCAGTGAAATCGGAATAGTGATTTCGGGACCACAAATTCGAGTCCGTAAAAAATTATTTTAATATTATTTCATGATCTGCATTATGATAGGAATATCGTATAGAAATTTCGTTAAGAAAAAATTTACCAATTTCATGTTTAATTGAGAAAAGGACCAAATTACATAAAATGTAAAAGTTGAATTATAGTAGCTAAAAGGAAAAAATAGCTATGAAATTCAAAATTTGAGGTTCTTATATGGCAAATAGACCATTAAGAAGAGTTAGTAGATAAGTATGATGATTCATCCATGGAAATTTAAGAAAAGAAAATGACTAAATTGGAAAGTAAAAATAATAAAAGATGATAAGTAATTAAATAATGAAAATATAATATTTTCAATCATCTTTCCCAAATTTTTGATGGAAACCCTAGCTAAGAGAAGAGAACTCAAGCAAGCTTATTTGGCTTAATTGGGTAAGCATTCTTGTCCCGTTTTTAATGATTTTTATGTTTCCGAGATTGTAATAGCTTAATCTAGCTATCTCGGGGATTAAGTTGTAAAGTTATCAAAGTACTAGGGTTTTGCCATGGATGAATATGCATGAATTATGAAATTTATGGTAGAAAATGAAAGGTCGTTGATAGATAAACAACTTTTGTAAAGTGAATTTTGATGAAATTGTTATTTTGGGACTAAATTGTAAAGATGTAAAATTTACGAAAAAATTCTAAATTTTATGAATTACATGGGCTGCAAATGTTACATGTAAAAATTAGTTAGGCTTGGAATAAGGATTAAGTTGCATGAATTTCATTTTCCGAGCCTAGGGATGAAATCGTAATTAAATGAAAGTATTGGGGAAAAATGGTAATTTTACCTAATATGTGAATTGAATTGAATTGAATTGAATATGAATTGTATTAAATTGAGTTAAATTTACTCGTATAGATTCGAATAGACTAAATACAAAATTGGATCGAGGAAAAGACAAAGTAACAGATTAGTAGATTTTGTATACACGAACATTGTCGAGGTAAGCTCGTGTAACTAAATTATGTATATTTATATGTTTGAATTAAATTTTAAATATGTGAATTGTATAAATGTTATATATATGAAATTGATAACATATCCGACAATGCTCGATAAATATGAAGTCCCATTTGAGCAAATGAAATTCGATTGATATAGGGTTCCCTAATTGGTTGTGGTCCTGCATTTGTTGCGGACACACCATAGCTCAAAAGAGCATCCCGATATTTGGCCCTCTCGAGCTTCCCGTTATATGGTTCTTGCGAGCTTCCCGTTAATAGCTCTTCGGAGCATCCCGATTGATTGTGATTCTGCATTTGTTGTAGACACACTACAGCTCTTATGAGCGTCCCGTTATATGGCTCTTTGTGAGCTTCCCGATTAAAGGCTCTTTGTGAGCTTCCCGTTATGGCTCACTTGAACTTCCTGATATATAGCTATCCAGAGCTTCCCATTAATGGCTCTTCAGAGCTACCCTTTATTGCCTCGCATGAGCTTCCCAATTATGGCTCGCATGAGCTTCTTGTTATACAGCCCGAATAAGCTTCCCATTACATGGCTCACATGAGCTTCCAGTTATATGGCTCGAGAGAGTGCTTCTCGATTATGTGCTCTAATGAGCACTCCCGGATATGAATTGACGGATTACAGATTCGTACACTTCGTGTTTACTACCCGTGTATCCATTGATATTTTAAATGATTCAACGGGTAAAGTTCCAATTTGAGATGATATGAATTCAAGATGAATTACTATGAGAAATACTTGAAATACAATGATATAATATGTACATGTTCATGGATACTTAAAGTGATAAATACATGTATGTGGAAATTGAATATTGATGAGCTCATTCATGTTTCTTGGTATTTAAGTGAATTACATGACTAACATGCTTGATGAGGATATGTGCTAGGCAATTGGCCAAATTGGTTTGAGTATGTTTACTTGCTTACCTTAAATGTAAATGAATGGTAAGTTTATTTCCTGTTATACGAACTTACTAAGCATTAAATGATTACTCTTTTTTATTTCCTCTTTTTTATAGGATTCTAGAAGCTCGTGGGGTTGGAAGCTTGGTGGATATATCATCACACTATCCATCAGCTCATCTATGTATAAATAGTAAATTAATTTCAGTTATAATGGCATGTATAGGTTTACATAGCCAATGTTGGCATATAAATGTTTTTGTTGTAATTAGCCATTGGAATGGCTTGTGATGAATGTGTTTTGGAAGTATGCATATGAGATAATGTCATGTTTGATATGAGTGTTTAGTGTGGTTGAATGATAGTAAACTTTATAAGTATATTTATATGTATTTTTGGTTAAATAGGTAAGTTTGGATATAAGGATTTATGAGGTGATATGTCATGCATAAGACTTGATTTTGGCTTGGTTTAAATGTCCTGGATTGGCTTGTGAATGTGTTAAAATATTTATGTAGGTGGAAGATAAATTGGGTGGAAATAAGGCTTGGAAATGACCTTATTTTGTCCACACGGACAGAGGCACGGGCATGTATCTCAGCCGTGTGTGACACACGACCTAGCACATGGGCGTGTGTTTTGGCCGTGTTTCCCCTGCATCTTTAAAATTCTAAACAGAATACTCAGGATTTTTTACACTGCCTGGCACACAGGTGTGTGGCTTGGTCGTGTGACCCTTGCAACTAAACACGGCTTAGCACACGGGCGTGTGACCCAAGTCAGAGAGTTACACGGGTACGGACATAGGCTGGAACATGGCTGTGTGCCCTATTTCGAATGCTCACACGGGCGTGTGACCCCCTTGCACCAAGGAAAAATTTTAAAATTTCACGAAAAATTCTCTAAGTACCCAGTTTAGTCTCGACTTGTTTCTAATGTATGTTTTGAGCCTCGATGGCTCATATAAGGGACTTTATAAATAATATCTGACATGAATGTTAAATAATATGAAATGTTTGTATTTGATTTGTTTATTCCGATAATGCTCCGTAACCCTGTTTCGATGACAAATAAGAGTTAGGGTGTTACATATGCATAATTTTAATATATTTTTGTACTATATTTGAAATTGATTATTATCATGTACACTGATAATGAAAAGCAAAAATTCAATCTATATAATTAGGACCACATGTTTTTTATTTATGTTTTTTAGTTTTTTAAAAATAAAACATCAAAATGCATTCATTGCAACTTAATGATGTACAATACATTTTATTATTGAAATAATGTACAATGCATAGTTCTTTATCATAATCTAACTAAAGTTGATGTGAAAACCGAACGTTGATAATGATAATGAATCGTAAAAAAAGAGACAAAAATAGAACACACCAATTTTACGTGAAAACCCTTTCGAAAAAACCACATGCAGAGGAAAAGAAAAATTCACTAACTGTTTAATTCGAATAATACAAGAGAATAGATGGCTACGTTTATTTATAGGCTTAAAAACTTTATTCTAATCAAAGTCTAATAGAAGCAATGCAGTAAGATTCAAACGCCTTATTCAAATCAATATCAAGGAGAAGAAGTGTATTTATATACAGATTCCACTTCGGCCCTTGGCCTTCGCCTCTACAGATCCCTCTATATTGTCACTTTTTTTAACAGGAATTTGGTTTACACAACTCTAACAATTGAAACAACAATGGAAGGTTCATCTAACCAAAGGCATTGATTCACTAAAGATAAGTTGCATGGCTAAGATATGTGCAACGTCATTTCCATTTTGACCTGTATGGCATAACTCACAATATTAGCAAAAAGTAGCAAAATCTTGGTGTATATCAACAACAATGGCTCTTATCCAAAATAGATCAGTTATCTAGCTTGTAAGCTTCCTAATGGTTGCCAATGCCTCTATTTAAAAAAGAGCATGTCTGTGTGTCTGTAACCTATATCCGCCACCAATCAAATCACTTCCAGAAATGCAAATGCTTCAACAATGAAAGTATCACATACATTCAACACTTTGGAAGCACTGGTTATCAAGAAATCACCATTATGGCTGTTGAACCCACTCCACCTTTATCGAAAGTACTATTAAAATCTCCTTCGAGATTCGCTTTGACCATCGAAGTTTATGATAGTACCAAGTGATGGTGTATAGTAGCTTTTGCAGAAACATCCCTTTCCAACTCAACTTTATAAGTTTCAAGGTACTCCTTTATAAACCAAATCTATTTTGATGAACAACTTTAAACACCTTTAGGGGTCTCTCTATTTCTACTTCCCTAAATCGTCCATATTGTAACAAGGAAGATAAGGGAGCATTACTTAATTGAGTAAAGAACTCCCTGAAAGATCCATTGTTAAAAGCTTTGGTTGTGATTAAGTGAATCCCGCACAAAGCTCAACTCGAGCCAAACATCCTTTACCGCTAGGCAGTGTTTCAGTGTCTGCAATGTTGATTTGCTACCACTAGGCAGTGTTTTAGTGTCTACAATGTTGATTTGCTACAATCACTTCCCCTAGGACAAATTGGGGGGTAACAATATGCTTACGATGTCGCACTTCTATCGTTGGGAGAAAATTTTTATACATACATTGCACCATTAGCCAAATCTTATTAGGTAAATGCATAAACCATCAACGTTTATTGGAAACATCATATTGCTAATTCATATATGTTAATGATTGATTTGAACTTGTTCCCATATCTATAATTTTCTTATGTCCACTGCTAATAATGTAAATTCCATTTTTGTTGTGTTGCCATACCCTAATGTTTGTTAAATTAGCTCTGTTAAGTGGAATGCGAGTGATCACATTAACTATATATTCACTAAACAATGCAAAAACAAGGTTAAAAGTCCTACATATCGTTTCTTAATTAATTAAGTCACTAACCCATACCACAAAAGAGTTGCTCTGATTATTAGATTGAACTCTACAAGTGGGAATTCGGGGATCCATTTATCCCCTAACAGTCTAATGGTAGAACCATTACCTACCACCATCGAACACTATCTTGTAATGAGTTTCTTGTGCCCCATATGTTATACCATGTGTAAGAAGGGTTGGATCCAATATTTTTTGGAAAAAAATATTCATTTTCACAATAACATTTAGCTTTAATGTCTTACTAAAAAGGGAATTGGAGTTGCAAATAACCTCTATTCGTATTTGCTTAGCATTCTAAGTTGAAAGCCATCATGTCCTTGAAATCAACACCACCCCAACCTTCGGGGATGCATAAGTCAAACCACCTTTACAAATGTATACCTTTTATCTACTTCCACTGGTAGTTGTAGAGCAACCTATTAATCAAATTAGAAACTATAATTGGTAAGCAAAATAATCCATATTATATATGGAATAACTTGAAGAACTAGTTTTATAAACACCTGTTTTCCACCCTGGGAAGATAGTGCACACTCTATGCTTTCATTTTAGCAATGATTCTACCTATAATTTTGTTAAATGCTTGATGTAACACCCTTACCTGACCCTTTTGCTGAATTCGGGTACGGGCGTCACTACTGAATTGGGTTAATGTACATATTTAGACATTATTTTAAAATCGAACTGTATTACCTACTTATAAAAAACTTACAAAAGAGACCAAATTACTAAATAAAGTTTGTTGTCTCGACTTTAGACCCTAATGAAACTATTTTGTTACAACATATTCGCCTTTTGTCAAAGTCTCAACGGTACCCCTTCCTTATGTGCCTTACACTTTCCAGATGAATTTCCTTGATCCCACACAGTCTAGCTTGGTCCCTTCTCGAGCTCCTTATCCAATGAATCCTATAATCACAAGTCATACCCTTGTAAGTTCGAATGAACTTAGTAAGTTTCTAAGTTACACAAAATATGCCCCACCTTGTCGAGGTTCAAATAAATAAAGTACAACCAGAGGAGCCCCTATAGCAAGGAGGGATTTTGAAGGATGAGCCTCCCATTATAAGACTGACCATTATTGGCGAAACTACAAATGGTTTTTACGCTCCAGCTTTTCTCTTGAAGAATTTCACCCTAGGCAGTCTTTACTGTTAACCCAATTAAGTTCTCCATTACTTTCAAGCTTGTTTCTTCATTACTCGATGAATATCATATACAAATATGAGCCAATCACTAACATTCAATTGCTCTTGGTAACCCTTCATTAGGAAGTGTTTCAAGCTTTGAACACTCAAGAATGGAGCGAAAGAAAAAAAGAGAGAGAGATGCTTATGGGTCGGGTCAAGTTTGGGCTTAATATTAACATATTTTATGCTTTATTTAATTTCGGCTTGACTCAAAATATGAACATAAAATTTTGTCCAAGTTCATTCATATTTGCAAAAGATTAACTTAAGCTCATTTTAGGTTAACCCATACTATTTTTATTTTTTAAATATTTATATTATTTTAATTAATATTTAATAATTTTATATATTTTTATTGAAATTTTTTATATAGTCATCTTTACATTATTTTAATGTTTATATTGGAGTAGTATTATATATTTAATATATGTTTATTTTTTAATATGTTATAAATTATATAATATATAAAAATAACTTAGCCGATTCAATCTTAGTTTAGTTGGCATCAATATTGTTACTTATGCAGGAGGACGTGGGTTCGAGCGTGTTAAAGTGCATTTGTCCTCCTATTGAAGGGTTAGTGAGGGACTATGGGTAATTCTAGGTAATTTGTATAAAAAAATATTATAAACTTAAAAACGGGTCGGGTCGAGCTTAGGCCTTAAACGTTCAAGTTCGGGCTTGACCCATACTTTAAACGAGCTTAATTTTTTGTCCAAATCTATTTTTTGAATCTAATATTTTTGTCCAAACGCTCTTAAATTTCGGGTGAGTCTCTAAAGCTAGATGAATAGTCTAGTCCGTAAACAGATGTAATGAGAGAGAAAATAATTTCATTTTATTTTTAAATAAAAATAAGTGAATTTTATAATGAACTGGACAAAAAATTGAAATGGACATACCTATTTAAAAATAATAATTGAATAAAGTTGAAATTCAAATGTTACGTGGCAGCGGAGAAGTGGGAACAGCTAACAAAAATTGATCTTATCTAGTGATGAAAGACCATTCCAATCAATTAATAAATAAAATTACTGAAAACCTTTACCACCTGGCGAACAAAGAATAAAACATGAATATTGGGCCATAGGTCCAGGCCCATAACGGCCTCAAGAAACCATTGAACTGACACGTGGTTCTACTTTCCCTATTGTCATTTCCTTTTCCATATACGTAATTCCAGAAATAACCTCATAACTTTTACATGTTTTCAGTTCTACCTTCGTTCCACTTCAATCCACACTCTTCTACGCATAAGTGATGATTCCATTGCAATTTACTACGCATTTTCACAATTAAGATTGTTTCTAGTAAGCCCGATTTGAGTCTGCCATCCTTTAAATGGCTCGATTTTCTTGTTATTTTTTCCTTTTACTCTTCATTTTCACCATAAACCCTTGTCTCGCCGTTGATCAAATTGATGAATTCTCGATCATCGACTCGGACCTCCTCTCTTATCACGGTGACTACTCTCCGCCTTCGCCTCCGCCGCCTTCCTTGCCGCCGCTTCCTCCGTCTCTCTCGTGTGAGGAAGATTTAAACGGAATTGGCTCACTGGACACTGTATGTGAGCTCAATTCCAGCTTCAGTTTTGACAGCGATGTGTATATAGCAGGAAACGGAAGCTTCCACGTGCTTCCTAATGTCATTTTGAGTTGTCCTATGAAGGGTTGCTCAATTTCCATCAATGTGAGTCGTGGGGAATTCAGTTTGGGGCAGAACGCCGGCGTATTTACCGGGACATTGTTTGTTTCGGCCAGGAATGCGAGTTTCTCTAAAGGTTCAGTGGTAAATGTAAGCGGCTTAGCCGGTCAACCCCCGGCTCAGACGAGTGGAACCCCTTCGGGGATTCAAGGTGCGGGCGGGGGCCATGGTGGAAGAGGCGCAAGTTGCGTGTCGGATAATATGAAACTGCCGGACGATGTGTGGGGAGGAGATGCTTACTCTTGGTCATCTTTGGATAAGCCTTGGAGTTATGGGAGTAAAGGAGGGACGACTAGTAAAGGAGAGGATTATGGAGGGGAAGGTGGTGGGAGGATAATGTTAGAGGTGGAGGAGGCCATTGAAGTTGGAGGGAGTTTGTTGGCGAATGGAGGTGATGGTGGTGTAAAAGGCGGTGGAGGCTCAGGTGGAAGCATTTATATCAAGGCTTATAGAATGTAATTTAATTTGTTTCCCCCCTGCTCATCAGTTTTGTAGGTTTCACGTGAGTTGAACTTTTATTGCTATGATGATATAATTGTTTTGTGTAGTTGATTGATTTATGATGCTTTAGTTCGTCTTGATACTGGTTGTCTTCAATTGCCGTAAAAAACTTTGCAAAATGGTCCCCTTTCCTTAAGTATAGACTGAACTTTCTAAGCATGGTCAACACTGATACATTTATGCATTTATTGCAAATATGGCATTGTATTTATTTTTGTCGTCAAGGATGTTGTGGTTATAAATTGGGAGGTCAGGATGCATCATCTGAGAAAAAGAGTGAGGATGAAAGTAAAAAAAAAAGAGAGGAAGTCAAAGTAAATTCAAAGTTTAAAGAAAGAAGATGCATAAGGCTCTGGAGGAACTTATGGCATTTTTAGAAAAGAGAGAGTGTGAGTGGATGTCTAAGATAAGGACTTTCAGAATTTGGCTACAAAGTACAGTGATGATTTAAGTTACAGTTGGAATACCTTTGCTGGGATTTTCAAGCCTGCAGTTTCTAGAAATTAGGTGAAATTTATATGTGGACCAACATGTTGAGAAATCCTATGCTTTTTCTCCCATACTTGTGTTGTTGAAGTTATTGTATGCTCCTTATTTTGAAATTGATGGCAGAGTTTGTTTCTTAGAATGTCAGTTAATTTGGCTTCCTTTACTGTTGTTTTATTATTGAAATATGTTTTCTGTGCATAACTTAATAATTTTATCACTTGTATCTGGAGAATCAGATCTTCATCTGTTACTGTATGATTAGCACATAAAATCGATTTTCTAGCAAATGTAAAGGTCATGTTCTCATTTACTCTATTATTAAATTCTTGTTAAACTCTTTGTGGTTGTGATTCCTCTTCTATCCGTTAATGTACTTTCATCTCTCTTTAAGAGGAAAAAGATCGTTGTATGTCCGATTTTGCTCCATCTCATGTTTAATTCTTGTATCTTCCTGCAGTATTCTCCTTTGGGGTATTTGTAGTGCATATCTGAAACTCTATGCCGTAAACTTTTCATAAGTAAATGGATTATGGGTTTCCTAATGACAACCTTCTTATCTGAAGACAGGACTGGAAGCGGCTGGTTAAGTGCGTCTGGGGGGAATGGATTTGCTGGAGGTGGTGGTGGAAGAATTTCGATTAATGTTTTTAGTAGGCATGATGATACAGAATTCTTTATTCATGGTAGGTTTTCAGTTTCTATGTAAATTTCATATCCTTAAATAAATTGCATAGTAAACTGTGTGCCTATTCGATGATTTTAAGGAGAAGTTTCTTGGTGAATTTTGCTAAATGGTCATTTTTTAAAATACAGTAATGTGAGCTTGGTTTTTCTTCTATTATCCTTGTCTACAAAACTCAAATCCTGTCTGTAATATTTGCTCTGACCAGAAGATGTAGTCTAATATCTTGTTATCTCCACTATGTCATCTTTTTTGCAGGAGGAAAAAGTTTTGGCTGTCCCGATAACTCAGGTGCTGCGGGTACATATTATGATGCTGTTCCTCAGAGTCTAATTGTTAGCAACCACAACATGTCCACAAATACTGACACACTTCTAATGGAGTTCCCTAAACAACCACTTTGGACAAATGTGCATGTGCGAGATCATGCCAAGGCTTCTGTTCCTTTGCTTTGGAGCCGTATTCAGGTCATTGAAGAGCTAAATCTTGTTTTTCTATTTGAATATACTCTTATGTTTATTGCCTTTTTTAGTTGATACATGATGTTTCTTCCCAGATAACCATGTTTAGTTGGCTTATATCCTTCGAAAGCATGCATTGATGCAGTTGTTCTCTATCAGGAGTCATTTCATCTAATTTAAAATTGGTTTCTGTTTATCTCATCTCTAAAAGGTTAAATTAGAATTAAATTTAAATAAACTAGATGATTTATCCCAAAATAAGCGTTGAATTGGCTGTGGTAGCTTGAGTCAATTTTTGAAAATTAAATGATTAAAATGGTGTAGGAATCAGATTACATCACCCGATCCTGATGTACTGTGTTGGAAACCAGTGGAAAATCTTAATTCTTATGGGTGTGAAACTTAGATCCTAAACAGATAATGAGAATACTTGTCAAACATTGGAGTGGACACTAAACCTGCATCCCGTGACACTAGATCCAATCCAAGTTAGTGTAATGTTGAGAGTTACACTCACAGAGATCAGAGTGTGCTGTATTTCATAGTTTTGACTTTGTAATTGGTCATATAGGTTAGGGGACAAATTCGCTTATCGTGCGGTGCAGTGCTAAGCTTTGGTCTTGCGCATTTTGCTTCGTCTGAGTTTGAATTGATGGCGGAAGAACTTTTGATGAGTGATTCAATTCTCAAGGCAAGTAATTATTACTTATCTACTCTAATTGAAAGCATTGCTTAAGGCAATAATACTGGGATCTGCCTTATCTATTTGCCATGTAAAATAGCTACAATATAGTCTGTCATTAACCACTGTGTTCTTATAGTCTTGATGATAGTCTTCACCGTTCCTTCTTTCAATTCAAAATGATAGATATATGGGGCTCTTCGTATGTCTGTCAAAATGCACTTGATGTGGAATTCGAAAATGCTTATAGATGGTGGTGCTGATGCTATTGTGGCAACATCCTTGCTTGAGGCCAGCAATTTGGTAGTTCTAAGGGTAATTAACTGATAATGTTTTTTCATTCAACAAAAAACCATGATTATATTGCTTCGAGGTAAGATATGGTGATTTCTGGTTTTCAGGAATCTTCTGTAATACATTCTAATGCAAATTTGGGAGTTCATGGACAAGGATTTTTGAATTTATCTGGACCAGGGGATACAATTGAAGCACAGCGTCTGATCCTCTCATTGTTTTTTAGTATCAAAGTAAGCTGAATGCTTCCTTTAGTTTGATATATGCATAGCCTTTTAGAATCAGGCTTTCCCAGTTCAGGTTTGAATGGGTCTGGCTAATCATTTTGGTTACATATAGGTAGATGGATAGTGCATAAAACAAAGTGTTCTACAAAATTGACAGCTGTGGGACCCAAGTTTGGGCATAATTTGCTTTAATTCTTTTAGTGGTGGAAAACTAGCCACTGCTAATATTTGAGACATTTTCCCTCTTTTGATTAATGAAATTTGAGAATTGAAAATGTGTTACTTAATTGACGTGGCAGTTAATTTCTACATTGGCATTTAATCTTTCCATTTGCATTACTTATTCATGTGCTAATTCTTCCTTCCTAATATGAAGGTTGGACCTGGATCTATTTTGCGAGGTCCCCTGGAAAATGCCAGTGACAATGATATGTAAGTTATTAATCTAAAAGAATTTAGTGCTTCCGCCATTATCTTGTTAGGTATTTAGTTCTGGTAACTGGCAGGGCACCACGGCTTTACTGTGAATTTCAAGATTGCCCTATTGAATTGCTTCACCCACCTGAGGACTGCAACGTGAATTCTTCCTTATCCTTCACCCTTCAGGTCTTCGGTTAGCCAGTTTGAAATCCAAGTCATCTTTGTCAGATTATAGTAAATTTGGCTGTGAAGGTTTTGTGTGTTCCACTTGTTAATGAATTGTTGGATTGGAATGGCATTGCAGATATGTCGTGTTGAAGATATTATAATTGAGGGCATTGTAACAGGATCTGTTGTTCATTTTCACTGGGTTAGAACTGTTGTTGTCCATTCTTCTGGTGAAATTACCACGTCAGCTTTGGGTATGGATTATACCTAATTTCTGTTTAAAATTTCAATGTGGATAGTTGGTTATTTTAATGAGGAATAATGTTAGACTGTTAAAAGTTTCAATTATTTGCCCACATTCTGATTTGGACTGCTCTAGGATGCACTGGTGGGGTGGGTAGGGGAACAGTACTCAATAATGGTCTTGCTGGAGGTGGAGGGCATGGTGGCAGAGGTGGGATGGGATATTATGATGGCAGTTTTATTGAAGGTGGTGTTTCTTATGGAGACGCTGAGTTGCCTTGTGAACTTGGTAGTGGTAGTGGAAATGATAGTCTTGCTGGTGCAACTGCTGGTGGTGGAATAATAGGTAAGCTTCTGAATCTATTGAGGTTCCGCTATTGTTATTAGTTACTTTTGTTGGTCTTTAGATGTGATAGAGCATGGAAAAAGGCTTAGTTGGTTGTTACTTTTATATTTTAGATGACCTTGGTGAGTTGTCCAAATACATAATTTTCACCTATGTTTAAGCCATAGGGGTTGATTCCAGAGGCTTGAGGTTTGAATTGCTCCCAGTGGCATATGTATCTTCTGTTCTGAGGCTATTGTATATTTTACTGCTCCTTGGTACATTGTTCTACAGTTATTTAATCAACATCCGGACACAATTATTCCACATTATTTAACACCTATAAACCTTTTCTAAGGAAAATTTTTGCATCACTTCTAATATCATAAACTTCAATTTTTTATCTATTAATATAACATATTCGTTGTAGTTTTATTTTTTTGTTCTCTGTAGATGGGCTACCCATTTCATTTTGACTTGCATAATGTGACCAAAAGCAAAAATTTCTTTACACCAACTTCGATTCATTATGAGAAATTGTATTCAAATAAACCTTAACTATGATTATATACACATCAATCACAGACTCTGAAGTTTTCCTTTCAATTACTATGATTAGCAACCTTAGTTTGATTCAGTTCTTTGCTCTGTCCAAATCATATTCTGAGTGGTGGATATGTTGGGATAAGTTGAATTTAAGTAATTTTACAGAAAATGGTCGAGTTTCCCCTCCCTCCTCTTTACAACGAAGTAAAGGCGAGATATTTCTGTCAGTTTTTTCGCACATCATTGAACTTGGGAAATTGTTTTGTTGCTATGCTGTGGCGACTTTTACTGATGTAAATTTGGTCCAGTGATGATGCTTCTATTAATATTTTGTTCATTTTTTGCCTGAACAGTGATGGGTTCACTGGAGCACTCACTCTCAAGTTTGTCTGTATATGGTTCCCTTAGAGCTGATGGAGAAAGCTTTGGAGAAGTTATCAGAAAGCAAGATCATAGTACCATTTCAAACATTGGTCCCGGTGGTGGATCTGGTGGAACCATCCTTTTATTTGTTCATTCAATCATGCTTGCTGATTCTTCTGTTATCTCAACTGCTGGAGGACATGGCAGCCCAAGTGGTGCTGGTGGTGGAGGTGGTGGACGAGTTCACTTTCATTGGTCAGATATCCCAACCGGGGATGCATACCAACCCATAGCAAGTGTGAAAGGAAGCATTAATACCAGGTTTGTATCAGAGACATGTGGCTTGCTTCTTATGTTTTGCATCTGATGAATGATTAAGCCAGCTCTCACACCCAACACCATCCACTCTGGAGGTCTTCCTTCTCGTCACTTAAGTCGCATAATAATTGTTTACGATTGTTGAAATTAATTTGGTAATAGAGTGAAGAAAATTTAAATGCATAATCTAATGAGGCTGGAAACAACTTATTTTATACTTATATTCTTTGAAAGTCCGGATGCTAATAGGTGGTGATCATTCCCAAATTCAATTGCTGTGGTATGTGACCTGCAAAGCAAAAATGTTCCTTTATTCTTGTTCTGTTCTCAATTTAACTAAGCACTGAGCAAAGGCAGATAGGTTACTAGCTTATATTGTCCTTCGGATGGCCCGGAAAATACAGGTCTTTAAAAGTGTGTTTGGACATGTGGACTTTAGTGTTATGAAGTATATCATGGAATGCTGGAGGCAGAAGAAACAAGGAGGAATCAAGGGGTAGTTACATTTTGCTGGCAACTTTGAACTTTTGTGATCACATCTCGATGAGTACTAGTCACAGAGGCACTTCTAAACCTTTGATAATTAAGGGACCTCTTAGTTTTTATGTTGTTACAAAAGGACCTCTTCCTGGGCTGTTATGTTCATTAACTGATAGGAAAGCATTTCTTGTCATCAGTGACAGAATTTTCCATTTGAAGCTGTAATAAACTGGCAAGGCTTTCAGTTCCTTGCTTGCCGATAGGTGATTAACTGTGCTAGGTTGTGGATACTTGGTGAAATTATTCAGATTGCTAGTGCTGTTTGCAGGGGAGGCTTTGGCAGAGGTCAGGGTCACACTGGAGAAAATGGCACTATCACTGGAAAGGCCTGTCCTAAAGGGCTTTATGGTATCTTTTGTGAGGTAGATTTGCAAATTTATGTCACTTTATTTGGAGTTTGGACTTGTTTTAGTTTCTAACAAAGTTACCTTGCCTTCATTTTGGAAGGGTACAAAGATTGGTTTGCTTGAGAGAACTTTCAGTTGACATAACGCTTTATCTGGTTTACCATATTACAAATTTCTTCATGAAATGTATATTTCCAGGTTTTGGAAAATTGACTTGTTCAGAGCTTTGCAACTATTTCTAAATGTTATCTGGTCACCTGGATGGTGTTAAATTTCTTCTCGCATACATATCTTCCAATGATCAATGGTAGAATTGGTTATTTGTTGTCATTTTTCATCTGGTTTTCTTCACAATTTTAGATTGTCTGCTGCAGGAATGCCCTCTTGGGACGTTTAAGAATGTCAGTGGATCTGATAGGGTCCTTTGTCATAGTTGCCCAGCTGATGAGCTTCCAAGTCGAGCCATATATGTTGACATTCGGGGTACGTTTAACTTTAGCTGCTTCTACATGTGGAAGGATGGGCATCTCTCATTGCCTGCATTAATGTGGGCTTTTCCGCATATTGCTCTGAAAATTTAATAGTGGTTTTGCCGGGTTTTGGTTTTTCTTCTTGCATTGCTGTCAATAATACATGGCATTTTGATCCTTGCAAAGTTTATGATTCTTTTTTCTTCACCTGGATAATAACTTTTGTTATTGGTCCCAACCTTGTGTTTCTCAATAGGTGGTGTAACTGATCGCCCCTGCCCTTACAAGTGCATTTCTGAAAGATATCATATGCCACACTGTTACACGGCACTTGAAGAGTTGGTATATACCTTTGGCGGGCCATGGTTTTTTGGTCTTATTCTTTTAGGCCTCCTCATTCTTTTAGCACTAGTTCTTAGTGTTGCAAGGATGAAATATGTTGGTGGAGATGAATTACCAGCTCTCATGCCTGCTCATCGTGGCTCTCAAATAGATCACTCGTTCCCTTTCCTAGAGTCATTGAATGAGGTTTTTCTCCTTAGTTTCTTCCATGTACACTTGATGTTTTATCTATTGTGTTGGTCGAAATACAAACCACTTACTAAATAGTATTCTCAAGTATCTAATTGTTATATCCATCAGGTTTTGGAGACAAATAGAACTGAGGAATCCCAGAGTCATGTGCACAGAATGTATTTTATGGGATCAAATACATTTACTGAACCTTGGCATCTTCCTCATGTTCCGCCCACACAATTAATTGAAATTGTGTAAGTTCTTATTTTTGCCTCCATGTGTGATAACTTGTTGGTCAATTTTCACTTTAATGATAATCTATAATTACAGGTTTTGTTCTTCTGTATGAGCAGCTGTGTAGTGAGCTAACTATTTCCAAAGTATTGAAGGAAATTAATTTATGTAAAAGAGTTTTTTGAATGTCATTTGCATGGCAGATATGAGGATGCCTTTGAGAGATTTGTGGATGAGATTAATGATTTAGCTGCATATCAGTGGTGGGAAGGATCAATCTACAGCATTCTTTCTATTCTTGCATATCCACTTGCATGGTCCTGGCTACAGCAATGCCGGAAAAGGAAATTGCAACAGCTACGTGAATTTGTTCGATCTGAATATGATCATTCTTGCCTTCGTTCTTGCCGTTCACGCGCATTGTATGAAGGACTTAAGGTACCTTGTTCCATTATATTCTTAAATTATTGTATAATTTTCCTTATGGATATTTTTGGCTTGTTATATGTTGGTATAGTCTGGTTTTGGAGTTTAAAATAAAAACATATGCTTTTGCTGTTGTATGTTTATGGATGGGGTAACTGGATGAAGCTGATGGAAAATTAAACAAGAATTTCTATTGATTGAGATATGATCTTTCCTGCTGGAATCTTTTTTTTCTTTAAGCTTAAGAAGTGCTGTGTCCTTTTGTTTCATGCCAATGGAACTGAAGGTTTTAACACTGGTCCCTGTGGTGTTACTCTGCAGGTTGCTGCAACTGCTGATCTGATGCTTGCGTATGTGGACTTTTTCCTTGGTGGAGATGAAAAGATAGGTGACCTTCCTCCTCGTCTTTATCAAAGATTTCCAATTTCTTTGGTTTTTGGAGGAGATGGAAGTTACATGGCTCCTTTTTCTCTTCAAAGTGATAACATTCTTACGAGCTTAATGAATCAGGTTTGTCATTAAATAGTTGGTTTGTGAAAAGTTTTTGATAGCTTCTTTTAGTGGTTGAGTGCTGTTGTTGGTGTCTATTTTTCCCTCTTTCTGTTTTGCAGTGTGTTCCACCAACCATGTGGTATCGACTAGTGGCTGGTTTAAATTCTCAGTTGCGCCTAGTTCGCTATGGACATTTGAAACTAACTTTTGGCCATGTTATTAGCTGGCTTGAAACACATGTAAACCCTACCATAATTGCATATGGTGTACGTGTTGATCTTGCATGGTTTCAGCCAACATCTTCTGGTTATTGTCAGTACGGACTCGTGGTATCTGCCACCAGCAATGAGAATGTGCAGTACTGGACTGAAGGTCAAGATAGATATTTTCCTTCTATGGAGCAGTTAAGGTATCAACTGTTTGATAGTGTTTTTCTGCCTTTAAGTTCAAGTATAAAATTTGGGTTAACTTTCATTGTTCTTTTTCTAATTTGGGGGGGGGGGGGTTATTTGCAGTTGGTCTGGTGCTAGTAGGGGAGCCTCAGTTGGTCGTCCAGGAGCTAGTGAATATTTAAGGATATTTGGAGGGATATTGCATACAAAAAACTTACAAACACTTAAAATGAGGAGGGCGATTTGTTATCCCTTTTCACTGATAGTTTGCAATACCAAGCCTGTTGGTCATCAGGTTCATTTTTCTTCATTGCAGACAAATAATTATCTTTCCTTTCTCTCACACACATTTGGTCGAAATTTTTGGAGAAAATCCTGACTCGTCTTCCTTATTATTGGCAGGATCTTGTCGGTTTGCTTGTCTCTATATTACTTCTGGGAGATTTTAGTTTAGTTTTGCTTACTTTGCTACAGATGTATTCTATATCACTGTTAGACTTCGTTTTAGTTTTTTTCATCCTTCCTTTTGCAATATTTCTTCCGTTCCCGGCTGGTATCAGTGCCTTGTTCAGTCATGGACGAAGACAATCAGCTGGCCTTGCACGTGTATATGCACTATGGAATATCACATCGTTGATCAATGTTGTAAGTTGTTTCCAGGTTATTTTAGGCTATTTCTTAATGTTCTTTGATGCATGGTTTGGAAAATAATATTTGATGAAAGTGCATGTGCTAGCAGCGCAATAGTTGTGCATCCAGCAATTCGAGAAGGTTATGCTGTTTTTGCTGTTAATATCAGATTGATAATGAGTGCCATTAGGAGCATTTTGCAACTAGTATAATTTTTCATGTTACTTTGCACATGGTGCGGTTAGTGGGAGTGATGTCATAATCTCCTGATTCTCTGGAGGAAATGTCAGGACTCAGGAAAGTTGAATGAATGACTAGTATTGCAAGTGCTTGTTCACACTGCTATAGTTGATTTATGAGACAAATTAAAGGGTTTATTTTATAGACAGTCAATATTGCTCAAACTCACAAGTTACTTTCAAGCATTTGTCATCCTGATTATTTCTGTAATTTGCGACAGATAACTGCCTTTTTGTGTGGATTTCTACATTACTGGAGCCGTTCAAGCAGAAAACATATGAACATTCAGTCATGGAATTTTAGCATGTAAGTATTATCTGTTATTATGGCTGTGGGCTAACTCTAGTTAAATTTATTATTAGTATTTTTACTAGTGTGGTGTGGTGTAGGGGTGATAATGGATGAAGTGTTTATATTATATTATGGAATGTGGGTGTGCAGGGATGAAAGTGAATGGTGGATGCTTCCTTCTGGATTAGTTGTCTGTAAAATAATCCAAGCAAGACTTATTGATTTCCATGTGGCTAACCAAGAAATTCAAGATCACTCTTTATACAGCACTGATCCAGATGTGTTCTGGCAATCTTGAAGTAAAACCTTTCTTCCTTCTTTCTTTCCCTGAATACTTGCATCATAAGTAAAACAGCATTTAGGAAACCCATTTTTCTTTCCCCAATTTGGTGTGATGGATTTGAGTAGTGAAGGAATTTAAGTATGAGTGGCACTTGAATTTTGTAAATGGTAGATACTTCTATATATGATTTATTTTCATATATATGCACACACACAACAGAGTAAAGAATCAATGAACCGAACCATTGTTTGATACCCAAATCAATTAACGTGATTAGGATTTTTATTTTAATTTAATTTTGCATACATGGGAAATGGAAGCCTTGATGATATATTTTATTTCATTCAGTTACATGGTTGAAAGATGGGCGTATTTTACAGAGAAACCAACCCAGATTTTCTTTCATTATCATTATGGCAGTGTTATTTAGATTTTTGATAGATTTTGATGTATTTAAAATAATAATTTTAATATTGTCAACATCATATCTGTATTAATAAATAAACACCTGATCAGGAAAGATTAGTAGAATATGGATTTTGATGTATTTAAATAATATTTTATATTTTTTAAAATATTTTTTACATTTTTTTATTTTTGATAGTAATATTATTAATTTCAACTAATTTTTTCAATTATTGTATTTCTTGTAATTGTTGATATATATATTAGATTGTATATATTTTTCTGGATTTTTATATTTATAGTTCTATTTACCAGGAAGTCCCGAGGATTTGAGGACCAGATTGGTAATGATATATTTTTAAGAAAATAGTTTAAGTTTGAAAACTTAATTTTGTAAATGCAATTTGAGAAAATATTATTTAATTTGAAATTTTGGAAACTTAAAATGAAACTTTGTTAATGCGAAAGTTTTGAAAAACTTTGAGAAACATTTGGGAGAAACAACTCAAATGGGTAAAATCGAGTTCTGCCTTCCATTCACAAACTGATAGCCTTTTATAGAGGGCTATTATCTCCTTACATCATCTAAATCGTTTAATCATTACATTTGAAACTTTTGAAAATAAATTTTCAGAGAATATATTCTCTGGTTACAAAATACAAATTACATAACTATTCACTTGTCTTTTCTTACAGGGAATATTTCCTGTTCACATCATTTCTTGCAGGGAATCTCTCCTGTTCACGCATTATTTTGTTGCAGGGAATCTCTCCTGTTCACACATTATTTTGTTGCAGGGAATCTTTCCTGTTAACATCATTTCTTGCAGGGAATCTCTCCTGTTCACGGATTATTTTGTTGCAGGGAATCTCTCCTGTTCACATCATTTCTTGCAGGGAATCTCTCCTGTTCATGTATTATTTCTTTTTGGACCTGGTGATGGTTACCGAAGTGGTATCATCTGCAAGATCCACCGTTTTGATTGAGGATGCCGGAGATTCATCTTCAGATTCGGAGTCCAATGAGCTGAGCATTTCAGCCATGAGTTTTTTGTATTCTTTTTTGGTCTTGGCTTGAGCTAACATTGCACTGGCTGTTGACTTTGCTTGAAGAAATTTTGCTGTGGTTTGATCCGGGGCTGCAGACTTACATAATCTTGGATTCTTATTGAAAAAATTATCCAAATATTTTGAATCATATTTCTCATCATTAAATTTGTCCTACCATTTAGTCCTGTAATTGCGAACTAATAATGGAATTCCAGTGTGTTGGTCTTGCTCATAAGAATAATTCCATGAGACAATCCAGGAAATGCATAGTTTTGAGAAAAAATGGATTGTCCTGTAAATGTGTTTTTGATCTGGTTCAGGATGAAATTTGTCAAAGAATTTGGGCCATAAGTTTTGAATTTTTTCTGGTAGTATCTCAAAGGATGATGGTCCATACCAATTCCACCACTCTTGGAACCAGTTTGGGAATTTGAATTGGATGCCATATTTGAAATATATGAGCCACGAATGTCTCATGTGTTAGTTGTTCATTAAAAAGGCATTGTACCATGCCATTTGGTAATCCCAATATGTAAAATATGAGTAATGGTCTATTTTGGTGGTAAATTTGGCTGAGAATTTTTTTGAAGCATTTGGGTTTTCACTCCAATCTCTTGGTCGGAGAATTTTTAATATTTGGGCTGTTGAATGGGTAATAAAATTTGGATCTTTTGGATCTGTGTAATGTTTGAACAAAACAGATCCAGTTTGGACCAGTATATTTTCATAATACTGTTGGGGTTTTTGAGAATCCAATGGTTTGAAATGCCATCCATTGAAAAGTTCTTTTGCCAGTATATGTGGAGGCTTTTCTGAAAATTCTTCCTCCATAACAAGAATTTTTTCAAAATATTTGTTTGGAAAATATTGTGAAGATTTTTGTGTAGCAGTTTCTGAAGATGCCGCTATCTCTTTTGGAAAAACCTCTTGGAGAGAAGTCTCTTTTAAAACATTTTTAAGAATTTTGGTTTGTGTAAAACAATCTCTTTATTTTTTGAAACCTTTGCTGCTTCAGCAGCAATTTGTTTGAGAGGAGTTTCCTCTTTCATTTGCGAAAAGGCCAATGCTACTTCTGGAGATTGAGATAGGGACTCAATCCATTTTTGATTTGAGAACCAATCTCATTTGGATCTTGTGCATCTTGAATTATTGTATTTTTGGAGGATTTTGACGATGATGATAATTTCTCATCTTCTTCTTGGCAAATTCCATACCATGTTTTAATTGGTTTTGATGTGATTTGGGTTTTGGATGATTCTTCTATTTTCCCTTTTCCTTTGTCTCGGAGTTTGGGGGGCATTTTTGAAGAAACTCTCTGGTGAGAAAATCAGGCAAAGAATTAGTTTCTCCTTTGATGTATTCAATATCAAAATCAAATATGCTCAAAATTGCCTGCCATCTTGCAAAAATTTGTTTTGAGGCAATGTTTTGAACATCTTTTTGTAAAACTTCTTTTGCTGATTTGCAATCGATTCGCAAAAGGAATTTTTGATTTAATAAATCACTTTGGAATTTTGTAATGCATAAAACAATTGATAAAATTTCTTTTTTAATAGTACTATAATTTTGCTGAGTAAGATTCCAGTGTCTGGAAGTAAACTGGACTACTTGCTCTTTTCCTCCTTTAACTTGTTTTAGGATCCCACCATACCCTATTTCAGAAGCATCTGTTTCAACTATCTTGGGGGCATTTGGATCAGATAAATATAAACAAGGAAGCTTAGTGATTTGTTTTTTGATTTGGGTGATAATATTGGTATGGTTTTTTGTCCAAGGTTGTGGATTCTTTTTGAGTCTATCATATAATGGTTTACATAATTTGCTAAGACCTGGATAAAAGTCTATAACATAATTGAGGCTTCCTAAGAACCTTTGTAATTGGACTTTATCAAGAATTTGGTCTGGGAATTTGCTAGCAAATTCTATAGATCGTTGTATTGGGGTAATGGTTCCTTGGGTAATGTAATGACCTAAAAACCTTACTTTAGTTTGGAATAACCTTATTTTGGATTTAGAAACTACTAAACCATTATTTCTTATGACTTTTATAAAGATTGATATATGTTTAAAGTGTTTTTCTAAATTTTCTGAAAATACTAATACATCATCGATGTATACTATTGTGAATTGAGAATATTGGTAAAAAATATCATTCATTATTCTTTGGAACTCAGATGGAGCATTTTTTAACCCAAAAGGCATTACATTTTATTCATATTGTCCAAATGGTACAGTAAATGCTGTTTTATATCTTTCTTCTTCTTTTATTTGGATTTGCCAAAATCCGGATTTCATATCAAATTTTGAGAAAATATTTGCATTACAAAGTTTTTGTAGCAAATCTTTCTTATTTGGTATTGGGCATCTAATCCATTTTAAGGCTTGATTGAGAGGTTTGTAATTAATTACTAATCTTGGCGTTCCTCTTTCAAGTTCTGCATTTTTTATTACATAAAATGCTGAACAACTCCAAGGGGAACTGCTCTTTCTAATTAATTTTTTATTAAGAAGGTCTTGTATTTCTTTTCTACAAAATTCTTCCATTTCTTTGTTCATTTGTATTGGTCTTGCTTTTGTGGGTATTTGTCTTTCATCAAAATCGTTTTCGTATGGTAATGTTACTTCATGTTTCTTTCTATTCCAAAAGGCATTAGGAATGTCAGAGCAAATTGTTGATTCTATTTCCTTTTTGATTTGATCTATTCTTTTTTGTATTTCTCTTTTTCTTAATTGTTCATTTAATTTTTTAAAACATATTTCTTCTTTTAGGAAAGAGATTTGCTTATGTTTGTAATTAATTAAATTATTAATTTGTCCATTATGAATGGATAAAGATTTTAATAGGTTGAGGTTTCTTATTTTCGGTTTTTCTACAAAAGGAAATTCTACCTTAGTGTTTAAAACTTTAGTGGAGATAGAATTATTTGTTACTTTATAAGGTTTGAGTAAGGATATGAATGGGGTTCCTAATATGACATCTTGGGTAATATATTTTACCATTAAAAAACATGTTTGATATTTTATACCTTTGTTGGATATTTCTGCATTGGGAATTTTGTAAGTAATTTTTAATTTTTTACCATTTGCAGCCTTAAGAGATTCTGATGTTTTATTATAATATTTTGTTGGAATTATTCTTTCTCTAATGCAGTTTTGGTTTGCTCCTGTATCAAAAAGGGCTATTGTTTCTAATTGAAATTCATTATTTATGACAATATTTATTTTTATTAAATATCTTTGAATAGATACTTCAGTTAGAACCATCATATATTCTTGTGTATTTTCTTCAGGTTCAGGTTCAGTTTCTGATGAACTTTTTTCTGAGGTTTCGTCTTTTAAGGATCTAATTTGTTCCTTCATTTCTTGTTGTTCTATTTTAAGCTGAGAAAGTTCTGATTTAATCTGTTTTATTTCCAACTGTAATTCAGAGTTTGTAATTTGTCTTGGTTTTATTTTTCATATTTATTAAATATTATATCTTGTATATTATATATTTGTGATTGACTAGAAATGATTTCTTTTTCTTTTTCTGGTTTATCTTTTAATGAGGATTTTAATTTCAAAAGGTATTCTCTTTTAAGCTCTAGGTCTTGAATTTTATCAATAACTTCTATCATAAATTCTTGATCTTTAGTTAGCATATTAATTGAAGGTTCATTCTCATCTCCAGAAGACTGGGATGTTGTATGTAATTCGTCTATTTGTAATTCATCTGTTTCAGTAGATGTATCATTTTCAGAAGAAGTTGTTTCTAATAGGATTTCATTTAATTTTTGTTCTATCTCTTCTTCTAAATTTAAGTTATTGATTTTTCTTTTGATTTTACAATATTTTGAGATATGTCCTGGTTTTCCACATCTATAACATTTTATTGTTTTGTCAATTTTGTTTTCTATTTTTGTTGTTTCTTCCCTTTTCTGTATTTTTTATATTTAGGTTTTTATAATATTCTGAAATATTCTTTTTCCTATTTTTTGGCTTTTCAGGGCAACATGTTTTTGAAGAAGAAGGCTCATTCTTGATGTCAAATTGGTGGCAGAATGATCCTAATTCCTTTCTACATTGATATCTTTCTTTCTTGAGTTGTTTTTGTAATTTTAAATCTTGGCAAATTTTTAATCCTTCTTTTTGGGTGAAACTAATTAGTTCACCATATGTAAGCTTTTCATATGGAATAATACCTTTGTAATTTTCTCTTATTTGATTCCTAACTTTTTCTCCTAATAATGTGGGAAGTCCTGCTAGAAATTTTTCTTTCCAAAATGGTCGCTGGTTATCAGATCTTTGCATGACTCTAGTCATAAAGACATCTTTATACCATTTAAAATCGGTTAATTTTTTACATTTTAAATTTGATAATAATTCTGAATTTCTATCTTTAAGATGAGAAGGATCTCCAATGAAGTGTTTAGAGATTGAGAAAATTAAAGTTGCTACTGCATCTTGGATTTCTCTTCCTTGTTCGTCTAAAATAATTCTATCTTGGTCATCTTTTTTTATTGCTTTTAAAATTTCTTCCTGTTGGGTTTTAGTCAGTGCATGATCCTACCATCCTTTTAACTAACCAGTAAATCCAGCAACTAAAATATTAGCTATAGCATGGTCATTGATTAATCCATTTTGATTTTGGGTTTTATAAACATTTGAAACCATTGTCATTTGTTGTAATAAACTAAGAATATTATATTCGGACATTCCATCTATATTCCATTCATAGATTGTATTAACATTGTATTTATTTTGGAAAACAGGTTTTTCTTCTATGTTAAGATCAGGTGCAGTGATTTTTGGATAATATAATCTTTTTGGTTCTTTCCAAGCCATCTTGTTAATTTGTTGTTCATCTGACTGATCCGAGTCAGATTGGGAGGATTGGTGTAATGTATTTACTGAATATTGGGTTTGTATTGGGGTATCAGGGGCGATTAATTCAGACTTATGGTTTTCTAAAGCATTAAGTCTATTTTGGATTTCTGTTAGGAAATCATTTTGGGATTTTTGGAAAGCTTTTGGAATCTCATAAGGTGTGAATATTGGTTCTTTGGAACTTTTTTCGGTTATCTCTTTTACTGGTTCTCTCTTGATTAGTTGACTTTCTACCTAATTTTCAATATAATCTAATTGTTTTCCTATTGTATGAAGATTAATATTTGTTTTAGAAAAATTGTTTGAAATAAATAAAGAATGGTGTAGAAAGCACTTCTATTCCAACAAAAATAAGCAAAAAAGAGAAGATTACTTTAAAAATTATAATGATAAAAAAGAAAATATTCTTCAAGAATATTATAGATTTATGAATACTCATAAAGTCCATATAAAATTCTTTGAATGGTTTGAAGAATATTATTTAGGATCTGTTAATACAATAAGATATAATACTAGATGGCAAACTAATAAAGGAGAAGTTGAATCTCGACATCCCCCTTTAATGGAGGTTCAATATCTTCATAAGAATACTGAAATATTTATTTGATAAAAAATATATTTTTACAAAAGGACATCACGTGACGTATATGTTAAGTATACATTAGATATTAAATTGGGTAAAATAAAATATGGGCACTAATATAAAAACGGATATATTGCAAATCGTGAATTTATATAATTATTCTTTTGAACTTCTCTAATTCAATGCTTAATTTTTTTGAGGTGAAGGTTGAACGTGTAATAATTCATCAATTAACTGATAATATTTTTGATAACATAAATTTACATCATTAACTAACCTTATGAAATGGAAAGAATTGAAGAGGTAATTTTTTTAGTTAAGTTTTAATTTTCTCAAATGATATTAAAAGCACATTGTAAATGCTCAATTCTATACAAAATCAATGAAAATCCAGAAATCTATAAATTCTACAAGTATTTGGTTGGAGACTTAATCTGTCAAATATTCAAGGTCTTCCAACAAATTCATTAACGAGTAGAAGAACATAGCTTAGATCAAGTCAATTTGACTTAATGTTGAAAATTAAAGGAGAAACTTGTTCGGATTTTGACCTGTAGATTCATGATGTTGAAAGCTATCTCATAAAAAACATATAAGTTTTAGAAGAGAAAGGGAATGAGAGACATCAAGTGGTGCGAACAGAAAAGATCATACAACAACGATTTAATAGCGTAATGACTTAAACAAAAACTTCCGAATAGTTTGATGAACGTTTTTGTAACTTTTTGAAGTTGAGAGACTAAAACATAAACTTATTAATAGTTTAATGACTTTGGGTGTAGTTTACCCGAATCAAAACTTTGTTACACTCAAACTGCTCAATATGCAACATGTTCAAGCTTACAAACACTTTATATCCAACCTTTCACCTGAGGAAGTACGATTGTTATACCAGATTGTAACCACATCTACGACCTAACACTGAAGCAGGCTATAACAAACAAATTCCTAATCCCACAAGGCTCGAAGCTTAGCTAGTTGTTAGCTAGAGAAACTGCCACTTACGATGATAAAGTAGCTACCTAGGATCAATAGCCTTGTAAGAAAGGACACTGAGCATTCAAGGTTGTCCAACAAATTCATCATTATGTAGACTAGCAAATTGGCAGGGCCAGACAAGCGGTGAAAGAATAATTCCTGAGCAGCCCCTCGAATAGCCCAGATATAAAATTATATGTGAAATTCAGACGACGATAATGAAAATGAATCGTAAAGAAAGAGAGAAAAATAGAACATACAAATTTTATGTGGAAATCCTTTCAGAAAAAAAATCATAGGCAGAGGAGAAGAGAAATTCACTAACTATTGAATTCAAATGATACAAGAGGAGACGCCTATTTATAGGTCTAAAAACCTTATTCTAATCAAAGTCTAATAGAAGCAATGCAGTACCACCGATTACAACCCCAATTCAATTTTATACTTAATAGGGATTTTACCACTTTTTTTAAACTAGGAATTTAGGTCACACAATCCTAACATTATATAACTAGTTACAACCCCTTTTTCACCATCTACATTCTCAGTTTTATTACTAGCTTAATCTCTCTTGCTTTTCGACTAGACATTTTGTTTATCTGAATATTAGAGGACATATGGAATCACAAACTTTGCCTCCCCTTAACTCACATTTATCTAACATAAACATCCCACCCCAAAATCAAATCCATGTACCTCACTAAATTGTTTTCCAATTGGATCCAACCCATGTACCCCTAAAACTAATATTCCGATCTATTACTATTACATTTAAAATGATAAATAAGTATATGATATTTGCATTAAAAAAATAAGAATTAACAGAGCAAACCACACCTACCGGTCCTAACGATAATTAATAGAAAAAGGATATCCAAATTATTCCCTTTGTTTTTCTGAAAAAAACTTCATTGTAAGTGTCATTGAAGGGAGGTTGGGTCTTGGATATTCAGCGGAAACTATTGTTCATTCGAGATTTTGTTTTTTTAGGGAGCACCTCGGTTGATGTAGATGCGACCTACAATCTCACAAGAGAGGTGTCAATATTGTTAGAAATTAATTATGAAAAGTGCACTTGCAGAGGATCGAACCATCAACCAATGCAAGTACAAATGCATAATTGATTCTTAACAATACTGACACTTCTTTTGTGAGCTTGAAGGTCTTATCTGTTGGGAAATGTGCTCATATTGTAGTAAACATGTAACTGTTTTTATGTATTTGAACTATAAATAAATAAATAAATAAAATTAATTTTACATTTCACTATTATATCTTTTGTGTTTCTATTTTTCATGTTTTGCATACATAGCGAAATTGTGACAAACAAATGTTAGCTCATTGATTGCCTAAGTTCAAACTAATGATAAGTGGCACTCTAAGAACGCTTATATTGTGAGAAAAACAACTTACTTCAGTAAATAATCTAAAACGAGTCTATAATCCCGTAAAAGAATAAAAGTGAGCATGTGATTCAAATACTCAAAAGGATTATTATGTTGTTTGCAATTCCAATTGTAGAGATAGCTAGTCTTGGCTATAGGAGCAGTTCACTACACGGGTAGAGACATAAATGTACTCATTGGAAGAATGATACATTAGGCTAGACCTAAGTTGAATTAATTCTGAATCCGTTTGTGAATTAGTTCACTTGTAACGTTCATGTGACTTGCCTAAATCCTGAATTAGTCACTAATCATGCGTATGTAACTTATGTGAAGCGGAGACTTATTCTCTAAAGATGATCGAGCTGATAGTTGATATCTTGGGTACATGACTTGTGTATGGCATGATTTTACTAGCAACAATGAAATTCATAGCTCGATTAAGGAGTTAACGATATCCTCTCATTGGCATTGTGTGGATTAATAAATATGAAACGTGACCACGAGTTGCTTGTTATCAAACGAGCAATTTATCACAGTCATTAGTTGACAGTGATCATATTGATAATTAAGAAGACACAATGGTGACAATGCAATAAAATAAGATTGTATTGAGTGAACGTGTAACACCCCCATACCCGACCCGATCGCTGGGTCAAGGCATTAAGATGTCACATTCGTTTTTGAAGCAACTACTGAAAATTTCAGATCAATTTATCATATTATTTAATTAATGTAAACCATTAACTCATTTTAGTAATAATTGAATTTACAATAGAACTAATTATGAGTTAAAGGAGTTTATTAAAACATCCACAATTGATCAAAGGCCAAATTGTAAAGTTCGTAATATTTTTTTTGAACTGCCGTCGTGACGTTGGGGTTTCCACGTTGTGACATGACGAACTTGTCATTGTATTCAGATGTCATAACCACCATTTCATTTTACATATAATCTACTTACATCTATTTCTAATCTAAAGTCCTCATAAAAACATGATATTCAATCAAAGATAACAAAGTTTATAAAATTAATACAAATATTAAAGGTTTACAAATAAGACCATTGGAGGACTTGCACTTTCAAAAGTAGTTTACCCAATTTATGTATATTTCATATTTATTTCTAAATTGTGCCAATCAATTTAATTCTTCATAAAATTTTAACAAAGAATTCAATATCACATCAATTAACAATTATTCACTTATTATTTTATCAATTCATTTAAACATACTCACATGTATTAATCATTCCATCACTTACAACCATTTCGAAACATTTCAAATTCATCTATTATATATATTCATATATTTTTCCTCCTCCTCCTCTCCATTCCACATCTTTTATGTATATATTTATTAGACTTTTTAGCTTTTAGTATATAACATGCTTATATGTAATATTGTCTATAATTTCACTATTTACTTATGTGTTCATATCAAAGCTGTCTTGAGTCACAGTCACTAAATTATTTATATCTTGAGTTGCAGGATTCAAAATTAAGGTCCGTTTGATATTATTAAAACTAGACTCAAATATATTTTTACCATAAAAATTTCAAAATTTATAATTTAGCCAATCAGTACAATAATTTCTTCAAATTTGTCCCTGTTTTGCTGCTTGACGGCTTCGACATTTCTTTACTAAAAATTAATTATCTCTTAGTACGGGGTTTGGATGATGTTTTCATTTGTTTCTCTTCAAAATATACTCATTAAGAATTTAAAAATATAAATTTAAACCCCTAATAATTTTTTTTTCAATTTTTGATGATTTTCCAAAGTCAGAATAGGGGAACCCGAATCCACTCTTACCTTGTTTCACAAAAATTAATATATCTCAAACTATAAAATTCCGTTTCTTTCACCATTTCCTCCATATGAAACTAGACTCAATAATCTTTAATTCCATATTTAATTCAATATCTAACTAAATTTCTATAATTTTGGTGAATTTTAAAATTTAAGTCACTGCTGTTGTCCAAACTGTTTTAATGAAAATATTTTTTTTCCAAGGTTCTTTGCACTATCTTTCATTCAACCACACATAATTGCCATACTTTTGAATACTATACAATTTAGTCACTTATGTTTATTTGTAGATTACATATTCATTTCTTAATCTTAGTACTTTTTACCATACAAATCACATTCTCTCTTACCAATTTAGTGTTTTAAGTCTCTATTCTTCATCAAATACTTTCTATTTCTAGTATTTAGTACTTAAATTATACTTAACTTGTTTAGAAGCTTTTGTTTGCATATTTAACTCAATCTATTGAAATACAAGTAGGTTTAGAATGAAACTTACCTCCTTTGTCAAGAATTTCTTCATTTCTTCTTCATTTCCATGCATTTCTCATCTTCACCACTTTCCTTCCATTTTCTTCTCATTTTCTCCACTTTCATCTACTATTTTATTGCTTCTAAATTGATGAATATATTCTATAGAATCTCTACTTCATCTTCTCTCTTTAATATCTAATAAAATTTTCAAAACTTTTAGGTAAAAAGGTAGGTTTTCATGAAAAAGGACTAAATTGTAAAGAAAAGAAAACTTTCTTTCTCACCTTTTCACTCGCGTTGGAAGGAAGGATGATAAATTTCCTTCATCCTTCCTTTCTTTCTATACTACCATTTTCTAAATAAAATAATAATAAATATCTAAGTAAAACATTAATAAAATAATATTTAACTAATTAATTAATTAATTAATTAAAAAATCACCAAAATATCATCAACATCATCATTACATTTTAGAATTCTCCCTCTTACTAACTGACTATTTTGCTCTTTATGATCTTTAAAAATTTCATCCTTGAATAATCACTTAATTTAGTAAAATTACAATTTAGTCCCTTACAATTCTTCACCTATTCAATTTGGTCCTCGCATGCAAATTCCATATCTTAGTAAATTGGATTATTTTTACTTTTGGTCCTTCAAATTTCTCATTTTTACACTTTGATCCCCTAAATTTTAAATATTTACACTTGAGCCAAAAACTTTTCACATATTTACGATTTAGCCTTTACTTTAAACCAATATAATAAAACCTACTTCTTAATTATTATTATTATTATTATTATGATGATGATGATGATCATCATCATCATCATCATCATCATCATCA
Source organism: Gossypium hirsutum (assembly GCF_007990345.1). Lineage (NCBI taxonomy): Eukaryota > Viridiplantae > Streptophyta > Magnoliopsida > Malvales > Malvaceae > Gossypium > Gossypium hirsutum. The sequence goes on along the minus strand of NC_053442.1, from coordinate 12,594,786 downwards.
TCATCATTTTAATACTCCTCAATATTCTCTTTTATCATATTTATATCATTTTTTCACTTTACCGAAAAATTAATTATACATTATTAAATTTATTACTACTTTTATTATATATCAAATTTAGGGATGTTACATTTATACTTGTGCCATAAATTTTTTTGCATATTTACAATTTAGTCTCTTCCTTAATATATCATGTCATGCTTCTTGATTTAACTCTTTTTTGATATATTGCAACTTTCATTTTCTTTGATCTTATACCTTATTTTGCTAAGATTTTATCTCATATTATTTACGACCAAGGGGGTTTCGAGGATGTTACAGAACAAATTTAACTCAAATGAATCAAGGATATCATATGAAGGTAACACACACATGGCGAGGTAATTGGACAAAGTAGTTTGATGAATTGTTTTCATAAAGAGTATATAATAAGGAGTTTTTAATCATAGTACTTTTTATGGACTGGCTCCATTATTAAGTAAATTGTGAATTATCGAAACAATACTTTTGGACATAATTGTAATTGCTCGAGCCTAATTGTATATGTCCGATTGGTCTCTCCGCTATCTCAACAAAAGCTCAATCGGACTACATTAGAATTAGAAGAAAATTCTACAACTTTGGAAATAATTTAATTGAGTCAATTTATTCAATGTGGAATTAAATTAGATAATTGTGTGAATTGTTCAATTAAAGAATTTGATTAAATAATTATCTTGAAAAATTAATTTGGAAAATTTCAGTGATTTTTGAGAAAATTAATTTTGATCAAGTAAAATTAAATTAATCAAATTAATTAAAATAAATATGATATTTTTTGAAAATTCATTTTCAAGTCAGACAATGGGCTCGATGAGTAATTGAATTTGAAAATTGGATCCGAGAACCAAAACCCGAGCCTGAAACCTAAAAACTGGTTGAACCGGGCTTTGTATATGAAATTGGGCTGATGATCCAATTGGAGCTGGATCGGATCAATCGAGCCGTCATTGGCTCGAACCAAACCAGTAGCAGTCGAACTAGCTAAGCCCATTCGGGCAAAACGATGATGGTTCAGGGTGCCGGGGGACTCGCGCTGGCGTTGGCACCACTGAGCATGGTAGTTGCGACAACGATGATTCGACGACCAGCGGATAGTCGGCGATGTGGTTTTTCGGTTGTAGAACAGTGGAAAAATTAGAATCCTAGTGGGAGTAACTTGATTTCAAATTAACTTTTTTTAAAGATAATATTATTTTAATAAATTTAAAATTAAATTAAATTTAATATTTATCTAAATAGTATTTTATCAATTGAATATTAACATGAGATATGAAATTTAATTTAATATTTATCTAGATATTATTTTATTAATTTAATATTAATATGATTAATTCTAATTCTAATTGAACTCTTTCTAAATTCTCCCTATATAAAGAAAGAAATTTCAAGAAATTATTCTCAACATTATTTTCATACACTTGAATTTAAGAAAAGTTGTAAAGAGAAAAGTCTCTAAAGAAATTTTTTCAAAAATTTTCTAGAGATATTCTTGTTATTTACAACTTGACCCTAGAATTAGAGAAATTATGAAATTTCCCCACTGGTAATTTTGTGAAAATTTTTCTAATTCGAAGTGAGTCCATTCTCGGTAGATGTGAGCTTGAGGATAGCGGTGAAGACTACTCGGTCGAAGAGTTCATACTAGACAAATCATAAAGGTGTGGTTTTGATTAAATATTTATTACTTTAGATAACACTACTAAGTTTTTATTTTTGGAAAAAAATATTAATACTCTGATTTTCTCTTAAATCTATTTTCCATTGCATTTTCCGAATCTAATTTCCTAATAATTGGTATCAGAGTCAGGTTGTACTTTATCTATAAGTATAAACAAGTAATCATAATAGATTTCTCTTCTTCTTGAATGCTTCGATTACATAAAAAATGATATTCTTTAGATTTTATGCATGTTTGGAGTTATATATGAGAATGGATGCAATATTATATATTTGTTATATAATTGTTATTTTTGTTAATGCTGTGGTTCTTAGGAAATAGATCGTGAATTATTATTTCCATGTAGAACTTTTTTTTAGTTCATAGAATTTTAGTGAGTCAGAAATGGACATAAAACTTAAATATAAGTTTTTCAAAAAGAGTCCTTGACAATGAGAAGATAGAGCGATGGCGGTTAAAGACCTAAAAAATGCTTTATGGTGAAAAACTATGCAATTTTTTTTTCATTTTATTTCTAGAAATAAAACCATAAAAACTTTGACCGATAATTTTATTTTAATTACCCATATCTTTTTATATTTGTTTTATAATTATTTATGATATTTATATTATATTATATTATAATTGTGATATATATGTATGAGATGATCCATAGTTGATTGATTAAAAAAATAAGAAGTGTGGTAATGCGAAAATACATGTGTTTTATTATTTCATTCACTTTTTTAGGTTATTCGATTGCTATGAGAAGTGTGGTAATGAGAAGGTGCATGTCTAGGATTGGCTTTGGAAAGGAAAGACTTGGTTTTTAAGCAGTTAAATAAGATTCACCTCCCTTTCCTGGGACCTTACCTAGTGCACTGTTCACATTCACTTATTTAGTTTTTCCCTTAAAAGAAAAACTGTGGAGAATCAAAATTGTTTTTTTTTTATGATTGATTCTTGTTAATGAATGAATGAACGCAAATATTATTAAACTGTCGTAGCATGCCATGCATATATTAGAAGCATCTCATATATATTAGGTAAGAATGTCACTAGGACTATTGTATGATCATTCTTGAAATATAGGATAAAAAAACCTTGCATATTTTTTAAAATATTGAGTGGGAGAAGGTTCCTGAACAAGACCTATGACTTCCATTGATGGTCCCTAAGTGATAACACGATAAAGTTTCGAGTCGATTCTTACCATGGTCCTACCCCAAAGTAAACTTTATCATGTGGATTCACTGGATGGGATCTCCTTTTAAGGACAACTATTCATGCACAACTTTCAGTGAGATTATCTCAAGATGACTCACAAATGAAAGCATGTTCATGATAGGTGTTGAGTCAATTGTTACACACTTACAAATGAAAGCATGTTCATGAAAGCAATGCAACTTTTCAATGTTTGATATGAATTTGTTGCGTGCCTAAGTTCTAAATATTTCAATACTTTAATAGAAAAATAGAACGAGGAGAGAGGGAATGCATGCTTCAAAATGCGTTTCAAAAGATGCATTTTCGTTGAATAATAATGAAACGCTCTTCGGTGCTTGAAAGCGTGTTTCATAGATCAAATAATTTCATCAAACGCGTGCTTCAAAGGGTATTCAGTGCTTCAAAATATGCTTCAGATCTTCCTCAGGATTCCCAATATCAGGGTACTTTTTGGCAGATTTTAGTGGAAACGGTAAGAAAACTCGTCTAGCTGGGCGAGCTTTCTTGCTGACATGGTAGGAAAATGCACCTAACTGGATAAGCTTTCTTTCCATTTCCACTAAAGTCTGCCAAGAAGTACCCTAATCTCGGGAATCTCGGGTAAGATTTGAAGCACGCTTTTCAAATATTCGATGAAAACGCTAGTCCTGTTACGCGTTTTCGACCACGAGGATTTTTTCCTTTACAATCTCACCCTTCCCCCACACCTATAAAATGGGGGCTTCCCCTCCATACCCCATCATCCTTAAACTCATCATCTCTCTCAACCTCCATCCCTCCACTTTACAATATTACTCACTTTCAGTTTTTTTTCCTCGCTTCAGTGTTAAAAATTTTCATTGCTAATAAAATTTCTGATTTGAGGTATTCTTGAGTCGTCAGTGATGTGATATTGCTTCAAAACACACATTTTATATATCTTTCCAATATAAGACCATTACCTCAGAAACCTATCTTGTGAAAGTCAGGTTTCGGGGTGATTTTACTTTATACGATCACGAGTGGAAGTCTACATAGAGGTCTCGCTTGGTAGTCATTATAAGGTCATGGATCGGAGTATAATAGGGGAGCCAATTGACGGTCATTATGCGGGCATGAGCTCAAACTTTTCGGATACCTAAAAATATTGCCTTATAAATATCATACAGAAGTTTTAGGGCATAATTATAGGGAAAAACTATGGGGCTTTTCGCTATAATCGACGTAATTTTTTCTCCATTTCCACGCAACCAGTATTTTTAACCTTCCTTCTTATTCGAATGCCACCACCGCTGTAGACGCAGGAGGGCTTTCAGGTAGATAACAACTGGTTGCGATGCAATAAAGGTGATACTCCTTTCGGGGTGACAACAATTTTTGTTATTAAACAACCCATTAATAACTACAACTGCTGCCGTGCCGGCCTGAGTTTGACCTCTACTATTCTGGAATATCCTCTCTTTGCCTAAAAGCCCTCTTGTGTCCACCTTAGTGTCAGCCTTTGGATAAGAATGAAAGGTTAAAAATGCTGACTGCCTGGAAATAGAGAAAAAAAATTACGTTGACTACATAAAAAATCCCTCTGTTTTTCTATATGATTATGAACTCAATCTTATGCATGGTATATATAAGGCATCATTTGTGGGTATCCAAAAAGTTTGAACTCGTGATCGTATAACAACCGTCAAGTGGCCCCTAGTTATAATCGAACTCGTGACCGCATCATGACCGCCGACTAGGACCTCCACTTAGACTTCGACTCGTGACCGTATCAAACACTGCCACCCCGAAACCTGACTTCCATATGATGAGTTTCTGAGGTAATGATTCTATCCCAACATGACATATGAAAAGTATTTGTTCTAAGATGCATTATCGCATCCTCGACCCCTTAAATCTACTTATAAACTTTCATAGTTTCACCCATAAAACCTTAAACCCTGATTCCTAACAAAAAAAATCCTAACTTTAACCCTAAAAAATAAAAAAAGGCTAAAAAGAGAGAATGTGAAAGCGCGCTCTAAAAAATAACCTATTTCACTTATTTCAAAAAAATAAAAGGCCTAAAAAGCCAATTAAAAAAATCAGCATATACTACTAATTTAGCCAACAATAAATTTAGTTTTTAATATTTATATATATATATTTTTTAAAAATTTCTAATTAGATTTGATTTCAACGTTTAAATAAAGTCGAACTTGACCAATAACCATTCAAAAAGAGTTGAGGTGTTACTTTTTAACAAAAATATTGACTAAAACAATTAACATGGAAATACACGTTTACTTCATGTCTTTTTTTTTTTGAAAATTTTTATTATTTTAAAAATATTTGTTGACGTGACACATAAAATAAAGACTTAATATATAGATTGACCCTTGAACTTGATAACTTTTTTCATAATGGCCCTTGGACTTTTTCTGGTTCACATTGGTTCCTAAGGTTGGCATCCAATACACAGATTGATTTCTATACTAACAATGTTTGCCTTTTTTTTTTGAAGAATTTGTGATGTGGACGACCATAGGGCTAAAATGTGGACAAATAATGAGACGATATGTGGATTCATCTTTAACTATTTTTAAATTTTTTAAAAACCTTAAAAATTCAACTTTTTAAAAATTTGTTAAAAATATAAGAAAAAAATTCAAATATATATAAATTGAAAATAAAAATAAAAATAAAATTAACAAATTTAGTTAAAATTTCAAAAAAAATTAAAAATAAAAAAGTTTAATGAAAAATAAAAAAATAAAATTGGTTTAATTTTTAAAAAATTACAAGAAATCGTAAAAATATAAAAATATTTTAAACATTAAAAAATAAAAAATTGACCGATTGGCGTTGGTCAACTTCTTATCAGAATCAATCAATGTTGGTTAAGCCTAGTCAACTTTGGTCAACGCCGGATCAATTTTTCATTATTCTTTTTTTTTTCATTTTTTTTGTAAACTTATAAAAAAATTACTTATTTATATATATATATATATATATATATTAGTTTTTAGAATTTAATTATTTTTATTTTTATAAGTTGAATATTTAAAGAGAAAGTTTTAAATGTTAAAATTTAACTTAATTTTTTATTTTCATATTTTATTTTTTACATATTCAATTTTTTGAATTTTTATAATTTATAATATCTCTTAAAATTTAAAAAATTTCTATTTTTTTGAAATTAAAGTTTTTTTTAAAATTTTTTAAAAATGATTAAATATGAATTCACATGTTGCCCTCATACTTGTCCATATCATCAAAAATTCCAAAAACAAAGGGTGTTAATGTAGGGAATAATCTAACTAATATGATAAAAAAGAAAAAGTTGAGAGGCAATGTGAAAAAAGTTGTGAAGTTGAGGAGAGGAGTGAATCTATACATTATAAATTTTACATGAAAAAGAACAACTAAATTATCACAGGAATATTTTAAGCATCATAATGGTTGAAAAGAAAATGAGAGTCACCAATTTTAATTTTAAAAAAATAAAAGCGAATATTATGATTTATATTTTATAAATGAAGTAGTAGTGAGTGTGAATCCAGTATTTATGATTTATTGCTTCTTTGCTCTTCGTCTTCTCATCTCTGTCTGCACCTTCCCTTTGAATTTCCTTAATTTCTCCCGTTTCTTTTACTTTGATTTCCACTCTCTTCCTCTTTTACAGTAAAAGAAAAGAAAAGAAAAGCTGCACCTTTATTTTCTTTTTTCTTGAATCCCATTCTCTTTTGTCTTCTTTTATTCGGAAAAAGAAAAAACCTTTGTCCTTGTTCATTTCGACTTTGAAAAAGAATTTCTCATCAAGAGAAGAAGATGAAGAAGAAGCTCTTAATAAATCTTGTGGTTTAATCTATTTGAGGTAAGTTTTGAGACACGAATCTCTTCTTTAATAATTTCGAGGTGATCTAATAAGAGTAATTTCTGGGGTAACAATTACACGAGTGTGAAGTGGAGTCTGTGAAGATATCAATTAAGCAACTCAGTTGAAAATTTTATTTATTTTGATTTACAAATTAAATAAATTCAGTGCCATATTTCCTTTTTCAATTCAATCTGATTCTCTTTTATCTGCCTCAGCTTTTTAACAACTTCATTATTTTAATTTTTTGGTTCACAGTTTCATTAATATCTTGCAATGATTTCAGTGAGGTTCAGTTTGGTTCTTAGACAGACATTGCAAGGAAACGTTTAAAGTGTTGGACTGTTGGTAAGTTTCTATATACTTTCAAAGGAGTAAAACATTATTGTATCATTTTTGTTTTTTCAATTCTCAAAGGAATAAGTTATGGATTTGTCTCTTTGCTTAGCCAATTAATTATAAACAATATATTTGTTTATCTATTATTAGTATTGGTGTAGTGGCAAATGACTTGCATTGCTTTAATCCTTGTTGATATCAGGTCCCGAGATTATTCAAATATATATAACAAAAGGAATATGTATTATTCTCACTGGTTTCTTTCTACTTTCCTTCAACTATTTTTCATTTCAGATGTAAGAGTTGGAGCATTTTCTTTGAAGCAGGCAGAGCACCCTCTAAGCATCGCTTAATATTACATCTTCATCTTAATCATAAGTAGTGAGTCTCAACTTTTTCATTACTGTTTTTGAGTCTCATTTTTTAAGGCATTTAGTGCATATTGTCTACCATTTTGCTTAGGCTGAGCAGAATTGTTATGTGAATTCAGACTAACGACAATGCCCGAGTCTTTCTTTATTGACGCTGCTACTAATGCCGTGGGAACACTGATGGTAGACTACTTGGTGAAGCCAATAGAACGCCGCGTTCGTTATTTATTTGGTTTCCATAAGATTGTTCAAGAGCTCCATGAGCAGCAAAACAATTTGAATAGAGAACAAACTCGTATACAAGAAGACATCAAGGAGGCTAAACTGAATATTCAAACACAAGTGATTGAGAAATACGTAGAGGACTGGTTGACCGATGCAACAAATGCCTTGAATAATGTACAGAATTTGGAAGCTAGAATTGAAGAAAATAAGAGATGCTTCCGTTGGTGTCCTAACTGGAGTTGGCGATATCAGTTAAGTAAGAGCATGGACGAGGAGATATTAGCCATTATTAAACTCGTAAATAACTCCAAATTTGAACGAATTGGGCACCGCGCTGAGCTTCCTGGTTTAGAGTTCTTCACATCTAAGGGTCTTGTAGCCTCCAAATCTTCAACTACTGCTTTCAATAAGATCATGAAGGCCTTGAAAGATGCTGAAATCTACAAAATTGGAGTATGGGGGATGGGAGGGGTAGGTAAAACCACCTTAGTCAAAGAGGTAGGCAATAAAGTCAAAGGATTTGGTCAGCCTGTAATGGTTGTTGTATCCAAAATTCCAGATATAGGCGAAATTCAAAACAAAATTGCAGATGGCATTCACTTGAAATTTGAAAAAACAACCAAAGATGAAAGAGCGAAGGAGTTATGGTGTAGACTGAAAGAGGGAAAGTTCATCATAATCCTCGATGATTTGTGGAATGAGTGGAATGACGATGAAGATTTTAGAAAAATAGGGATTCCATTGGTTGAAAATGGGAAGGGCTGTAAAATCATTTTGACAACACGTCGTTGGACGGTATGCAAATCTATGGAATGTCAAGTTACTATTCAAATTGATGTTTTGGATGATGATGAAGCATGGGCTCTCTTCAAAATGAATGCTAACCTTGATGAAAACGTTTCAAGGAATATCATTGAGGAGGCTGAGAAAATTGTAAAAGAATGTAATGGTCTACCTGTAGCGATTGTAACACTCGGAAGGTCTTTAAAAGGTACTAAAACTCAGAAAGGATGGGAACTAGCTCGCAAAAAACTTGAGAGTAGTAGATTAATGGAAATTGGGAACATTGAAGAGGAAGAAAAAAATGCCTATATGTGTATTAAGATGAGCTACGAGTACTTGAAGAAGGAGGTGACCAAGCGATGCTTCTTATTGTGTGCTTTATATCCGGAGGATCACTCAATTGATGTGGAAGACTTGGTGCGATATGCTTGGGCATTGGAGTTATATGGCAAGCTTGACTCAGTTGAAGAAGTGAGGATTCAAGTCTTGGAAGCCATTGATTACCTCAAAGATTCTTGTCTATTATTAAAAGATACGCAATGGTATGATCCCCTTTCACGAGCTGGTATTTTTAGTATTCTAATAAGTAGAAATGTCTAAAACACTAGGTAGAATTATCTAGCTTAGTCCACAAGCTCAATGAAACTCAAACAGACCCTCCTTTGGTTGAGCTTGAGAAATATTCTTTATTTATAGATAATATATTTTAGTTTTTAAATTTAAAATATTTTCAAAATATTAAAATATGAATATATAAAATATGATATTTTACTAATGGTTCAAATATTCTCTAAGTCCCTAAACTTTTGCACGTTTCGAATTTGGTCCCTTACTTCTATTTCCAAGAATTTAGTCCCTTACTTTTTGGATTTAAAAATTCAATTTCAATTGCTAACACTGTTAAAAGTTTTCTGTTAAATTTATTAAGATTACATTTTGAAATACAAAAAAAAAAAAATAAATAAAAAATAAAAAAGGACACAATGAACTCAAATTTAATAAAAGAAATAACAATTGGACTTGCATTTTTAAATCTAAAAGACAAGAGGGATTAGCTTCCTGGAATTTAAACTACCATTTTTTATATTTTTTTGTAAGGACTGAAGTACAACAATTTCATTTGGGTGGGGGGAAAAATGTAATTTTTCCATTTTATTAGTTTATAATTTTACAATTTTTGCAAGGACTAAACTACAATTTTTCCATTTTGGATCCAAATCCCCTACCTGCCTCCACCCCTGTCAGCTCCCTTGATTGTGATTCATCGGAGGTATAAACTTGTTAAGAAAACAACATTGGTAAACAGGACATCTAGTTCTACCTATTAAGCCTGCCTGTCCTTTGCTAAGACAAAATTTTCCGCATCTTTGTTTCCAAGATTTTATATCATACAAAACATAACCAAGATATATGCTATAGGTAAATTTGAAATTTTGCTTTTGCATTTTTTATTATTTTTTCCTCCTATTGTTCCTTTTCTTGTTTCTTTATCTTTTAAATTTCTAAATATTGTATAATAAAAAATATTATTCAACATATTCACTTTTGTTTTGGCTTGATTAGGTACATTAAGTTACATGATTTAGTCCGTGATGTTGCTCTATGGATTGCATCCGAAGAAGAAAGTGGATTTATGATCAAATCTAGATTGGAGTTACTAAATGAAAGCTTTGAACCTTGTAGAGCGATCTCATTGCTGAACATTGAAGAAAAAAAACTTCCTGGGAGATTGATACCTTCGAACCTTGAGATCTTGTTGCTTAAGAACTGTGATGTTCAAGGTACATGTTTTCAATGGATGAAAGAATTGAAAGCGTTAAGTCTTACAGCTGGCAAACATTGTCCTGTGGGGATGATTTCCTTGTATGCTCTTACTTCTCTACCAAAACTTCGTGCTCTACGTTTGGAAAATTTTGAGGACTTCTCATTCCTTAGAAACCTAAGGACACTTGAGGTTCTTAGTTTGCGTGGTTTAGGATTCGAGGGTTTGTCAAATGAATTATGGAGGTTGGAAAATCTGAAGATATTGGATTTAACTGATTGTACATTTCGCTCCAGATTTCCCCCTAACGTCATTCAAAGGTTATCAAAGCTAGAGGAGCTATATCTAAAAGGTTCAAACATTTGTGAGACAATTGTTGATATACTTGTCCAGATAAATTTCTTATCTAGGTTGACTGCATTATCCTTGAGGTTATCATTAGATCATTTTACGGGTGACGTCGTGTTTCCTAAATTGGAAAGATATGATATATCCGTAGTGGATCCTTATAAACTTAAATGTGATCTTTTTTCCATTACGGAAAAATCATGGAAAATTAAGGGACCGATTCTTTTGAATGTAGTTTCTCTCTTGCCTGAGAATTTAGAGTCTTTTGAAGTGTCAGATAACATAGATAAGTTTCTGGAATGCTTGATTGATAAAAGTTTGAGGCTCTCAAATTTGAAGCTGTTATATTTGCATAATTTGTCTAACTTGAGTTGTATTGGGGAATTGCCAACCCAACATGTAAGGCTTAAAGGTTTAGTTGATTTGAGGATAACAAATTGTCCAAGTTTGAAATCACTCTTCCCACTTTCTCTTGCTCAAAGTTTGGTGCTCTTAGAAATCCTTGAGATATCTAACTGTCCTAGATTGAAGCAAATAGTTACAGAAATGGAAGGTGATGAAAAAATATCGTCAAGCATCAATTCTCATAATTCTTTGTGTTTCCCAAATTTAAGGGAACTCTACATAGGAAACTGTTGTGGTTTGGTGTATATTTTTCCAACTTTGATGGCACCGCAAGGGCTTCCACTACTAGAAACTCTTGCTATTCATCGTTGCCCTCAATTAAAACAAGTGGTCAGACCTAAAGAAGGAAGGGTGGAAAATGATGTTGTGCTCCAACAACTGCAGTTTTCGAAACCTTTGATGCAGTTTTCAGTGTCGGCTTGCCCTTTGTTAACTGATTCATTTGTTCATTTAGACGTTGAGAAGGCTTGCTTCAAGGTACTTTCTTTTTCTCCTTGATTTTGTTTATTCACTTAAGTTTTATGCGTGTAGTGAACACACATTTAAAACCAATTAATCCTTAGTTTAATAAGTATTTATTACTAACCAGCATATATATAATTTCTTTTTTAATTACGTGATGAATTATAATTAGGAGGTTCGATTATCAACATTCAAGGAATCATTCAGCAGTGCAAAACACCTTGAAGTACACTATGCAATTGAGGATCATAATCTGGTTCCAGATGCAAAGGGAGACGGACTAAATGGATTAACGTCCCTTCAACTCAGGGATTGCAAGGATCTTGAATGCTTGGTTGATATCACAACAGGGAATGGGCCAATTTTTGTATTCACTAATTTAAAGAGATTAAGTCTAGAAGATATGTTTGGTTTCGAAACCTTATGCAAAGGTCACCACCCTCCACAAGGTTTCCTCCAAAGTCTTAAGGTTGTAAACATAAAAGGGTGCAGAAAATTAGAAATACTCTTCTCACCTTCGGTTACTCAAGGCCTAGTGTTTTTAGAAGAACTCACGATAGAATTCTGTCGTGAATTGAGAACCCTTTTCTCGGTAATGGCAAATGATGGTGGAATAAGATCAGACAGCTGTTTTCCTCCTTTCTGCTTGCCGAAACTGAAAACTCTTTACATCCGTTTGTGTTCAAAGCTAGAATATGTTCTGCCAATCACTTTGGCTCAAGGTCTTCCGGCTCTTGCATCGATTTCGGTCTTTGGTTGTGATGAATTAAAGCATGTATTCAGCATGCCAAAAGAACAAGATGGAGTTGAACATCATGGTATCATGCTCCTTCCTAGTCTACAATATCTACGACTTTCAGGGTTAGAAAACTTGACTAGTTTTGTCCCAGAAAACTTTTTTGTCAAGGCACCAGCTTTGAAAAGCTTAGAAGCTTACGAGTGTCCTAAAGTGATGAACTTCCACATTCAACAAGTTAACAAGCAACTGACATTAAAGGTACATTTCTTTCTCTTTTTCTTTTCTTTATTTGATTTTCATTCTGTTGATTAGATATTAAAATGCGTCTTCAAATATTTTATCTTAAGCCAAGTTTATAAAGATATTTCTATTTTCCACATAAATATTATTTTATTTGATTTTTTCTAATTAATAGCAAAAAATAATTATGTGTAGAAATTTTTAACTGTTTATATAAAATTGAATGTTCTAAACCATATGTATTTTATTATGATTTAATTAACATATATTTTAAAAAGGTAATTAAAAAAGGCCAAAATTGAGAGAAATTGATTGCAAAATCAAGAATAAAATTGATGCTATTCTTTCAAGTCATGTACAGGTAGTGTGTTTGTTCTTCTAGTTATATGATTGAATTAATGACTTAATTGGTATCCCAATCTGTTATCATATTAGTATCCAATATCTAATTGGTTCCTTCATTATTTTTGTTTTGTGATTTTTCATTTGTATTTATGTGATGAATTATGATTAGGGGAATGGATTGTACGTATTCAAGGAATTGTCATGCAATACAAATCTCATTCCAGATGTACATTCAAGACATCCAGATGGATTAACTTCCCTTGACATTTACCATTGGTGGGGTGGTGAATGCCTGGTTGATAAATCACAAGCAAAGATGGGTATCTTACAAAACCTTAAAGATTTGAGAGTTAGTTACTCTGGTATGTCTGAAGTCTTCCGAATTGATGAAGGCCTTTATAATAGAGAAGAAAATCAAGCACCACAACTACTTTTAAATTTGGAGCAGTTGCAGTTAAAGCGTTTACCGTATTTGAGAAGGATAGTTCAAGGCCCCACCCATTGTGTCAATCTCCAAAGCCTAAAGGTTTTAGAAATAACCCATTGCAACAAATTGACATCTATCTTCTCAATATCCGTCGTTCAAACCCTAAGGTCGTTGGAAGAACTCAAGATACATGATTGTGATAAACTAAAAAGTGTTCTGATGGAGTTGGAAACTGACACTGAACCGAACAAACTTTGCTTGCCAAACTTGAAAACCGTGGAGATAGTAAAATGCCCAAGTCTAGAATATGTCTTCCCACTTGCTTTGACTCAAGGTTTTCCTTGTCTACAAAAGGTACAACTTGTTAAATTAAGAAACGTGAGAGGTTTTGTTGCTGGAAATAATTTTGTCCAAGCACCAGCTTTGGAAATTTTAATTATCAAGGAATTATGTTCAGCATTTACGAATTTTGTCTTTCAAAAAGAAGTTAACAAGTGTGATCCATTAAAGGTACTTTTTCTTTTACTCTCTCTTAATTCCTTTGGTTTTTTTTATTTTTACTTTAGATACTTGTGTGATTAATCACATGATTATTCCAGTGTGTTTTCAATTTCATTTCTATTGGTTATGTCTACCGCAAAGGATAAACCATATAGCGTGATTTAAATTTTTTAAATCATATAGTATGCTAAAATTTCTATACAGAAGTATACTTCTTAAATGAGGTGATATCATACAATAAACTTGCATTTCATATCTGTTTGAATTTTATTAAATCTAATTTTCTTCAAAAGTATAGAAAAAGAGTCCTGTAGGCACAATTTATTAAAAACTTTTACATGATTTTACGTAAAAGAGCCAAATATGAGAGTGCTATACGTACTCAGTTGATATTATAATGGAATAACACTTGCCCTTGCTTTTATGCAGGAGTTGACCTTCTGTACGAAAAGTATAGATGGTGAAGATGTCGAGCCATGCAATATGGTAAACACTCGGTTGAGACAAAGATCAACAAATTTCGAATATATGACCCTAGGCAACTTTGAACAACTGTTTCAGCTTCAAGGTGCATATTTCATATCAAATCTAGAGAAAATGCAGCTTTCTAATATGATTTGGCTACGAGATATTTGGAAAGGTCCCATCCATTTTGAAACCAATCTTAGAGAACTAGCAGTTTATGACTCCAATTGTTTGACATACATCTTTCCAGCGACTTTCATTCCACATTTTCCACATTTAAGTATTCTGAAAATAAAGGCGTGTGAGAATTTGAAGCAAATAATTGCCAATGATGACATTTCGACATCATCGTCACAAGGTCCTCAGTTGGAGAAGAAAATGGTATTTCCTCATGTAAAGCAAATAATACTTGAAAATTTGCCAAGGCTCGAGAGCTTCGGTCTTGCAGGTTATCATATGGAATTCCCATGTTTGGATTTGCTTGATGTTAAGCAATGTTTCAAGATGATCACAAGTTTCACTGTGGATTATTTAACATTGACTGTGCATGCTAAATCTGATGAGGTATTTATCCACTCTCTACTCTTTACTTAAATTTTTACGGGTGCAAAAATGGTTTCCATTATGTTTCAAATATATATGAAATTGAATAATTTACCCTTTATTTTTATCTTATTCTCAACAAAATTTCATTTGCCATGAAATGAAGGCATCCCAGCTAGATGATTTTAATCCCTCACCAGAAGTTATATTCTGGGAAAAGCGTAGACCCACCTTACTACCTCAATATGTAGAAGAAGCTGACAAAGTTTCACCATTGAAGTGAAAAGCATTGCATAAGCATACTTGAGCCTAAATCTCACCTCTATTAGAGTTAATTAACCAGGTAAGACATGATCATTCACCTTCTCATCTGTCTTATTTTTCTTGTCAGTAGTGATGTTGGATAATGTGATGTCATGACTGTGTGCATGTAATCAATGTGTTTAGAAAGGATGGATCTAGGGAATCTAATAGGCATTTAATTAACATGCATGAATGTATTTATCTAAGATGCATGTATGTACTAGGTATACATTAATTATATCAGATGTATGTATTGAAACTAATAGTCACATAAAACAATTATATAAAGGTTGTAAGCGACGAAGCCCTTGTAAGAAAGTAAGAGAGAGAGAATATGATATGAATAAGGTATTCATTCCATGTTGAGTGTCTTTTCCCTTCATCATTTCCAAAATCTCTCCAACAAAGTGGTATCAAGAGCTAGAGATTCTTACAAAGTGAGTGTGTGAAAATAAAATTAATAATGACTTCCACAAGCATAATCTATAACAATGTTTAAATTCTTGTCATCGATGGTGAAAATTATGAATTTTGGGCAGTCAAAATGGGTAGAAAAGTGAACAACATATAAATTAGACATGTGAAATAAGATATTATGATGAACTAATGGATTAAAGTGCTATGTGATAGTGAATATTGAATTTCATGTTAAATATGACTAAATTGAAAAGTACGTGAAAGTTTTATGTGTTATTATTTGATAAGTGAAAAAGATGTAAAGAATATAAAATATAATGTGTATTGTGAATTAAGAATTTACTAAATAAAGTTTCTTGATTATACTAAATGAAATTACAATTGTTCTTTAAATTGTGGAAAAATAAAGACTAAATTGAAGAAATGCAAAAGTGTAGTTAAATTGTGAAAATCGTGAAATCAATACTAATATGAATAAAGATCGTAGTTAGTCATGGAATGGAAGTGTAAAGAAAATGCTCTTAAAAGTTTTAATATTCGAAATTAAATGTTCGTATAATATTAAATAGTAAACTAGAATGAAAGAAATGCGAAAGTGTAATGAAATCATGAAAATCGTGGAATAAAGTATTTGTGATTAATTATTGTAAATTCAGTGATTTTCGAGTGCCTATATGGATTAGCATTGAATTTCGTAGATATAATTGACATGCCATAGAAACCTGAGCGCTCTTGTGTTATTCGTGATGTTCGTGATATTGCACTTCGGTGCCTCCTGTTCTATTATGCACTTTGGTGCCTTGTTTCTAGGACTTTTGTGCTTCGTGTATCGTGATATGTTCTTTGTATCTATCTGGTTCAAATGTGCCTATCATGAGCTAAAAAAGTCATCAAAAGTGATTTTTGATAAAGGTTTCATTTCTGTTAATCCGTGAAATGATAAAATTAGTGAATTAAAGTATTAGTGAATTTTGTAAATATGGAATAATTTATTGATTATTAAGATATATTCATGAATTATAATAGTAATAATGTTTGTGTTAAATAAAAATAGAAAATGGTAAGATCTAAATTCATGGGTACTTATTAAGCTCTTACGAGATTAATGTGTTAATTTTCAACGCGTAGGTGAAAGATTAGATTGAAGTTCTCGTTCGCAGTAGCGATCTTGACACATCTCATCACTTCATGAAGACTTGGAAGAAAAGGGATATGAAATAAATTTCATGGTATAGAGTATGACATGTACATGGATGAATTAATGAAGTAAGAAAGAAAGTGCCTAGTTGTTCTAATATTGAGTTTAATGTGTTTCGAAAGGTAAATATGAGGTATTACGTAGTTTATGAGCTTTGACTATTGTTTTGAATGACCATGGACAATTTTGGTATGGTTTAGATGTGTTTGAAAATAGAATTTCAAGTCCTCTGTCCTAGGTCTCGAGACATACTAAATGTGTCTCGAGACACAATAACTTCAAAGCTAAAAAAGCTACAGTATTAGGGTCATGTCTCGAGACATTGGATTTTATCTCAATACATAAGCTCATTTGTTTTGAGACATACATTCATTTGTCTTGAAACAGGACAACTTTGAAGCTAAAGTTCTACAGTAACATGACATTATCTCGAGACATATAAACTTGGGTTAAAACAGACTTGAAACGAGTTTGGAATGGAATTAAACTTTATTGTTAGTCTAAATATGCTCTAAAAAGTGTATGTGATCTTGATAAAGGTCTAAATTATAAGTATTTGATATTGTAAGGAATGTTCGGTGCCAAATGTAACATTCATTACTCGGGTTTCTCGGGTAACAAATGTTACATTTATTATTTTTTATTTAAGTATTTTTATAAAATTATATATTCAACACCCTTAATACTAAAAGTAATTTTAATAACTTCATGATTTTTTAGAATTTCTTTTTAATTGTTAATATTTTTTAATTATTGTTAAATTTAGTTAAATATTTTGAAAATTTTTTAACAAACAATTTTACAAAACTAAATTTTTTCTAATAATTTGTATAAAATTTTTATTTAATATATTTTAATTTATAAATGCAATTAACTTGTGCATTGCACAGTTATGCAAACCAGTTATTCATATAAATAATAGTATAGATTGTCCAACACTTATATATTCATATAAATAATCAACTATGTAGTTCCCTCCAATATTCTCTCAAGAGCTTAAAACTTGTGCAAACAAAATTCGTCTGTGAGTTTTTTTATCACATAAATGATGATTATAATCAGGCTTAATTCAATAGGAGGTACCTCTCGATTGGAAAGGGGATATTATTATTCCCCATCCGTGAGAAGGCACGTGGCAAGTCTAAGAGATTTCTAAATAGTAAGCTTGCCATTAGTGAGCCGGGAGGACACTAGTGAACTCACCTTTGGACAATGGATGGCTTGATTTTCATTGAGAACATAGAATTGTTTGGTCATCAAATATCACATAGGCTTAACTGTTTTATGTCATCAGAGTTAGAGTGGAGGACATGATTTGCCCTGTCACAAACATTTTCGTCCCATCGAAGACATCTCCTCTTGTGCTCTTTAATGATGATTAGATGGCAAGTCTAACACGTTAACGTCATATTGCATGGGACCTTTGCTTATAAATATTCTCAAGAATGATGAAGAGAAGATCTACCCTTCAAGAATACAAAGTTATACTCTCTCAAGATTCTCCACCGTCATCCTTCATAGCCTCTAGCTCTTTGTCTCGATTGGGTAAACCAACCTTCTCAATGAACCGTCATTCTTCATATCACTTTCTATTTCTTTAACATTATCATCTTTTACTTTCTTTTCTTTTACTTATGTTGAAATAAAATCAAAAGAAAAAAGAAAAAAATGGTGACATTTAACCGTATGAGGTAACCATATATTGCACAATAACTAAGTACTAAGTACTAAGTGCTTGAGACGAAGGAATTAAATCAATTAACAATTATTTACATACATCGTATAAGTTATGTCAGGTATAGTGAAAGAACTTCGGAGAATATTGAATTCAATTAAGTTTTTTTTTTTTAATTTACCAAAAATTTTGACAATAAAGAATACTAAGACCAGTGTGGACAAAAAGAACAGGGAAGTAGGCAAATCGATGGTCAATCAGCAAATGGTTCAATATGAGGTGATGATCCCTAAAACTAAGTTGCAGTGGATCCAAAGGTTAAACAAAAAGGTCCAAGCAGTTTCTGAAGAAGAGGGTTTCCCCTGCAAAGTTGGGTTGTGGAGTGGATTATCGATCATCATTCAATTCAACACCATTGATGATATGGTCTCAGTCCAATCAAATAGATTGGACTTTCTTTCAGCATTGGTTTGATTACTTGTAGCCATATGAGCTTGAAGATCATTGTAAGAACAGATGAGTTTGGGTTGGGTTGATGGAAGTGCCATTGCATGTGTGTAAGTCAAAACTGATGATGATATAAGGGAGAAGAGAAAAACCAATGTAGCACGTATATTAGTCATAGTTGATAAAAACTGATGATTACAGTTGTATTATTGATGATAGAAGTCAGAAATTTGTTTTGGGAGAATGAAATTAAGTTGTATATTTTTACGAAAATAAAGATTAATTTCATCATTTTAATAGTGTTTATCTCTATAACTTTTAAAAGATTAAATCAAAATTTTTATCATTTTTGGGGTCAGAATAATTTTCTCATTACTTATTTAAACTTTTACAAATTATAAAGGGTCTAAAAAGAAATTTTTTTTATTTTAAGGGGGATTCGGGCTCTTCCAAGCCCTAACTCTGCAATCAAGATTAAAAGTCTTTGTTTTAGTTGCACATATATTAACCAAAAGATACATATTATACATTATATATTTATAGTTCATATATAACATTGAAAATTTCAAAACCTGAACATAAACAAATTACAGGTAAACAATTAAATATTGCTAATAAAAATAATGTTAATATGTAATTCATTATAATCACTACATATATATTAAAATATTCTTGATCCCAACATGAATACTCAACATATTTCACAAAATATCCAACATTTTTCACAACAAATTTATTTATACTTAAATTTCAAATATTCACAATATTTCACAAAATTGCTTACTTTCTAAAAAAACCCCTAAACCATGGTATTAGTAATAAACAAACTATATTTTTAACATGCATGCATTTTTTACACAATAATTTTATCAATTACATCATTAATATAACAAAATAATTATTAACTAGAATTTACATATTATATAAGACAGTTCTTTTTTATAATTACAAAACCTTGCAAATCAAATAAATGATAAATAATTTAATAATCATATATTGCTCATAAAAATAGTATAACTACCTAATTAATTTAAATTAAATGGAGGGAGCTTATCTAAATTTGAAAATTTTCTCTCAATCCAATTTGAAAAAAAAATCAATTTTTTTAGAAATTTCTATTTTTTAAAATTTTTTTAACTTTTTTAAGAAATTTTTTGGAAATTTTTAGAATTGTGGGAAGAGGTTTTTTTTAATGAAGAATTGTTTTCAGGAAGTGTGTGAGATTTAGGGCGGGGAGGGTTTATATAGTGGTTTGTGGGAGGGTGATAGTTATTAGGGTTAGTTGGGGGTAGAGGTGATCATGGGTGGCCTGGCCCGACGGTCCGCCCGAAAAATGAGAAGGTTCGGGTAAAAATATAAGCCCGAAATATGAGTTTGGGTAAAAAAAAAGGCCCGTTTAGAAAACGGGCCGGGCCTCGGGTAAAACTTTTTTGGCCCGGGCTCGGCCCGGCTCGAATTATATATTAAATAAATATTTTTTATTTTTAATCATATATATTATATATATTAAATATAGGCCGAGCTGGGCCGGGCTTGGGCTTTACAATTTTCTCTCGGGCCGAGCTTGGACAAATTTTTAGGCCCATATTTCGGGTCGGGCCGAGCCCAGGCCTAGAAAACGGGACTAAAAATTTGGTTGGGCCCGGCCTGAACCTGGCCCGGCTTGACCCATGATCACCTCTAGTTGGGGGTTAGTGTGTTTAATGTTTGATTGTTGGGGGTTGTAAACCCCACACCTGATCCGAATGTGTGACGTCACATTATGTTGCCGAAGCAACTTAGACTATTTCAAGTAATTTAATCAAACAATTTGACATTGATTTATAATGATCCCATATAGTCACAATTATCAACATAAACATGATGATTCAATGTTATATGATTTTATAAATAGTGTTATAGCTTTGCGTTCGGTCAAAAACAGAGTTAAGATTCGAATTAAAACTCTATTCATAAAATTTCAACATGAAGTCTCAAGACAAGGTCTCCATGTCTCAAGACAAACTACAAATTAATTTTAGAAATTTTTCTTTGATTTTGACACGTCTTGAGACATTGAAATCCATGTCTCGAGACATATCTTCTCAAGTCTCAAGATAGGCCTCCATTGTTTCATAATTTTAGCTTCGGTGTTTAGATGTTCCCTTGTCTCGAGACCTAGAACAGGGTAAAATTTATTTAGGTTTGATTTTTACTCATCTCGGGACCATAGGGTACTTGTCTCGAGGTCTAAAATTTATTGTCTTGAGACCTATTCAACATGTCTTGAGGCAATTACCCTGAAATGTACCATTTGATCATTTTTGTTCATGCTATCTCGAGACATAACCAAAGTGTCTCGAGACCATCTTGCCAAAATGTCAAAAATGCAAAATTTCCAACAAGTAATTGATGCCAAAACACTTCTTAAATCATACCAAACTTGTACCAAGCTACAACTACCAACACAACAACCAATTTAACTTATATCAATTTAATGCACACATACTTAACTTGTATAATTGCATTCAACTCCTAAAGATCATATCATATATTCCAACGCAACTAACCTAATTAAACTAACTACTAACTTATGCACAACTGCCCCTTCAACCAAAATCACTCCATTAAATCTCTCTCTATATATACCAAAAGATAAGTAGAATCCAAAATCACTCAACCAATCACCAAGGCATGCATCAATAACAAATTTACAAATCAAAATGACATAATGACTTCAAAGCACTTCCTAATGACTTAGGTACATGCCACTTATAATTAAATATAGGAAAACATTACAACTGATGGCTAAGTTGAGTACTGATGGCTTGGATGCTGATAAGATCATGAACACACCAAAACCTAAGATAGGCCTGCACACGAAAACAAACAAAATCGTAAGCTAAGTATTGAATACTCAGTAATACTAACATAATTTGAATTCAAATATAAAAATATTAAGATAGTAACACATAACTAATACATTAGATAAAAATGTTAATAACCTCAAAATATCATTTCAATAGGATTATCGTCATATATTATACTCATAATGACCCTTCATAAACAGAATCAACATAGTATTTGTAACACCCTACTTTTGACCCGATCGTCGAATCTGTAACACCCCTAAAATCATCATGCTAAATCTGTAAAGTGTTATACTCATAATGTGTATAATTGATTTATTGAGTAAATGAAATAAGGTATATCAGTGTTAGTAGAGGAAGGTATTGGATATTAGATAAAGTTGAAAAAAAGTACTATATTGCGAAATATAAATCTGAGGTTTTGATTAAATTGTGACAAAGTGAAAAGTTATGGGATCAAAGTGTGAATATTTAAAAGTTGAGGGGTTAAGTGTAAATTTAAAAAGTTAAATGACTAAAAGTGCAAATAACCAAAAGTAGAAAGGACATAAATGGAAATATAAAATTTGACCAAGAGCAAAATGGTAATT
This sequence comes from Gossypium hirsutum, assembly GCF_007990345.1. Lineage (NCBI taxonomy): Eukaryota > Viridiplantae > Streptophyta > Magnoliopsida > Malvales > Malvaceae > Gossypium > Gossypium hirsutum. The sequence continues at coordinate 12,572,591 of NC_053442.1, read as the reverse complement.
TAGTAAGAAAGATAATTTTAGAAAGAAAATTACCAAAATGCCCTTAAATGTGTGGATGAATTGTGGTCATTGGATTTGTTTAGCCTTGATGTGTAAAATATGGGCATTTGGATTGTAATAATGATGTTGGTGATATTTTATATTATTTAGTTATTATTTTAATAATATTTTATTAATTAAATTAGTTATAAAAGGATGAAAAAATGAAGGAAGTTCTCCACTTTTCCATCATTCTCACATCCATCCACGAAGAGAAGAAAGAAAGTTCTATTTTCTTTTAAATTCGGTCCTTTTTCATCAAAATTCATTATTTTCACCTAGAAACCAAAAGAATTTCCATAACCATCAAGAGGAAAAAATGATAAGAAGACTATGGTGAATATGAATATCAACTTGGATTCAAGAAAAATATAAGTTGGAGGAGAGAGAAAGTCAAGAAAATGGTTGATATCAAGGGAACAAGGTAAGAAATTCAAATATTTCTTATAGAATTTATGTTTAATTGAAGTAGAGACATAAGAAAATGATTTTAATGAGTTTTGATTATGTATTTAGTGTGTTCATGAAGTAAAAAAAGGGAAGAAATGATGAAAGTGTTGGAAACAAAGAGAAAATGGTGACAAAAGTGAGGGAGGAAGAGAATTAAAGGCAAAATAGTGAAAATCTAACAAAAGAGAGGTAAGTACTTCAAGAATTTTACTATATCTATTATAATCTAAGTATAAAATATGTGAAATTGTTATATTAGTAGTTGAGTGATTAACTTAAAAATATTTGAGTTTTATTTAATTTGAAATTGATTAAAGATAGTGAAGATATCCATTTAATTTAAATTTCAAAGTGAATTAATGTTGTGTAAAGAAAGTACGAAATCAATGATTAAATTGTAAAGTGTACATAAGTTAATGTGTAGAATATAATATTATGAATAAGTGCTTGAATGAAGTGTTACATGGTAGAGAATTAAATTTAAAATGATATTGAAGTGGATTTATAGTGATTATGAAATTTCATATTGTTAAGGACTAAATTGTAAAATATTCAAAAGTGATTATATGTACTAAAATATTGTAATAAAATGTTTAAATGAAGTGATAATGTGGAAGTGAAACGTATTCTAAAGTGAGGATAAAGTGATTATTGAATTATATGTTAGCAAGAACTAAAATGGAAAGATTGTAAAGTTAAGTGTAGTGAAATTAATGTAAAGAGGAATAATTTGCAAAGAGCGTAAAGATTAGAAGTGTGAAATAAAAATACTTGAATTGAGAGTTTGAATGAAGTGTTTGTGATAGTGAATTTACTTCTAAGTGAAATTAAAGTGATAGTTTAATGAAAATTGATTTTCATGAAAATGAGGACTAAATTGTAAAGAATGTAAAGTTTTAGATGCTATTAATCAATAAGTGGTAGCGATGAAAATGAGAATATAATTGCCCAAGTAGACAAGATATGAACATGTTGGATATAGATGGAATGTCATTAGGAAACTTATAGTGCACATAGTGATAGTGACACTTCTTTGCAAATTAGTGATAGTGGCTCTTCGAAGCATTTCAATGTTCTTTCTGCATATCCTTCTTGTTTAGTTGAGTCTACTATGAGCTAAATGAAAAGTGTTAAGTGAAATATTAGTGAATCGGTAAGTGAAATGGTAAGATTGTAAATGGAAATGAGAATTTAATGATCATTTAACTAAATTCATTGTGTTATATTTAAAGTATTTACAAGTTAAATTTAATTAAGGAAATGGTAAGTTTAATTCTTGATGTACTTACTAAGATTTTATAAGCTTAATGCGTTATTTCTCAGCATGTAGGTGGTAAAGGCTTAAATTGAAGCTTTAAAGTGAATGTACAATCTCAACTAATCACATCACATCTTAAAGCTTGGAAGAGGGTATGGTGTTGATCTTTTGGTAATAGTTTATAACATGTGCACAAGTTTAAACCAAGTATGTACATGTAAGATTTCTAATGGAATCATTTGATGGACTTTGAGCACCTTGTTAACTTTGCAAACTTAGCTAAATTTGATTGAGTCTTAAGTTGAATTATGTGATGTTTAAGGTTGGAAATAGTTATATATGAATGGTATGTTGGTTGAATTGGTTGAAAGGTTTTATATGGACATTGTTTTAAGTGTTGTGAATTGAAATATATTGATTTCATGGAAACAAAACACACATCGTGACATCAAATTCTTCAGGTCGTGACGAGACATAAGCAGTGAGTGACCTTGTGACCTGGTCACCTTAACATCACGACGTCAATCTGATAGATGGAAACTTTATAATTTAGTCCTTAATCAATTATTGATCATTAAAAGAGCTTTCAATTCATGTATAAAGCTCGAAAATGTTTATAAATCATGTTATAAATGTGTAATGAGCTTAAAAACTTGAATAAGAAGTTGAATCGATATGTAATTATTTGTAGTTACTCTAAAAATGAATGTAATATTCTGGTACCTTGACCTGGTAGTCGGTTCGGGTGTGTGGTGTTACAAGATCTGATATATGAGATGTCACATTCGTTTCCGAAGCAACTATAACTTTTAATTCAACATTCGAAGATAATTCATGCAACCATTTGAGTTTTAAAACTTCTATTCATATTAATTATTCAAATTTGGGTTATAAATAAGCTTATGAAACTCCGATAACAAATGATGGACTAAAACGTAAAAATTAACTAATTTAAGGTTGTTGTTGCGACATCGAAGGGTGAGTGTCGCAACACTAAATGCAATAACTTGATGTTGCGACTTCAATATGAATGAGTTGCGACCATGAAGATAGCAATTCGACATCGCAACTTCGACAAGGGAGTGTCGCGACTTCGAGGACAAGGAGCTCAATGTTGCGACACGTACAGAGAATGTCGCTATTGGAAAATATTCGATTTGAAAATGGTTTTCTTGTACAATGAAAAATTAAAATTTTGAAAACCGAGTAGGTTTGTGATATTTATAACAATAAACCCTTTACTGAAATCACACTTGTGTTTTCGGCTAGACGGATCCTTGTTGTTCCCGGCTTTCAACCAAATGACATTCGCTATACTCGTACCACAAACTTCTTCGAGTGTGAGATCGAACGAGTTCGAATCAAACACAAAACCAAAAATAGTTTTTCTTTACTTTCAGTGGGAAATCAAATTCTCTCTCAATAGAAACCGATAGAATTGTTATTCCGGAAAATAGGATTAAAACTTTAGAGAATAAACTCTAACTATTTTTAAGCAAAATAACAATATCTTAAAGTTGTATATTTATACCTATCGGTGCAATCTATTTATATGGAGAAGAGATGAAACCCTTGTTGAATTGTAGAAGTCTATTTCAATAGAAAAATGAAGTCTTAGTTTAACTAGGATTAGGTGGGGCAACAATCCTAGTTAAACAAACTAGGGTATGCCATCCATTGCTTTAAACATGATGGGCTTTTAGGTCTCTCCCATATCGGGTCCAATTATAAGTATTTCCTAGGCTTTTAACCTAGTACTTTATTATTCAATCCAACCCAATATTTATTTTTCTATTTCTCAAAATAAAAATCTTAGATTAATTTAAATAAATTAACTTCCCAAATAAATAATTTTCTCAACCTAATTCTAATTCTGTTAAAATCATAAAGACTTTATCGTAAAAGAATCTATGAGAAAATATATTTAATATTTCTACATTCAATGAAATCACCATGACCATTTCCATTTTCGAACTTCAATTATTCGAAAAACCATAAATTCATTTTCAGGTCATTTTCAATTTCATTTTCATTTAGAGAAAACTACATTCATTTCCAAATGTTTCCCATTTCTCTAACTTTACCATTTTGATTGCCTCAATTGTCGATATGCGAACACCGAGGCTGAAAAATCAACACTAACACAATCAAAATATAAAGTGGTATTTGCAAGTGTGGCAAGTCAGTTGTAATATTTCTAATGTTCAATGGAACACCAGAGTATTCCAAGGATCGAACCTATAGGATTTGGTGATTAAGTGGTTTCTAAAATTCAGACATGCAATTAAAGGAGTCTAGTTAACTACTCACAAAACAATTATATTATGACAAGCCATACAAGAGGTTAATTACATACTTAAGGAGGTTTTTTTTCTAAGAAATTTAGGATTTTAATTTACGTTTTTAGTAATTAGGCCTTAGGAATAAAAGTTAATAAAAATAAGTATTTTTAACAGATTTTGTAGGTGTTGTGACCCAATAGGCCGACACAGGCCTTAGGTTGTGCTAATTGGTTCAATTGAATGTGTAGGATGGAGATATAAAGCCCAATTGTCGTGGAAGCAAGGGTCGAGTGATGCATAAGCTTCCCAAGATGTCAAAGCGCCAAACAAATGACACAAGGTATAAATTTGGTGTCGTGTTGCACCATGCAAGGGGTGTGGCGTGACACACATCGGCGTGCTGCCCAAGTCTATCAAGGTTATTTTCGTGTACGCAATCAAACTTATATGAAGACCTAGGACATGCCAAAGACCTAATTTGGGCTGCCAACACCACTATAAATAAGATATTAGGAGATTGATGTAAATAAGTCGTCCTAGACGCCTTAAAAAACCCTCGTAGTTTAGAAGTAATTGTAGTTTATTTTCTTTTTGGCTTTTCATAAATTTCTTGTTTTTCTTATTGAATCAGTTTTGGTTCAAGAGTTTATTTATATTATTAAAGTATTTTCAGTTTATGTTCTTTTGCATTTGTTTTATTTTGTTATTCCAATCATGAGATTTACTACTCCGTTCCCCATTCGATATTCAACCCACGATTATTCAATTCTCTTTTATTCTTTGAATTGATCGTGTCTTTACATGGTTTATTCAATTGAGAGAAAGACCATGAATAACATGAGTTACTAAATCCCTTAGAGGAGATTAACGAATGGATGGGGAAGTGATTAATGGAGTATTTAGGGTTTCTCGAGATGGATTAGTTAGTATAAATTATGTGTTCTTAAACTGTTAGGCTTAACAACCCTAATAAGTTATCATAGGCTAGACGAGGTCGGGAGATAAGTCGAACTTAGTAAATTGTAATTTATCCTGTTTGAGAAAGTGAGGTTGGGAGATAAGCGAGTATAAGCCAATCAATTAACTAATTAGAGGTCGAGATATAATACTTGGTTAAGTAATGACTAATCCACCTTAGAACCATAATCTGAAGTTAGTTGCAAACCCTGAAATGAGTTAATATTCCTGATTGGTTTATTGATTTATTTCTTTGTTTATTTTTATTTATTTATTTATTTTATTTTTATTCCATCAATTTCTTTTATGATCTATCGTAATATAGGAAATAGTTATTACTACTTAGACTTATTGTTGTAAAAGTGTATTCATTATTTATTCCATCCTCCATTGGGTACAATCCTCAGAATACTTCCAAATTATTTTGTTGTACAAACTATATTACAACTTGACCCGTGCACTTGTGGACACCACCACTCTTAATTCTTATATTTTGGTGTGATATTTAAACTATAAACTATAACACGTTTATAGGCAATCATTTAGTTACATCAAACCCTTAATGTCTTATTTATAGAAGTGTTGGCAGCCCAAATTAGGTCTTCAGCACATCCTAAGTCTTCGTATAAAGTTGATTGCGCAAATGAAAATAGCCTCGGTATTCTTGGGCAATACATCAACCTGTGTCACGCCACACCATGTTTATGGCACGACACGACATGCAATTTTCGCCTTATGTCGTTTGTTTTGTGGTTTGACGTCTTAGGAAGCTTGTGCATCACTCAACCCTTACTTCCACGTCAATTGGGCATTTTATTCGTCATCCTACACACTCAATTAAACAAATTAGTACTACATAAAGCCCGTGTCGGCCTATTGGGTCACAACACTTATAAAATGTGTTAAAAAATACTTATTTTATTAACATTTAATCCTAAGGCCTAAATACCAAAAATGTAATATAAAATTCTAAATTGCATAGAAAACAACCTCCTTAAGTATGGAATTGACCTGAATTGACTACTACATTTGAAGATAGGTCAAATTGCGACACCGTTTAATTTTATATATTTCTGGTGTGGTATTTTCTAGTCAAACGTTCACACATTTGGTGGCGATCATAGTGAAAAGCTAATTTTACGCTCCTTAATCCATTTATCATTTTTTAGCATATTTTTCAAATTTTCTATTTTCACTTACAATGCTTTTAGCTCTAACTATGATTTTTATTTGCTCGCTTTGCTTTTGATCCTTACATTGCTTTTATTTGCTCATATTTTTAATTTTATGCACATTTTGTAAGAGTCTATACATGTCATAATGAACCATCTCTTCACTATTCACTCAATTCATTTTTAAGACCTCCAAAATGTTTCTACCGAACCCTCAATGTTTGTGGCCTAACATCCATTTATAGTACATTTCAATATTAAGGACCATGAAGGGTTGAGTTTTCAACTCACTTTAGGCTCGAGGTCTAAAAAGAAGTAGATTCATCAAGAAAAGATAATTAAAGGCTCAAGTCACGGGAACTAGGGATAATGTAGCATATAGATTGGTCGTTTAGGCTCTAGGCTATACAAATAATGCCTTAGGTCATCCCTTAACATTTTAGCGATTTCGAAACCAAAACATATCTTTACTTATTTCTATGAATAATGTTGAATTCTAATGCATGTATGCTTATCCCGAGTTTAGGGACTAAATTGAATAAAATATAAAATATGTTTGGCTTTGTATTTCAATGAGAATTGGATGAATTTTGATATTGTTCCATTATTTAATTATTAATTGTAGAAAAAAGTGACGTTGGGTCGTCGCAAGAGAAAGAAAAAGTGAGAGTCGTAGACGAGTAACCATGACAATCGATTTGTACTTTATGATTTAGGATCAATATAGTTGTTTGCATATTCATGTTAATTGCATAATTAAGAATCGAGGTGAGTATATAATTGTCGTATGAATTGATTCGTTGTGATTGATATTGAATATTGAGAAACTGGACTGAATTGAAAAAAATAGAATAAGTAAGATATAAATTGATAAATGTCTTATATTATGAATTGATGATAGAAATGGTACGAAAAAATGGTGTTGAATATGTGATGATATGAATTTGATAGAATAAGTTATATGAATTTATTTGTGTTGATAATATTGAATTATATTGAATATCAAAAATGTGGACTGAACTGAATATAGTATAAAAGAGTGTGATATTATTGATATATGATATGTGATATGAATTATGTTATATGATATTTGATATCTATATATGTTTATGAATTGATGGTGAAATGAAATGAGACTATGATATATAGATGATTGATGCCTATGAGAACTTAGTAAAATGCTAGGACACAATTGGCATGTCATTAGGGTCATATGTGCGCTTGTGTACGGGCTAGTTAACAATGTGGAGACTATGGTACATTATTCAGGGATTCTAACATTTATTATGGATCATTGAGTATTCACTGCCTCTACGGAGATCTTGGTGTGGTGGAGGGATATATTTGAATATGTTTAAACATGTGATGCTTATGGGCTTTGCACTATGGTGCCTTGGTGCGGTGTAGTTCATGCTCATACGAGCTATCTTGGTGTGGTGTAGCTCACCCACGTGTTCGAGTCTATTTTAATAGGGTTCCGTTGGGCGAAACGTTAAATTGAATTTTGAAATCAGAATATGAAACGTGTATTGGTTAAATGATATTTGCAATCATTTGATAATACAGAATGGTATTACAAAAGTATGTATGTGATCTGTAATTATTGATAGCATGTGAAAGACCATGCAAGCCGATATACAAGCCTAGAGGGCCGATATGAAGATATAGCGAATCAATAGATTTGATACAGAAACGGGATAATGATTCATCATATAGAATGAATTGAAATGAAATTGAATGTATTAATGCTAATAGAAATGAAGGTTTGATATTTTATATTGATAAGATTAGTTGGTAACAATTTAGATTAAAATATATGCATGATTGGTAATAGTTTGATAACATGATGTGTATAAATTAGATTGTAATAGTAAAACCCCTATCCCGTATTTTTCACCGAATTTGGGTTACGAGACGTTACCGGACAAATAAAAAACACATTTATGAACAATCACTTATTAAAATTCATGTATAAAATTTTATCAACTTCTTTATCAAAGTTCTCAAGCTCAAATAACATCTCACCAATCATTCATAAATGTCAAGTCATTACATATATATATCACATATCCAATTAAATAAATCATGAATCATTCACGAACCAAGTAGCCATAATTCACTGAATTACATAAACCAAATTCGCATTACAAACCATGCTTTGAAACTCAACCAAGTCATTACCATTTTCTTATTCAAATATTCGTACCAACTAATATATATCCATATCATGTTTCTTATGCTTCATAAATTCAATGTTCAAAGCATATGTTCATCTATTCATGGCATTCGAATACCTAAAATATAATCAAATATATTTTATTCCATATAACAATCACATATTTCATCTCATTCTTTTGTATACAACTAATTCAATGGCTAATTATTAAACTTATCATTTCATAAACCTAAGTGCATCAGCAAATCAAGTCAAACCAATCCATATTATACAACCTATTAATTATCCAAATATAGGTCATTATCAAATATCACCAGATGGTCAAATATAGTTTTAATACATTACAATTTCATGCTCAATATGCTACAGTAACAATAGCTATTCCTTAACTCAGTTGTCGAATCAAGTATACCAAATTTATAAGCTTTACACATTTGTATATTATACCAATTCGACCATTTCCCACAGCTTAATTTCCATTAACAAAATAGACAATAACTAGCATTATCACATTACCAAAATATACCTCTTTTCACATTACAAAATTATGCGCATATTACATATCAATTTGAACCATTTTCGAACACTAATAAATAGACATATCATGCCTAGTTCACGTGCTAAAATCATGTCTAGACATTACCCTTTTCAACCATCCAATGAGTCATTTAAAAACCGAACCTAAATGACCAACCATTCAAGCATAAAACATGTGCATACTTTGCCATCACCAATCAATTATACCAAACTTAGTTTATAGAAACTCATGTATTTTAGCAAAACACAACCATCAACTAACTCATTATTCAAACCGAATCATATAACCAAATACCACACATATATACACCATGAAACATACTTCCATAATAATCTTGAGATATGACTGAATACACACAAGCATTAACATCATGGTTAAGCCATTTTCGCATGTCTATATATATACACAAATTCCAAAACCAGTATATCAAAAATGGCCTATACATGCCACATAACCAAAACTCAAAGCATTTATTTACCGAAGCGAAAACTGAATAGTGTGATGTGGTCTCTTATGACTTCCAATCTGAGCAAGTCTCTGAAACTCTATAAACATAGGAAAAATACATAAGTAAGCTTTGAAAGCTTAGTAAGCCATAAGAAAATAATTCATCACAATAACATATATAATTCAATTCGAATAGACTGAATTTAGTTAATCTCATACACATATACAACCACTTTTCTCATATAATCCATATTGTCACATTACACAACTTCACTTACCTTATTTATCAATAAACATATAAACCGTGCTTTAAAATTCAACCATTTCAATCTCATTTATCAATTCAAAATTCAAATTAACTACCATACATCAAAGTCATATTACACATGCTTCATAATTCCACTGTTCGAAACATATATACTCCTCATTCAAATATATCACATTCAGTCATGCAAAACACATAACCAACAAATCAAAACATGCTTATTTAACTCTTTCACATATACATAACATATTTAATAATTTAACCTTATCAATAACATTTATCTAATCATCTTTCAAACCAAACTAGCATACCTCAAAACCATGTTTCATGTTTCATAAATCCCATGTTCGAAACATAAGACCACAATTTCATGGTATTCGAACTCTTGAATATAATTAAGCTTATTTCATTACAATTTCATATAACAAGCATATGTATCACAACGTTCATTTATATACATTCATTTCATTCATTGTCATGTATTTCACATATCGTCATTTGAAACATACTCACCTTTCATTCTTGAATATCATATACAGTTCCTACGTACCTGAATCGAATATACTTTCACATAGTCATTCTTTTCTCGATATTGCCCTTTGAACCGTTTGGAATCAATAAGGATACTTGGATAGCTCGGAAGCTCTTACAATGCCAACGTCCCAGACGTGGTCTTACATGTAATCAAATATCGATGCCACTGTCCCAGACAGGGTCTTACACGAAATCGTATACGATGCCGATGTCCCAGACATGGTCTTATACGTAAATCTCAAATCGACGCCAACGTCCCAGATATGGTCTTACACGATAACTCATATCGAAATCCTATGTCATGACATATGTATCCTATACTATTCCTATGGTTCGTATAGGGCTTTCGGACGTCATAATTTGATCGATTCAAGCTCGTAACTAGTTCTTCAATGCTTAATTCATTTCGACATTTACACATATACTTATTATAATTCAATTCAGCACATATAACACGCATACTTTCGAATTTAACAATATTTATTTACTTATGAACTTACCTCGTACGGACACGAACGAACCGGACGACTATTCAAAAATTTTTTATTTTTCCCCGATCCAAATCCGATCTCCTCTTTTCTTGATCTAATTCAATTCAAATTTGGCTTGTTTAATAACATATTCATTCAATTTTATCCAAAAATACACAATTTGGGAATTTTTCATTTTAGCCCCTAACATTTCATATTTTTACAATTTAGTCCCTATTTCAAAATAACACAAATTACTCAAAATTTCAACAAACCCATGTTAGGCCAAATTTACCTTAGGTCCTTAGAAGCCCATTTATTCAATTTATTTCATAATTTGACCCTTTAATTTACAAATTTCACAATTTAATACTTAATACACATTTTTATCAAAAATCATTTAATTAAACATATTAATCTATCAACAAATATTTATTTTTCATCATCAAACAACAAAAACATCAAGCTATAATCAATGTCAAATCACAAATTCATCATAAATTCTGAAAATTAGGGCATGGGCTAGCTAGAATACGAAGCAACGATCTCAAAAACATAGAAATTATCAAAAACCGAGCAAAGAACATACCTAAATCAAGATTTAAAGGTGCCAAAATTCAGCAAGCTTCAAACCTTATTTATTTTCTCTATATTCGGTTGAACATGCAAGAATATAAGAATATTTTAACTTTGTTTTATTTAATAATAACCTTATTTCTAAAATTACTTATTCAACCTTAATTAATATAATTTATAAACACTGAGTGGATGGTCATTATTGTCCATTAACCATATCAATGGTCCATTTGCATAATAAGGACTTCATAGTTAATAAGCCATAGCAATATAGCACATTAACAAATAGCATACAAATTTTGCATTTTGCGCGATTAAGTCCTTTTATCAAATTAACCAACCAATCGGTAAAATTACTTCTCGAAATTTTCACACATATCAAATAATATGTTGTAAATACCAAAAATAATATTAAAATAATTTTACGACCTCGGATTTGTGGTTCCGAAACTACTATTCCGTCTAAGGTCTAAACCGGCTGGTACAGTAATTGATGCCATTGTGTGAAATTGAAACCCTTGATATGATATAGTTAGAATGTGAACTTGCAATGGTATATATTCATCTTGTTACCATGCTAGTTATATGGCTTGAATCATGAAAGTTCCACTGAGTGTTATCACTCGGCGTACGGTTTGTTTATTCCGTGCATGGGTATTAAGGAATCTCAAAGTCTTGAGGATTGATTCAGCATCCAAATCGTAGTTCTCAACTCGAAAAAGTTTGTATAGTCCCTTTTTCATTTTGATATATGGCATGTACTTAGGATTTGAAGTCGGTTTTGTATTGAAATGGAAATTATGAATTTTGAATTGGCATTGTGGTTTAAGTCAAGTTACAATTTGTTTAATATACATATATGCACATGGCATAAGTAGGTTGAAATGGTTAAATAGTCATATGTTTTGGATTTGAAATGATAATTTGTCTAATATATATAAATATATGTATATATGGTGTTAATGATCAAAATTAAGCATATAAGAGTGGTTAAAAGTGTTGAAATAGTTGAATTGTGATATAGGTTTGATTGATTAGGTGATATGAACTGGTACTAATTGGACCTTTTGAAAATAGGCTGTCACGTCGCAATGCCGGACTTTTAGCGTTGCAACGAAGTGAAGTTAGTAAGTTACGTAGTGACTTGGAACCCCTGAAGTCACGACGTCAACTCGATAGTTTGAAAATTTTACAATTTGGTCCTTATTCGACCTTGAGTCATATTAAGAGCTTTTGTAAGCTCATACAAGGCTCATATATGGTTGTTTAACATGTTGAAATGAAGATTTAATATTAAAAATATGTCTTAACTGTTAAAATGAATTATATTTGATCGTAGTTGCTCTGGCAACAAACGTGATATCCTGTAGCTCGGACCCAACAATTGGGTCGGGTATGGGGTGTTACATTAACAGTTTTCTTGACTAATTACTCGATTGTCCATTAATAAATTTTCCATTTAAATATGAAAATTCTTCTATTCTTAATTTCACTGACTCAGTTTACGGAATTTGATTTCGAACTCGCACTTTTCGACATCGACTAAAATAGGATTGTTACAGGGGAAGTGGTGGGGTATTAAGTGGGCAGGGACGTGTCTTGTTCCTGACATCCCTGCAAGGTGTGCAAGCCTCGGGGAGGCCCAAATTAGCACCATGGCAAGGACAAGACACATCCCTAATTAGGGGTGTTCATTCGGTTAACCGACCCGAAATTACTATAACCGAATTAACCGACCTTCCAAAAATTTTAACCGTTAACCGAACCGATTTTTTTTTAAAATTAACCGAACCAAAATTTTTTCGGTTAATAAGGTCGGTTAACCGAATTAACCGAAAATTATGTATTTTTTATTTTTGGTTAAAAATTACCCGAATTACCCGAATTAACCGAATTACCGAAAAATACCCGAATTACCCGAAATTTTTTTATTTTTTATTTTTAAAATTTAAAAAATTTATAAATTATTAAAGTAAATTGGGTTTTAGACTTTAGTAAATTGGGTTGTCTTTTTAGTTTTAGTTTTATTGGATTGGGTAATTGGGTAAACTTTAGTTTTAGTTTTATTGGGTTGGGTAATTGGGTTGGGTAATTGAGTTTGGGCTGGGTTGGATAATTTTATTTATTAATTTTTTCGGTTAACCGAAAATTTTCGATTAACCGACCGGTTTCGAACCGAATTAACCGTTAACCGAAAAATCATAAAAAAATTAACCGACCCCCGACCGAAAAAATTCGGTTAACCGACCGATTAACCGAATTCGGTCGGTTAACCAAATTTTTTCGGTTTTACCCGAATTATGCACACCCCTATCCCTAATCACTTAATATCTAGATTTTTATATGATTTCAAGGTCGATTCACCTTTAGCAATTCTTATTTGAGCCTTGGAAAAATAAAAATAAAAATACTTTTTGAAAACATATCATTACTGTAAATAAAAATCAACCTATATCATTTTGGTAATATATATATAAATAATATTATTTGAATGAAAATCCTTACTAACTTAAAAGTTAAAACTCAAAGTCCTTATTTTATTTTTTATTAGCTTTTTACGCATGCTCCTTGTTTTATATATTTTATATAATATATCACTACCAACTAATCCTATCGACAATTGCTAAAAGAAATTCCAACATGTGAAGGTATCGCGTCAGTATATAATTGCTTTATATATCTTATGTTCCATTTTCAAATTTTATTTGAGTATATAATTGAACTCAAAATGATGACATCTCTCTACCAGTACCTCCCACCTAACTTCTGCAAAAAATATCTCTTCCTTTTCCTGTGGAAACAAGGGATTCACGTATGGGGAGACATAACATGGAAGCTCCTCTTTTAGATGAGAAGAACAACAACAGAAACATTATTCGGAACGCTGCTCTCTGCTTCTTCTTTCTTCTTTTAACCCTTTCAAGTCAGTTCCTTTATTTTTATTTTTCCTTTTTTCTTGTTTCTTGCTTTTAATGTTCCCATCAAGACTGGTTTTCTCTGTATTGTTTTTTTTTCTTTTTGTTTTCTGTGTTTCCAGGATCGATTGCCTTGCTTTTATCCATTTATTTCATCAAAGTCAACGGTTTTCTGTTACTTTCTGTTACATGAGAATTTAGAAAAACCAAAAGAATACTTCCATATTCATTTGCTCGAGTAATGTTTATAGAATAATACCCAAAAGTTTCTATATTTTGTGACTCTCAGTGAATAGTTGAATGAGTTTGGGGTAAGATACGTTTTCATTTGCTAAATTTACAGCAACGGTTTTGTAATAATAACTTCTATTACAGCCTTATGAACCTGAAGGATTCTTTCTGATCTGATGCGATATGGTTATTGTCAGTTGCACATAAGCAAAAGTTACCATTTAGCAAAGGTTCCTGCTGCAAATCCTGGGTTCATATTTTTCAACAAATCCTGATTTGCATTCAAGAATTCCTTTTTAAGTGAATATACTAAGACTACTCTTGTTTCATATAGTTTATAATCATGGGTTTCTGCTTTATTTGATGCTGGGATATGGTGTGTGTCTCTGTTGTAGGCCTTATATTCAGAGACGACTTTAGCTACTTGTTGGTTAAAGGAGGAAACAAGTACAATGAAAGGGTTGAAGTTGGTGGCCCCGACAGTGTCGAGTCAGATCAGGGCGTTGTTGCCGCTGATGATGCTCGTTGTTCTAAAATCGGTGCCCTTATGCTCAAGAAAGGAGGGCACGCGGTGGATGCAGCGGTGGCAACGGCATTGTGCGTTGGAGTCGTCAACCCAATGGCTAGTGGAATTGGAGGTGGAGCTTTCATGGTGGTTAGGTCTTCATCGACTTCACAAGTCCAAGCCTTTGATGCCAGAGAAACAGCTCCCTTAGCCGCTTCACAGGTTCCCAATTCTCTCTTTCAGTTTATATTATTTCTAAGACAAGTTTATCGGTCACAGGTTCAGTTTTTGTCTTGCTTATGCCTTTTGGTAATTGTTAACGCGCAGAACATGTACGAGAATGATATGAGAACCAAGTACCATGGTCCATTGTCAATGGGAGTTCCTGGTGAAATTGCTGGCCTTCATGAAGCTTGGTTGAGATATGGTCGATTAGATTGGAAGACACTATTTGAGCCTGCAATAAAACTAGCTAAAGAGGGATTTATGACTGCTCCTTATCTTGGATTAAGTATTGCTGAGCAAGAGCTGCTGATCATGAGTGATCCCGGCTTAAAGCAGGTGTTTGCACCAGAGGGGAAGCTGTTACAAGCAGGTGAAAAGTGCTATAATGTAGAGCTAGCCCACACCCTTGAGGAAGTGGCAGAACAAGGACCATGGGTTTTATATAATGGAACTATAGGAGAGAAATTGGTAAAAGATGTGAGACAGGTTGGTGGGATTTTGACAATGGAGGATTTAAGGAATTACAAGGTAGAGGTTACAGATGCAATGGCTGCAAATGTGATGAATTACACTATATATGGAATGCCACCTCCTTCAAGTGGAACACTTGGGCTGTCTCTGGTGGGTAAAATGTATATATTAACTTCATTTTTCATGCTTTAAACCCTAGTAGCATTCAAACTTCAAGTCTTTCTAAACATCATGACATGAAACAGGTTTTGAACATCTTCGACAGCTATGGAAGTGCCGATGCCGCAAAGGGCGATCTTGGAGTGCATCGCCTGATTGAAGCATTGAAACACATGTTTGCTGAAAGAATGAACTTGGGTGACCCTGATTTTGTTGACATTACCAAATATGTATCTGAAATGCTTTCTGTTACTTTTGCAAAGCAAATTCAGGAAAAGATAATTGACAACGCCACTTTCCCTGCAAAATATTATATGTACAGGTATGCATTATAAACAAGGTAATACGAACAAACCTTTAGAGTCTTTACAATGAAGTTTCTGAGCTTTGTAATCCTTTCCATTGCCAGATGGAGTCAACTCAGAGACCATGGAACTAGCCATTTCTGCGTCGTAGATGCAGAACGTAATGCCATATCGATGACCACCACTGTAAATTACCCTTTCGGAGCTGGAGTGTTATCGCCTTCCACCGGGATCATTGTTAACAATGAGATGGGTGATTTCTCAGCACCGACAGAGATATCTCCAGATATGCTCCCTCCTGCTCCTGCAAATTTTATTAGACCAAACAAGAGACCTCTATCTTCCATGACACCACTTATTATTACCAAGGTTTACAAAATTAAATGCAGCACTTACGTTTGAGTTGTTTCAGTAACCTTCCGATGTCTTGATCTGTTTCACTAACCTGAATACCTGACTGGCAGGATAATCAGCTGGCAGGAGTGATTGGTGGCAGTGGTGGAATGAACATAATACCAGCAGTAACCCAGGTTTTCCTAAATCATTTTGTATTGGGGATGGAACCTTTAGCTGCAGTTCAACATCCAAGGATCTACCACAAGGTATGATTCCATTGGACTGGATAGATAGTAATAATAGGTCATGTAATTGGTAATCTTTGTATTTGAAAGAGCATCCAATGAAGTTCATCTTGGTTTGCTGCAGCTAATACCAAACCTAGTTTATTACGAAAACTGGACTGTGATTGATGGGGATCACATCGAGCTTGCAGATGAGACAAAGATTTTCCTGAGAGAGAAGGGGCATGAGCTGCGGGCCAAGTCAGGTGGGGCTATCGTCCAGTTTGTTGTTCAAGCCCTCCAGAAAGACATAGAAAGGGGCCGAAAATTTGGAAAAGACTTATATATATTTCATGGAACATTAACTGCTGTTAGTGACCCTAGAAAAGATGGAAAGCCAGCAGCCGTCTGAATAAGTTGAGAAGCATTCAAAGCAATATGCCGTTAAAGAAAATTAAAATGCAAAGCTTTGTATTCCCTTTTCTTTTGTTTAAGGTGCAATGCATAGAAATGAAGGATGAGGTGTTAGATGGAGCAGGCTAAGTAGTTGCGGACACTTTCGGTGAGACGAGTCTGTTCTAGCTTCTTCACCGTCAATATGAAATTTCTTGTATGCAAGAACCAAGCTCCATTATTTTCCTAAATTGTATATAGTTTTTGTTATGTGCCAATTGCAAGGTATGGGACTTGTATTCCGCATAAGAAAATAAAAGATTTCCTAGTGAAGTTTATATGGACTCTCTAACTTCAATAATTAGTTTTTGGGTTGTGGTTCTCTAAATATCGTATCAGTTGGTATTAGTCATTCATCATGTATCTCAGTTGTAATCGTGTGGCACGGGTGGTGACGTCGACATTGCAGTGTTCGTCCTAGCTCGTGTCGGCTACAAGGCTACAGAGCATGATGGATTGCTATGTGCCAATTACAAGGTATAGACTTGGATCCTATATAAGAAAGTAAGATTTTCTAGTGGGGTATATATGGACTTAGGCCAACTTCAATGGTTAGCTTTTGGAGTGTGGATCTCCAAAGTTCCATATCATTTTTTTTAGATAAGTAAGAATTTTTATTCATCCAAAAAAGAAAACAATTTTTTTTTATTTGGTACATAGGAGTGGTCCAAGACCGCTTTAATGCATAACAGGTGTAACGACCTGATAGTCAGGGGCGACGAAAAGTATTGTTTCGAGACTCCGCTTTTGTAAATTGGGTCCGTGAATATTTTCTTACGGAGCTATAATAGAGGCGAATTAAATTTTGGATAAATAATTTTCAAGAATTAAGAGTTATTAAGGTATAGAGACTAAATCGTATAAGTACTAAAAGTTAAATTATAAATTAAAATTAATTAAAATGACTAAAGTAGTAAATACACTACTAATTAATTGTTGATAGACGGTGGTGGGTTGGGTGTCTTAGAAATTTATTAACTAAACTATTAATTATATGTTATAAAATATAATATATAAGAATAATAATTTAGTGGAAAGAAAGAGAAAACTTTCATTTTCTTTTTCATGCAAACTTTCAAAGCTTAAGGGGAAAAGAGCTTACGAACGGCCATAGAAATTTTGAGGTTTCAAGCTTAAATTGGTTAGTCAATTTAATCTTTTTTTTTATAATCTTCACATTTTTAGAATTCTGGTACTTAAAGTTAGCCGACCCATGTTATAATTTTTAGTATGGTTTAAGACTGAAGATGCTACCATTGTTGATTAGTTAGAGTTTTATGAATTAAATTGATAGATTTTTAAGTTAGAAGTGGAAAAGGACTAAATTGTGGAGTTAATTATTGATTTTGAGCAATAGAGACCAAATTGTGAAAATTTCAAAATTAAGGGGTGAAATTGAAAATTTGGAGCTAAATTTAGCTTAGAGTGGAATTGGTATAAAAATTTGAGGTTAGATGTGGAGATTAAATTAGTGTTGGTTTAGGGACTAATTTGAGGATTAAGCAAATGTAGTATAAAATTTGAAATTTAATGAGAATTGAGTTGTGTATTATTAATCTATTTTATTTCGTAGCGAACGTCGTTCTGGATTCTCTAGTAAGAAGGGGAAAGACAAGGTTGACATTGAGTAGCTCAGAATATATGGTTTGTGTTTCTATAATCCAAACTAATTATGAATTAGTGCATATTGAATTGTTTGTGTCTGGTAAGTATTTGATGTGAGAACTCTTATACATTTTGGGTTGCATTGAATCAAATGATAATTAAAATGATCCAATTATAAAAATCGAGAAATGGTGTATTTTTATGCCCGTTGAATTGAATATATGTATTGATAAAATGTAGCTGCTATCAATTTGAATATATGATTATATGTGATAATGTACATATATGAAATTGAGACATTGATTGTATTGAAAAGTAAAATAAAAACCTATTAACTGTTTCGGGCTAAGCTGAATATAGATGGCATGCCATAGGATAGGAAGAGTACAAGGATTACTTCGACTTCGAGTCGATGAGGCACTGGGTGCCAAATTTGCTTCGGTTTAACCGATGAGACAATTGGTGTCAACTTATTATAGCACTGAGCGTAATTATTTGCTTCGGAATTATCTGATGAGGCACTGGGTGCCAAATTGGTGTGTTGGATGGATCCGTGTATCCGTCCGAGTCCAAGTCTGTCTTGTTAATAGGGAAAATAAATGATAAAAATTGATGTGTTTGGTACTGAAAAGACAAAGGATGAGAAATGGAAATGAGATGTGAAATGAAATATTAAATTGGTAGATTTTGTTGAGAATATTGATGAATTATGAGCACTGAATTCATGAATTGGAAATGAAGATGAATTATGCCATTGTATGAATTGATTTATCAAATGTCTTATGAAATGTTGTTGTCATGTATTAGAACTTGCAAGATTAGTTGGATGTGAACAAGGAATGAGTAAAATTAGTATTATTGGCATGATATATTATATAATATTACTTATTTGCATTTTTACATCTTAAGTATTTATATCTCATTTTAATGTTCAAATTATAGAATTACCACCGAGTTATACTCAGCGTACGGTTTGGTTTTCCGTGCACAGGTTAGGTACTTTTCAACGTATTGTCAACTCAGCATCCAACAACGATCTCGTTCTCAAGTTGTGGTGATGTTCTATTTTGTTATGGCATGTACCTAGGTGGTCTTTTGGTTGATCGTTATTTTGTTAATGTGATGATATTTTGAGTCCCAAGTGTAATGGTATTTATATGTTCATATGGTTGAGGTTGAAGCTATATCTTGGTATGTTAGTCAAACTTGATGTTTTGCATATTTTTAGCTTTAAACTTGGTAGCCTAATTAGCTGGAATATTAGCTCAATTATGATAATTCGGTATGAATAAGTGTTTGAATGGTTGATATGTTATTTTAATGTGTTTGAAAATATAAAATTTGGTACCAATGAGGGCATATTGGTTAGGCACTTAAGATGGATGTTTTGGCATGTTTTTAGCATATTTAACAGTGATTTGAATAGTTAAATGGTTGGTAAATGGGTTGCTTAGCCTTCAAGTAAACACAATTTGATAAACTTGCGGTTGAAAGTACATTTAGGTACATGTGGCCTGAGAAATGGTCTGTCACACGACTGTGTGTCTTGTTAATTTAGGTACAAGTTTCACACGATTTGGCACATGGCCTGCGACACGGCCGTGTGATCCAATTAGTGAGTTGCACGGGTAGAGACACGGGCTGAGACACAGCCGTATGTCCCAACTTCGAAAGCCACACAGCCTAGGGCATGTCACACTGCCGTGTGACCCCTATTTCTAAGTTTTTTGAAAATTTTCCCTAAACTTTCTGAATTGTTTCAATTTAGCCGTTGTTTGTTTTCAGACTATTTTTAAGGTCCCGTAAATTCGTTTTAAAGGCTGTAAAAGTATTTGTACTCTGATTTTAAATGAAGTAGTGAACCTTAATTAGGTAAAGTAGGTCATTCTACTAATATTGTTGGTGATAGTAGGCAGAGTATAAGCGAATGCACTAATGCGAATAATTGGAACAGTATTGCTGGAAACCTAACTTTTAATTTTCAAGATGGGATAAATAGTGATAAGAGTGTAGTTTATGTAAAACTAAGTTTAGCATTGCATAACAGCTCTCATTCTTAGTTGTTCAAACTAATGAAATGGGAGCACTAAATAAATGTGTCATGATTTCTATATAATAATGAATGATAATAGTTAGCTTGCATAATTGCTTATGTTGAAATTAAATGTTCTGATTGGTTAGTAATGCTCCATGACCCTAATTCGACGTCCTTCTGGATAATGTAACACCCCTTACCCGTAGTCAACATCGAAATAGGGTACGAGGCATTACCAGAACCCATACGCTTGTAAACGTATTTAACCGAGTTATAAATTTCATCTAAATTAAAATTTTCAAAATTATTAACATGCTTTTATAATTTTTCATAATATACCTTCAAAATATTATGATCATAATAATTAGGGCTTACGAAACCTGATACATACTCATGCAATTTAATGCTTCATTTCCATTTCATTATTTCGATATTTCATGTACCATCATTTTCATGAATTTTGTACATACCAGTAATAGTTCATTTCAAATTCATGTTATCTCATTTCAAAACTTTACCCGTTATATCATTTAAATATCAATGGTTACATTTATTTCAGATCAATACCAATAATAATTCAATTCCATATTTTCTAATACCCTTATTATTTTCCATATTTATCCCGTTGAATTTCTCAGAAATTCGATGGATTTTCAGAGGTACACTTTTAGTGTACAATTCCGGGTCCGTCAATTCATATTCATGTGCACACATTTCCATTTCAGAGAGCACACTCCCGCGAACCTCATCCTTACAGCGGGATTACCAGTCCAGGCTAAATCCCCTGCAATATAAACTCATAGAGTATTGTCGGGATTACCAGTCCAGGCTCAATCCCCTGCAACGACAATTACTCTAATGAGCTTGGATCTGAATTACCAGTCCAGGCTAAATTCAGACCCTAATTCGGATTACCCGTCCGGGCTAAATCCATTTTCCACATATTCTTCGGGAGGGCTATATCAAGATCACTCGTCCGGGCTAGATCTTTTTCACACATATTCTTCGGGAGGGCTATATCAGGATAGGATCACCCGTCCGGGCTAGATCCTTTTTACCGTCAATTCCTTTTCAGAGATCCATCGAATTTTCCTTTCATTCAACCGGGATTTATTTTCTCTTTTCATCAAGAATATCAATACTTCATCAATTACCATACAATAAACATCCAACTCATTTTCACATCAATAACAAACATTTCAAGCATTTAAGAACATAATTCAAGTTACACGAACTTACCGGGCTAAATTGTAAAAATACTAAAATACAAGAGCACTTTGGTAATTTTCCATTTTCTCGATTTTCTACCCGATCTTTATCTAAATTAATTTTTCATTTTAATAAAACAACTCATTTCATGAAATTTGGTCATTTTTTACATTTTTCCAAAATTGCCCCTAAAGTTTTACTTTTATTCAATTTAGTCCTCGAACCCAAATCATGTAAATTAACCATTTGTAATGCAAATCCATAATATTCATACATTTATTTTCCTCCTCCTCCTCTCCATTCCACATCCTTAATTTATATAACATGCTTATAAGTAATATTGTCTATAATTTTCACTATTTTCTTGTAAATTTAATCAAAGCTGTCCATTTGAGTCATAGTCACTAAAATATTTTTATCTTGATCTACAGAAATCCAAATTAAGATCCGTTAATTTTCTCTGAAACTAGACTCACATCTCTTTTTGTCATAAAATTTTCAAAATTTTTGGTTCAGCCAAATGGTACAATTTATTCTTTAAAGTTTCCCCTATTTCATTGTCTGACAGTTCTGACCACTCTTCACTAAAAATGAATTATCTAATTGTACAGAATTTGGATGATGTTTCTGTTTATTTTCTTTGAAAATAGACTCATCAAATATTCTAATAATATAAATTTTATCCCATAATTATATTTTTACAATTTTTAATGGTTTTCCAAAGTCAAAACAGGGGAACTCAAAATCATTCTGACCTTATCTCACATAACCTATTATATCTCATAATTTATAATTTCATTGCTTACAATGTTTCTTCTATGTGAAACTAGACTCAATAAGCTTTAATTTCATATTTTATTCATCCTATAATTCGATTTCCACAATTTATGGTGATTTTTCAAAGTTAACCTACTGCTGCTGTCCAAAACTGCTTTAGTGCAGAATATTGATTACTAAGTCTATAACACTCTTATTTTCTTTTTTTACACTATTTCTCAACACTTTCTCTTATTTTTTCTTCACTAACATATCAAGAACTTATAACTTTATATAATAAAACCCTACATTAACATCAATCTCACACTTTTTCAATAATATCAAACTCAAAAATATATTGAAATCATGATGTTCTTACCTTGCTCAATTGACTTCAATCTTTAACTTGATTTTCTCCCTCCTCCAGCCTCTATTTCTTGAATCTAACTTGATATTCTAGCTCCCCATAGTCTCTTTGTCAATTTTATCTCTTGGTGGCAATGGAAATTTCTTTGATTTCTAAGTAAAAATGGTGGATTTTTTGGTGAAAGGACCAAATTGTAAAGAAAGCAAAGCTTTCTTTATTCCCCTCTTCTTCTCACGTTAATGCATGCAAAAATGGTGGGGATTGCTACTTTTCATCCTTCTTTCCACATATATATATACTAAATAAATTAATAATAAAACAATATCATTTTTAAAAAAATCAAATTAAAATATTAATAAACTAATATTTATTTATTTATTAATCTAAAATATCTCCAACATCATCATTATCTTCTAGATTTCTCTCTCTTCTAATTGACCATTTTTCCCTTTATGATCTTTTAAAATTCCATCCTTGAGTCATCACTTAATTTGGTAAAATTGTGATTTAGTCCCTCAAACTTCTTCACCTTTTTTAATTTGGTCCTAATCCATCCATTTTTCTTAGTTTCTAGATTATTCCACCCTTAAAATATTTACACCATTGGTCCTTCAACTTTTTCATATTTACACTTTAACCCCTCAACTTTTAAGTATTTACTCTTAGGTAACAAAACTTTTCTCAGTTTTGCGATTTAATCCTTTCTTGAATTAATATGTTATAATTTACTTCCCAATATTGCCATAACTCAAAATTACCCCTTTTTAGCACTTTATTTCCTTATTTTACTATATCAGAGATATTATCTTACTTTCCTTACTGTAGAAATTTTCGAGGTATTACAGATAATCCTTGGTAAGGTTCCTAGAGGGTGAACCAACTTAGTGACGTAAAAAGGCCTCAACTTGCCAAAAAATCCACACACATTATCTTCGCGATAAATATGAACAAGACTACAATTCCAATTGCAGCGAAGCAACGCTTTACAATTTCAGATCACTAAGGAGAAAGGATCATGTTGTTACAAGGGGTTCAAAATCTTATTAACAGCCACAAGTGAGTCTGACCCGATAACATGATTCCTTATGCCATGTTCCCAAGTCAGACGAATGTCATTATAAATAGCATAAAGCTCAGCTTTGGTGATATGCATGTCCTAATTTCCCAATAAAGCCAAATAGCCAAAAAACCATCAATACCACTCATAGTGAGATCAACAAGATTCAAAGTAGCTGCAACATCCACGTTCATTTTGACAAAGCCAGGAGGTGGCTGAGACCAAGTAATAAGAGAATTAACTCGGTGATTAGGCAGTTACAGATTGACCTTATGACTATTAAAATTACCAATACTAGTAGCTAGTAAGTGGGAAACATTACCTGGCCATTGATAATCTGCTACAAACACTACCTTGTTTCTCCACCTCCATATCAGCCAACAAGTAGATGCAAAGTATTGAGACTAAACAATCAAATTTTCCACTAGGAAAGAGTTGTTAGAACAATTCACATGCAGTCATTCACTCAAATTGCATGAGTTGAAACGCACTAACCTTCCACCACAAAGATGATGTGACCATAATGTTTGAGATGAAGGGCAATCTCGAAGCACATGCAACATAGTTTGCTCATGACACTCTCATCTAGGAAAAGTTGCATCATTAGTAATATGTCGACGAACACACGCTGCCTTAGTTAGTAAACGGTCATGGGTGACCAACCACAAAAAGAAATGAATACGATAAGGGACATCCAACTTCCAAATGTTCATCCAAAACCCATTGCTAGAGGCATTAGATGTCGACAATTTATAGGTAGAAGAGATAGAAAAATTACCATCGGAAGAGGCAATCCAAAAATTGCGACCGCTCTCACCTTCCAAAACAAACACCATTGATAATTGCTCCCAAACTTCAATTGGCAAGGCAGCTACCAGCTCCTTATAAGAACTAGGATCCACGACCATGCCCTTAATAGTCAAGTGATGGAATTCAAGCGAGATATCAACCTTAAAATTCTCCATAATAGAACCATTGTCCTATCATTCTTTTATCAAGCAATCAGAAATATTTAAAATTTACTTACATCTAGATAATCTATTCCTTACAACTTCTTTAATTTCTTTGGAAAGAACCTGAACCAATGTAAGCAAACTTTGGTGAAACATTCTATTTCGTTCTCTCCATATCATATAAAGAAACGCATACCAAGCCAGCCTAAGAAGAGTTGAAGAAAGATTTTCCTCTTCCATTCCTAAGAACTCTGTCAATGATATTTTGCCAAGAATCATGTTTCTCATGAAAAGGCCTACAAAATTTGCTTCGAGAGAATCTTGAAATAAAAACAATCAACATACATGTAATCCCTAGTTTCATTAGAAACATAAAAAAGAACACTAACAAAATTAAAATGACAACCCCAAGAAATTAACTTATCCTTAGTTGGTAGCTTATTTTGAATTGCTAACCAATAAATAAAAGAATGCCTAGAAATTGAAAGCCCTCTCCATATGACTTTATGTCGAGGCACTTTGTCCTTATAGTCTCCCAAACTTTACTAGCTTTGTAAGAACCTTGTATCTTACCAACCTGTAGCATAAGCTCCCTTAACTTCAATAGCTTTTTCCAAGCCCAACTATGCCCTGAAAGAGGTTGAGCATTCCAAACCATAATGATCCAACCCTCATCAAGATTAGCCATAAACATTTCATCATTTTTTGGATGAAAAATCTTCTCCCAACTCACCCTAGCTCCTTTAGCAAAAACTTCATTAACTCAAAGCAATGGATTACAAAACTCCTCGTCTAGATTCCATCTTTCCTTTTACATCATTACTTACTCAAGCTCCTCGTCCAGATTCTACCACTGTTTCCACTTGGATTCCACCACTAATAAAGGTCAACATTCCACCATCATGCATATTACCATCCAAAGTCGGTACCCAACAGCCCCAATGTGAAGCTCCAGCATAATCTCTACCCATGACAAACCAAACAACCACTTTTCACCATTTCATAAATGACTCTCAAATTCAATCCATCCCACTGACCTCCACTATAAACCCCTCACCACCCGTCCCTCAATGTACCCAAAACACACCACGACCAAACCATCCAATGCAAATTAGAGCAAAAGCCAACATTCATAAACCTATTAAAAAATTAAACCTTCATACCCAATTATCCAAATTGCCTGACCTTGAACCCACTACAATAACTCAAGCTTTGAAAGAACCAAAATGGTGTGGTACGATGTTGGAAGAATATAATGCTATTGTTCGCAATGAAACTTGGAAGCTATTGCCACCCGATTGTAGTCAAAATGTATTGGGTTGTAAATAGATTTTTTGAATTAAACATAATTTCTATGGTTCCATTAACAGGTACAAGGCACGATTTGTAACAACTCATTTTTAGTGGTGTCAAAAACAGTAGTTTCAATACCACAATTCTGACAAACGAGTTAGTGAATATTATTAATTTAATATTTATGAGTATTTATTAAAGTCATACTAATGGTTAAGAAATGTTAATGTTTATATAATTAATTTAAGAAAAAAGACTAAATCGTAAAAGCTATGAAATATAGTATCTATTAGTTAAATGTGTTAAATAGTTATAAAAAGGTAAATTAATGGTTTTATATAGTAATTATACCAAATATATATGTAGTGGACGGTTTTGGCTTAAGGATTAAAGAAATTTCTATTAAATTATAAGGGTAAATGAGTAATATATTGAATAAATGATAAATCAAATAGGAAAAGATGGCTATCATCTTCTCCAAATGGTTTTTACTAATAGAAATACCCTAGGAAGAAAGCTTGAAGGTTCGGTTGCTATTCTCCTATGCATGTAAGTGATTTTAGCTTCTGTTTTTAGTGATTTTAGCTTCTGTTTTTAGTAATTTTATGTTTTTGGAATCGTTGTAGCTTAATCTAGCTAGCCCAAAGACTAATTTATAGAACTTTTAAAAGTTTAGGGGCTTACCATGAATGAATTAAGTGTGTTTATGAATTTAATTGATAGATTTTTGAGTTTAATAGCTAAATATAAATATTTTGTTAAGTACTTTTTGGTAATTTTAATGTTTAAGGATTTAATTGTTAAAATAGTAAAATTTCATGGAATTATTTTGAAATGATGATAAATATGGGTTGATTTGGAACCTTAAGAAAATCGGCTAGCTTGGATTTTGGTTAATTGTAGTTAAATTGTAAGTTTTGGGTTTAGGGACTAAATTGTACAAAGGGTAAATAGTGGGGTAATTTTTTAAATTGATAATAAAAGGGGTTTATAAGTATAAGTTAATTATTTAAGTATTGGAATTTGATTAATTGAACAAAAATATTTATCTAGATCAAGAAACAACTTAAACGGACACAAATCACGGAAAGGCCAAAATAGCAGAGTAGTCGTTAGTTCGTGTTAAGAATCATTTTGGTATAGGTAAGTTCGTATATTGATTAAGTTTATTAATTATTGTCTTGGTTAAATTTTTGACTAATGTTGTGTTTGTATATAGCTCTAATTGATTGTTAAATGAAAATTAGTTGTTTGGATTAAGTTGTAAGGTTAGTTTAATTGAAGGTTATAATTGAAAATGTGAAAATTCATGATTTGTTTGATAGTGATAAATCAATGTGCAATAATTATAAGGTTTGAGAATGTAATATGTCTCGTTTGAACGTTGTGAATACTTAGGATACAAATGACATGTCATTAGGGGTTATACAGTTTCGGGTGTTGATCTTGGATGTCCTACCAATGGCTGAAATTCTGCATTTGTTGTGAATTTTCTACATGTCATGTGAGCAGCATCGTGTAGCTTTCATCCTGACCTGCAACTTGTGTGAACAGGCCCATTTCACAGCTCATGTGAGCATTACAGATATCGTTACAATTACAGATATAGGCACACTTTGTGTGAGCATGGTTCCCGTGTACCCGACGTTGTTTCATTTGGTTCAACGGGTAATAAAGGCTTAAATGAGTGAATTCAATTATATGGAATGTTATGTGAACATGATAAATGAAATGGGAAATGTTACCATATTTGCTTATCGGAATGAATAACTGATACATGTTGGAAATGTGATAATGTAATGTAAATTACTATGTTTCTAGTTTATGTGCATGTTGTGGATGAATCACATGTTTCATGCATGAATTCACTAACTTAAAATTTTGGTGATCTAAATAGGAATTGGATAAACTTATGAGCATGGTAATGGTGTTATACATGAATTATACGAGCTTACTAGGCACTATTCACTTATGTTAGTTCTTTTCTTTTCTTGTAGAACATCGAAAAGCTCGATTGGTTGGAATCTAGTCGGAGCACATTCATACTATTCGTTCATCACTTTGGTAGATGTTTTATTATTTTGTTGATGGTTATAAATGGCATGTAATAGGAGCTTTTATGCTATTTTACCAATGTAGTATGGTTTGAGCTTATTACTAGCTTACTTGTATATATGACCTTGCTTTCGGGCTTGTAAATGTCTAAGTATATATGTGTTTTGGTCACTTAATTATGCCATTAGAAAGTAGATAGTTAATGGTGGAAATGGATTGTGAATGAATTGCTTAATTGGTATGTTTGATACATGTTTATGACATGGACTTGTAGCCTTGCACTTGGATTGATTTGGTGTATAAATTGTGGTGCCAAGTGATGGCATATTGGTTAAGCACATAGGTTGAATGATTTTGGCATGTTTTTGGTGTCTTTTAATGTGTTTTTAACATGTGAAAGTAATTAGAAATGGTTTAGCTTGGTGTTTAAGAAAGGGTTGTTGAATTGGCTTGCATTAGGGGTCAACTTGGAAGCACACAACTTGGGGCACATGCACTAACGACTGTATGCCACACACGATCACATCATATGGTCGTATGTTATTTTAATTTTAAGTACAGGTTGGTCCACACTGTCACAAAGAGTTACACGGCCTGGCGACACGACCATGTAACCTTACTTCAAATATACACACGGTCTATCACACGGCCTACGACACAGCCGTATGATGTTATTTCGAATACCCACACAGGCTGAGACACGATCGTATGTCCCATATTTTGAATTGTACACAGTTGACCACACATCCATTTTTCTGAGCCACATGGCTTAGGCTTTTTCATACAGTCGTATGACCCTTGTTTCCAAAATTTTTAAATTTTTCTATAATTTTTTGTTTTGTTTCAAATTAGTCCTTGATTGTTCCCAAGCTATTTTTAAGGCCTCATAGACTTGGTTTAAGGCCCATAAATGTATTTATACTATGATTGAAACTTGAAATTGAATGTTAGTATTTAATTTTTAATAATTGTTTCTATATGATGTTGAATGTTTTGATTTGTATTATAATACTCTATAACCCTAATTCGACGGCAGAAACGGGTTAGGGGTGTTACATGATTAGTTACAAAAGGGTTTCATCAACGACCATGAGTTGATTATCATGACACCTTTAGTTCGGTAATCAAACTAACCACCATCCATCTTGTTCTTAGTTTTGCAATAAGTCGTGGTTGGTCCCTTCGTCAGCTTGATGACAACAACGCCTTTTTACAAAGCCATCTCAGTGAGAATGTGTATATGAGTCAACCGCCTAGGTTTATTGATCTAGATTTTTCATCATATGTATGTAAGCTTCAGAAAGTTATCTATGGCCTAAAACAATCACCTCGAGCTTGGTATCAAGAACTCTGCAAATTCCTACTTCACCCAGGCTTCAAAAATTCACATGTTGATACATTTCTATTCGACTTCAAATCTAAAGGTCATTCATTGTATCTACTTGTTTATGTTGATGGTTTAGTTGTCACTGGGATAATGATGCATGGTAAATCGATTTGTTCATTTCTTAGCAAGCCGATTTTCACTTAAAGACCTAGACATGCTTTCTTACTTCCTTGGTGTTGAAGTTCTTCCCAACAAGCATGGTCTTTTGCTTTCTCAACGACGTTACTCGTTGAAAACTCTTGCCCGTGCACAAATGTTGGATGCTAAACCAGTTCAAACATACTACCAACAAGCTCCTCACTATCACTACACTTTGGGCCTGCCTTATCTGACCCTTCAGAATTTCGAGCAATAGTGGGTAGTATACAATAGTTATTACTTATGTGTATTGACATTGCGTTTGCAGTTAATAAGTTGTCTCAATTTATGCACGAGCCAACCACCAAACACTGGGCCCTTGTTAAATGGTTACTCATATATCTTTGTAGCACTCCTTATCATGGTCTCCAGCTCTATCGTGACTCTCTTACTTCTTTGCATACATTCTCTGATGTTGATTGGGCTAGAAACATTGATGACTTCTTTTCCACCAATGTTTACATTGTCTATTTAGGTCGCAACCCCATCTCCTAGAGCTCCAAAAAGTAACAAACCATTGCTTGTTCCTCCATCGAGGCCGAATATCTGTGTTGCTATTACTATTGTTGAAATGAATTGGGTTTGCTCTCTGTTAAATGATCTTGGTCTTCAACCTTCTACATGCCCGGTGATATACTGTGACAATATTGGGGCAAACCAATTATGCTTTAACCCAGTTTTTCATTCATGAATGAAACATGTGTCTATCGACTTTCATTTCATTTGTGATCAACTGCAAAATGGTACTCTGCGGGTTGCATATGTATCCTTTGTTTATCAACTCACTAATATTTTAACAAAACCACAGTCTATCCGCGGAATGTGCCTGCATTTGTATCCGCAGATTGAATGAAAATGTTTTGGTGCACACCACCAGTAACAAGTGCATGTTTGTTCTTAGTATGTTTTAGGTAAAACCAATCTTAGTTGGTAGATTGTTTTATATGTTTAGATGATGAATGACATGTTTAGTTTGTGTACAAGAAATGTTTTTTCAAGTTTCACGATTGTATTAGTGGGGTTTGTTGAGTTCCCTTGTAAAGAAACTCATATATATTGTAAAGTTTGAAGATAATGAAACATAGAGCAGACCTGATATACTATTAATTCTCTTTTTTTTACTTTCTTTCTTAGTTCAAAACACCAACAGTATTGAGAGAACTTATTGATAGAATTTGAAAATATCTAGCCTGGTGAAAGAGAGATACTTTAGTTTTGCCAAGAATATGCCTATATTGAGTGGCATTAATTGGAGAGGAGACATTATCTAGGCACAAAATCAAATTGGAGCTCTTACGAGTTGATACACCCTTACTCTCTTTCATATTAACCTCGTTGAGTATATCTTTTCTATATTTGGATTGACACAACATCAATTAGGGCAGATCCAAGGGGTTGGTAGGGGGCTAAAATGGAAAATTTTTGTTTTGGCCCCTTTATAATTTATAAAATTTAAATTAGTAGTGGTAAAATTATATTTTGATCCAAAAATTATAAAAATTTGATTTTATCATTTAAAATTTATAAAAAAAATAGGGTATTAAAATAATAAAATTACACTTTTACTACTGTAAAAATATATAACTTAATTCCCGTCTCAAATAAATTTCTGAATTCGCAACAACACCAATCTATGATCATTTTAAATTACCTCAATGCGAAGTGGTTAACATGACTAAAATATTTAATGAAAAAGCGAGTGTTAATAGAAGAAATAACCTAACAAATAAGAGTGTCACTGCTCCCAATAATACTGTCGTCAACATGTATCATGATATAAACTATGGCAACTCAGATTGTGAAGAATAAATAAATAAGTGTCAGACTCGGATTTAGCAAACCCTACATGAAGTAGTTGAGTTTTGAGCTCATTATACCATACCGCCTATTTGAAGCCATATATAACATTGCAAAGATACATGAGAGGGAAGGTCCGGATGCTCTAAACCTTCAGGTTGGGCCAGGAACACTTCTTCATCAAGTGACTTATTAGCCTACCAAAATGTAGTAGGTATAGATGATAGGGATAGATGGGCAAGGTAATCAACTATATGTTTCAGCTTGAATATCTTAGTTTGTGATCATGTGGTTACTCGGTTCGTCAAATTAGAGGGTGGTAGAAAGTTGGTAGAGGGTAGTGGGTTGGGTAATTGAGTATGGATAAGCACGATTGGTGGTGAGAAGGACTGGTTGTTGCAGGAGGGGTTGGGAATGGTTTTATTTGTAGATCGGTGATAATATTGGATAATTGTTTTAGAATTTTTTAGTGCTTAGGGAGTTGGGATTGGTTGTAATTGAGGTGGTGGTGGAGAAGATGGAGTAGAAAGTAGTTAAACAGAAGACATACCTGAACATGCAAATCCCTCTAGAACAAAAACCAAAGGAGACAGACTACAAGTGTGGGTAAGTGGCTAATGGCATGTGAACTAGGATGGGGTTTGGGAGCAATGAAATCAAAGGAGGTTGATCCGAAACGATGTCGTTGGACGATGGTGTTTCCCACGTGATATTAAAATGTTATTCAAACTCAATTATTGGTGCCATGTGACGGTTGTGAATTAAGCAGTATAATTTTTATGTGGATGAATTTGTGGCCACTTTGCCTTTATTTTGGCTGCATGCTAGCATTTTCTGGGAGTGCAAATCCTCCGCGAGAAAATAAAAAAGAAAAAATTCAATTGATGTTAGATTATCTCGACAGAATTTAAAAACAAAGATAAGATTTTATTTGATATTCAATGCACATAAGGTGTTAAAAGAGCATAAAAACAAAACATTGTTTGATGCTTTCAAATGGGTGGATCCAATGTGAGTGAGAGGAATTTTTTTACCATCACCCATTTTGACTCCTTCGGTGCCATTGTATTCCTCAAAATTGTGTGCCTCCGTTGTAATATGATGTGATGCACCAGAGTTAAGTATCCATGGATAAGCATTTGTTGGGAAACTAGCAACATAATTGGCTTTGGCTTTAAGATGATCATGGGAGCAAAAGCCGCAAACACCATCAATATGGCCAATTTTGTTGCCAAGCTAACATCGGATATGTGAAGCAGATCTCTATGGGAACCGAGTATTGTCTGGGGTGACACTACGACTGTTGGATTGACGCCATGGTTGATTGGGTGTTTAATCGAGGAATGGTGCAAGCGAGATTGCTCTCTTGAGCAACAACAGTGTAATTGTATTAAAGAGTTTCTTTTCATGTCTTTATGTTGTAGAAAGGCCTCATGATTAAGTCATTTTTTTTAAAGTTCTTCATAGGAGATTGTGGAGTTACGTGCTCTAATTGCAGTAGAGGTCTTATATTTTGAGCCAAGATCCTTGAGGATCTTGACAATCAGTTCTTCATTAACATTGGTGCACCAATAGTGGCCAGTTCAAGCATGAGCGAGTGAACATCACGAAAGATTGTAACTTTTGTGAATCTTGCGAGTTTGTATCTGAGGCTGAATATTCTAGTTTGAGATTTATTAACATATGTAGCGTGAAGGGAGTCTCATGCTTGTTTAGCATTTGGGGCAACAACAACAACAATGAAAGCTATTGCAAGTATGTGTAATCGGGATTAGGATCCCTTCATCTAGTGAAGGTTGGCACAAGAATAAAGCCATGGAGATGGTTGTAAATATTATGACCTCGTATGAGCATAGAGAATTGAGCTTTCCATGTCGAGAAATTGTTAATGCCACTTAAACAACAGTAATTGTGAAGGAAGTATTATCATTGTTGACAGTCAATAAGACCAAGACTAATGAGATTCGGTATTGGGAAAAAAAGAACCTTCACTCTGAATTAATAGTTCTGATACCATAAATTTAACAAATAAAAGAAGACTAGATCATTTTATTCAATCGCCACAAAATGTTTTATATCAAGCTGAAATACAACAGAGAAGCATGACAAAGTCAAGTTCTAATATTTATTAGCATATGTAACTTTTCCATTAGCAAGCAAACTAAGCATTCTTAATATAAAATAAAATAGAATCCAATAAAGCATTGGAGCATAATTTCTGCCAGAAACCCAAAAATAAATAAATTAAAACTCAAGTTTAAAACCCAAAAATCAACATGCCCAATGGCATACAACAGAATTATTGAGGACCTTATGGAAGAACACTAGGCAGCTGCCTGGATGACTATTGTAACTATGCGGTACACATTTGCATGACCTCAATTGGGGCTACACTTTCCATTATCCAACAATTCGTTTGAGGATTCTTCATGGCCCTGGTCTTCAAGGATCTCTTTGGGGCACAAAAAGCTTGGTTGATTCGTCGAAGACAGGAGCCTTGCCCACATCCTATCTGTTATCACTACCTTGTTCTGTGTCTCAGTAATCCGCTGCACACCAAAATAATACAAAATTAAAACCCCATATGAAACAAGTTTTCTGGTGTGTTACACCGGCACATCCTATCTGTTATCTAATCTAATCTAATCACCAAAGTTCATATGTAACAAGAAAGAGTTGGATGATATGTTTCAAGGACTAATAGAAGCTTTAAGGTATTCTGTAAATAGCCTGAACATCGGCAAGACACAAGATTAACTGATCACCGTCAGAAGTGATGCATGCAAATAACCAGAAAGGTTCATCATTGCAGAAGGGATACTAAAATCACACCATCTTTGAATACTACGGCATTAAGCATGCAACAGAAAAACAATGATTTTTGAAATGAAATTTTCAAATCAGAACTCTTTACGTCATTTCAAACTCACATAGAATGGTATGTATGTCTGCCTGCCATTCACAAGACCGCTTGTGAAGCCGGTGTACCCAGCCATTGCTCCATGCACAGCACTTTGAGCAAGAAGTGTGCAGTAAACATTGTCAGATGCATTGCTTGGAATAGCACGGATCATATAAGTAGGATCTGCCATAAAATGAAGAAAATTTCTCAACTTCTGCCATTAACTAGCAACTCAAACTGAAAAACACCTACAATTTTCTTTCCCTCTTGCGAAAAGAAACCTTCCAAAGCGTATTAAATATTTATTCTACTAACCTATATATTTGAGGTTTATTGTCATCTTCCTTTCTTTTGAGAAGTGGTCCTGCAAATGACAGTCAAAAACCAAAATGAATGTCACATCAAAAAGTTCCATATTATATATCATTACGTGCCTGTGAATTGTTCCTAAGTTGGAACCACATAGCATACCTTGATCCTCTGTGATATCCATAAAGCAACATCCTGCAGAAGCCTGTTTCCTGAAGCATCTTTCTGTGTCATTGATTGCAAGCTCTCAGAAAGCAGCTCCTGTCCTGCACCCTCTGCTATCACAAGAACCATATGCCCATTTTCTTTAAGTCGCCTCTCAATGTATTCAAAAAGTCCTCCAGGTCCTTCAAGATAAAAGGGAGACTCTGGTATCAAGCAACAATCCACATCTCGGCTTGCAAGAGTAGCATACATTGCAATAAAACCTGCACAAGTTGCGGGATTAGATTGCATTTAAAAAAAAAAAAACAAAGGAACAATCTGACAGAGTTTCAGGAAACAGAGATGCATGATAAGAGGGAACGTAAACTCATCTGAAGAAGAAAAGCATAAAGGAACAAAACCAGTATAATTCTAAATGATACAACTTAAAATAGAAAAGATTTATTTAAATGTCATAAATTGATAGTTGTAACTCTCACTTTTGAAATTCAGAATTAACACTTCAAATAGAGACCAAACAGGAAACTTACCACTGTAGCGACCCATCAACTTCACAAGACCAATGCCATTCTCAAAACTTTCAGCCTCAACATGAGCAGCATTAATGGCACGCTGAGCCTCCTCAACAGCAGTGTCAAAGCCAAAGGACCTGTCAATAACCTATCATGCATGAAAAAGAAACAAAAGTTAAAAGACCATGTCACAACCAAATAAAATAGTGGCAATTACTAGCATGCTTCTGGTTCAGCAAGATTCTATACAAGCCAACCAAGAGGATTACCGGGATATCATTGTCAATGGTTTTAGGTATTCCAGCAACTGAAACTTTGAGACCACGCCTTCTAATTTCCTGTAAAGTACACAATATTTTTTTTAGTATGTACAAAATTGCATAGCACATCAATGTCTGTATATTCTATTAAAGAGTCACCTCAAATATAACAGATGCACCTCTCTGAGTTCCATCTCCACCAATAATGTAAACCTAAGTTCCATCAATATGTCAGATAGGTAAGTCTTGATCATGATAACTAATTATACTTTATTGGCAACAATCACAAATATCATAGTATTTTTACACAAACCTGATTAATTCCACGATCCTGAATGCTGTCAACAATCTTTGAGGTATCATGGCCACCTCGTGATGTTCCAAGGATAGTTCCACCACGTTTATGGATATCATTGACAACCTTAGGATCTAAATGCACAGTATTTTTAGCATAAAAACCCCGATATCCTCCCTACAAATGCAAGAAACTCATTAATTGGTGATGCACCAACTCAATAAATGATGGATGACATATTTCGAAACATCTGATCAAGGGAAAATCATACCAGCATGAAAAATGTTAGGTTGACACATTTAATGAAGTCAATATAATAAGCATTTATATGTTTTCCTTAAGTCATTAAGATGGGGTGCCATTATTAGCAAAAGTTAGAGCCAAACACTATAATTGATTCAGGAAAAACTTTTTTTTTTATTTTTTTTATTTAATAGATGTAGGGGAAATGAAAAAGATTAAAAAGAACTCTACTACAAACAAACTCGAGGTGGAATGATCACTTACATCTATCCCCGAAACTTTCTTCACACCATACATGTGGAACAAGCCGCATACTATCTCTCTAATCACGGTGTTGAGTCCAGGGCAAAGACCACCACACGTTACAATACAGGCATGAACGTCATCGGAGTCGAAATATATCTAGGTAACCGTCAAATGCCCCAACACAATATCATAAAAACATGTCAGAGTTTTCATCATGCCACATTTTATACACAAGGTAGATGATGTTAAACGCATACCTTTTGACGTGGTCCAGCTCGTCGGAAATGTACTCCTCTTGGACTATTCTTGTGAACAACAATCTATAAAGACGAAGAGATATACATATATATATATCAAAACCATATCACTTTTAATAAATAAAGAATCACGGTAACATAGCATTAAAAAGGAAAATATGAGAGAGCTAACCTTTTGAGGAACGGTGTCATCTACATGGACAAAATATTGCCTGGTGAAACAGGGGAATCGATCCAATTAATACAAATTTTTTACAATTAATATCAAATAAATTTGTTTAAAAAAAAAAAGAAAAAGAGTTGTGAAATGGGCTTACTTAACAACTGAGTATGCAGGATTGTCTTGCAACGGATTCGAATAAACCTTTAACATGAAAAAGGTAACACAAAATCAGATTCAAAACTGTCAGAAACTACTTTTAACTAATTTATTATCAATTAACTATGAAAAGAAGAGATGAATATTAAAAAATGGAATCTGAAACTGTGATCTGTTGCCCAGAAAAGAGAATGGGAAAAGCTTTTCAAAAGACACATTACTTTTGCTTTTCCAATTCTTTTGATCAGAACAGGGAAAACGATAACATAATCGAGGGGAAAATAAATTATACGTACAGGAAGATCAGGGATGTAATCCGATAAGTGAGGGACATCTTCAAGAACATAACCACCTGGACCGTTGACGATCTTAGGCTGTGGGATCTCAGGCGAAGCGGAGGAAGACATCGTCGGAGATGTCGAACACTTGGTCTTCGAACGACGGGAACTACTCAACCTTAAACGACAAGAACGGCGACTATAACCGAAACTAACCGTACTGAACTTTCTCAAATTAAAGAAACCCAAACTGGATGGCAGCGAGTTATGCTTAATCCTACTGTTGCTATTGTTGTTCAGAGAAGGGAAAGACGACGTGGAGGAAGGGGCGAGAAGGGAATCCATTCAACGAGACATGGAGAAGGGTGCCTGGAAGGGAAAGAAAAATAAGAAAGCCCCATATTTATAGGAGAAAGGCACTGTTTTGACTACAAAAATGAAAACTGGACGAGCGAGCTTGGCTTTCGTGAAAATGGCTTTATATAGCAGGAGGAAGAGGGTGGAAAACCTGGTTCCGCCCTCGTTGAATATGTATGTGGTTTTTGACGCAGAGAAGAGAAGGGATCGTACGGACTCGGTTATTCCTTTTGGAACCTTTTCCCAACTTGGGTTGTTTTACTGTACCATTCACAGCGAGGGAAGTCGGAAGGAAAATGAAGCTTCAGTTTTTTATTTCTTCGTTAAACTTGGGTGATACTTGGTCAAAAAGAGAAAACAACGGATTGGCTGGAGGGTCTGGTTTTTCAGTCTTTTGGCTGGACAAGCTAATACCAGGGTAATCACGCACATTGGATGAACCTAATGGAGCTAAGAGCTATAGGTTTAATCACCGCTTCAGTCCCTGTACTCCTAGGACTTTTGAAGTTAATCCTTTTTCTTTTAATTCCAATAATTTAATCCATCTACTTATCTGATTTCTTTTATAAGAAGAAAAAGGAAAGGAAGTAATAACCAAGTATTTAAATTTAAGAGAAGTTAATTAGCAGTATTATTAATTAAAATGTAAAGACGAGAATTAATTTATGGAATTAAAAGGAGTAGAGGGACTGAAAATAGAATTAGTAATAGAATCTAAGACAAATGACAAATTATGACCACCCACACGTGCGTCTAAATTTTGTCCATACAATGATAGCATCTCTTTCCAAACCTGAGAACAGTGTTTGATTTGGTAACCAGAGGTAAAAGCAGGTGATTTATGACGATCATTTTTCAAAGTTGGACTTGGGGGGTTCTTTGTTTCATTTTTAACCCTTTCGGCCCGCCACCTTCGATTACTTTTTTCCCTTGCCGTGAAACTAAAATAGAAGGTTCCGCTGACCGGTAGAGAATAACATATTTTCCGAATATTAGTAAAAATCTTGATTTTTTCTTTTCTACGGAGTTGACATGTGGCCTGCCTTTGTCCATTCTACATAACTAAATAGAGGTGACTGCTCAAATTTTAATTTAATAATAAAATATTACCGGGGAAAATTAGTAATATATGCGAATTTCAACCAAAATTTAAGATTTAATAGTTAATAGTGCTTTCAGGCGTATTTTTTATTTTTATTTTAATTAATAAATCTTTTATTCATATAATAAATATGTAATTATATAATGAAAATATATATTTTATTTTTAAACAACATTTTATATTTCAAATATTTATTTTCTCCACTTACAATGTGGGTATGATAAGTTCTAATATTATAAAATCAATTAATTATTTCAAATATAATTATTTTTAGTAAATATAATTTTTATATATGAAATATTTATTTTCCAATCCATATCATGAGTGCAGTAAATTTTAGTATTATGTATTTTTGTATGTGTATTTGAAATATCTTGCGTATATATCATTATTTTTATAATATTAGATTTTATCATACCCATAATTTGAGTAAAAATATAATAATATTTGAAATATTTTACGTGTAAGGATAATAATGATATTTGAACTAATTTTTTGATTCTATAATATTCGAATTTGTAGGTGGAAAAAAATAAATATTTGACACATAAAATTATATAAAAAAATAAATTAATTGATACTCTTAAAAAATAAAGTATTTTTAACTTGATATATATCAAAAATATTTTTTTAATTATATAACTATATATTTATTATTTTGTTTATATAAATAAAGGAGTCATTAATTAAAAATATTTTAAACATAATTAAATATATTTTTATTATATAATTATATAATTATTATTTTATTTATATAAATAAAAATAAAATAAAAGAATTTGAGAAGAACATGTTTATTAATTAAAAACATTAACTAAATATTAAAAACTAACAAAAAAAATCTCGAAACAACGTAAATTAAAATAATAAAAAAATCAAATATGCCGGAGATAAGAATTTACCAGAGAAAATATTATGTAAAAAAACGCTTGTTACAAAAAAAAATGTGTTTTTCAAAAAAGCACTTTTTTCAAGATAAGTTTTGTCCAAGTCTACGAAAAATCAAACCTATTCCTTTAAATAATCAAAATTTAAGCTTATATTAATTTTTTTCATAGAATCGAAATTTACTCCTAATTTTGCATCCGATAGGGGATGAGGCTGGGATCCATCTAGAAATTGCGGTCATTGCACAGTGAACGGATCCGATGGGACAAGTCTATGCCTTTTATGGGCATTTTCCCTGATCGGTGGCATCCATTTCCGTCCACCGTTTTACTACTTCACATGCGCCTTCTGTTTTTGCGGTTTTAGTTCTCAACGTTGCCACGTGAAACACTACAACTGTTACTAACCCAACTAATTTCTTTATTAATATTCCTTTTAAGTACAATTCTATTATTAGTCGAATTTAAATTTTTTTATTTTAATTTAGTAATTTTTAGTTAGTATGTTTTGTTTCATGTGTATAATGTTATGTTAATATATTATTTTGACATAATATTAAAAAAATTACATTATTTTAATTAATAAATACCAGTTGAGTCGGGGGTAAAATACCAAAAAAAGCTCTATTTTTTTAAAATTTACCGAAATAGGTCCGGTATTTTATTATTTACCGGAATGGGCCATTTTCCCTAAAATCGCGTCCACGTCAGCGCGATTTGCTTACATGGACACAAATCGCGCCTACGAGGATGCGATTTGCTGACACGTCCCCTGACATCGCGCTGACGTGGACGCGATTTTGGGGAAAATGGCTCATTCCGGTAAATAATAAAATATCGGGCCTATTTCGGTAAATTTTAAAAAAATAGGG
Organism: Gossypium hirsutum; assembly: GCF_007990345.1. Classification (NCBI taxonomy): domain Eukaryota; kingdom Viridiplantae; phylum Streptophyta; class Magnoliopsida; order Malvales; family Malvaceae; genus Gossypium; species Gossypium hirsutum. The sequence goes on along the minus strand of NC_053442.1, from coordinate 12,531,947 downwards.
CTTTTTTTTGTAATTTGTCCCTTTTTTTGGTATTTTGCCCCTAATAATACATATTAATGTATTATTATAATATGTAGCTCAAATTATGTATTGTAGTTAATATTCATAATATTGTAGCTCAAATTGTCAATCCGTCTATACTATTGTACTAATAATATATATTAATGTAATATTGAAGAGTTAATTGATTAAAAAAATAAATGCAACAAGTACAAAAAAGATTCAAAATTATTACCAGTAAGATTTGAACCAAGGTATTAAGGGAAAAGAGCAAGCATCTTAACCAACTAAGCTAAACTAATTAATTGACATATTATAAAAATACTGTTATTATCTTAATTATATTACTTACATTCTAACGATTTATCGGACATATTCCATACACGTGTCAAATCAAAAAAAATAATACAACAATTCTGTAAAAAAAACCGGTGTTTACTTCAAATAAATAAGGAAAATAATGATTTGAATGTTTCAAAATTCAATTTTAAACCAAAAAAATCAAAATTTAGAGGTAAAAAAAGATCTTTTTCGACGAAAATTGCGGCAAACCGCCTTCGAAAAACTACCTTCGGCGGTTTGTCAACGTGTAGACCTCGAAAATTTATTCGAAATCAAAAAAATCGTCTCAATAGGACAACCGAGCCAAAAGTTATGGTCTTTCAAAGTTTTCCAAGCTAAAAAACATAAACTGTTCATGAATTATTGCTTCCACGTCAGCAAATCGCGCTTACGTGGACGCGATTTGTTGCAACGTAAGTAATCGCGCTGACGTGGACGCGATTTGCTGACACATCCCCTAACATCGTGCTAATGTGGACGCGATTTCGGGGAAAATAGCTCATTCCGGTAAATAATAAAATATCAGGCCCATTTCGGTAAATTTTAAAAAAATAGGGCTTTATGTGTAATTCACCCTTGAGTCGGGACTAATATTTAAAATTTTAAAAGTACAAAATTAAAAATAATTAAATTAAAATATGGAAATTAAATTCATATTTTACACATAGTACAAAACTTAAATTAATTATTACACTTAAAATTAATACTAAAAATTCAAAATTCAAAAAATAAAACAACTCAACCAAGTTGAAATGTAAAAAATTAAAATTAACCAAATTATTTTCAATTTATTCATAATGTAAGAACTAGGATTGTCCATGGGTCGGGCCAAATAAAAAATGGCCTAAAATTTTGCCCAAGCCCAACACAAATAAAAATGTTAAACTTCGAGCTTGGCCCGCTCATATTAAAAATTTTTATATTATTTTTTAATATAAAAATTAATTTAAAAAATATAATATATCAAATACACTCAAAATATTAAAATAAATGTTTCCCAACAAATGGAAGAAAAATTAAAACAAATACTTAAATAACACTAAAATAAGTGCAACTTGGCAAGCAAATACATCTAAAATAGTAGCAAGATTAATAATAAAATAAGAGTTATAGAATATTCAAAAAATAATAATAAAATAGTAGCAATATAATAGTAAAATGATAGCAAAACAATGAAAAGAATAGTGGCAAAATAATAAAAAAATAGCAGCAAATCTTTTTGCAAATTCGGGTTGGGCCCGGGCCAAAAAAACTTACCCGAGGCTCAACCCATTTTGAAAATATGTCTTTTTTTTATATCATAGTCCATTTTTTTTAGCCTATATTTTTCCAAAATCCTTCCTGTAATAGCCCATTTTTGCACGGGCCCAACACACTCAAATCAGACAAAAATAAAACCAAAATATCTCCAAAGTCCATCACCAACCCAAAACCAAAAGCAGCCCAAATACAATTAAACCTAGCCCAACAAGCCCACAAAACTTAACAAGATTTCAGCCAAAAGAAACCCTAGGTGCGCCGCACTTAGGTCCACCCCCAGCCACGCTACCGCATGCGGACTAGGCTCCCTCACTCGCCTATCGCCGACCATCCATGCGTTTGACACCTGCAAGAGGAAATAAACACGCAACAACCAACGCCAATAAGCAAAAACAAACGCAAAAAGACAAAAGAAAATAATAACAAATAGCCTTAGTTCGGCTATAAAAGTCGAAAATGAAACCATTGTATTTTTCTTCTAGAGATTAAATACAAAAAAAAAGAGAAAAGACTTGAACTTTTATTTTAAGGTGATATTTCATTTTTTTTATGTTTTAGATCTAATGTATTTTTTATTTTTTCTTTATCTACGAATAAAAAAGAAAAAGAGAAACATACCTAAATGGTCCCGTGGCTCCCTCGACGAAAGTCCCTTCGTCGTCGTCGGAATCGGGCTTTAAAAAGGGTCTAAGGTTTATTTTCTTCAGCCCCTCGAGTTGAGAGAGCCCAACCTTCAGGTACGCTGCGAAGCAAGGGCTGAAAAGCCCATTTCTTTAGCCGTCGGCCACTGGCCACAACAGCGGCGCGTCGGAGGCCAGGGAAACTCAATGGCCGGAGGGGAAGAGGGTGAGAGAGCAAAGAGAGAGCTCTCATTTTTTTTAAGAAAGGGTGCAGAATGATTTTTAAAAAAAAACTCAGCTTAAATAGGCCTTATAAAACGATGTCATTTTAGGGCTGATTACAATAGCTCCAAAACGGCGTCGTTTTGGCCTCTGACCTGAAAACCGACCCGTTGGCCCTCAGGATCCTCGTGTTTCTGCGGTGAAGGGGCTATTTGCGTATGTGGCCCTTCCGCTTTTGCGAGGCTTTGCAATTTAGTCCTAAAATTCTTTTTTTTTCTCTTACATTTTGCGGTATAATTCTATTAAAAAAATTTGGAAAAACACCTTTTTAAATAAAATATATCACAAACAGTTTTTTATTTAAATCAGTAAATAATTTATTAATAAAAAACTTTTAATTTATATTTCAAAACAATTTAATTTTTTAAAAATATAAAAAAAATAATTTTTAAAGCAAAATTTATAATTAAATTTTGAAGAAAAAAATGTTCACTATTTTTTGAGAAAATAGGTTTAATAATAATCAAATAAATATTGAATTATTAAAATTTTGAATCTAAAAATGTTTTCTTAAAAACATTTTTTTAAAAACCTTTATCAAATTAAGTAAAAGAATTAATGAAATTTAAGAAATCTTTTAAAGAAATCTAATTTAGTTAAAAAATTATTAAATATATTTTTTATAATTTACAAGAAAAATCTTTAAGATATTTCTACAAAATTATCAGAACGCAATTAAAATTTGTATATTAATATTTTTTTGCTGAATTATATTGATTAATTTAAGCACAGTTTGTAAAAAAAATTAAAACAAAATTGTATTTTTGTTTTGAAAAATGTAAACTTTAGTTTCTTAAATTAAAATATTATGATTTTTAAATACAAAAGTAGTTAAGTAATAGGGTTGTAGATTTGAAAGAAGAAGACAACAAATCATCTCATCTTTCTTCCTACTTATTTTGCAATTTACAATTATGGTTACATTTTTGTCCTTTTACTGGTTTAACCTCTAAATATTAAAAGAAAAATTATAAATTTTCAAATTTCAAATCAAAAACTTAGAAATTTAAAAAATAAAAAAAATTCAAATGTTTTTAGAAAATGCACAAATCATTTATTTAATTCCATAGAATTAATAATAATAAAATTCTTAAACTTTTCAACATTTTAATAAAAACTGTTTAAAATATTTACTAATTTATATGTATAATGTATTTAAAAAAGAAACTATGTTATATCCAGGATAGCATTTAATAATGAAAGTGATGGATAGAATTAGGATGACAATTTGAATTGCAGATTCGAATAATATTTGATTTTGGGTATTAAAATCACCATCCATTGTTGATTCGAGAAAGATGCGGATAGACCCCCTCGAATATCAATTATTCGAATCTGCATTTGTTATTTGGATATCCAACTCCACATAGCTTTTTTCAAAATATTTAAAATTTTGATTCCAACAATATTCAAACACACAACCTTTAACAATTAAAACTATGTTTCAACCATCAAGACTAATCTTCAACTTCAAATAAAATATTTACATAAACTAAAACTTTTTAAAAAGTAAAATTAATTTGAAATTTAACTCATAATTTATGAAAACTTAAAAAAAAATCTTTATTAAAATTTTAAACACATAGTTTAGAGATATTTGCAACAATTAATTTATAAATTATTAGAAAAATTAATTTTTTTATTCTTTTTAAGGTTTTCTTAGAACATTTAATTTTTTTACTTTTGACTAGTCTTTTCATGATTTTTGAATTTATAATTTTAATTGTATTTTTTTTTCAATTTTTATAGTTTTTAAATTATTTACTAATATAGCATGTAAAACAAAATAATTATACATTAGCAATGAAAGGTAGATGTTGAATTTGCTTCAAGTGAAAGAGTAGAGAACAACTTGAATAAATGTGTAAAAGTGAAAAGTTAAATTTGTTATCATGATTTATATATAAAATTCCAAAGTAAATATTTAACTGCATAATTTTAATGAAAAACTATTTTGCTCATTTATATAACGTACAACTTGAATTGTTAAGAAGGTAATATGAACTTTGATCCAATATGTAATGTCATATATGAACTTTAGTTTTTTATGATATTATACATGAAATTTTAATTTGATAAAAATACGCTCATAATAAAAAAATATATATAATTTTACGTTGATATATTGCGTACATAAACAATTATATTAATCCAATGTGAAAATAATTATATATATTCATTTATTTAAATGTGTACAACAGAATCAAAATAAAAGTTTCATATATATATATGAACCACAATTTAAATTTCATGCATATAATTGCACCAAATAAAAATTCATGTATCGAATTGCACATTGAATCAAAGTTCATGTACAAATTTGATATTTATCCCCTCGTGATAATATAATTTACTTTGGATGTAAAGGGTATTTTAGGTATTTTCAACTAAATTAATGTTTGATTGATTCGTAATATCAATTCAATTAAAAACTTAAATATAATATAGATAGATATAACTTACTTTCTGTGTAGAAAATATTTAATTATTTCTCGACTAAAGTGATGCTCAGTTGAATTATAACACCAATTTAATTTTAAAAAATATTAGTTAAATGTTGTAACATACAGGCGAACACCAAATTTGACTTTTCAAAAGCCACTCAGTGTGCATATCTATCATATTCACATGCCAATTCATAAAAACTAATATTATTAAACCATTATTTATAGTGTAACACCCCTTGCTCGACCGAACCGTTGGGTCCGAGCTACAGGATGTCTCATCCATTACTGGAGCAACTACCGTAAAATAAATCATAATTAAAACATTCAAACATCATTCATGCTATATACACTTTCATGTTATGATATATAATCAATCTTGAGCCTTAATCAAGCTTGCGAAAGCTCTAAAGACAAACCAAGTATGAAATAATTCTAACAGAAGAAGCCACAAGGAATTCAAGTGGGTGTCGCGACTTCCAAGGTTGGGTGTTGCGACAATAGAGGCAATTCAGATGAGGACTAAAATGTAAATATTTCAAACTATGGGGATGTTGCGACATTGGGTTCAAAGTCATGCCTCCAACATTGGTGTCGCGACTCCAAAGATAGTAGTCCGAGCTTTAGCTTGAGGACCAATTTGTAAAATTTCTAAAGTAAACAGGACCAGTGTCGCGATAACTAGAGTGCGGTGTCGCAACATCCATGACAATTCACTAAGGTCATATTTTGGTAACTTATACAATTTTAGTACCTAAATAAACCATTTGCACCTTTGGTGCATTTGTGCACATTCAAACCTACATAAATCATTCCAAAGCATACCATATCATCACATTCAACCAATTCCAATCATTCAATCTAATATAACTTCTAATTGACTACCAAACATGCCAAATCGACTTATATAAGTTCAATCTATTTAATCTCATCTTTGATCATTCCAAACCATCATTTATCATACCAATTCATAATCAAAATTGTCATTTAAATACCATTCAACATGTTGTAACACATTACCAAATCAAACGTATACAGATTGGCATTAATTTATACAAAATGAAGCATTAACCAAAGTTTCAAACCAAACTAACATTTTTAAGTTAATATAGCAACACCTATGTCCATATCACATAACCGAGTCTAAAAATGATCAAAAGACTACCGAGTCTATGGTAAGATAGAGTGAGCTTCGGGACGATCCGATCGATACGTTCCGCAAGTCAGCAATCTACAAAGAAAAAGGAAACGACAAGGAAGCATATTGAATGCTTAGTAAGTACATATGAAATTTACTTAACTTACCTTGATAATTTAACAATTGAGTAATTAAAACACATTGGAATTAGGGTAATCTACAAAAATAGTCACTTTTGTTTGCCTCAGTTTACATTTTAGTCACTTATGTTTGAAATGTTACGTTTTAGCCACTTATGTAACAGTCCGATTTTCAGTGATATCAGAAATAGTGATTCGAGGCCACCAAATTCGGCGAGTAAGCTCGTAAATTTTATTATTTAATATTTACAAGTCAAATATAATTTTTAAAAAAATGAATTAGTAATTTATGTCTTATAATGAATTATTAGATTCGAGTGATAAAACCCTAGTTTAAGTTGTTTTAGAAAATAAGGTATCAGGATCTCGTTTCTATAAACCGAGCCGTAAATATTTTTATAAATATTTACGAAGTTTCATTAAGGTAGTATTAAATTTTAGTTGAAAAATTTTAACGTTTCGACAGTTAATTAATTAAAAAGAACTAAACTAAAAAAGGTGCAAAACTTGCTAATTATAATAATAAAGTGACTAGATGGCTTGATTAATAAATAAAGAAGGACCTAAATAGAAATTATGCCTAAATTCAAAGATGAAGCGACATAACATGGAAAAAAATAAAATAAAGCCATTAATGGCAAAATTGTAATTAAATTGAAAATAAAATAAAATAAAAGTGAAATTAGAAAGTTTCTAGGCAATTATTTATTTTTCTCCCAATTTTCGATTAAAAAACAGACATGGGAGAGCTCCTTGAGCTGGTTCTTCAATTTTTCTTCATGTGAGTTCAATTCTTACCCAATTCTTACTCGTTTCTTGTAATTTTTATGTTTTTGAGATTGTTACAATTAGGTCCAACTAAATCTTACTCAAGTTTTTTTATTTTTTTAAAGTTTTTAATGTTTTCATTGATGAATCTATATGATTTTAGTTATTAAATGATGAATTTTAGATGTTGGTTGATATTTAAAAGCATTTTATTAAGTAATTTTGATGAATTTTTCGATTAGGGACTAATTTGTTGAAATAGTAAAAATACAAGGGTTTGTTGTAAAATTATTGCAAAATTGGGATTTATTTAATGCCATGAATATTTTTATAGCATGGTTTTTCATTAAAAATGGTTAATTTGCATGATTTGGGCTCAATGACTAAATTAAATAAAAGCAAAATTTTAGGGGTAATTTTGTAAAAATGTCAAAAATGACCAAATTGCATGAAAGGAGTTATTTTATTATTTAAATTAATAAATTTAATTAAATTATTAATTTAGATCAAGATCAGGTGGAAAATCAAGGGAAATAGAAAATTACCAAAATGCCCTTGAATCTTGGTATTTTTTCAATTTAGCCTGGTAAGTTCGTATGAACTATATTCTATATAATTTTGATTAAATTGAATGTTATTTGGTGATGAATATTATATATATGTGTGTGTTCTATTGTTGGAATTGAATTATTATTGGAAATATATTATCAAATTTAATACTCAGTTTGGATTGAACGCGGGATTTGAGTTCATTAGTAAATTAGTGTATGGTGGTATTGGAGGGAGACATCGAAATATTACCCAAGTAAATGTTGTTCAGCATTTGTTTATGATGTACTCTTATCTGTTCAGCTCTTATGAGCTTCTATTTATGATGTACTCTTATCTGTAAGTCGTTCTTCGTATGAAAAATCTCGATAAGGTAAATTGTTAAATGAATTTGAAAGATTTGTTAAATATTGAATATTGACCCAAACATAAATGAAAATGAGATATGTTGTAACTAAATGAGATACATGAGTTATATACTCATGAATTGAGTATTGAATGGCTAATGCCAATGTATAAACAATTGTGGTTTGATATGTGAATAGCTATTTATATAGAAATTGTGTGAATTGGGACATTGTTAATCAAATAAAAAATGTTAGCATGTGCAATTTGAGTATTTGACACTTTGTTATTGAATTGAATTCAAGTTGTTGAATGGATTGAAATTGATATATATATTGAATGTATTGATTATTTGAATTGAAATGAATATTGGTTGTATTTGAAAAATGAATTGGAACCCTATTAACTGTATCGGGCTGAGTCGGATATAAATGGCATGCCATAGGATTGGAAGAGTTCAGGGATTTCTTCGACTTCGAGTCGATGAGACACTGGGTGTCAATTTATTACTTTGGATTTATTTGATGAGGCACTGGGTGTCAACGTACTTCAGTTTAACCGATGAGACACTAGGTGTTAATTTACTACTTCGAATTATCAAAAATGTTAAGAAGAAGGAGGAAGATAAATCGGTGCTTAGACCGATTACACATCATTTCTTTTTTTTTGGGGAACCTTTTTTATGAGGTATCTTACCATGCTGTGCCTCAAGTGGTTAATAAAGCGGCTCACACCCTGGCGTTGGAAGGTCGGAGAAGACAGTTTTACAGGGGTTGGGTTAACGGAGTGCCTGATTCTGTGAGGATAGTGGCAGTGAATGATCAGTTGGCCTGGAACCAGCAAATCTAAGGTCATTTCGTTTTTTTTTTACTTTGAAAATGGAGGAGGCTATTTTTAAAGCTTTTGTTTCTCCCCTTACGCTTGTTTCAGGTTTTAGATGGTAAGGAGAGTTTTGGTTGATATTGAGGCTTTTTTGAAGCAACGCTTGGTTGCTGGCTCAAGAGTGTTTTTTTTTCTCTCTGCTTTTGGTAGTTTCTAGGATTTGTTTTGTTCGTAGAGAGAATTCGATCAGCTGTACACTCATCAACTAAGCTACGAACCAGCTCCCTTTTCTAAGTACCAGTCCCAGTCATAATCAGTTGACTAACAGTAGTCTAAGAAGGTCTAATCTCCTGAACTAAAATTCTGTTATTCTCTCTTTCAGGTAACCAAGGATCATTCCAGATATTAATGCGATTACCGGTTCCAACCCGCCACAAAACCCCTTCTTCAATCACTTCACGAGCGCTGCACATACTTCTCCAGGTAAATGAAGGGTAAGATCCAACTTTTACTGATAGAATATCAGAATAGGGATAATAACGGGCTTTTAAGACTCTGGCTAACAGACAATGAGGCTGATCCAAAATGGGCCAAACATGTTTTGCTAATAGGGCTTTATTAAACAAAAACAAAATTTTAAAACCTAACCCCCCAAAACACTTCGGTTTACATAACGTTTCCCAACTACTCCAGTGAATACCCTTCAAAGACTTATTATTGGTCCACCAAAATCTGTTCATAATGCCTTCAAGCTTACGACACAACGACTTTGGCAAGAGAAAATATTGCATAACATACAATGGTGTTTCCTGTAAAACCGATCTAATAAAGACCTCCTTCCCCCTATAGACAGGTATCGCAAACTCCATCCCTCGATATGTTTCCTGAATCGATCCGCAAAACTAGCAAAAGCCTAAGTTTTTCTCTGACCTACCATCATAGGCAATCCTAGATATTTCTCCGGATTCGAAGCCTTTCGAACTCCTAACAAATTGACAATCTCCTCTTTTACACTTGATTGTACATTTGCACCAAAGTAAATAAGGGACTTATCAAAATTCACCCGCTGCCCCGAGACCACCTTATATTCCCGAATTATGTCACGAACCACTCCAGCCCCATTACACAACGCGTCACCAAAAAAAATGCAATCATCTGCAAAAAACAAATAATTGATTAAAAAACACTCCCTACCAACAAGCGCACCCACCATCCCACCTTTTTGTTTAGCTTCCATAATAAGCGTAGAAAACCCTTCGGCACAAATTAAAAACAGATATGGGTTGAGAGGATCTCCTTGCCTCAACCCTCTTGAGGGAGAAAACCATTCACTGTTAGTTCCATTAAGGCTAACAGAGTAGGAAACAGAACAAACATATCTCATGACAAGTACAATCCAATCAGCATGAAAACCTAGATGCTTCATCATTCCTGCCAGAAAATCCCATTCAACACGATCATAAGCTTTACTCATGTCAAGCTTAAGTGCAAAGTTCCCCTTCTTACCTCTTTTCTTCATTTTGAGAGAATGAAGGACCTCATAAGCAATCAACACATTGTCTGAAATAAGTCTACCTGAGATAAAAGCTCCTTGAGCTTTATTAATACAATGACCCAAGATCTCACCCATACGAATAACCAAAACTTTAGCCACAATTTTGTAGATGACATTACAAAGACTTATGGTTCTAAACTAGGTCATATTTTTTGGTTTATACACTTTGGGAATCAAAATAATTCGCGTTTTATTAATATCCCCTATTTCAGCTTGGCCATTCAGAATAGATAAACAATACCGAGAAATCTCTGTCCCAATAATATGCCAGTACCTTTGGAAGAAGAGTATGGGAAACCCATCAATACCAGGGGCTTTTAAAGGAGCCATCAATTTAACTGCATTGGTTATATCCTCCTCAGTGAACTGTTTTAGCAAATTAGCATTCATGTTATCAGTAACCCTCTTCTCTACTAACCCAAATAAATGCTCATCTGATCCCATATCTGATGCCGTGAAAAGTTTGCCAAAATAGTCTAAGGCAATCTTTATAAATTCGTCAGATGAAGTAGTTCGCCTACCATTCTCGTCCTCTAAATTAGTGATTCTTCCATGGTAATGAAGTTGCACCGCAATCTTATGAAAATAATTGGTATTCCGATCGCCATTTTTCAATCAATTGACTCGGGCTCGTTGCTCTCAAAATAATTCTTCTTTATCTGCTTCCAAATTAAGTCCTAGTTGAACCTCCATAATATCCGCAAAGTTCTCATCAGAAAGATCCTGATGATAAAGACAGTTTAACCTTTCTTCTAACTCCATGCGATATTTTTTCTCCTCTCTATCCCTGGACTTACTCAACTTTTTCATTTGGTGACTTATTCTCTCAATTTTACTCAGAACACAATCATCATTACCTTCCCACCATCTTCTAACCATCTCCTCAAAAGAACTTTCCAAACACCATTTGGCTTCAAATCGAAAGGTCTTAACTTGACAACTCCGATCAATCAATCTGGCCCCTACAGTATCAAGAAGAATAGGGTAATGATCAGAAAAAGAGTGACTCAAGTGTTCAAGCTAATAACTTGGAAAAAGATTCACCCAGTCTAATGTAGCGACACCTCGATCCAGCCGCTCTCGAATGTTTGTAGAAACAAATCTACCTCTTTCCCATGTGAACCACCGACCAATAAACCCTAAATCATTAAGACTGCAATCCTCTAGAGCCGTGCAAAAATCCTTCATCTGACGTTCTGATCTAAGACGACCTCCTTTCTCTTTAAAAGACTAGGTAATTTCATTAAAATCTCCCAAAACAACCCAAGGAACCGAGCGATCATAGTCTAAATGTCTGAGAAAATCCCACGAAGCATCTCTATGCCTTTCATCCGGATTCCCATAAAACCCCGTCAGCCACCAACAACTACAACATTCATTGAACCTCAACATCAATATGAAAGGAGGAGAAACTCTTAAGCTTGACCAAGGAATTCCCGTTCCAACCCAGAAATAATCCACCTCTAGAACCTATCGCCCCAATATCAATTCCATTCACAAAGCCACACTTCAACCTGGCTCGTTCTATCTTTTTGAACTTAATTTTGTTTCTATAAGAAACAAAATTTGGGGATTAATGGCTCTCAACTTATTCTTGAGCCTCATTACTGTTCGTGATCTCCCCAAACCACGAACATTCCAGCTAAGTATTTTCAATGAGCCCGACTGCTCTGTTCACCAGAGCTAGTCGATAATTCCATAGTACCTGATCTAGTTTTAGACCCCAAAAAACCAATCGGTCCCTCCACCACCCTCTGTCTCTTTTTCCCTTCCACCATAGCAATTGGGTCATTTTCCTCCTCTAGAACCAAATCCATGGGTCCCTTCCCCAACCCGTCAGTAACCAAATCATCTTTGCCCCAAGTGCTCCAATTATTTTGTCCACTCGTAACAGGCTACATTTTTCCAATATTTCATTGTGACCCATCAGTTTCGCGTAACCATCTGCTCACTTCCATAGACCTACGCCTCACCACCGCACGCAATGATAAATCCCAGCCAAAAATAATTTTTTGTGGCTCAATTCTTAGTAAGGGAAATAGCTCTCCCCATGCCCTGATTTCCCACATATAAAATAAAATAAGCTTAGCTTTTCATATTTAAATCGAGCATAAACAATCATAGACTTCCCGACCTGAACTTTCTTCTTGCGTTTCAACGGGGCAGGTACATCCAAACAGACACGAATACGCATAAATGACTTTTGACCCAAAGGCGGGATGGAACTATCATACTCAAGAAATTGTCCACAAAAATTACCTAACTGTTTGGCCATCGATTCAGACATCAAACCTAGGGGCAACGATAACAATTTTTTAATTGATATAATAACAATTTTAACAGTCAACTTTTATATTTTATGTTAATTTGACCTTGATTATATATAAAATGATTTGAAAGTTAGAGTTCTTTTTAAAACTTTAGAAATTTCCAAAAATAAATAGAAAATTTAAAATTTTGAATAAAAATAGATAAAATTTTGAAAAATAGATAACATGTGAGAAAATGAGGGAAAATTGTTTTTTATTATAAGAGAAGAAAAAGAAAAAGATTTGGAATATAAATTTTTTTTATGATTTGTGTTCTAAAAAATAATTTAAATTTTGAATTGAGCTTGAAAAAGAATTTTTTTATATGTTTTGTATTTTTTTTGGCTAAACAAATAATGACATCATAGTCAATTTCACAAGTTTATGTGATATCAGTTTTGGAAGAAGCTCTTTAGACTTAGAAATATTATTAATTTGGTTTTATTTTGTTTTTAGTTTGTTATTGAATTCTATTAAATGGTTATTTTCGTTTTTATGTCTCAATAGCCAATGATCTTGAGCTTTACTATAATAGAATCTTTAGTTTTCTTGTATGAACATTAGTTTTTAATCATATTTAAGCTTTATTTCATATGAATATTATGTTAAGATTTTGAATTTGATCTTCTTCTTTTTTGGTTCATTTTTATTTTTCATGATTTTATGGCAATGAGGATTTGTTGCTGTAATAACCTAGTAAAAACCTGAATTTTTTTAAATAATTTTGCATTTTTTTTAAATTTGTTTATATAGAATTAGGGTTAAATTAACAAAAAAGTATAAATGTAAGGCCTAAAATTATTATTATACCAACTAAAAATGTGTCATCATTCTGTGACTAAAAAAATAATTTCGAATGCATTAGTGATCAAATTGTAACTTTTTTAGTTAAGTGATCAAAACAAAAATTACTCATAGTTGAGTGGCTAATAATATAATTTGCCCAAAAAATTGACTCAAATTTATTTTAATTTTTTTATTTTAATAAAATGAAATAAGTTGGTTTACTTTTTTTTTCTTGTTTCCTCGTGTTAAAGCTTATCTACTTTAATTTGTAGGAATTTAGGTATTTATATTCTACAAAAACCGAAAAGTTAATTTATTTCTTTGCAACAACATAGCCTTCAATCACTGATTTTTACTAATTTATTGCATATAAACTGCTAATTTTTGCGTACAAACTTGTTGGTTTCCAACTAAACGAGGATTAAGTTCTCAATTTTTATAAAATATGTGATAAATTAAAATAAAAAGAAGTGCTGTTTTAGAAAACAAAGTAAAAAAGAAGAAATAATTAGAAGCAGAGTAGTTTACCTAAAAGCAACCATTTCCAAGAAAACTGTATCCACCCACATGAAGAGAAGTTTGTGAATGGCTCCATTATATATATGGTCATTCGCTGATAAGGTTAAGATCATACATACAGAGAGAAAGAGAGAGACAAGTTAGACCAATTTCTTTTTTCACGTCCCTTACAGCCCCACAAAATTATCGGATCTTGTTATTGCCATTTTTAGTTTCATTTCCCCTAAACATAAATGATTCAATATTTACAACATCTACATCACCTTGCATGAGCAGGTGCATTTCTCTTTCACCGCTACCACCTTCTTCTATATGGTCGTTTACTTGGAACTACTAATATAGTATAGTGGATAGAAATGGTAGAGAACGTGGTCAACATGGACTTCATATTTAGGGTTTAATCCTTTAAGGGAATTCATTATTTATTACCCTTAGTGGCGAAGCCAAGGGACAGGCAGGGCCCAGCCCCTCTAAAATAAAATATTTTTAATTTAGACTTTTTATAATTTATAAAAATTTAAATTAATAACAGTAAAATTATACTTTGGCCCACCAAAAATAATAAAAATTTGATTTAATTTTTTAAAATTATAAAGATTTAGTCTATTAAAATGGTGAAATTGCATTTTTACTATTTAAAAAATATACAATTTTATTTTCGCAAAAAAAGAAAAAAGTTTCGAACTCCACTACTACTTGTTCTGATATGGATATGTGGCTATGCTAATAGGTTGCATGTAGTTGCAATTGCATCGTGTACGGGAATGAGATTCTTTTCCCTCTTCTGATTGCTATTCATTTCCTCACCTTCACACTTGGTTGGGGACTTGACAATATCCTCCTCCTTCCAACATTCAAACATTCTTTCTTAATTATTGTTAATAGATTCAAATTTGAATTGAGTTAAAATGTAATCCTTTTTTTTATTTTAAGCTTATAACTTTATAATGTTTAGTAAGATTAAATTACAATGTCATCAATTTAGAAAATAAAATATAATTTTACCGTATATTAATTTATAAAATCTATAACATATAAATACAAAAATATATTTCAATTACATGCATATAAATATATAAAATATATGTTTTAAAATTATTAATTAGATTCAATAAATTAATTTAAATTTAAATATAATTATAAAAAATAATTACAAAATTTAAATCTAGAAAAATGTTTTTTTTAAGTTATTTAAGTAAAATTGTAATGTCCAAAAATCTAATTTTTGATTTGTTAAATTTTACTATTAATGTGGTTAAGTGTTCTGGGTGTATGTTTGAGGTCATGGGTTGAAATTATATTTTTAGAGAAAATTTAATTATTTTTTTGTTCCTAGGACTATCTCTGCTCGTTGGGTTTTCGTTCAATTTATGATAGAATGAGTTTACTAGTTTAGTGGTAAGATTTTAGGTTACTCTATAGTCAAATTGATAATATTTTTTCAATTTCTGTTTGAGCTGACCACGTAGTTGTGTTTTAATCTAATTCTGGCTTTGGAGAATCTGATAGAAAATATGTTGGGCGCAGTTTAGGCCAATTTACCAAAAAAAGCCCATTTTTTATCAATTTACCGAAATAGGCCGGTTTTTTAATTATTTACCGGAATGGGCCATTTCCCCCAAAATCGCGCCACGTCGGAGCGATGTCAGGGGACGGGGCAGAAGGTCACGTCCACGTCAGCGCGACCTGCTGACGTGGAAGGAAATCGCGTCCTCAAGGGAGCGATTTCCTTCCACGTCAGCAGGTCGCGCTGACGTGGACGCGACCTTCTGCCCCGTAGCGCGGTACCGAGAACGCGATTTTGACCCTGATTTTTACGCTTGGGTTTTTTTGGCTTTTAGGGTTAGGGTGCAGGCTTTTTATGAGTTAGGGGTCCGGGAAAATTTTTTTTGAGTTGACGTTTCTGGTTAAATAGTGGGAAATCGCTTCTACTAGGATGCTATTTAAGAAGAAATTGTAAAATAGTGGCCTCGTGGACGCGATTTCGCTACAGTGGTAATGTGAGAAATAATTTTTTTTTGACGTTTTATGAGGAAATAGTATAAAATCGCTGATACCAGGATGCTATATGAGAAGAAATTGTGAAATAGCGCCCTCGTGGACTCGATTTCGCTACAGTTGGTCATGTAGGAAATAATTTTTTTGACGTTTCTGAGCAAACAGTGTCAAATCGCGCCCTCGTGGACGCGATTTCGCTACAGTAGCAAGTTTGGGCTGAGGCTATAAATTAGGCAGAGAATTTTCTTAGAATGCATAACTCAGAGCAGAAATATTTTAGGTTAGGGTTAGGAAATTTAGAGTTTCAAAATGAGTGAACGTATTAGTGCTGTTATTTACTATGATGGTGAGGTTTGCCACACTGAGAATGGTGTTGTTTTTTTGTCGGAGAATACGGTGCGACTGTCATTTAGCCAAAACATAGATTTGACATAACTCCGTAAAAGAATTAGGCGTAAAATCTTCAGAACCACGCCAATGAAAGTTCAGTCAATGACGTATCGATTTTGTTCTTCTGTTGATCCGGTGACATATGGCTCGTTCGACATAAAAGGTGCTCGTAGCTTGGAGGCAATGGTGCAGACTCATCTTGCTAGTGGAGCAACTTATATTGAGTTATATGTACAATTTACGTCACCAAATGATGTATTTCCGTCCGGTGTTCGAGATGTATACACGACCCCTAGCCGACATTCGGTTAGCGTGTTACAAAATACGGAACAGCCCATGTTCGGTAGCGGTTTCGAATGCACATCCCCTCCAAGACACTCTGTCGGTGGATGGGACATGTACGTCGGTGGCTCGACGGTTGACGCTGGAAATACGAGCTGGAGAACCGCATCAAGTTCTACTGGATGGCAATCTACATCCAATTGGGGGCGTTATCAAATGCCCAGAAGAAGGGATGACGTACTACCTACGACATCAACCGGTGAGGGGACGTCGTACGCTGCAGATGATTGTGGGTTAGAAGGTGAGTCCGCTGTGGATCCACCTCGAGAGCCCGGGCCGGATGGTGCAGATGTGGGATTATTTTCTGAACCGGAGCCTATTCCAATAGAAGGTGAAGATGGTGATATGAGTGCAAATGATGAAGAAAATCCACGATTCAGAGTATATTCACCTCCAGCCCACATGCATAATGTCGATCTATCAGCAGATGATACGTTAGAGTTTCCAGATCTACCACACCGGGTGCGCGATCGTACAAGTTCGGGAGTAGATG
This sequence comes from Gossypium hirsutum, assembly GCF_007990345.1. Taxonomy (NCBI): domain Eukaryota; kingdom Viridiplantae; phylum Streptophyta; class Magnoliopsida; order Malvales; family Malvaceae; genus Gossypium; species Gossypium hirsutum. Next base: position 12,514,845 of record NC_053442.1, on the reverse strand, counting down.
TTGGTGAACTTGAAGTTGGTAATCAGTTTACCAATAAGGATAGTTTTATTGGTGCTTTGAAACAGCATAGCATCAAAAACGGCGTTTACCACGTCGTTAAATCAAAATCTGATAAGTTTGAGGCGAAGTGTGCAGTGCAAGACGGCACATGTTCATGGAAAATCGTCGCCTCGTTAAGGAAGAGGACAGGGTTGTGGGAGATCAAAAAGTACAAAGGTCCACATACATGTGCTGCAGGTACAGTATTGAATGTGTATGAATAATTTTTGGATTTTCCAATGTTGCATTACTTAATGTACTCCCTCCCTATGCAGGTGTTTCAGAAGATCATCCGAAAATGGATTCAGCTATGTTGGCTAGCTTGATACTGCCCACGATAAAAGCAGATCCTCGGACTTCAGTGCCGGTGATAATTGCCAATATCCGTAGCCAAATGGGGTACATGCCCTCTTACCGCAAGGCTTGAATAGCTAAGCAAAAGGCATTGGAGAAGATGCATAGTGGGTGGGACGCCTCTTATAATGAAATATGGCAATGGTGTCAGGTGCTAGAGAGATACGTCCCAGGTGTCATCACAGACCTTCAAACGGAACATGCGTACTACAACGGCCGATTGTATGTGGAGGTGTTTGCATCATGAACGATGACGGAGTTTGAAAGCCATGCGTTGCTGGCGATTGGTAAAAAGGAGAGCTCCCCGACGGCCCCCCTTGCGACCCCTCCTGCGCCGATGGCCTAGTTATCGGTGGTCCGCTCGGCATTACAGGAAATGGAGCTGATCCAAGCATTTGGCTCCAACCTGCCATAGGATTCGGAAAAGGATACATGTACGGGTTATGGTACATATAAGGGCTAGGAAACATACCTGGCATCATAGGGAAAGGTGAATGCGTGGGTATCATCTATTGAATTGCTGCGCCAGGTGACTGCGTTGGTGCTCTCGTTGGGGACGGTGATTGTATGGTCGCTAATGATGAATCGGGTGAATGTCTTGGCCTCGTTAAGGGGCTGCCCTCGTAGTTTTGTCCCCTTGGATTTTGAGGCCCGCGCCTTTCCCTTCCGACACGTATTTGCCGCCGCCTCTCCTCCGGCGTAAGTAAATACGACTTCCCATGGGCCCTAAACCATGGCATGTATTCTGGAACGCACGCTAACTCGGGAACGATGATTGGTTCCCGAGTAGGTAGATATTCATTCCGATTTTCCCATATTTCTGTGTACACTGACCAGTACAACGGCCAATCCGTACCTAATAGCCGAAGGTCGATTTTGTGGTGCTCGTCAAACTCCTCAGGGTCCGCAGGGATCGGTTGTCTACATCCAAATTGTCGTAGGACTCTGTCTGTCTGGTGGGGCTCCACGGTTGCATAGTTGATCAACACCACTTTCACGTGCCAAGCGTTCGGATTTTGTAAAAACTCTTCCGAGATTACTGCCCGGACTGCCGGATCCTCGTATGGTGTCCATTGAAACTACATGAACATGATAGAAATATTACATATATACATAATACTAAATACTAAATATCAATCCACTAGCGAATGTATGGAAATATCTATTTGCAATAATACTTACTTCTGCTTCCGAGCGTTGCTCCAATAGAAGCCGTATATCTTCAAGTTCAGTCGGTATTCCAAGATAACTTGCCGGATGGTTCCACCTAATTAAATAAATTTTTATCATTCTTTTATTCTTACAAAATCTACATATCAATTTCAAAATGTAATATAAAATTTACCTCATTACGAGTGGGAATGTATATGGGTGGTTCACTCGAGGACGTAGAAATGGAAAGCGAAACCGTGCCCATGATTGCAGTAGTGACAGGCAACCTCCGATTTTTGCTCTCCTCGGTTTGGTCGCCCCGCACATCTCCCGATATAATGTTGCCAAGACGGCAGACCCCCAACTAAATTCACCGGCTGCTCTAAAATCAACGAGTTTTAGCAGCCACCTTAGATGTACACGGCTCCGTGATGTGTCGGCCATGAGATAGCCTCCAATTATTTGAAGAATGTATGATCGAGCATATCGGATTCTTTCAATATCGGTTGAATTTTCATTCAGACCGGGGAAGGTGGCACGTAACCAGCCCATCTCCACCTTACCTCCATCCATTTTATCCGGAACGGCGCCCAAAAGCTCGTAGCACACCGCCTCCCAATTGCTAGATTGGGCAGACCCGGTCACTGGGTGCCCATCCACCGGCAATCCCAAATGCAGATGGACATCTTCTAGAGTGATAGTGCATTCTCCACATGGAAGATGAAATGTGTGCGTCTTAGGTCTCCACCTCTCGATCAACGAACTGATCAATTTCGGCTCCAACTTGCATCCCCGGCCTACCGTCGCCACGTGCCAAAATCCCGCTTCCCGCAAGTAGTTCTCTACTAACGGTGATGGAGCATGCATATTCCGAATATTACATTCCAATACCCGATCTTCAGCCTTTTATAACAAAAAATATATTAATAAATATCTAAAAATACATAAATAAAAATATCTTTAAAAAAATTTAAAATTTAAATTTAATACTTACCATGTTCATTTGCTCCATCGATATGTGATTCCTATCAAGACGAATCAATGATTCGGCCATTGTTGAAAATATTAAAAATTTTAAAATTATTTAAAAAAAATAAAAAATTTTAAAATTTTCTTAAAAAATGAAATTTAATGGAAAAAGAAATTTAATATGGATTTGGAGATTTTTTGAAGGAAATTGAGAGGATTTTGGAAGGAATTTGAGAGTTTGAGAGAATTTTGGAAGGAAATTGATGGAAATTTTGAAAGGAATTGAGAGAATTTTTGAAAGAAATTGATATTGAATTTGTTTGTGAAAATAAAAGGGGTGGGGGGTTTATATAGTAAAAAAAATTTGACCGTTTGGGGGGGGGTAACGGTCAATTTTTTGACCTTTGGGCACTGTTGACGCGCGCGTCCACATCGCGTCCACGTCAGCGCGACCTGCTGATGTGGAAGGAAATCGCTCCCTTGAGGGCGCGATTTCCTTCCACGTCAGCAGGTCGCGCTGACATGGACGCGATCTTCTGCCCCGTCCCCTGACATCGCTCCGACGTGGCGTGATTTTGGAGGAAACGGCCCAGTCCGGTAAATAATTAAAAAACCGGCCTATTTCGGTAATTTTATAAAAAATTTGGCTTTTTTTGGTAAATCTCTCCGCAGTTTAGATATTATTTTGTTTTTATCTTATTTTATTTTGAATTAAAAAAATTCTTAAAAAAAAATACAGCCCACTTTGCGCGTTCTTTCTTTTCCCTATTCTGCTCACGTTATTCTTCTTTTCTTTTCACGTGGATTATAGCAAGAAAGGTCTTCAAATTTTTTTCCTGGTTTTGTGTTCCCAATTTCTTTGTGTTCTTGATTGGTGGTTTTTGGGGTATTTAATTGCAGTGGTGGTTGTTGTTTGAATTGTTGGTAACTCAATTTTCGCGTAAGTACGATCAATATTTGTTTATTCAGTAACTAAAGTTTTCTCTTTTGTTATTTGTTATTTTGATAAGTTGGGGTTTTTGGTGGTGTGTTTCTATTATTAATCTTCTGGGTTATTTAGGTAAAGGTCACAGAACAATTAATCCATTGGAGGATTTAGGCTTGAAAAGGTGTTTTTTTACGTCAAAGGGTAATGATTTTTGGTCAATTTGGAACTGTGGTGGCTGTGGGGTTAATTGTTTTGTGGGTTGGGTTGATAATTTAGGAAAACTGAGGAGTATATCCTCTTAAATCGACTCACTTTTGTTGGCTACTTCTCTGAGTCTTTGATGCTTTTAGGTACTAGAATACTCAGTTTTTTTGTATTGCATCAGAATTATCCAGGTGTGTAACGAAAACCCAAGAAACAACGAACAACAAAAGTAAAAAAAAGGGATTGTGGCGTTGACACACAGTTGTGTGCCAGACCGTATGAGACACACGGTCTAGGCCAATTGGGCTGTTTGGGACACAACGATGTGTAGGCCACACAAGCGTGTGTGAGATCGTGTGCTAGACTATGTGGGCCATATGGGCTGGCCATGTAAGCTGTGTGAGCCCAAGTTCTAAAATTTTCCCTTAGGGTCATAAACATCGTTCGGATCGAACGTAGGCCTTCTGTAGGGTCTGTATGTTATAATCTTGGCTATAAAACGTGTTTCCTGTTAATCTGTTATCATAAAACTTGATATAAGTACGTGTAAAGTATGTGTAATTAATATGTAGCGTGATACGATATGTATGATCTATGATACGATTTGTCTGATCTGTTACTTGTCAAACATGTTTTGCATCTATTATATGAGCATGTATAATATATAAATTCTGGCATTCATTATTTCTATATGTGCATTAGGGTGGGATCTGTGTTATGGAGGAAGTGTAGGTAGTATAATTACCTATCGATTCTGGTGGCACAGCCACAATGATATCTGTACAAGGCGATTAATCGCCTATTGATCTGACAACTAAGCTGCAAATATTTTGAAAAGTGTCATATTGACACTAAGCGGTATGTAGGGCTGGATGGTATTTAATACCTTATGTGGTGTGATGGGATGGTCGGAAATGGTGTATAATGGATGGGGGCAAGAATACAATTTTGCATATGATTTGTTCTGATTCTAATTCTGTATCTGGATATGATATATTTATAAATCTATTTGACTTCTGAAAGTATGTCTGAAAATTATATTTGATATATTTGCTTATATAAGTTACACACTGAGCTTGTAAGCTCACTCTCGGTTTTTTTTTTATTCTTAGGCAATCCTCAGTCCTAGGCGGATCAGTGCGACAGGAGCTCGATTATTCAACTTTTAACTATTTTTGCTAATTTGATTCGATTTATAATGATTTGGGTTTGATGGGCTGTTCTGGATGCTTTTGGGACTGTTTTGAAGTTTGGGTTTTATTTTCTGTTTTTATTCGTTTTAACGATTTTGGTTAAAATTAGAACTGCAAAATGTTGAATTTTTCAATATCAAACCGTGTTTTTTAAAATTGGACTCAACTAAGATTTTCCACTGCAACGTGAGTATTATACAAGTAAATAATTAAGAAATGCATTTTCTCCAAACAAACTCGAATTTTTTGTAACAAGAAATGGAAATGTTTTACAAACTAAACGAATTGTAATAACATCTCCAGATTTGGTCATAACATCTAGGTTGGATTTGGGGTGTTACAAAAAACATTTTGTATGTATGTATAATTAGTGGCACAACCAGAAAAATTAAATTATAAAGTCAAATTTTAAAAAATTAAAATGTCTAAAAAAATTATATAAATTAATGCACAATACTAATACTCGATAAATTAATATATGACATAATTAATTCTAGGATTATTACATTTCTATTAAAAATAACTAGAAGAAAAGGTGAATCAAATAAATTTCAATAGCTCATACATTTTTTTACATTTGTGGAAGTTGTTTTCTCATTTGTTAAAACAATTGAATTAACTTCCCTTGACAATATTGTAAACATTTTAGAGTGTGTGAGACAAAATAAGAAAATTTAAGAGAAAAGTGATAAATATTAAAAGAAAAAATTATAGATTTTTTAATTTTAATGATTGAATATCGATTAATTTATTTCCATACAAATTAATTTGTTAGAAAAAGTTTATTAAAAAATTGTGAAATCATTTTTTTTAATTTTTTTTATCAATACAGCTCGGTCAGTGACTCACTGTGTATAATATTTCTAAATAAATATTTTTGAAGTTTAAAAGCAGATAAAATCCAAATTTAAATTTGAATCATCCAAACATTAAATTTGAATTAATTCAAAATTTTTAATTTCAAAATATTATAACTTTTAAAGGTTTTGGAAAATATAAATTTGTAAATAATGAATTCCAAATTTAAAATTTTGAAATCTAAATCTAGTTGTAAATTCCAATTTCCAAAGTTACCTTAAGAGTTTTAAAATTATCATTAAATTCAAACTTTTAACAAATTCATTAATTTAATGAAATAATTGTAAATGTTATAATTATATATGATTCAATGTTTTCTAAAGGGACTGATGATTAAACTGGTCAAGCTATCAATTTATCAATTTAATCGGTTCGATTAAAAAATAATATAAAAAATATAGTTCAACCACCAACTCAATTGGTTCGTACCAATTTCCCATCTAATCAATTCAAAAACACTTTCCAAATCAATCCATTAATTGAATGCCAATCTAACGAATCCGATCGGATCCAAACAACTCTAGTATAATTACTCAATTACATTATTTTTAAAATTCAAATTTCCAAATTCAAAGGTTCCAAATTGCCATGTTAATAAGCAACCTCTACTTGATCGAAAGCCAAAAAGAAAAAAAGGTAAATTGCACCAACAGTCACTCAATTTCAGGGTAGCGGACAAAATAGTCAATCTGGTTTCAATTCAGTCACTCAACTTTCAAAAGATAACAAAAACAGTCACTAATGTTACCGAAAAGTGACAAATCGGTCACCTACTAATAGTTTTCGTTACAGACCTAATGGGATAGGTGATGTGGCCAGTTAACTGGCCACGTTGGATGTCCACAGTGGAAACCCACCCAATTTAAAAATAAATTGAAAAAAAATCCCTAATAACAAAAGAAAAAGAAGAAGAAGAGACTGTAAAATCCCTCTTAAAGTCTCCAACGGCCCCAATACAACTAACCCACCAAACAAACCAACAACACCGACAACAAATGCTTTGGCCGCCACCACTTGCACCGCCATTAAACTGGGCTAGGGTTTTTTCCCCCAATATTCTTCTTCTTCTTCCCTTAGTTGCTGCTGTTGTGGATAAATTTCAACCTTCCCCCAACACTTGTACAACTAAATATATACTTCACTATTTTTTCTAAGGCTAAACTTTATCCCACAAATTAACTTCTTCTTGAAATACTTAAGAGTTAGTTTGGATGGGTGGTGTGTTTACCTCCGGTGAGGTTAAAAACAGCGGTGGCGGTGAGATTAGTTACTGTAGCGGTGAGATTGGATACTGTAGCAGTGAGATTAGAAACAATGGTGGAGTGTGTATTTGGATTCAAACGCAGCTATAGCGGTGAGGTGAGAATAAAAAATGACTATTAAGAACATCATATTAGAATTGATATATAATAGAAGTTTTTTAAATTATTTAAATTATTTTAAATTATTAAAATATGTGAATTTATAAACTCATTTAACAAAATATTAAAATGTATCTTCCAATATTTTAATGAATTATATAATTAATTTAAATTATTTATTAGATAAAATGATAATTATTTTTAATTTTTTATAGTTAAATATTTTTTTATAATAATGGTAAATATTATTTTTACAAACAGTAACATTATACTTGGATCAAATTTTAAAGTATCTAAACGGATGATTTTTAATAAAAAAAATATAGTAACATAAGACATAACAAGTTTCATTATTACTAGAAATTAGGTTATGATACAAAATATTTTTACAAATATGGATTCATTAAACTAGTTGCAATGGTTTCCCTTAACATCGTGATTTCAAGGTCACTTTCTCTATTAGAAGAACTCGATTCACCTCTGTCAAACTGACTTGAAGAGATTGGCATGTCAGGTATATTCTCAAATTCTCGAAAATCCTCATCATTTGACCAAGCATGTCTTCGAATGTAATTATGCAAAACCATTGTTGCAATAACTATTAAAACTTGCTTATTGAATGAATAACTTGGAATATCTCTTAATATTAGCCATTTTTTTCCAGACTCCAAATGTTCGTTCAATCACAGAGCGTAACAAAGAATGGACATGATTAAAGATTTCTTTTTTTTCAGATACTTGATGATTAAATATTATCATTCAATATTAACTGTCAATGTTAGTAAAAGGATCTATTGTTAATTCAAAAACTCAATTGGATGTAAAAAGTTCAGAAGGATTCAATTGATTATTTTGAAAAAAAAATTGAGAGCTTATAATACCAAAAAGCCTTATTATTTTGAGCTGAATATCAACATCTCAAGCCCCAGAGTCGTAGAGCTCGTTCTCTAACCCCCCCAAATCCCTTGTTTACAGGCTCCTTTTGTATCATAAAGAATATACAAGCATGTAAAATGATTTGATATTAAGGGAAATTAACATTGTTAACATGATTCAGCAGATTGGAGTGACTTCCATGTAAATGACATCTTCACAAGAACGATAATACGGAATACAAGTACAAAATATTGTAGAATGTGAGATCTGTTCGCAATAAATAAGATATAACATCCTACTACATTCCACATTTCATATATATACTTGGTGGGCTAATCAGCTATCAGAGACTGAAGATTCAGAAGCACCAAAATTGATTTTGAAATCGAAGGAAATGCAAGTTAACTGTTTAATTCCCGCACCTGATAATGTCATCTTAAGTTTGTACGAACCCTGCAAAATAAAAAGTAAAGATAATTACCTATTTATGTCAATTGTAATGTAACTGGTTGGTGAACGAAGCCTAAAAGAATCTAATTAGGATCTCAGAATTTTGAAACCCATATGATCTGTTTTCACTTCCCACCGGAGTTCTTTTGGGATAGAACCACCAAGGCAGCTAAATGGAGCTAATACATAGGTGCTACAAAGGATAAACCTCTGGATTCTGGTCACTATTGACAGTTTAAGTATGTAACCAAGTATAATAATAAAAAAGTAATCAACCAAGTGGAGCATATCTTCCATATGAAAAACTAGATAGAGGGAGAAATTACCAAATTGACTACATTCTGAAATCTAACAAAAATCCTAAGTGAAAACAAGCTTTAAAGAAAACCAATTAAGAAAGATTAATCAATGGAATGATACCAAACCAGTTAGCAGAATACAAGAAAAAAGGAGCTGAAACAGTCCATTCATGACTGCAGTGAAAGACGGACTTGGTTATAAGTTCATCAGCTTGTGTGCAAGACGAGGTCCTTGGTTTGAACAAAGGTGTTGGAGTTTTACTTTTAAAGAGAAACGACAGCCAGTAGGTGGAATACGAAAATCCCTTGAAATATTCATTACGCTAAAAATTTTAAAAATATAAGTTCAAGTTACTTCTTCCTTGAGACTATTTTTTTCGATAACTCCAGATTGTTTACTTTTGTTCAGATTACTCCTTATATAGCTTTGCTAATGGTTGGAGCACATCACAGGTTAACAGATCAGGAGCAGGAAGATGGCATCATAAAAGGCCAAGTGGCAAACAACTCATAAACTATCAGTTTAAGGCTTCTTAGAGAGGATACTGCCCAACAGAGAAATGAGACCTCAAGAAATAGGATATCATTGCTTTAAGGTCTCTAAGCTCATAGTTCACTAAAGAATATCAAACAGGCAAGGATTTAACAGAATAAAGCCAGGGTAGAAGCTGAGATCGTGGAGGTGGCCGGTTTCCTACTAATCACAGGATTAGGTGATATGTCGACTCCATCCACTTTTACAACGTAATAACCTTTATTATCTGCATTGATTTCAATCTAGGAACTCAGGCATATTGAACACACAAAAAGAACTAAAAGAACTGAAAAGCGATTAACTCAACCAGAGGCTGAAACTATCTGAACAACAACAAATCACAAGAACCCAATCAATACAATAGATAACTGAACAATTCCAACTCTTTAGTTGGGAGAAAAAAATAAAAATTTTAAATCAGATCCAGGCATGATAATCATGTAAACAGAAAATAATAATTCAAACAACTGGTGGAAGCATTGAGTTAAAATCAATGAACAATAGAAGCAAAGATAGAAAAAGTTTGAATCTTGGGAGAATATTTAAATGGGTTACCTTAGATTCAAAGGATTTATCTCTGTTCTTGGTGAGGAAGTAAGGAGAAGTAAATTTCTGGCATAGAATTGAGGGAACAAAGAAAATGTCTAAAGATTTTCCCAAATCTGAAAACAAATAAGGTTGGGAAAGAATATACTATAAAATTGTAAAATAATAAATGAAAATATGGGCATTTTTGTCTGCAATAAACTTGACTGTCCACTGTATTTAAGTTGGAGCTTTTACCTCCAGTTGGAAATGAGGCTGGTAGTGAAGTTCAAACCTTCAACTGCACCTCACCATTGTTTCTCCAAACACCAACACAGTGCAGGGAAAAAGAATATTCCTTCAAAATTCCATCTCACCATGGCTGATTCTGCATTCAAAGGAAGCCTAAATCACCAAAAAAAAAAGGAAGCCTTCTCTACCTATTTTTGGTCCATAAAAATACACAAGTAACCAGAACAAAAAACCAAATATTGAAGGACAATAAGAAGAATAAAGTAGGAGAAAGAGAAATATATGGGTTTTTAGTATTTTTCCAGTTTCTAAATCCTAGTTTTGGTTTCATTTTTTTTTTTTATTGTCTTCCCCTTTCAATTTAAAGTGATTAGAAAGAGGAAGCAAATAAGATGAAAAAAAACACTCAACACATAGAGAAGAAGAAGAAAAAAAAGAGCTTTTCCACTGTTTTTCTTTTTCGGATCTGAGTTTTTTCTTTTTTGTCGTTTTCGTGTGGGATACTAATATGGCAAGTTAATGTGCCACTAGAATGAATTAATGGACCATCTCAGCTTTCTGTTAGGTATGTGACAGTAGTGATTATTTTGTTATTTTTTAAAAGTAGAGTGATTAAATTAAAATTAAACTGATTATTTTGTTAACTACTTCAAAGTTTGAATGGCTATTGGTGTAATTTAAAAAAAAAAATCTAAAACTTTGAAGGTATCTTCCGAACAGCCTCCTTCGGCTTCCAGGAACATTCCCGAAGTTTCCGATAGACAATTTTAATAATTCATCTAAAAACATTTTCATTGTGTACTAAAATTTTACTTGCAATCAGGGTATTCACCATTAATAACACTGATTAATTCTCTCACCTTCCATACGTCGTTTTACCAGACTCCCCGGGGTTCCCTCATTACCGAAACAGTCGACGGCTCAAAACCAGTCTTAGTAAGCTGCTAATAATAGGTGAAAAAAAAATAGCAAACAGTTTAATCTGTGTGGCAAAAGACGTTTGTAGAAATGTGTTTGTCTATAGCCTAACTTATACTTAAACCAAATGGTTTGGCCATTTCTTGGCAGCTTTCTCTAGCTCTAGCTACAGTTATGTGGGTGGTGGCCTGCCAAATATCTTTGCTTTTCTTTATGCTATTTTCCTCTTCTGTTTGTTTCATTTATAATCATTTTATTTGTTCAGGAACAATTTCTTTTTAAAACTCCAAGAAGTTAAGAAATATCAGTTTCAATAGGGATGTTACTTGAAGTTAGTCATTGTAATAGGGTATTGATGTTAAGCTGTTTTATTTGCATTTTTTAAATTGATTCTTCAGTTGTGATTCACCTTGTAAACTTTTTCATTTATTGATGATATGACTGCTTGGGAATGTGCTATGTTGTGAATGATAATGCTAGTATAGGGTCTCACATACCATAGAGTACTTTCAAAGTTTGCAAGTTCAAGTGTCGTTGCTGCAACAGCTTCTCTAGGTGGCTTCTTAAGTTGACTTACTGGAAGTCAGTCCCAGTCCATACCTTCACTAGATTTTCCCCTACCAGGTGTTGCCTTACCTTGTTCATTACATGATCATGTTGAACCTGGTACAACTAAGATTACAACTCTGCCAAATGACTTTAAAATATGCCAAGCAGAATCCTGCAGCATCTATAGGATTATATGTTGACTGTGGTTCAATCTACAAGTCACCAGCCTCATTTGGGGTCTCACAGTTTCTTGAGCGTATGGCCTTCAAGAGCACAACTAGTTGCAGTCATTTGTGTATTGTGAAGGAAGTAGAGGCAATTGGTGGCAATGTGATTGCTGCAGTTTCTTAGGAGCGGTTTGGATATACCTTTGATGCATTAAGGACATATGTTCCTGATTGACTGTGTAAGAAACCCTGTTTTCTTGGATTGAGAGGTCAATGAACAGGTAAGTCTTAATCTTGCTGTTTTTGTGCTAAGTAGTTTTGTGCAATTTCAGATTAAATGTCTGAATTTCGAGAGAGGAGAAAAAAAACCAAAATAGGGAGGTTGCTGCCAGGAATGGCTGCCGCCTTGAGAAATAAAGAGGAAAGGAAAAAAGAAAGAAAAGAGAAGAAAAAGAACGATAAAGGAGGAGATAATTCTGTATTTTTGTGCATCTCTTTATTTACAAACTTCTTTTGCAATTATACATTTAGTGTCTTTACTATTTTATTTAATTTGATCCAGTCAGCATGAAAGTGTATTGGTTATATTAAGAGCAAATCTTGGATGAGTATCAGACATTATCTGCATTTACAATCATAGTGGCATATTGGAATACAAGCTACCACTGTAAGTCTGCTCTTATGAAGTTCTCTATTTCTATCTCTATCTTGTCCAGCCCCCTTACGTTTTTATGTAGCAGGAACTCAAGTTGATATCTCAACTTTTATTGTTTTTCTCTTTGAATTGTTGGGAAGGGATATTTTTCCTATCTATTGTTCTTTTCGGTTCTTTCCTTTCTTTTTGTCTTGTTTTCTGTTTCCTATGGCACTGTAGATGTTCAGGCCACTAGGTTTGCCCAAAATTTAGGTCAATTATATATTGTGGTGAGGTTTGATGGTGTTATGGGACAGCAGGATTTTGGTGTTCATATTTCCTTTGGTAGATTTGAATTATGAAATTTCTTGCATAATAAAAGGTCAAGATTCATGACAGCCGTGGGAGATTCATGTTGGCATCTTCCATGTAAAATGATGTTGTCTTGTAATAGTCATACTGGCATAGCTGAACTATGTTGTGGTTCTTCCTGTGCCTAAATTTTTAATGACCATTTTTTAATTTAGTGACTTCCCATATTAATTTAATTGCATATAGATTAATTATTTGATTTAATTAAGTGTTATAAAAATATTATTTGGTTGATTTAAATAAAAAAATCTCTAAGATATGTTTTGAAGCCATTCAAATTAATTTCCACGAAACAGTAGATCCAATTTACTTGATTTAAATAAATCCAATCTTTAAAAATTTGTTGCTTCATAATATCAATCTTCAAATATGGACTAATACATGTCCATAATATCAACTAATTCATGGCCCAACTATATTGTTTCAAAAAATTGCTAACTTCAAATACGACAAATTATAAAACCTTGGGCAGTTATCAATATAATTGTAAATACTTGGTGTCGTTGCTCTTAAGTGCCTCAACAATTTTAAAACATTTTTTTTAAAAGCAATATCAATTGGAGTCTATAGGGTACCAAACTAACAAATTTAATTTTATTAGGCATAAACTTCTATTGCATTTTATTAGAGTTCATTCAACTAGAGGTGAGTATTCAGTCGAGTCGAGTCAAAAAATTTCGAGTCAAGTTAACAAATCCTATTATTTATGCTCGATGTTGTGTTTATATGGACCAATTATTTAACTAGTAGACAAAGTACAAGATTATTTAACTACATAAACAATATAATAATTTTGACTTTTAACTTAATAGCTAAACATTTATCAAAACGAAATAGTTTTGCCTTTTAACTTAATGGTTTTGACTTTTAACTTAGAAAATGTAAACATTTATCAAAACGACATAGTTTTGCATTTTCTTAGTCAGATTTTCGAATAACTCAAATTGTATAATTCACATTCGAGTTAAACCAAAAAATTTGATATTTTTATTCGAGTTGATCTGAATAACTCGATTAACTTGAATTGTTTAACTCAAAATTTAAAATTTTTATTGAGTTTTTTGAGTCGAATCGAATTTTACTCACCTCTACATTCAACCATTTCATTCAATCTTGAAACATTAGATTTATTCGTGGGTCGAGATTAAATAAAATATAGCATGTTATTTGACTAAACTTGACTTTACTCAAAGCGTAAAGTTACTTTTCTACCCAAATTTAACTCAAATAAGTTTAAAAGAATTTGAGTTTGACTTGATCTGCATTAGAGGTGATTATGGGACAGATTATAACAAAATTTTAGGCCTGTTTTATAAGCCCAACCCAGCTCGACTTGATACCAAAAATAGGCTTAAATTTTTGTTCAAACTTGGTCTGGATAAAAAAAGTTAAAACTCGATCCGCCCGTATTATTATATATATAAATAGATTTAAAAAATATAATAAATCAAATATATTAAAAAATAAAAAATAAATGTTTATCAACAAATTGAAAGTAAATTAAAAAGAAGTCTTTATATTTAAATAGCACTAAGATAAGTGCCTCTAAAAATAAAATAGTAATAAAATTAACAATAAAACAATACTAATACAATATCCAAACAATAATACATAGTAATATAATAGTGAAATGACAGGAAAACAGTGACAAAATAACAATAACTTTTTTTTGCAAATTTAGGTCGGGTCGGGTTTGGGCAAAAAAAAGCTTACTTGAGGCTCGACCCATTTTTAAATGGGCTTTATTTTTTTTTACCCAAACCAAAATTTTAAGTCTAAATTTTTGTACAGTAAATCAGTGAGATTAGGATTGAAATATATGACCTGGCGACACAATCGTGTATCATCTGATAATTTCCTTAGGGTGCAAGTTAGTGAGTTAAACGGCCTATGTAACGCCCCGGAATTGGGTTAGAATTATTAAAGTTAGTTGGTTGGGTCAGCGGTTAGGGGGGACTGTTAAGTTAATTTTTGTGTTTTAGTGCCAAAATAAACCATCTAGGTTAATAGCTAGTAGGGGTGAGCATTCGATCGAATCGAATCGAAAATTTTCGAGTTAATCGAGTTTTCGAATCTCATTTTATCATCCTAACTTTATTTGAAGTTTTCTCGAATCGAGTCGAGTGAGATGGAATTCGAATCGAATCGAATTGAATATATTTGTTCGAGTTAAATTTTAAAAAATAATTTTGGGTCCTTGTAACCATTGTCACCCATCGTAATAAAATTTGTCCACCTTAATCAAATTTTTTATTAACTTTCATCACTTCATAATTTATTTATTAATTTTTTTATATACTGATTAGCTTCTTTGCTTGCTTAGTTGTTTCAATTATCTTCAGATTATTGTCACTATGTATTTTAGAATTAAAAAATATATTAAATGTAAAAATATGATTTTTTAATAAAAATTATTTTAAAAATAAAATGTGAAATTGATACCAATATAAAATTTTAACACGAATATTTTATGGCATAATTAATAATTCAATTTTAATATAAATATTCAATATGACTAAACAAGTCAATAATATAAATAATATAAAATGTAAAATTTAATTTAATAATATAAATAGTAGATATAAATAAAATTATTATTATTTATGTTTAGTGAATTTTTTTTTGGATATTTTGATTTTTTATTTGAGAGTAAAGGGTGGGAAGTAAAAGTTTAGGGAAAAAATAAAAAGTTTTGGGGAATAAAAGTTTGAGGGAAAGTAAATAGGGGAGTAAAATTTTGGAGGGAAAATATTAAAAAAAAATTGGAGGGGGAGGGTTTGGGATAGATGGGAGGTGGGATGGGAAGAGAATAAAAGTTTTAGGAGAAAAGTGAGAGGGAGTAAAAATTTTGGGAGAAAATAAAAGGTTTTGAGGGTTTTTGGGAGTAAAATTTTGAGAAAAAATAAATGGGAGAGTAAAATTTTGGTGGGAAATGGATTTTGGTTAGATTGAGGGTTGGGAGGGGAGAGGAGTAAAAGTTTTGGGGGGAAAGTGGGAAGGGGTAAAAGTTTTTAGGGAAAAGTAAAAAAGTTTGGGAGTTTAGGGTAAAAATGTAAAATATTATAGTTTGATATTCGAATTATTCGAGTTATTCGAATTCGAAAACTTAACTCGATTCGAACTAGAAATTTGAAAAAAAATTCAAGTTGATTCGAATAACTCGATTAACTCGAATAACTCGATTCGTTTAACTCGAAATTCGAATTTTTTTTCAATTTTTTCGAGTCGAATCGAGTTTTGCTCACCCCTAATAACTAGGTGTTTGGTAGTTTTGAGTCCACGTGTGAACAATGTGGAAATTTATTTTCTCTTTTTAAGTATTTTTTTTATTTACAATTTTAACTCCTTAACATATATGTTAAGCCTTTAGAGGGTTTTTGATAAATTGGATATTAATTAAATTGTTTTGGATAAGAGGATAAGAATAATAAAAATAAAATTGTTTTTGTAGTTCCACACTTTACTTACTTCCCCCATTTTTTTCCCATCTTGGCTTTCACGTTTGTTTTCTTTTTATTGCTAGGATTTCCTTTCTGTCGTTTCTTTTCCTTCAAATTAAACCCAGCCCAATTTATTTTCTCTTCTCTAAGAACCGAACTTGTTCTCAGCACTCAGCAGCCGACTTTCACTTAACACAAATCCTATCTCAATCTCAGTCGAATCGGGAAAACCCACCATTTTCTTACCTTTTTGCTGTCCATTTCTCTTCCACCACACCAATACCCAGACTCAGGTTTGCTTTCTTCTAATTTCCCTTTCGTTTTTCTTTTTTCCAATTTCTTCAATGGATCTTTATTGAATCTCTAGTTCTAGAAATTGATTGTTAACTTTGATGTTTAGTAACTAGTAGAACTTTTCACGGTTAATGATTTGCAATTGTTTAGTTTATTTTGGCATTTTCTATTTTTTTTATCATGTTGTTTCTTTCTTTTTTTTTAATTGATATTCCTGGCAGATATATTTTAGGGTTTTGTTTTGTTTTGTTTGCTTTTTAATGTTAATTGGTCTCATTTATGCTATAAGAATTATTGTGTACAAGTTCTCGAATTGCATTGCAGCTTTTAACTTTGGGGTTTCAAATCACATGCCCATTTATTTATGTACTGCTACTAATTTTCGTATTCTGGATATTTACCTGCAATTGATACTCTCAAACCCTCTTGCTTCAATCGTACCTTACTTACATAACCCCAGCCGCAAGCCAACCTTGCATCGCTTGCTCAATCGTTGCTGCTATCTGCTTCAGTAGCCTGCTTCTCCAATTGGCTACTGCCAATTGCTACATTGAATTGCTGCTACACTGACTGCTACTACATTTGTTGGTAATTTGCTGCCCATTTCAACCAAGGCAACCTGCTACCTTATAGTTTGCTTTGCCGCTATTTTGATGGTCAAGTTGTCCTTATTCCTGGCTGCTATTGAACCGATTAAGGCCTTTGTCGCACCAATTCTTTAGTAAAGTTATTGCCTTTAGAAGCTGTTGTTGTTGCCATTCAAAATTATTGTTACATTTCCAACTCATTGTCTTGACAAGTGTTTTAGTTTGCCACTAAGAGTATAAGCTTGTGAAGGTGCATGCTTTACATTTATGAAATCCATGCTATTATTAGTTTCATTTGTTCGGTTAAGTTGAGTTAGCAATACTGGAGAGTGGGGTGAATTGTCGAAAGCAAAGGTCATTGAGGATTGCCTTAAATTTTGATTAATTTAAATGTATGGCTTTTTTTAATTTTATTTTGTGAAATTGATTTAAGTTGATTGTGATTGTGTCTATAAATTGTTTTTATCATTATAAAAATGCTCAGTAAAATGTGTTGAAATCTTTTGGATATAGTCGACATGTTGTAGAGTATAGGGATCCCCATATTGTTTATTGTATTATGTGGATCGCCTTGTGTGCCCAGGAGTATGGTTATTGTTGCATTTTGCGCATTGGTGTTTGGTTGGTTATTGATTAAGGCGCGTATACCGCACACCGAAATATTGCGATTGTTAAAAGAAGTGCCTTGCACCTTCTTCATTGATTGTTTGGTTCTCGGTTGAAAACTCATGTGTTTGAATGTATTTCATATACTTGGGTTAATTTTAAAATTTTTATTTGTATTAAAAAATGTGAATTATATTGACATTTTGTGAAAAATCATTCAATCATTATTTTTATATTGCTATTGAAATGTTTTAAGGATTCTCCTTGTTTTATTTAAGTATTCTCTTTATTGTGTAGTGATTCAATTCGGGTAATTCGGGAAATTCGGTTATTTTTTAACCAAAAATAAAAAAGCATATAATTTTCTGTTAATTCGGTTAACCGACCGAATTAACCGTAAAAAATTCGGTTCGGTTAATGTTTTTTAAAAAAATTTCGGTTCGGTTAACGGTTAAAATTTTTGGAATGTCGGTTAATTCGATTAATGCTATTTTAGGTCGGTTAACTGAATGAAAACCCCTACGTGAAACTTCTTCTTAGATGGCAATTGGCACCTCCAAATCATTGCTAGCTGATTTTCATGCAAGTCATCTTTTCTGTTGCTAATGCTAATAATATGCATGGTTAAATGGCCTGCATTTGAAAAGTTTTTTAGCTTAAGTTTTTCCTGCATATTTGTTACCTTCCTGTTACACTTTTTTTCCTTGATCCTTAATTATTCCAAATTTCCACTTATTATGTAGTCATCTTCTGATAATTTCCGTATAATAGTACTACTCTTGATATATTTTTGGACTCAGTGTTCTCATTTTGTACCAACTGCCATTAATGTTGCTATCAAGGAGCTTATTTCTGTTGCAACACCTGGACAAGGTTGGCTGCTCTTTATTTTTGCAATTATTTTCTTTGCAGCAACATTCACTCAATGGCTTGTTATTGAAATGCTCTTCATGATGTTCGTTGCATTTGACTGGAAATATCTAGATCGTGGTAAACAATCAACCAAGTCTGCCATTTTGATGAATTTAGAATCCGGAGTATTATATTTTCTTTTTCTTTTTTATTGTAGACACCTTCGATTATGATTCATGCTCAATGGCCAAAAATTGATGTTTACTTATGAGATGTTTTCTGCAGATGGTTGCTTTAGAAGACATTGCTAAGCAAGTCTCGACATATGGTGAGAGGTATGACTGTTTACAAGGTTCTTATCTTTCCTTTATTGCGAGGGATATGACACTGCTAGTAAGTTGCTTCTCATAGACTTCAATATCTTTCCTTTGCTGGTGTGGTGGTAGTTCTCAGTTTATTTTAACTCGAAACACTGGATTCAGTTCTTTTATTGGAACACATGTTAGATTAACTTGTTGGTTTTTTTCACGTTTTGCAGCCATCGATGTCCCAAGCTACGATTCAATTAGCTCTAAGTTCAAGTGAAAATCAAAATTGCTTTCTTGTGTTAAACTCGACAAGAATTTTTTTCCTCAAGTTTGAAAATAGGGAGTTTAGGTGATTTCATTGTTAACAAAAAATTGCTTATCCCCCTACCCAGGCAAGGAACATATTATAGTGACATTACTTCTGAAGACTGAAAACAATGGGGGACTCCCATGTTTTCTGCTGAATTTCATGACCTTGGTCATGGTTGGGGATAAAAGTCCATGTTCTTTTACACTTACAGCATGTTTGGTTGGCATGAATAGCCATTCCATTCCTTGCCTATTCCCGCGCTACAGTAATTACAGCCCTATTCCAATGTTTGGTTCACCGTTTTACTAATTCCACAGTTTTGCTATTACATCCTTATTCCCTCAGCAGCTGTAATAGGTATTCAGGGTTTTTAGCTTGGAATAGCTATTCACCTTTTTCTGATTCACCTTTTTCTGATTCACATTTTGAGACCAAAATAGCCTACCTTCTTCTCCCCAAAAATTTCCCATCGATTTCATATCCCCAAATCAAGTCAAATCGATTTGCCTTCATCTTCTTCCAGCCAAAGGTAGGTTTTCACAATTTCTTGCAGTTCTCGGGTAAGAACAGTCATTTTATTTAGGGCTTCACCATTCTTCCGCTTCTTGCAGCGACTGAGAAACAGTAGCGGGAAGGGAGGTAATCTTTTTCTGCCCTCATCAAGCTTCATCCTCTCCGACGTTTCCCTTCCATTGATTGCAGCGGTAATCTTTTTGCTTCTTTTCTTCATTGATTTTTCCTTCTTACATTTGGGAACTTAAAACCAATTTCTGCCCTCAGCTCCATCTTCTCCTACGTTTCTGCTCTTCATTTTATCAGGAACGAAAAATGTTTTTTCACTCTTTGCTTAAAACCGATTTATTGGGTTAGGGCAGGGAAGATAATTTTTTCTTTTCTTTCTACTCCTAACTCTACAGCAGATACATATACAGGTCATTACCATCAGTAGCAGCTCGCACTCTTTCCTTGTTTATTTTACAGGTTAGCTTTGCTTTTCCTCAAATCTGCAATATTTGTTATATTTGTTCTCCTAATTTTGATTCTTTTCTTACGATTTCCATTGGGCTTTTCTTTGACTGTTTCTGTTGCATGTTCGATTGAACAGATGAAATTATATATTCAAGGTGGTTCTATTACTTGTTTATTCTATTGCATGTTTGACTGATGAAATTATATGTTCATGTTTTATCATTTTAAATCGATTGAATGAAAGCAGTAAGATCAATAATTCATAGCAAAGTTATGCGCTATGCAACTTGCCAGATAATGGAGAAACAAAAGAAAAATGCTAATCTTCCCGTATTAGAGACAGTAGAAAAATCCGAGACCCCGGCATCACCTGCTGTGAACTGGGTAGAGAAAATCAGGTCAGTGAAATGTAAAACAGATGTCAAATTGTAGAAATGTTTTAAGTTCGGGTTTCTTGTTTCAACTAGTTTAGTAGTCTACAGTGTACCCTTCATTGAGGCTGGTAATGCCAGCACAAATAAACTTGCCAACATTTTTCTTTATCATGAGCTTTAGGATGATTACTGCCGCCAAAAGCTCAGCACCAAGTTGAGCTTTAGGATGATTCTATAGTCTTAATAAGAGAGGGGGAGGGTCAAGGATTTACCCGGTGTGAGATATCACATTGTTTGAGGAACCCTAGATGCTGTCACCTGTCTGTATGAAGGATCGCCAACAGGATGAGATGTTTTAGTTCTAATGGAGCAGGCTAGCATACACTAGAAAAGAGATCTGGATCTTGATTGAATCTTTTGTGTGTGGGTTCTTATTTAGTTTGTCAGTAGGATTTTGCTTGAGAAGTGTAATATAGTTTTTTGACAGAAGGGTCTGTGTGGTTGGCATATTACTAGTTTTATGTTCGTGATACTGTGATTTGAGGTTGGAAGCTTGTATCAAGGGGTAGGCTATTAATATCTTGTTGATTTATCTATATATTGGTCTCATACTTCCAACTTGGTTGTTTTAGACTTTCTAGCTTCAAATTTATTCTACATGCTGATAGTAAGGTTCCTGCTTAAGTGGGCATCTTCAATTTTATATTTTGTTTCCTGTTGTTACTTTCAAAAGAAGCTACCTCTTGATGTTATGGTATCATGATCAAGTGTTTGTGTTTTTGAATAATCATTCTTTAAGTGGGATACATTCCTGAATCGTACCAACCCAAAAGAATTTTGAAATGCTTTATCATTGTTCAAATGTTTCTGATATTTGTAAACTAAATCTCATATTATATTAACTAAAGATTGACTTTTTACCTAATATACCAGCCATTAGTACAATGATGGGATGAGGAATGTTTCCATGCTATACAATTCTCTTTTGAAAGTTAGATGATATCTTCCTCTATTTCAGAAGTGCTCTCTAAAAGCACCCAAAAAAGCTCTGGTGTTTCGTTTGAATGCTGCACTAAAGTTTAGCTCCTTGAACTATGGTGGTTACAATTTTGGATAGGATTTTTAGAAGCTTATCAATAGAATTAACGTTCTACATTGTCATTTTGATGCCTATATGTTTATATGTTGAAGCTTTTCTGAAGGGAGACATGAGCAGAATATGTCAATGGGACCATAACTACATCATGCTGACTTCTACAGCTTAGCATATAGATTTGATGCAGTGCATTTGAGGAAATTCAGTTTACTTCTTAATTTATGTAATATGATGAAAATCTATGCAGTCTTAGATGAGACTCAATTTCTACTTGCTTCGTAACTATCTTGGTAGTATCAGATGAGACTCAAATTCATGCTTCCTTGAGGAATCATGTTGATGTAACGCATTTTTTTATAAATTTGGTCAGCCTGTTGTCATCAAAATAGTGTGGAGCTCCTGGAAAAGCCTTTTGGTGAACTAGAATTTGGCTTTGGTTTTGGACTGTAAAACAGAAATTGTTTGCTTGATACTTGAAAGCTTTAAATGACTCTACTTTATATTTCGGTACTGTTGATGATATTTTGGTAATGAAATCATGTAAATATTATGTTTATGCAAAATATAATTCTCAAGTTATTTATTACTTTTAATCCAAATGTTTATTCTAACTGCCATCCTGTCTTTGGGAAATTTCCCTCAAGTTTTAATGAACAAAGAAATAGAAATAGAAATTATAATCCAAATGTTGCACATAAAATTAATATATGAATATATGAATATTATGTTTGGATATTATGATATATAAACTAATGAAATTATGTAACTTTTTGTTAATATATGAATATTATGTTTGGATGTAAAATATAATTCTCAAGTTATGTATTACTTTTAATATTTTTGTTTTTTTATTGTAGAATAATTAAATTATTTGTTTCACTAATGATATTTTAGCACATTAAATAAGTATTGCGGTTTAAAAATAATAAAATAGATTATATATTATTTTTATACTATTAATTATGTTAAAAAATTAAATTATTTATTATTTATATTAATAATCTTAT
The DNA here is from genome assembly GCF_007990345.1 of Gossypium hirsutum. Lineage (NCBI taxonomy): Eukaryota > Viridiplantae > Streptophyta > Magnoliopsida > Malvales > Malvaceae > Gossypium > Gossypium hirsutum. The sequence continues at coordinate 12,492,367 of NC_053442.1, read as the reverse complement.
TAAAATTTAATAACAATAACAATAATCATCTACCTAACAAAATTTTTGCTAAGGGTATTCTAATCATTTTAGTTTTTTTCTTATGCTATTACAATATTATTCCATTCAACCAAACACAAGAATACCATTACAGTTCTATTCTAGTCCATTCAACCAAACAATTGAATTACTATTACAGTTCTATTTCATTACAGCTCTATTCCATTACAGCGAACCAAACGTATTACCCACAGCTTCTACCAATGTTCCTTAGAAAGCATACATTTTGACTGGGAATTTTTTGGTCAAATTCTGCTAGTAGCCCCTGTACTATGTGTAACTTGTGAATTTAGTCATTTTAATTTGGTCAATTTTAGTCCCTATACTTTTAGAATTAGTTAGTTTTAGTCATTGTATTTATTAAAATTTAAAATTTTAGTCTTATCCCAAATAGTTTAGTTTTGTACTATTCATAAATTCCTAGATTTATTATCAATAGATGGGACAAAAACTGTGTGTTGCATAAGTTTGTGATTATTGAAGTTCATACACTGGCTTAATCCATTCTAATTCCCAAAAATGAAAAAAGAAAGGTGAGGAAGTTGTGAAGAAAGAAGGGTGGAAAGCACCATAAACATGAAATTGGATTGGAACAGAACAAAAGCAATTAGGGCCGAAATTAGATGAACCTAACATCTTAAAAACTCGACTCCACTGGCGGAATCTTCCTTGTGGAACGGAGATTTCTTTTTTTATTTATTGGCGACAAATAATACCAACACACTTGCGGCAGTATTCCATTCTTGTGAAAACAAACTAGGTTGGTAAGCAGCAGCTAATATCCTTTCTTTAATTTTCAAACTTGTTTGTTTACCAGTTTTTTCCTTGGAAGGTAATTCTTTTCCCTTTTTCTTTTTTCATTCTTCACTCATTAAATGTGACATGACACGTGTTATTGTCGGTTATAAAACAGCTTGACTCGTTTGTCATGAATGCGTATAATCTAGAAATATCTTCATTTTAGCATTCTCAATGTTTTGTTATCGATATACATTTATGTATTTGAACTCACATTTTCAAATGCAAAGAAATTTTAGTTTTGTTGTCATGGTCTTCTATAGATTCAAATCTACTTGAATATATAGAGGTGCATGTGAAAAATAACAAAACAATGAAAAACCTCGAGTACTTAAAAAAGAATGTCGAAACCATTTTTTATTGAAAAAAACGAGAATCGATTTTGAAAATGGAGTTGGGAGTCACCACCGATTTTTTATTAAGGTGTGACCAGTTCACCGTTAAAAACGATTTTGGTTTGCGAAATTTTGAGAAAATAAGTTCGGGAGTCAGTTACGTACGAGGAAGGGCTAGCACCTTAGTAACGCCCAAAATTGGTACCAAATTGATTGTTTAATATCTTAATGTCGAAATTTTGAAAAGATTTTAAAATACAATCCTTTGAAGTTTAAATTTGAATAAACCAAATTGAATAATAAGACGCACTTATTTCGAAGAAATAAATTGCCACACTCAGTGAGTTAGGTTGCAACAATTCAATCGTCAAAATTAAGTATGTCCTTTTAATTTTTAAATTTTAAAATTCATGCATTTTGAGAAGGTTATTTGGTTATTTAAGCCAAACGAGAAATCAGAATCCAGTAAGTTAGGTTTCGATTTCTCGAAGTTCTTAAACATCAAACATTGCCTTTATTTTAAAATCGGGATAACAGAATGTCACATCCAGTAAGTTAGGATCCAACATTTTAAAATCTCGAAAGCTTTATTTTTAAAATTATATGGTTTTACCAAAATGAATACTTGATCATCTAAATTCATCGAGAAAAATTGAAGCCCAGTAAGTTAAGGCACAATTCCCTCAAAAACTTATGCACATCAAGCCCTTTTTTTAGGAACTATGAAATACAATAATTGTAGCGCTTTAATAAAATATAATTCTTATAAACAACATAATTGAATAGCAATCACTACACCAAAACAGGCTTTGCGCCGCTAAAAGTATTTGCAACGCTTTGAGAAGCACCGCAAAAAAAGCCACTAATGACAGCATCGCTAACTTTAACGGCGTTTTTAGAAACAAATGCCGCTAAAGACCACGACCTTTAGCAACGCTTTTCCCAAAAACGCCGCTAAAAAACATGACCTTTAGCGGCGCTTCTCGCAAAAACGCCGCTAAAAACATACCTTCAAAAAAATTATTTTAATCAAATTATATTTAATTTTATGATAAATATTATATTATGTTTTATTTTCTAAATTTGAATTTAAATATACTTTTAAGGATAAATAAAAAAATATTATTTAAATTAAATTTTCTATGAAAATTTTAACTTTAAAACTAAATATAAAAATTAATAAATTTAGTTTTAAAATTTAAAATAATAAATTAATAACACAATTAAAATCCAAAAGTTAGAACACTAGTTGTCGTAAATATTAAAGTAAAAATAAAAATTTAGAATCAAAACTAAAATAAATAATACATGTGAGAAACTTGTATGGCTTCTTCCATCTGTATTGTGCATTTTGGAACAACTTCCTAATTACATTTCAAAATGGCAATGAGTAGGCATGAGTCAGTACAACTTTAAACAACCTTAAATAGTTTTATGTATTACGAAATCTACACAAGTGAGGAAAATTGCACTAGTTTAAAAAAGTAGACCAAAATGCATAATATGAGGATGAACTTGCTTGGAAGTTTTCTCATCTGCATGTTCTCATGTTTTCTCTGGGAAAATTAGCAGAAAAGCTGGTTAATTTTTCCAAGGGTAAGTGTTGGAAATGCCTTGATAATGGATAAAAATTAGGTTGCATGAAGCTCATCCATGAGAAAATATTCCTAGCAAATGATGGCAAGAAAAAGGCACCTATTGTTCTTGCTCACATCCTCCTAATCTCTCCCCAGGGTCATAGTTTGTGAACACCCGAAACTCATTTCCAAGTTTGCTTGAATGTCGTGGCCGAAAATTACATGCACGCAAACCCAAAAGCTCTGCAGCTCTATCCCTCTGCACCTCTCCTGCAAGTCATTCTCTTAGCTTTTACTTAAAAAAAAAGCCACTAAAACAACCATTAACATCCATACTTATATTTTGCACTATATTGGAGTTATCCATATATGGCAGTAAAGATGACTAACTCACAGCATTTATTACAAGTTATGTTCAGTTGGAAAGGAAGTAAAAGCTTTACCCGTAAGCAAAAGCAAGTGAGATTCTCGTGGTTGAGCAAGAAAAGATATTGTTTAACTTTCTCTAAACACTCCTTGCTCTGCAACCATGCACAACATATGTAATATACTGTCAAAAATTTCCTCCAAACATGAACTCAAGTGAACACCAGTACAGCCATGGCAAAGTTAAGAAACAGGTGCCCATATAAAATATCCGCTCAATCGAGATTATGAGAAAAATAGAAACTGATGCTCTAACCCTAAATGTTCCATATGAGACCCAAATAGTGGTTTACCTACCATCTTGTGATTGAAATATGTCAAAATCTTCACATTCTCCGACGATAATATATTTAAAATAGCTTTGTAAAATAAATCAGTAGGATTACAAATTTCCCAGACTTAAAAACGTATCACAGGAGGAATTTTATATCAAGGTAAAGTGGTAGAGAATCTGTGGTATTTACAAATTAAAAGTCTTTGATTTCGTTTTCATCAAAAAGAAAATCTCATATTAATGGGCACAAGATAAATAAGCATAGGCAAGTGGGTTTTATACTCTGTAATCAAGATAAACAAGCAAGTTCGTCCTCATATTCAAGATAAACAATAAGATGCTTGGAAGTAATATGTGGAAACTAAGTAGAAAATAAATTGTAGATGCAAAGCATGGGAAGAAAGTGATCTGAGATTATGCATTCTCAAATGATCAAAATAATACAGGTCAGACTATTGATTTCCATATGCTGCCTGCATTCTTTCAAGATCTAAAACACTTAGCAATCAATAATACCAAACCACGAGAAAGGATGCAGATTAATTGAGACAGAATCTTGCAAAATCTAATCGTAAGTATATTTCATGTTCTTGTGGGGAAAAAATTATCTCCCTGCAGAGTAGCAACTATAAACCTATAGTTGGAAAAATGTAAAACATGAGGATTGGAGAAAATACTCACCACAACAATAATGATGAAGAGATCTTCCCAGTGTTTTTCATCTACTAGTTGAACTGCAAGACTATCACTTCCATCATCCTCCTAGAGGTATTAAAAAAGAAGAAAATATAAGAATTGGTTACTCAAAGGTACTACCCTTCCTGATGAAAGATGAACTGTTAAATACATGCAAAAATGAACCGTTCAATACATACAGAAAGAACTTACTTTTCCCATAATCCACTTAACGAATCCACCAAACAAACTCCGACAAGCACTACCTGAACCTTGCCTACAAAATATTTTTAAAAAATCAATAAATAATCAATTGAATTACAATTAAAATTCTTGCATCTCTATAAGTAAAAAAGGCCATACCTAGCTATAGTAGAAAGTTGACTCTCATCTTCACTGACATTCATAAGCTTTGCAAGTGCAAAAACTGCATCAAACCCAAAACCATTAGTCCTATAAACTGTATTAAACAACAAAGTAAAAAAGAAAAAGAAGGTTAAAGGGTCTGCACAAGGCTAGCTAAATTTATTCCTCTGCTTAGCATGGTTTGTATTAACTTCATTGATCAGATTCAAAGAACAACATATAATCTGTAACTAACTGAATTTATTTCTTAAACACGGAAAGCTACAAATTGATATATGGTTGATATAAAACTCACCGTTAGGAACCAATAACGAGACCTTCCCGAGCGATGTTTGTTGTCACACGAAGCACTGCTTTACAAGACAAATATTTAAATATCAATACAAATACAGAAACTCTTCTTTACAAGACAAATATTCTAAGCTATCAATACGAATCTCATATTTAGTAAGTTTGAAAATTTCATAATTAAAGCAAAAGATATTTAAATATCAATAATATAATAGATATGAACAAAAATTAATTATAACTCATAAACTAGTAAAAACCAAATCCTAAATTTATAAATTTATAATATTATATATTAATTTTGCATTATAATTAATTTTGCATTATAATATTATATATTTAATTTAATTTAATGTAAATTACATCACATATAAAATAAAACAATATATTATTAAATATAAAATAGACTAGGTTGGAGTCCAAATCTAACCCTCTCGTACATATAAATTTAATATTTTAAAAATAAATAAATTTGGTTGATGTATCAAACTTAATATAAAAGAATTGCACTCAACTGGCTCATGTAAACTGCAGACTTTGAATATGCCTAAAAATGAAAAGGCCAACAACGTTATATATCGAATGGAGATAAAAAGGCTATTTTAGATGGATTGCAATTAAAAATTGGGAATTAGTATTAGTACCAAAATCTCAGTATGCATGGCAAAGCTGATAAAATAGGCCAAGAAATAGCAACTTACTAGTTGGTGTCAAACCACTTGGTCATTTCCATGGCAGGCGCAGAGGCATTTCCTCTGGTCATTGAGAAGTAATGATTTCATCATCAAAATAAGCAATTCAAATCCATTTTAACAATTATCATTAACCATCAATGCACACATAAACTTAACAACAAGTTGACAACTATGAACCTATATATTGAACAGTCAGCACTTCCACTTCAATTTACAGATCCACCAACAATAGAGTAGCATCAGGATACAGATCCACCACCTTTTAGCACCATTTGCAAAACTATCATAAGTTTATATGCTCATAGCTGAAAACAAATAATAGAACCTATAAAGCTAAAATATTAGAAACTGACCTTTTCCTTTTCCAAAATTTCTCTTATGGGACAAGGTAGTGCTGCCTCTTTGCTTGTCGTTGAACAGTTTTACTAGCAGATTTCTACTCCATCTGTGGAAACTTAATCTTTTTCATAACATCAGTCTTCCCCTCAGAACTTGCTCAGTAATTCAACAAAGAGCTCGTTAAATTCACAGGATAGAAATTTTTAAAACACAATATTCGACAACAAATGCAAACAAAATGATGAGGGAAAAAATCAGTCAAAAATAGGATAAAAATAGGATAAAATTCCTTAAATGATATGTGGATAGAAAGTGGTGAACATGATTGATTCAGGTCATCGCTTGATAAAATTCAAAAATTCAGTACTTACCATCTCTTGGCTGGGCACCTTTAAATTTTCTACTCTCTCTGCCAGTAAATTTATGATTAAAGACATTTCCTCTGGTTGTCCCTCTTGACGGGTGATCTACATTAGAAATATAAAGGTGTAAAGATTACAAACCCTCAAATCATAAATTACTTTATGTTGACTAGTTTTCAACGATATCTGTGAATTCAATAAACCAAAGATAAAGACAGTTTACTACATTTTTTAATTTTAATCAACACTAACCATTTTTGCATAGATTTAACTTCACCAAGCCATGTGTGGGCTGTGCCAAACCTTTTTACAACCACACTTAAACAAACCGGAAAAGAGAGGAACACTAAAACTTTGAATGGTCTTGCACCAGCTATCATTAAAAGCCTTTACCTTGAATATGTTAAACTAACTGAAGAAAGTGTCCTGGAAATAGAAAAACTTTTCCTTCCCTAGTTTTAAGACTTATATCCTACCACTCATAAATAAAAACAAGAGTGCCCAAAACGCTAAACTCCATTCCAATAAATAAAAACAAAAAACAAAATAATAAGTAAAACAGTTCGTAGCAGGATAAGCATGCATAGGTTTCAAATGGCATTATATCAAACAAGAAATATGATCTAGTCATCCATCATCTCCACTTTGTTTTCCTGAAGAAAAGAATCAAAAGTCAAATTCTCAAAGCAAGAATTTCAGCCCACGGCATCACAACCACAAATTTAAGAATTTCAGCAGAAAGTCTCTGAATCCCGAACTGTGAATTCCAACATACCCCTTACACCACATAAAAAGAAATGAAACAAATTAAAATCAAATTACTTTACACAAAAACTAGCAGATTATATTAGAACATTGTTTTCCTTAAAAATATGTATAAATTAAAATGACTAACTTCTTAGCAGCATCAGCAGCCTTGATGGAGGCAGAGTCAGGGGCTTTTTCATCTTCTTCTTCGTAGTCGAGAAGCTCTTCCTCGTAGGCGTCGCTGTCCTTTATCTCCCCCATTCTAATCAACCAATAAAATGAAACAAAATAATAACAAATTCATAGTTGGGAAAGGGATATAATTTCCATTATACCTAATCTCCCTTCTCAACTTCTTGTTTATCTCCTTCAACCTCCTGTAATTTTCTTCCATTCCCTGCAAAAACACACACAAAAATGGAATAAAGAACAACAACAAACAGAACCCCACAAAGCTTCAAAACTAAATTGTAAACCTCATGGAGAGAAAAGAAAAGGTTTAGGGATTTGAATGGTATTACAAGATGTTGGGGCAAAGGAACTCATGGAATTTTGAGATTAAAAGGAAAAAAGAATTAAGTACATACATTTATTTGGGGTATTTAGGGCGCGCGATGGAGATGAGAAGAAGAGGGAGTAACGAGCGGGTAACCAAAATTTTTTTTTGTTGGGAGTGAGCGGGATTTTGAATATTTATAAAAACGCCGCTATTGCTTACCTTTTGCGGTATTTTTCATAAAAACGTCGCAAAAAATTATTTCATTTTAAATCTATTAAAAATTATTAGTTAAGTGATTTTATAAAATATTTATTTTTTTTATAAATTAAATTTTTTTTAAAAATCAAGTACTCTCAAAATAAATATCGTATATTTTAATAAGAAAAAATATCGTATAAATAACAAAGTCGGCCCAAAATCGTAGAACTTACGGTGTAATGAATGCAGTACCCTATATATACGCTTTTGAAATTTAAAAGGAAATCTCTACATTTTAATTTTGAGATATTAAATTTTTTTTAATTTAAACATCTAATTTTGCAGTTAAAATTATCAATGTAGCAATTAGAAAATGATAAAATAATTTTGTAGTCTTTAATGTTTGTAATTTTTATTAATTTGGTCTTTTCTTTAAAAGTATATAAATATTATAAAAATAAAAGTTTAAAATCTTTTAAAATTCATTTTAAAATTTTAAATCATGAAAAATATAAAACCTTTCAAAATTTTTTTAAAAATATGTTATTTACTCTTTAAATGATAATTAGAAATGTTCACTACCCATACAACCCTTTCTCAGCCTAAAAAACCTAGTATTAATTTCTAGTGGGTATTAGACCAAGTAACAACAATTTAAGTTTTATGATATTTTATTTTACTCATAATTTAATATATTTTTCTAGTAAAGTAGTTTAAATAAACTGTAATTGAAAAATAATAATAAATAGTTAGGAGTTAGGACTTCTCTTTAATAAAAACATTTTGTATTAAATAATATTATTTGTTATCATTTAAATGTAAATTTGACCAATATATAATAAATACAACGAAATATTAATTTTTTCAACTTATAATAAAAAAATATAATTGAAACATTACTTGAGAATATATTATTAGATTTTATTATTAGCGGCGCTTTTTCAAAAACGCCGCTAAAGGTACGAGCATTAGCGGCGCTTTTTGAAAAACGCCACTAAAGACCCCCAAAAAGTTGAAAAAAGCATCGTTGGGCTATGGTTTTTTGCGGCGCTTTTTGGAAAACGCCACTAATGCTTATTTTTAGCGGCGTTTTCCAAAATGTGTCGCTCATGCTCGATCTTTAGTGGCGTTTTTGTAAAAGCGCCTCTAATGCTTGATTTTTAATGGCATTTTTTTGTCCAAACGCCGCTAAAAGTGCCGCTAAAAACTTATTTTAGTGTAGTGAATATACAAAATAAAAGATAAATGGTAGACTAAATTTACATTAAGGAACAACCAAGCATATAATACATCAATATTAATAATTAGATATCTAATAAATTAATAATTAATTTCCTAAAGATACTTTGATTACAAATAAAATAAAATAAAATAAAATAATAATATGAAGATTTAGAAACAATTTGATAATAATGCTAAAAAACAAAGAAAATGTTTAAATGAATCTTAACAAAAGAATTGTAAGAAAAGAAAGAAAAAATCTTAGAACTAATATGTACATTTTAATTTATAAGCAAAAATCTTGATGTAAATAATAGTATACATATAGTAGTAATATATATATAAGTCAAAATAAGTAGAATGGAATAGCAAATTTAAAATGGATAAAATATTTGTGCATAAAAATAAGTAAAATTTCAATTTGAAATTAATATCATATCATTACATATACATATGTCTACTATAAATAATTTAATCTGATATACACATATATATAAAAACTTGAGATATTATTATAAAAAAAATTTTGAAATTAAATGTATATACATACATATATGAAATAAAAAATAGAAAATATGTATAAATTGTACTAAGATAATATAGAAATGTATAAAATAAAATAATAATACCTAAAAACATAAAATAATATCTTATAATAAAATAAAAGGATCTATATAATAAGATTAAGAGGAAAAATAAAATAAAATAAAAAGACTAATAATAATAATAATAATGACCAATAAAAATAATAACAATAAACCAATTAATTTAATAAAGATGGATCTATTCTGAAATCGAACAAAATTCTAAGGACTAATTTGAAATAAATATACAAACAAACAAATTGAGAAATGCTTGATATTGAAGGGACTATTACGCAATTAAACACGAAAATCTTCTTTGGCATACGAATTTGAATATTCAAAACGGTGCCGTTTCCACATGGACTCAATTGAAACTAAAATCAAATATAGCGTATAAATTAAAATAATAACAATTAAATTAAAACAAATCAAAACACAAAAGGATCTATAGCGCAAATAACCCATTGAAATAAAATGCGCAGATCCTGAGAAAATGGGTCGAGTAATCGGGTCATTGGCTTTAAACGGCGTCGTTTCCTTTGCTGTACAAAACCTATCTTGAAACCCTAAGCACTTAAGAATCAGAGGACTTTCCTCTTCTATTCTCAGCCGCAAGTACTGCGCCGTTCATGCGCCTACAACCTCCACCATTACTCCGATTGCGACGGAGATGGATGGAGATCGACGGCCTTCGACGACAAGGTATGACTCCTTTTTTCTCCTTTTTTGTTGTTTCGCATATAGAAAAAAAAACAAAAATGAAAAGAAACGGAGAAAAGAAAAAGAAAAAAAAACTGCAAATCACCTTTCAAATCTTTTGTTTTTATTCCTCTGAATATTTTTCTTGTATTCAATACCTGTCGAAAAAGATCCCTTTTACAGCGTTGGAATCGGCCTTATATAGCCGAATCGAAAAGAAAATAAATAAAAATAAAAATCTCTATTTTTCTCTCTATTTCTGTTATTCGACTTCTTTGCCGTTATCCTATTGCTTTTTTGCTGTTGTTGGTTTGTTGTGATGCAGGTACTGTTGGATCGCCGGCACCCCTACGGCACAGCGGAAAAAATTAAAATCGGCGACCCTAACCATGGATCCATGTGTGAAGAACAAATCGGGGTGAAAAGATTACGAAATTACCTAATATTTCGATTGAGAAGACAGTAACTTCTCGACAATGTGTAGTCTGATCTACAGTCAAACCAAGCCGCAATCTATCGAGACTCCGACCTCTACGTAATCCACCCAGTTGACTACGAACGGAAGAAAATCCCCAAAACAGTTTTGAGAGTTATATTTCTTTGACGGCTATTAGACCTTAAAATAATGAAAAACGGGATTCTGATATATCCCTTTTATTTTTAGGGTTTTTAGGAATTAAATAAATATAATAATATTTTAAACCGAAAATTATAACTACATTAATTATAATATAATTTCGGTAAACCATATATTTATTTAAATTCATATGCTAATCAAATTCATGTCCTCATCATGCGTACAACAACCTTGTACATAATGTGTTGGAAATTTGATTACTGAATTAAATTAATTCTATAATTAATCTAATTCAAGTGTCACCCAAAAATAAAACCAACTATGGTTTATTCCGTTCATTTCAACTATAGGGTGTGACCCTGTAGGTTCTTGTAACGTTAGCAGTAATACTAGAACGATTCCAATGTTACAAACAATGAGTGGCATCTAGCAATGCATCATTGCTACCTAAGTCACAAGAGATCATGATTCGACATAACCTTTTATGATTAACCTTTTATGCAATAATCCTTAAGTCCTTTATCTCTGGATTGGACACAAGTCATGGAATAGTCACACTTGTATAGTCCATTCCATGTTCCTTGATATCTTAAGCAGACTACGATATACAAATAAGTATGACATCTCATATCAACTTATTTGAGCATGGCCATGCATTTCTAGTCTCACTTAATCAAGTGGCCTAAGATATTACTCCCATTATGTAGGAGGGACTTATTCTATATCGACCAACCATATCCCTCTACATCGATTGTGATATATCCAACATCAGCCTTTATAGAACAACCAGTTACGGTGTACGTTTAACTGTATCAAAATATACTACTCACGATGTTGGGATTATGATGATCTCAAGTCTGAGGATCATATACATATTAATCACTATGAGTAATGTCGTGATAATTACATAATAATCCAAGAGACATACTCATAATGAGTCAGTCAAATATGTTGTTCTCTAACACACATATTCATGCATCGATTCTGACATTCCATATCAATGACAACTCTTTATCATCAATCAACTACATGTTAGTCTTAATGCATTATCGTTGTCCTATCCAACAATAATACTTGACTAAGGATCTTTTAAGAATAATCATATTATTCTTAGGACATTATTATAAAACAACTTATTTATACACACAGAAAAGAAACTGAAATAATAATGGTAACGCCTTATATTAATAAACATGATAAATCAAGTATGTTATTACAACCATCTCATGATTGGTCTTTGGGCATACTCTAACAGGTACACGTCAGCTGGAGGCGCACGTGGAAGACGCGGTGTGTGCAAGAGGCGGATAAAAGTGATGGTGGCTGAAACTATTGCGGTGGCTAAGGGAAAATGGCCACTGGACCATTCCAAAAAAACTCTAGGGTTTCTGGAATCTGGGGGTTTTTTTTTTTTGCACTGGACTGGGGTGTATTGGGTTTGGTGGGTCTGATAGGTTTAGTATTTGGGTTAAGGACTGAATTGGGCTTAGAACATTTGGGCTGGTAATTTTATTGTAATTGGACGTTAATGTTTTTGGACATTATTCCTTATTTGGTTTGTTTTATTTTATTTTATTTTATTTTATGTATGTGAGCCGGGCATAAATTGGGTATTACGAAGAAAATAATTTTACTTATGCGTAGTGTCAAAATAAAATAGCAAAAGAAAGGTTTAATGTTGTTTGAACAACGGACTTCTCCATTTCTAGTCACTACCAAAGAGAAAAAAAGGAAGTTGGGACTTTAATCAATCTAAAGAGAGTCACTTAGAAATGTCTGAATTTTGAAAGATGAATTCTCAACACCTGATATGTTTTTCTTCTTCAATGTTTGGCCTCTTTTATATGTATTATTAATGTCAAAAAGAAAATTTGTAAGTGGGACATAGGCATATAGGAATGTCAACCTAATTTAATTAATAAAGTTGCACTGTTTTTAAAATTTATATATATTATCATCTTAATTAATTGCACTGCACCTAGTTGATTACTGACCGTACAATGTCACCTTCTCTTCTGCCTAATAACCCTACCACCCCTTTCTAATTACAATAACCTTGAAATGATTTTTTTTTCTGATTAAGGTTAAACTTTGAGAAATAAAATGACAACACAAATTTTACACTAAAAAAAATAATTATATGATCATAAAAATTATTATGTATTTTTAAGAAAAATATCCTAATTATTGAAAACCCAAGCGACTGATTTTCTATTGAAATTTCATTTGGGACAAAAAGGAAAACCTATTCTAAGCTTTTCTTGAATTTTATTTGGCCACTTTCTTTCTTTTTCTCCTAACCTTATTTTTCTAAATTATATAAAAATAAATAATGGCGTAAAAAAAACTTCACACAAGTTTATTTAGAGTTTTTTTTTAATTTGCATATTATTAGATAACATCAACCATACAACTAGGAACAACATCACAGGTCATATATCGGTCAAAGAAAACAGAATTTCCGATAAGCCTATGAGCTGCCTCATACAAGCTTAATATCACTCAAACTCACTCAGACCAATCCGACTCTGAAGACAACAATGCAAAGTAGAGATCTTGTGCGTCTATAAAGATTGTCCCTTCACCTGCTCAAACGAAAGAACTATCCTGTTTGTTAAAGTCAAATTGAATTTCAAAGTCGGCAAAAACATGAAGACAAGAGCAAGCTTCTATATGTTTCTACAAAACGTGGCTTCAAAATAATTGCAAAGTGGCAACCTTAAACCATATTTATGTGGTGGTTGCCATTGAAGAATAAAAAGATCTGTCACAAATATCAATTGGCGAACTTGTGAGTTTCCTCCAAGCCCATGAGCATAAAATGAAACAAAATGATGATACTGAAAATTTGGAGAAAGTCTTACAAAATAAGCTGTCCTTCAATAAAAGTGGAGCTAGCAATAGTTCTGGACAAGGTACAAGCAATCATTGAGGATATCATGGAGGATATAGAGGCAAAAATAGAGGTGGACGAGGTAAATCAATCATATGGTAGAGGCCAAACAATTGAAGAATTCAGACATCAAGTCGTGGACGGGGAGTTTGGGATCGAGGTCGAAGAAGAGGTAGATTTTAACAAGGAAATAAATCTCAGATACAATGTTATAATTGCAATAAATATGACCATTTTAGTTATGAGTGTAGATCAACTCCCAAGGTGGAAGAGAGAAATCATGTAGCAGTAGCTAAAGAAGAAGAATGTGCGGAGTCTAATGTATTTCTCACTTATAAAGAAAGTGGAAAATCAAGTAAAAATATTTGGTATCTTGATAATTGCGCTAGCAATCACATGTGTGGTTGAAAAGATTTATTTTCAGAGTTGGACGAGAATATTCGCAGACAAGTAACACTTGAAGATAAATCACACGCCACAATCAAAGGTAAAGGCAAAGTTACTATTACACAAAAGAACGGAGAGAAGAAGTGCATATAAGATGTTTATTATGTACTGACTTTGAAAAACAACATCATCAGCGTTGAACGACTTCTAGAAAAAGGATATAAAGTACATATGAAGGATTGTATGCTCGCTCTAAAAAATAAGAGTGGTGAATTAATTGCCCAAGTTGATATGACACGTAATCGTCTGTTCACTATTGATATTGAATCTGGAGAAGTGAAGTGTATGAAGAATGCAATAAAAGATGATTCATGGTTGTGGCATTTAAGGTACGGACATCTTGGATTTTCTGGCCCAAAGCTATTATTAAAAGAGAGTATGGTAAATGGATTGCTAGAAATTAATCCTCCTGATCAACTATGTAAAGCTTGCATTAAAGGAAAATAACACAGACAGAGTTTTGAAGTTGGAAAATCTCGATGACTAGGAGACCATTGGAGATCGTGCACTCTAACATAGTAGGTCCTTTTGATATGCCATAACTTGGCGAAAACAGATACTATTTTAATTTTATTGATAATTTTAGTAGAAAAATTTGGATATATATTCTTAAAACAAAATTAGAAGCATTTGACAAGTTTGTCGAGTTCAAAGCTATGGTAGAAAAACAGAGTGGACATTATATTAAGATACTCAAAACTGATAGAGGCGGTGAGTATACTTCAAAGCTATTTGAAAGCTTTTGCAAGGAGCACATAATTATTCACCAATTGACAACTGCGTACATGCCACAACAAAATGGAGTCGCTAAAAGAAAGAACCGCACTATTCTTGATATGGAAAGAATCATAGTTAAAGGTAAGCATTTACTAAGAACTTTTTGTGCCGAAGCTATTCAATGTGTTGTTTATTTGTTGAACCGGTGTCTAAAAAACAGTGTGAAATACAAGACGCTAAATGAAGCCTAGAGTAATCAAAAGCCAAGAGTCGGACATCTTAAGTTTTTTGGATGCATCACATATGACCATGTTCCTGACCAGACGAGAAAGAAGCTCGATGATAAATGAGTAAAATGTATTTTCATTTGTTATGAAAACAGAAGTAAGGCATATAGGCTATACAACCCTCTCACCAAGAAAGTTATTGTTTCAAGAAATGTTGAATTCGATGAAGCTGATTACTGGGGATGGAGCGAAGAAGAAAAAATAAAGGATTAATTTTTAGTGATGAAAAAGACGATGACTTCATCAATCAAGAACAAGGTGATGATCAAAGCCTTCCACCAAGTCCTGTTGCAACAACTCCTACAACATCATCATCACAAATCAACAGCGGTACTAGTAGCTCAGAGGAAGCACATGCAAAAATGCGTAGTTTACACAATATTTATGATATCATATAACCCATAAAAACAACACTCGATTATTCTTTATCCTACTTAATGTTAGAATGTGATCCAATAACATATGAAGATGCAAATGAAAGAAGGCAATGGATGTAGAAATTACAACAATAAGAAGAAATGACACATGGGAGTTAACAAGTATACTAGAAGGATATAGTCCAATTGGAGTCAAATATGTGTATAAGACGAAGACCAACAGAGATGGAAAAGTGGAGAAATATAAAGCAATACTAATTACAAAAGGCTACAAGCAAAGATATGGAGTGGACTATGATGAAGTATTTGCTCTAGTCGCCAGAATTAACACTATAAGGCTCACGGCAATTGCAGCACAAAATAAATGGAAAATTTATCAGATGGACGTGAAGTCAACATTCCTTAATGGCTACCTAGAAGAATAAGTCTGTATTGAAAAATCACCTGGATATAGCAAATAAGGACAAGAAGAAAAATTTTATTGCTAGAAGAAAGCTTTATATGGGCTGAAGCAAGCCCCGAAAGCATGAAACACAAGAATATATGAATGCTTTCAGAAGAACAGGTTCATAAAAAGCCCATACAAGCATGCCCTATATACGAAGAAAAATGAATTTAGCAACATCATGATTGTGTGCTTATATGTGGATGATATGATTCTCACAGGAAACAATCCAGGTATGTTCAATGACTTTAAGAAAGCTATGAATAAAGAATTTGAAATGAAAGATATTGGTGAAATGTCATACTTTCTTAGAGTCAAAGTGAAACAAATGAAAGATGGAATATTTATGTCTTAAAAGAAGTATGCAAAATAGATTTTAAGAAAATTCAGAATGAAAGATTGCAAGTCGGTAGCCACGCCAACAGAACCAGGCATGAAATTAAGTGTTGATTCATTTAGAGAGTCGATAAATCCAATGTTGTTTAAAGTATCATTGGAAGTTTAAGGTACTTGACTATCACTCAGCCAAACATCATGTACGCAGCGGGAATAGTTAGTAGATACATAGAGAAGCCAAAACGAGATCACTTGATTGCAACAAAGAGAATTTTGAGATACATCAAAGGTACGATGGATCATGGTTTATTTTATACACACTCACAAAGCTCAAAATTTAGGGAAAACTAAGTTTGAATTTTTTTTTTCCAAAACAAGATCTTGGTTGTGATATCTAAAGTAATAAACACTAAATCAAAATTGTACCTTTTCGATTCGTCTAAAATGAGCACTTTGACCAAGTAGTCTTCTCAGCTATTCTTAAGCTCACATCTGCCAAGTGTGGGCTCGCTTTAAATCAGAAAAAAATTTCACAAAAGTTACCAATGAGGTAATTTTGTAATTTCTCTAAATTTTTTGGTCAAGTTGTAAATTAGAAAAATATCTCTAGAAATTTTCTAAAATAATCTCTTTAGAGAATTTTCTCTCTACAAATTTCTCTTGAATTCAAGTGTGTGAAAAATAATGACCCAAGGCTCTCTTTAAATAGAAAGAGTTTAGAGAGTCCAACTATGGTAAATATTATATTAATTCAATATTAAATCTTATTAAAATAATAGAATATTATCTTATAAATAAATATTAAATTAAATTTAACATTAAGATAATCAATTTAATATTAAATTAATAAAATAATATTAAGATATGTATTAACTTTAATTTAATATTAAACTATTAAAATAATATTATTTTTAGACAAGTTAATCTGAAATCAAATTCTTTGGTAGAGTCCCAGTAGGAGTGTACCTCTTCCACTGTTCAACCACCGAAGACCAATCGCCGTTGGCCACCGAAACGTCGTAGTCGCAACCGCCAACACCTTTGTGTCCAGTGATGTAAGTGCGACACCTTTACGGCACACCAAGCTAGTTCGGTTGCTGCCGGTTTGGTCTGGGTCAATGACGATCCGACCGATCTAGTCTAGCCACCAGTTGGACTGTCAGCCCGATTTCACATACAGGGCTCGGTTCGACTAGTTTTTGGGTCTTGGTCTCGGTTTTGGGCTCCCGGGCCTAATTTATGATCTCATGTCCAATTTTCAAGTTCAATTACCCATTGGGTCAATTTTTTGACTTGAAAGTTAATTTCTAAAAATATCATATTAATTTTAATTAATTTGATTAATTCAATTTTACTTGATCAAAATTAATTTTCCTAAAAATCATTTAGATTTTCCAAATTAATTTTTCAAGAAAATTCTTTAATCAAATTATCTAGTTAAACAATTCTCATGACTACTTAATTTAATTTCACATCGAATAAATCAACTCAATTAAATTATTTTCAAAGTTTTAGAATTTTCTTCTGATTCAAATGCAGTCCAATCGAGCTTTGTTAAGTTAACAGATGGACCAATCAGACATATACAATTAGGCTTAGTAATTGCAATTATGTCCAGAAGCATCATTCCGATAATTCACAATTACTTAATCATGGAGTCAGTCTATAAGAAATACCATGATTGAAAATTCCTTATTGTATACTTTTTACGAAAGCAATTCATCCAACTGCTTTGTCCAATGACCTCGTCATGTGTGTGTTACCCTTATACGATATCATTGATTTCTTTGAGTTAAATTCGTTCACTCAATACAATCATATTTGATCTCATTGTCAGCATTGTATCTTCTTAATGATTAATATGACAACTGTCAACAAATGACTGTGATAAATTACCCGTTCGAGAACAAGCAACCTGTGGCCACGTTCCATATTTATCAATCCACACAATGTCAATGAGAGGATATAATTAACTCTTTAATTGAGCTGTGAATTCCACTTTTGCTAGTAAAGCCATGCCATACACAAGTTATGTACTCAACACACCGACTATGGGCTCAATCATCTTTAGAGCATAAGCCTTCATTTATATCAAAGCACATGAGTTGCATCTGCATGGTTAGTGACTAACTTAGGATTTAGATAAATCACACCATGAACGTAACAAGTGAATTAATTCACAAACACATTCAGAATTAATTCATCTTGGGTTTAGTCCAATGTATCATTCTACTAATGAATACATCTATATCTCTACCCGTGGAGTCAACTGCTCCGATAGCCAAGACTAGACATCTTCTCAATTGGAATTTTAGACGACATAATAATCATTCTCATTATTTGAATCAAATACTCACTTTGATTCTTTTACGGGATTACGGGCTTGTTTAGATTATCTACTGAAGTAAGTTGTCTTTCTCGCAATGTAAACGTTCTTACAATGCCATTTATCTTCAGTTTGAACTTAGACAATTAATGAGCTAATATTTGCTTGTCACAATTTCACTATACATGCAAAATATAAAATATAGAAATACAAAAGACATAATAGTGAAATGTGAAATTAACTTTATTTATTTATTCATATAATTCAAATAAATAGAAAATAATTACATGTTTACTACAATATGGACACATTTCTCGACAGTTGCAGCATGCACATGTCAAGCAACTTGGTTGAAGAATATTTTGGGTGAATTATCTATTATACATGAAAATCCAATTACAATTTATGTTGACAACAAGTCCATAATATCTCTTGCAAAGAATCCAATGTCTCATAGTCGAATCAAGCATATCGATACAAAGTATCATTTTATTCAAGAGTAAGTGAAGGATAAAAATGTGAAGTTAGTCTACTGCAGAACAAAAGATCAATTGATAAACATCTTTACGAAGCCATTGAAAGCGAACGTATTCCACAAACTCAAAGAAAAGCTTGGAATGAAAGCTCAGTTTGAGGGGGAATGTTAAAGTCGAAAAAAACATGAATACAAGAGCAAGCTTCTATATGTTTCTACAAAACGTGGCTTCAAAATAATTTCAAAGTGGCAACCTTAAGCAAATGGATAAACATCATCAATAAACAGCTGGATTTCATGAAGCTTAAGTGATAAGAATGGATTGTGGCGGCAACACTTTAAGTTGGTTTAATAAGTCTATAAATATGGTTTATGAGTTAGTATAATAGCAACTGAAAAAAGTGAGTGAATGTTGAGGAAAAAAAAAAGAAAACTGAGTGAGTATTAAGAATAAAAAGAAAGAAAAATAGTGAGAGTTTTAAACTAGCAGCTAGTATAGAATCAAAAGATAGTTTGATTGTGAGTTATTTGTGAGAAATAAAATTAGTATCTCAACCAGTATTTTTTTTTTCATTACACTTCCAACATTGTTTGTAAATGATTGCGCTTGCTCCACACTTTCTTTCCTCATTAAAAGTCGCGGCATCCACCCAACAACACCAAGTTCCACTCCTAGAGAATATTGTTTATTTTTTTATACAATGTTTGAAATTATCTATAACCCTTTTCAACCCTTAAATAGAAAGATAAACTCACCTTATTACACCCAAATTCAGGGGCGAATTTGAATTTCTTTTAGTAGGGTTCGAAGTTTAATTATAATTTTTTCATAGATCAAAATATAAGTTTATTATGTATTAGTTCATATTTTCATCATTTTTGAAGGGACTAAATAGAAAATTTTTTATTTTTAGGGGGCTAAAGTGAAATTTT
The DNA here is from genome assembly GCF_007990345.1 of Gossypium hirsutum. Taxonomy (NCBI): domain Eukaryota; kingdom Viridiplantae; phylum Streptophyta; class Magnoliopsida; order Malvales; family Malvaceae; genus Gossypium; species Gossypium hirsutum. The sequence goes on along the minus strand of NC_053442.1, from coordinate 12,472,432 downwards.
ATTATATATTAATTTACAATTTCTTTATTTGTAATAGAATTGAATTGAAATTTTTTCATTTGGGGAGGCAAAGTGCAATTTCGCTATATTAATTTATAATTTATCTATTTATAGGACTAAATTTAAAAAAATCACTTTTGGGGGAGGCCAAGGCCCCTGCTAACCCTTTTAGATTCGCTTCTGCTCAAACTTACGTCCTCTTGCATAACAATAATATCGTTGCCAACTAGGGGTGAGTAAAACTCGATTCGACTCGAAAAAATCGAAAAAAATTCGAATTTCAAGTTAAACGAATCGAGTTATTCGAGTTAATCGAGTTATTTGAATCAACTCGATTTTTTTTTTCAAAATTCGAGTTCGAATCGAGTTGAGTTTTCGAATTCAAATAACTCGAATAATTCGAATAATTCAAATATCAAACTATAATATTTTACATTTTTACCCCAAACTCCCAAATCTTTTTACTTTTCCCTCAAAACTTTTACTCCTTCCCACATTTCCCCCAAAACTTTTACTCCCCTCCCCTCCCAACCCCCCAATCTACCCAAAATCCATTTCCCACCAAAATTTTACTCTCCCATTTACTTTTTCTCAAAATTTTACCCCCAAAAACCCTCAAAACCTTTTATTTTCCCCCAAAATTTTTACTCTCTCTCCACTTTTACCCTAAAACTTTTATTCCCTTCCCATCCCACCTCTCATCTACCCCAAACCCTCCCCCCTCCAATTTTTTTTAATATTTTCCCTCCAAAATTTTACTTCCCCCTATTTACTTTCCCTCAAACTTTTATTCCCCAAAACTTTTTATTTTCCCCCTAAACTTTTACTTCTCACCCTTTGCTATCAAATAAAAAATCAAAATTATCCAAAAAAAAATCACTAAACATAAATAGTAATAATTTTATTTATATCTACTATTTATATTATTAAATTAAATTTCACATTTTATATTATTTATATTATTGAATTGTTTAGTCATATTGAATATTTATATTAAAATTGAATTATTAATTATGCCATAAAATATTCTTGTTAAAATTTTATATTGGTATCAATTTCACATTTTATTTTTAAAATAACTTTTATTAAAAAATCATATTTTTACATTTAATATATTTTTTTAATCCCAAAATACATAGTGACAAGAATCTGAAGATAATAGAAACAACTAGGCAAGCAAAGAAGCTAACGAGTATATAATAAATTAATAAATAAATTATGAGGTGATGAAAGTTAATAAAAAATTTGATTAGGGTGGACAAATTTTATTACGATGAGTGACAGTGGTTACAAGGACCCAAAATTATTTTTAAAAATTTAACTCGAACAAATATATTCGATTCGATTTGATTCGAATTCCATCTCACTCGACTCGATTCGAGAAAACTTCAAATAAAGTTAGGATGATAAAATGAAATTCGAAAACTCGATTAACTCAAAATTTTTCGATTTGATTTGATCGAATGCTCACCCCTATTGCCAACCGATCTAAAATTTAGGGTGAGTTTGGATGGGCGGTGCGTTTATCTGCGGTTAGTGTAAAAACAGCGGTGGTGGTGAGATTATATACTGTAGCGATACTGTAGCGTGAGACAAAAAGTAAGCTAAACGCACCGCACCGCACCCAATCGCTCATCCAAACCCACCCTTAGTCGACACAAAACTTAATGGGAGCTAAAAGGGCCTTAACCCCTTTCAAAATGCCATAAAAATTTCAAATTTCATTAAAATTTAACTAACAACATTCTAAACTTAAAATTTTACTCTAATAACAATATATAAAATAATTACCCAAAATAGATAATTTAAAAAAAAAAGTAAAAAAATAAAAATGAGAGGAAGAAGCAATGAATGAATTGCAAACATAAAATTGGGTCCATCATCATTCACTGTTTAGGGGAAGGGATGATTTCGTCCTTGACTAAACCCAAAAAACATGAATGTTATAAACGTGAAGCCTAACCATCATCTCTCTTACACTGGCCCCACTCTTTTCTACTTTACAACCTTAATTACCACTCTAAACACTCACTTATAACCATCTCTTTTATAACTTCTATTTAATTAAATATTCTAAAACAAATAAATAAATAAAAAGAGACTCGTATTTTCCATACCCAAATAAACAAAATTTTCAAATGAAGCATAATTATTACATATAATCACTTATTTGGCTAAATTGTTTAAATATGTCTCATTTTTAATTAGTTAAATAGATCGTTTTTTAAATAAAATTTAAAAAAATAGGTCGATTTTGAAATGAGACACAAGTGGCAGGAAAGTCCGCCCAGCTGGACGCGCTTTCTCTTTAAGTCACATTTTTCCTTTTACATTTTTAATATAATCAGTTTCTTTAATTAGATGGTTAAATATTAATGGTTTTGTCCTTGAGTCCTGAGTTTAATTTCTTTGACACTCACATTTGTATTTTTTATTTTATTTTTAAGCTTTTTATTTTTTTAATTAATATTTTTAACATATTAACTCCTTTAATTAAATGGTTAAATAATATTGATTTTATCTTTAAGTCTCAGGTTCAATTCCCCCTCTTTTAAACACATTTTTAATTTTTATTAATAAATATATTGTTTTCATTTTTTTATTTTTTAATTCATCTTTTTAATTAACATCTCTTTTATTCATAAAATTAAATAATAAATATGTATTATATAATAAAAATATATACTTTACATATATCATTATGTTAAAAATATTTGAAATTAATAACTCCTTTATATATAATATAAACATCAACTAATTTTTTTGATATATTTTTCTTTATATATAATATTTATATGTTAAATATTTATTTTCTCCACGTATTTTGTGGGTATGGTAATTTCTAACATTATAAAATGAAATAGTTATTTCAAATATAATTATTATTTTATATGTAAGATATTTCAAATATAATTTTTTTCATCTACATTGTGGATGTGATATTTCAAATATTTTTATATGTAAAATATTTTAATTAATTATTTCAAATATCATTATGTTTATATGTGAAATATTTTAAATACACATACAAAAATATATAGTACTAAAATTTACTATACTCATGATATGGATTGAAAAATAAATATTACATATATAAAAATTATATTTACTAAAAATAATTATATTTGTAATAATTATTTAATTTTATAAATAAAAGAGTTATTAATTAAAAAGATGAATTAAAAATATTTTTTTGAAAATAATATATTTATTAATCAAAAATTAAAAAAAACTTGAAATAAAAATTATAAATGTGTTTAGAAGAGGAAGAATTGAACATAGGACTCAAAGATAAAATCATTATTATTTGACCATTTGATCAAGGGAGTTGGTATGTTAAAAATATCAATTAAGAAAAATAAAAAGCTTAAAACAATATGAAATAAAAAAAATACAAATGTGAGTGGTAAAGGAATTGAACACAAGACTCAAAGACAAAACCACTATTATTTAACCATTTAACCAAAGAAATTGATCATATTAAAAAAAGTAAAAAAAATGTGTCTTAAATGGACAACGTGTCCAACTAGATGCGCTTTCTTGCTAACTGTGCAGAAAGCACACCTAGCTGGATGCTCTTTCACACAATCTCTCCAAAATTAACCTATTTCCTTAAATTAAAAAAAAAGAAGAAGGTCTATTTAGCCAATTAACAAAAAAAACATATTTAGACAATTTAGCCGACTTATTTAGTCCTTCAACTTTATGAAAAAATTCATTCTAATTTTCTATTTAACTTTTTTGTCTGTTTTACCCATCGAACTTGCATTGTTTGTCAAATCACCTCAAAATAGATAGAGAAATTAACGTCTATTATCTTAATTTACTGACGCAATATACACGTGAATTGCCACAATAATGTCACATTAGCAATTTATTAATTTTTAAAATTAAAAAAATATTTTAAAATATTAAAATTATAAAAAAAATTATTTTTAATTTTAAAAACTTAATTAAATTGCTTACGTGGCATACACGTGGACTGCTATATCAGCAACATTAATAGACATTAACTTTTTCATCCCTTTTGAAAATTTAAAAGATAAAAAAAATTAAATAGAAATTAAAATATAATGTTGAAGGATTAAATAAATTATTATGCCTTTTAATAATAATTAAAAAGAAATTTCGTTAATAAAAAAATAATTAGTTTCCTTTTTTCCATAAAAATTAGCTTCCTAATTATTTCCACAAAACTTTATTTTTTTTATTTAAAATTCCCATTAAATATAGATTAAATTCAGACTTGAATTAAGTCAAACTTATAAATTAAGAACAATTTTTTTCTAATTATATTCTCTCCCTACGAAATTTAAACTCAAAAAAATCCATTACCTTTAAAACTTGAATCTTTTACTTCCTACACGTTTTTTTTTCCTTTTCTTCTTTTATATATAAATATATATATCTGTATGTATATGAATAAGATTAAAGTATATGATTTAAATATAGTAATGAGGGGTGGTGGTGGTCCATCGAGTACACACTGCTCATTTGCCTTGTATATCAAGCAACTCCGTAATTCTCCTCTTTCTCTCTCCATCTCTTTCTTTCTTTCTCTCTCTGCAACACTAATGGCGAAAAGAATAATCATCACCACTCCATCTCTATACCCATGTGAGTTCGTTTTATTTCCCCCCCCTTCTCTTCTAACTCTATATATCTTTCCACAATCTCTCCTTCTATAAACATAAAGATTTTTTGCCCCTTTTTTCATGATATGGTCTCACTCTAATCTCTTAATTAGGTACTCATATATATTATGAAAAACCAAAAAAAAAAGAAAAGAAAAAGAAAACACTGTAATTTTCCCGTATATCGTCTTCGTTACTCAAAGTTTTTTCAGTGCCACGTCTAACATCATGGCTTACTTTTTTATATACATATACATATACATACATATATGAATAAAAATATTAATTTATTTAATTGTAGGGAGGGGTTAAAAAGATGATGTATATTTTAAGTATAGAGATACAGATAGGGTTTGCCATGCTTTTGAATGTGTGCCTTAAGTAACAGCTGTGAAGACCGTTTCTTCCTTTATTTTGCTTTAGCAGTCAAGCAAGACCTTCAAAATAAAAATAAAAAACAAAGGTGTGGGAGGCCTTAAGCTTTAGAGAAGAAAGAAAAGCACCCAAAAATATGCATTAAAACAGCCAACTGGGGGGGCGGGGGGGGGTGTTTTTTATTTTATTCTTTTATTTTTTTTCTATATTTGTTTGGCTTGGTTTCTCTCTCTTAAACCGCCTAGCTACATGAGCTCACTTAAATTAGCAGAGGGTTAAAGGTGGAGTGTGTAGGTGTTATTAGGAAGGGGCAGGCTGCTTTTCCTTTTTGCTCACTTGGGGGCTTCCGTTAAAGTAAAGGCTATGTGAGGGAATTCTGGTGTGTGTGTTTTTTTCCATCTCGTTAAAGCAGGTTTCTTTATAATCCTCTCTATCCCACTGTGTCACAGTTTTCTCTCTCTCTTTTCTTCCTCTATTCTTCCTTCACAGTATATGAAAAATATCTTCTTTTGAACCATACTTCTCATCTGGGTTTTCCTCAAATTTCTTGTTTTTGGTTATATACCACCTTTGGCTGATGATAAATATCCCACTGTTTTCTTCTTCTTCAATCATTTTGTTCACTAGGAAACCAAACTACTTTTTTATTCAGACCCATCACAGTTTAATTATTTGTCTTTTTCTGTGTTTTTTCCTCTAGTTTAAGGAATATCAGATCTCAAAACAGCTTTTATGGTTTCTGTTATATAGAGAAAGCTATAACTGGGATATGAGTAGTTGGCTGGTGTATGAAGTTGGTGATCTGATACAAGATTTTAAGAGCTTGAAGCATCTGCCACAACAAAACAAAGGGGAATTAAAGAAGCAATGAATAAGAGTAATTTGGGTTCTGTCAGCAGCTCTGATCTCATCGATGCAAAGCTTGAAGAGCATCAGCTGTGCGGATCCAAGCACTGCCCTGGCTGCGGTCACAAGCTTGAAGGAAAGCCGGTACCCAATCACTCTTTAACATATTCTTTGCTTCAACACCAAGATTTTTTTATTGAAGCCGCCTTCTTTTTTCCTTTTAAAAAAAAAAAGGTTTAAACTTGTATGAAAAATTGCAGGACTGGTTAGGTTTGCCAGCTGGAGTGAAATTTGATCCCACAGATCAAGAACTGATAGAACACCTTGAAGCTAAAGTTGAAGCTAAAGACATGAAGTCTCACCCTTTGATTGATGAGTTTATCCCTACTATTGAAGGTGAAGATGGGATTTGTTATACCCATCCTGAGAAACTACCAGGTAGCTCACCATACATACATACATATATATATATTATATTATAACTATACATGCATAAATATATATACATTGTTTCATATTGTTTGTTGCACCTAAGTGAACCTAACTTTGATTTTTATTACATTACTTGCAGGAGTGACCACAGATGGGTTGAGCAGGCATTTCTTCCACAGACCATCAAAGGCGTACACCACCGGGACAAGAAAAAGAAGGAAAATACAAACCGAATGTGACTTACAAGGCGGAGAAACCAGGTGGCATAAAACCGGCAAGACAAGGCCGGTGATGGTAAATGGCAAACAAAAAGGGTGCAAGAAAATCCTTGTTCTTTACACCAATTTCGGCAAGAACCGAAAACCCGAAAAGACCAATTGGGTGATGCACCAATACCATCTGGGTCAGCACGAGGAAGAGAAAGAAGGGGAGCTTGTGGTGTCGAAGATATTTTATCAGACTCAACCGAGGCAGTGCAACTGGTCGGATCGAACTGCAACGGCGGTTGAAGTAAGCAATGCCAATGATCCTAATAGCCGAAGAGACAGTGGCAGTGGGAGTTGTTCTTCAAAGGAAGTAATCCCTCTCAGAGATGAAGTTACCGGAGCTGGGGTTGCCGCTGCTTTATCGAGTTATGCCGCCGGTGCCATGGATATCCAACAGTTAAAATCTGATCATTTCAGTTTCACCCCATTCAGGAAAAGCTTCGATGAGGTACAATTTTGTTCATATTATTATAATGTCAATTTATGCATTGTGTTTTCTTCCCACTACAGCTTCCAAAGACTTTTCATATGATACCACTACTTTTAACATTCATCATCGACCATGAAATAAAAGCATAAACTGACATCGACCTTTATTCCTTGTAATTTTATGCAAAAATGTTGTATAATATCTATCAACTTACAAGTTCTAAGTCAAAAACAAACAATGGAAATTAATTTGATATACGACATGAAGTATCTATATGGACCTCACTTGATTATCTAAACAAAACTTTGTTAACCCACCAATAGGACCAATATTTAAACCGAGAGTAAAACTATAGAAAAACTTGAATAAAGCAATGGAAAATGGTTGTGTTTGAAAATGGTTCTTGGGGATGTATTTTGCAGGTGGGGATCGGAGAAGCTTCGGCAGCGAGGGAAGCTCCAGTTCAAGGCACATGCGAAGAGATACCCGAGCATCCACGGCCACATCATATGGCACATGATCATCATCAGCAACAGCAGCAGCACCAGCAGCAGCAACAACAGCAACAGCAACATCATCAGCATCACGCACATCATCAGATAGCTACGACGGCCTTCCACATTAGCAGGCCTTCACATCCCATCTCCACCATTATAACCCCACCTCCCCTCCATCACACTTCTATCATTCTCGACGAGGACTCCTTTCATGTCTCCAGAATAATGCTTCAAAATGAAAGTTTCCAGGTAATGTATATAACTGTGTATATCTTTGTCACTCAAATTAAACTCCATAAATTCTCCCTCGATATAATAATCCATCAATATTTTAAACAAGCTCACATTGTGTGTGAACAATAAATTTTATGCATAATTCATTGTAATCAATAACTTTCTCTAGAAACCATAATTTTAAGTGGTATTTTATTTTATTTTTAAAAAAATTCCAGTTTCTGATATAATGTCTATGTACTCAGCAGGAACAAAATGACACAGTGTTTTACACATGCATGCCACATTTACATATTAAGTACGGTACTTATTAAGCTGAAGCTTTTTTTCCCCCAACTTTCATTTATTGTTTTTTAATTAAATGAGACCTTAAATATAAATGAATATACGGAAGCAACTCGACCATGAAATTGACTCACTGGTTTCTTGAGGGGTGTAGGTAGTGGCAGACTTAATGTAGTCGTGCTATTTCTTTAGCCCTGTGTCAACTAAGTTGGGAACAATGGACTGCCTTTTTCACTTTTAAATCCTTTTTTGTTCATAATATATAGTTGAATTGAATAATATGCAGCAGCAGCAGCAGCAGCAGCATCAACAACAGCAGCAACAACAACAGCAGCAGCAACATTATAAACTGGCAGGAAGGTCTGCATCAGGTTTGGAGGAACTAATAATGGGTTGCACTTCATCTGATATCAAAGAAGTGAGTATGAACTTTTTGACCCTGAAATCCATGAGCATTGTTTTTCATAATACCAACTAAGCAAATGGTAGAAAGGAAGAAAGAAAGAAAAAGTGTGGGAAGTATTGTTTTTATTAAAAAAAAAACAAAGGATAAAAAGAAGAGAATATATATACCAAATCCTTTAGTAATATATATATATATATTTGAATAAAGAGAGAAACGACCATAGTTTCTTTTCTTTTTCTCTTTATCTCTTTTTCCTTTTTTGTTTTTCATGTTTTGATCAGAGAGTTTAGCATGGCATTCAGCATCCTCTAAAGAAATGCACGTAGCTATCATACTACAATAAAGTGCTGTTGAATAGAGTGCACAGCTTTTTCTTCATGGGAAATTTAATTAAAACATAAACTGCCTCTTGAAATGAACAATAATTCCTTAATTCTCCTTTATCATTGTCATAAGATTCAATTAGAAAGATTAAATCAAATATATTAGAATGTGAAACCATGAAGCCTTCAAATTAAATCAAATCCTGAAAACAAAATAGAATCTTCTTTTATATTTCTCTTTAGGACAAAAAAAGAAAAAGTAGTTGGAAAACTAAAGCCTATGCCACTTTCCCTACACCTCCTTTGTTATTTCTAATTTGAATATATGTTTCTGAGAAGAGCTGTAAATCCTGGAAATCATCTCAGCATGGAAAAAAAGTGTAAAAAGCAAAGAAAAGAGGTAGTCAGTGATAACATTCTTTTGGTTGGGTTCATGGGAAAGGAAAGGAGACTTGTAAGAGTGAATGATAGCAACATATGCATGAAAATCCTTATTATCATATGTGTAGCCTATGATAGATACAGCAAACAAACAATTTGATTGTGGAGTGGGAGAGAGAGGACAAAGAAAAGGCAGCTTCTTCACTTGTGTTTATATAATAGGTGAAATTTTTGTGGTTAAAAAAAAAAACCCTAAGTCTAGGCGGTGGTTGTTTTTAATTTTTTTTAAAACATGGGTGTTTTTTTTGGGCAGGAATCATCCATTACAAACCCACAAGAAGCTGAATGGTTGAAGTACTCCTCATTCTGGCCTGACCCTGACAACCAGGATCATCATGGGTAGAAGCAAAATTTTAAGACAAACAAAGGAAATTCCTTACGGACATCATTATTATCATCATTATTAGTACTTGAAGCCTAGCTTTGGTCAAGTTCTTTTCAAGGAGAGAGGCCAACAAAACCATCTATTACTATAGTTTGCTCCTTTTTTTTTATTCTCTCTCTTTTTTTTTTTCTTCTAATGGGGGAGGACCAGAGGGACCTGGTTTATGACTTTCAAATGCTCTCAAGTCCCAAATGAACTAACTGTAAAACAGTCCATGTTGGAAAGAGAGAAAGAACAAAAGGAAAAAAAGAGAAGAAAGTAAAGTAAAGAAAAGAAAAGAAAAGAAGAAAAAAAAGCAGGAAAAAAGGCTGGTCTCTATACTGACAAATAGAAGGATAGCCAAAGACCCAAAGCAAATATCCTTCCTGCATGAAAATCACCACCATTATGATGACAATATCATCTTTATTTGGCTCTATTCTTATTATTTTATTATTTCAAGACTCTTGTATAATTTCTTTTCTATCTTTTTTTTTGTCAAAAAAATATACCAATGAGTTTGTGCAAATTGCAACAATTACTTGTTGATTATGTTGTGTTGTTAGTGACTTTTCTAGTAAATATATGTATGGATTCCCTTACATATATAGAGAAATGAAAAATATCGATTTCAGAATTGTTTATTTCATTGCTGTGCCACTTTTTCTTTTTTTGTTCTCCAGTTATATTATGAAATGAATAAGAATTGTAAAGATGGTTCTAACTTCTAAAGAGAGATTTAGATAATTAGATCAAGTAGGTAGGGATTATGACTTGTCTCTGCAGGCCATATGTCTGCAAATAGCCTATAGGAGAAGAGAATTAGCCCTTCAATAATTAGAAATTTTAGACCATGATCATGACAACTTTTCATCATCTAAATATTTTTTCCATAGTCAAATCCCTTATTTGAAGTAAAATTAGCTCCTTCCATTGCTTTTTCCCTACAATATAAGCACCTATGGGGACAGCAGTGCGACTGCTACCATTATATATGCTAACCAAATCAATGTCAAAAGAAAAAAAAAAAGGAAACTACTATTGCTAATGATGCATGAAGAAAGTTGGTGCAATTGATTTTTATCAGGTCAAGTGTTCTTTTTTTTTTTATGCTTTGGATTGCCTTTAGCATGACAAATGGTGGAGATGTTCTGGGGGGGAGCTTTAAATGAGAACTCCTTTCCTTTGGAGCTTGTATTGGTATTGATGTTAGCCTAATGAAAAGTAACTGTACTTTACCTGGTTTTGGGGTTTAAATGTTGGGTCCTCACACTAAAAGACATTCCAAACAGTTTCTTAAAGGTCAAAAAAAAAAAACCATACTGCCTAAATGGAAATTTGCCCTTGTTAACAATTCCAATTACCCTTTAAAAAGTAGCCTTCACTAACATCATTTTAAGGTGACAAATGGGTGATTGCCACGATGAAGTTTACTTGCATGTGTTCTTATCCATGGTTTTTTCTTTCCGTAAGTGCTTGTCATCCTCCAAATAAAGGAGCTAATTTGTTTGGTTCTGTGGATTTTACAAATATCAAAAGGAGGAGAGAAGAGAATTTTGGGTTTCTTTAGTCTCTTATTGAAATCTTCGAATCTTTCAATAGTACAGCAGCATAAATCACATTTTAAAGTACCGGTCTCTCTTTGTCTTTTTGCTGCTTGGGAAACTTCTTTACTGCTCTTATCCTAGATTCGAGCTCGTTTTTTTTCTTTGTTTTGTATATTATACACATATATGTAGAGAAAGTAACGTACATAAATGTTATCTTTGCCTTTCAAGGGACGTGCATGAAATGCAAGATGGAGGGGTGAGGCAGCTTCGTTGCAGTTTCTGAGAGGGGAATAAAGCATGGAATGCAAGGGAATGAGCAGAGAGACAAGGATAACCTTTAAGCTTTGAAAGGACCCTTCATATCTTATTGGAAAGATTCTTTTTTCTTGTCATATTATATATATGTATATATACTGTACTATTATACTATATGATCTATATCTATTTGGTATTATAATTATTCCCATAACATGAATGTATCTTAGTACATTATATATATACCCATTTATAAGTACCAATAAAATATCAACTTGTGCACCAAGCATATCCTGATATACCTAAAAAAGGATGCAAAAATTCATTAAACTATTCCAAAATGACATACATTCCCCCCCCCCATTTTAACTATATATAATTTGGTAAGTAAATTTATATTATATTTGCAAAAAAGGGGTTTGAGGGTTGGGAGAATCCAAATACTGTGGTGCAAAGATGCTTGAGGTTAGTATATAATATAAAAGAATGTGTTGTTACACATGCAAGGAAAATAGAAAAAGAATATTGACATGTCTTGTTCAACCTAAAAAGTGATATTCAATTTCTTTCGCTTTTGCTGAAGATTTTGGATGCTTTTAAAAGACAGAAATAAAGAAATCAGTATTAGCAGTACTGTTTAGGGTTACTGAGTTTGCAAAGATTTGGTCCCATAAAGAAGTTGCAGGTAGAATTTGTGTAGTGCAATAAGGAATATCACAACATGCCAATTCTTGCCTTTCTTGGATTCGCCAACACCAACGCCATGGATGGCCGCTCCAGCCCGGTGAGGCCAACCATGCTTTTTACATACTAAATCCAACCCTTCTCCATTCTCATCTCAGCTTAAAAGCTTATTTTTCGAGATTAATATTTATGTACTTCAAACAGACTTAGTCTATTAGATATCACTACTTTACATGATGAACTATTTTTTGAAGCAAGTTGTTAAAGCTCTTCATTGGCTTCATTGGCACGTAGATGATTCGGGTTAAGGTCCTATCATCCCGGATATCTCTCTGTTTGTACATGAATATTTATATATATAAGGGAATCGTGCTGTATTATTGAAGAGAGCTAAGTTCACTAAAGTAATCATCCTGTTTTGTACCTTTTGTTTGATTTGTACTCTTGACATGGTCCATTTGGCTGTAGGCAAAACTTCTTTAATTGCTGATGTATGGTAGGTAATAGTCTTCCCTGTCAAATCACACTTGTATAAATTGGTTTTTACTTAGGAAAGCTTGGTGAGGGTTTCATGCATATATGAATAGTTTAATCTAAGACAACAAATAAAATAACAATTCAAAACAAAGGGTAATATTACATATATATAAATACATATAGTACTACAATCAATGATGTAACAAGTAACTGATGCTATAGCGCCTAACAGAATCAGACTTTTAGTAAAGAAAAGTAATTGAAGCAGCAAAAGTTGAAAGGATCAATTGGGATGGCAAATGCTCATCAACCATTTTCTGTCTTAAAGTATTATAATAAATATATCATTTTCCTTTGAGGGTTTTGGAAGGACTGTTAGAATTTCACATCTTGTTTAGATGCACAAAACAAAGTTTTGAAATAAAGTATAATACTGTGGGATGAAGATAAGATAGAGAATAATGTATAAAATTATATCCTGCTCCTTTCATCTAGATGTTTGAAAATGTATGCAAATACCAAAATGACTTTATGGGAGTAAATTCTTTAATGTGATGTTGCACCAAATAATAGTCTTTAAAAAGGTGTCAGCTCATATATAAACAAACAATACCAGACAATTTTTTTCCCTCAAAATGAATCACCTTTTGGAAAAGGAACAGTAAGATATGGAAACCAATCAATATAGTAAGCAAAAGTGAATAGGGGAAGAAGATGGTAGTATTGGAATGGTAGCCAGCAAAGAATGATAAAATCTTGTAGTATACCTGCGAGTAGCTTCCTTTAATAAAGACTTGTTTGGATCCTTTCTATCCGTATAGCAGGTGCCATTTCTTCTTGTTATGAGACAACTGGCAAACAGAGCATAATCATACTTCCATCTCACCATGATGAAGTTTCCTTCTTTCCCTAATTAGTTCCTCTCTTTTTCATCAATTTGTTCAATGAATGTTAAAGTCTGTTTGAACAGGCTCAGGATCGTATAAAACAGGGAATAGATAGATGCACCAAAGATCAATCTTTCAGGTCTAATGCTTCAATTAATGGTCTGCATCAATTTGGTTTTATGTATGACAATGCTCCATATATAGTTATTGCAAGTTATTCATTGCTTAAAAAAAGTACTTCTGACTCTATAAGCACTTTTGAAAGAAAAGCTATGAGGAACAAGCTGCTTTTGGCTGAAATTTTTAGTTTTTCAGAAGTGCTTTTGAAAAACACTTCTGAAAAGGAGCTGAAAAGGAAAAGCTAAAAATTTTAGTTTTTCCTCTTCCAAAAACACTTTTGATGCTTAATTATTTTCACTCCTCCAAAAACATAATATTTTCTTTTTTTTTCTTGGTGCTTAATTACAAATGTGTTAAAATTATTAATTAAAAATAAAAAAATATTTTTTAAAATACTAATTACAAATATTTAATGGTTATATTTAAATATTTAAAATATAATTTATATATTCTAATTAAATTTTATAAATAATTAATATTTGTTGCTTAAAAATATTTAAAATTTATATTTCATATATTAAAATATTAACAAGTTATAATAATTTTTTTATATTCTTACTAAAATATAATAATATTAACTAATTTAAATATTATTTAAATGCATATTTGCGATTTGATAATAACATGTTTAAAATGGACATTTTATTTCTCAAAAGTACTTTTTGACAACATTACTAAACACTCAAATTTTAAACTAAACTTTTCAAAAACACTTCTCAAAAACACTTTTCTCCGGTATTTTTTAAAAGTAATGAAGAAGTGGCTTAAGTATCATTTTTGGTAGGACTAGTTCATGCAAAGAATCTTTGCTTTTGGAGTAAGTCCACAAACACTTCAGCCTGGAAACTTCAGAAGCTATTTGACAAGACCATTGTACCATAGGCATCACATCAAAATGGGATAAGGTTTTGGCAACTTACAGGGTACTGTAAAATGCAACATTGCTCACTCCCTTGGAGACCTGTTTGGAAATACAGGCAAGGATCCAAATGACCTAAGTGCAAAGTTGCTTTCGTTGAACAGTTTCAGCTAAACGACAAAAGAAATAGGCACCAGATAAAAACAGGGAAGCATCAAGTATGCTACTTCTTACCAGGCTATTCAGGACACTTGAAACTGCTAGAATCTCTCTTTTGTTAGTCCATTCCCACAAAACATGCAAAGCATATGCCTTTTCACAAATGGAAACTTTTGCACAATTTAAACTTTGAGTATATAAAATAGTAAAGCTGATTGTATGATTGAACATATGCTACACATCAATTACCATTGAAGAAGTCTTCTAGGTTTCTGCATTTCATAGTTTTCCTCCTATTTCTGTCGTACACACTTAAATACATATTTAGCAGACCTCTACAATCTTATGCCTATTTGGTTTTTTCTATACAAGCAACAACAACAACAAAATGTTTTCAAGTAGCAGCAGTCAGCAAGCACGTGCTTCATGAAGCCTCCCACTTACAGGTCCATATACACCAGAGACTTTGAATGATGCCAAAAGGCATGACAATCTTGCTATCATTGGCCTGGCTCTCACCATCCTCGGTACGATTACAAGCTCCTTACTAGTAATATCATCAAATGTGCTATGATAACCTTCAAGATCGGCTTTTGTAATCATAACTGCATCTACTGAAGGAGAGTGTATAGTAGCCGGTTGTTGGTGCATGCTGTACTCCACAACTGCCTGCTCATAACCATTAACAAGCAAGGAATTAACAAGCGGGAACATACAGACATAGTTCATTGTTGCCCGTAACTGGAAGAAATCTGGTGATTAGTTCTATTAGGAAATATAGATCTATTCTTAGTTCATATATAATACTGGTAAAATCTTGTTCCTTTTTCCGAGCAAACAGTAAATGGCAATGGAGACATGAGGTTTTATCTTTTGCAACAAGAGAATGATGCCAATTCATGCACAACCTACAACTGACTAACAAAAACAGAGCCACTGGTGAAAATAAATAAAAGTCTTGCGGAGGGATACAGGCGAGAAACATACAGAAAACATGATTTCTAAGAAGGTTTCACACTCTGCAAATGATATTACCACAAGACTTACCTTCCACTGTGAGGGGGCAAGCAAAACTCGAGGTCTTCGAGACCGAACATATTCGAGGGCACCAGCAGGTGTCATCTGCTTATGCTCTACCTGTCGGAGTTTTAAAACAAATTCAACCATTAAAATAACAATCAAATAAAAGATTACTTGACAACAGTATGCAACAAGCAATATCCAATAGATAGAGATTTACTAAGTAGCAAAGCACAATGGTGCTACTCCTTCCTCGTCCAGCTTTACAATGTACATAGGTGGTTCTACCGCAAGATGCATTGTCTACAGCCAAAATTGGGTGAGTGAGACGGCCACTAGACCACAGTGACTAACACAGGTAGTTGAAAGAAATATATTCTTACTATGAATGAAGTCCACAGCTCTACTAATATCTGAAACTGTAGGAGCAAACAAATAATCTCTTGTTGGAATTACAAGGTGATCAATTCCATAAGCCTGTCGATAAACCATAGAGCAATAAAAGTTAACATCTATACCCAATAAATAAAATTGGAAACCATTTCCATGCTTAGTGAAGTCAAGCTATATATGATGAATTTAAAAAAACCTCAGTTAAACATTTCAAAAGAAGAAAAGGTTACATGATATAAGGAAGTGGAAACCAGAGTTTCAAAGGGCTCATTGAGAGTGATGACCCCGCCAACGCCCAACTGCTTCAATCGTCGAACATCCTTGGGAAATGGAACTGCCCCCAGCAAAAGAAACTGAATTGAAGAGGAAAAGCAAAGAAAGTAAGAAATTTTAAAAGATCATGAAAGAAAAAGAAAAAATTTAAGGATAAGATGAAAAGAGAAACCTGGTCAACTTCGTCCCACCATCTGAATTCGGATTGGATTTTGTTTCTGAAGACATTATACAAAAGGGTGGGGTAAAAGAGGATACGAGCACCGGCTCCGACTAGGAGTCGTTTGGCGTCGTCCACTCTGACTATCTGCAACTGCTTTGCGCCGTAATCGCCGTCTTCATTCTCCACGTCATCCAAATCCTCGATCTTCATCTCACGGCAACCCAATTTTCTTTTCTGCTCTTTAGATAGAATTGAAATTGGGTAAAGTTGAACAAATCAAAAATAATTTGCAAGTATTGAGAGCTAATAGCATGAAATCAAACATCCCAATTTATTGGGAATTTGAGAAATATACGAGAGAGCGTCTATCTCACTTCGATGCGAATAATAAATTTATTTTTGAAAAAGTCGATGGAAAAAACTATTATAAATTTGTTGGTTAAATTCTGCTGTTAATTCTTATGCTTTGTCAAATTTGTGACTTTAGTCCCTGTATTTAGTTTGATCAATTTTAGTCTCTCTACTTTTCGAATTGGTCAATTTTAGTCTTGCCTCAAACAATAGTTGTTAAATCCATTTGTTTAAATTCAATTACTAGTCCTATAATATGTGTCAATTGTAGATTTAGTTCATATTCTCCAATTGGATCATTCTAAGTCCCTATGCTTTTCGATTTTTGAAATTTTAGTCTTGACACAAATGACATTCGCTAATCCATTAATTAGAATTTTAGTGAGTAATTTTTGAAAATAACAAGTTGACATGGCATTACACATATAATAACATGTTTACCGCATTAGATTTTTTAAATACAAGAATATAACTTAATGAATTTAATAATTATTGTTTGGTGGGGATTGAAATTTCAATTTTCAAAATGTATAGGGACTAAAAATGACCAAATTTAAGTACAATGACAAAATCCACAACTTTCACAAAAGTATGAAGACTAGTAGCAAAATTTAACCAAATTTGTGGAAATAATTTCAAGTTAATCGAATTGACGAGTCCTATTTTATCATTCTAACTCGATTTGAAATTTTTTCGAATTGGGTCGAGTGAAATGAAATTCGAGCCGAATCGAATCGAATCAAGTGAAATTGATTGAGTTTAATTTTAAAAATTAAACATGTCAAATTAAAATCTTGTTACAATATAATTAATTCCATGTTAGAGCACATAAATTTGAAATCATATATATTTGTAAATCTTTTCAAAGCAAAATAATAATAATAAAACTTTAGTATGGTAAACTTGAATCATTAATTTAACTTATTTAGGTTCCCAAAATTATTATTCTAGAAAAAATTTTAATTTTTTAACTTTCTTTATATATTTTTAGGATTTTTTTGAAACTTTTAAAAAATAATTTGGAATTTTTATAAATATTTTGAATTTTAAAAATTATTTTGATTTTTTTATGTAATTTTGTTGAGAGAGAGACCAATTTGCTCATTTTCAAACTTAATATAGACCAAAAGAGAATTTACACCAATTTAATTTTCGAGTTATTCAAGTTATTTGAATTGTAAAATTCAACTCGATTCGAACTTAAAACTCGAATAACTAGATTCGATTAACTCAAAATTTAGAATTTTTTTTAATTTTTTCGAATTAAATCGAGTTTTGCTCACCCTTAATTAATAAAGTTCTATTAGTGAATTGACCCTTCGGTTCATATTGGTCATTAAAATTTTTTTTTAAAGAAGTGTTGCTTAAAAACCTATAAATATATGGAATTTGATAAAAATGTATCGCATATTGTGTTTTTATTAGGTGAAATCGTTTGATAGTTTAAGATCATTTCTGGCCAAAAACAAAAGTGAAGACCAATTTGAGAATTTGGATATAGTTTAGGGGCTAATTTAAAATAAAACCAATTTGAAAAGAAATAACATATATAGATTATAATAATTATAAAAGCCCTTTGAATTGCTTTAATTCGTTTGTTTTCTTAGTCCATATCCTTCTGTATTCCACTCATATTAAATTTAAAATTCAATCCAACCCACAAGTTGTTTTTTTTTGTATAAAAATAAGTAAATTAATATTTTATACATTGGATTAAAGAGTAAATCGATCATTTTTATTAAAATTTCATCTATCTGTGTTGTTCAAAACTAATATAGTTGACGGAATACATGGTATACCATGTGTACCTAATTCTGATGTACATGAACTATTTTTTAATAGTACAAATGGATAAAATTTGTAACAGAAAAATCAATTTATTCTTTAATCTAACATGCAATAACTAATTTAATATTTGATTAACAAGAATAGATAGGCTTCAGCTTCCCTTCAAAAGGGAAATAAATATTATTATAACGAAATTCATTTCTCACTAAAACCACATGCCTTGAAATTATCTTGTGAAAATGATAACATCAACCCACTAGTTAATTGCTTGAGACTACCAACCCCAACTCATGGTGCTAATTAGCAAACACCCACTGCTACAAGTTATTTTTTAATTAAATTGGTGTTAGAGTAGTATCATAATTAATATAAATCATGAATTTAGTATTTGTATATTCTTGAATTTCTAATTATGAGACAAAAGGTAGCAATTAAAGACTGTACTAGTAGTTCTATAATAGCAAATTTAGATTATTTAAGAATCACCAAGTTAGAAATACATATAAACTAAAAACAAGCAGACATGTAATACTGGTAGGTGATGCACGTTTTGTAGGAGAAGAATAGAGCATTGGATTCATTGGGTTTGGTATTTTAGTTGAGCTCATCTCTCTATTACTATACCATCATTTAATAGACCAAAAAGGGCAATTCTTCATCCCAAATATTTAAGAATAAAAGCTTATGGCCTAACCCAAATGAAGCTAAGTGGCCCATTCCAGTAATTCACTGCTGTTTTCCTTAACTGCGACTCTTTAATAACTTCTTTATTTATATATATAAACAAAAGAGTTTATTAATTAAAAAATTTGAAAATAATATTAAGCACAAAGAAGTTGAGGTGTTAAGTTATTGTAGCAAGAAGTGTTTTTGTTGTTTCTATACCAAACCCAACTGCCTTTTGCTTTTATTAATGATTAAACTAAGAGCCCCTTTGGATACCAACGCACAGCAGCGCGTTGAATTTTTTCCTCTTTATTATCAACTTGACTGCACTGGGGTGGACTGAGACAGCCTTTGGATGCCAAGGCTTCCAGCACAGTGAGGGAATTCTACTGCACTGGACAGCCTTAAGCTGACTGGTGATAAAAGCATCAGTTGGGTGTAGCTGGGGCAATAGATATTTTTAGAAGACAATAACACCCTTGTTGCTGTTTCTGTTGTTGCTGCTACTACTGCTGTTGGTATTGTTGATAATGGGAATGGGAATGGGAATGGGAGGAGGGAACGGTGGAAGAGGGGAATCGATGGAAGAGGGGAGATGGGAATGGGAAATGGGAGGAGGGCACGGTGGAATGGGAAATGGGAATGTTATTGCATGGGAATGGGAAATGGGAGAAGGATACGGTGGAAGAGGGGAGATGGGATTTCATTGTATTTAAAATTTTAAAAATAAAAAAATATATGTAATGGATTTTAAAAATAAAAAAATACATGTAGTGTATTTTCAAAATAAAAAAATATATGTAGTGTATTCTAGAAATAAAAAAATATATGTAGTGTATTTTATTAAATGAATTTATAAATTTACATATTTTAATAATTTAAAAAAAGTAAAATAATTTAAATAACTTCTATTATATATCAATTCTAATCTGATGTCTTTAATAGTCATTTCTTATTCTCACCTCACAGCTACAGCTGCGTTTGAATCCAAACACACACTCCACCATTATTTCTAATCTCACCGCTACAGTATCCAATCTCACCGCTACAGTAACTAATCTCACCGCCACCGCTATTTTTAACCTCACCGAAGGTAAACACACCGCCCATCCAAACTAGCCCTAAATTCATTTAATATTAAACCTGCCAGCCTAACCTCTTCTATTCTAGAAATATGAATAATAATCCTAAAAACATTTAAAATAAAACAATAATTCATATCATCTTTCCTTCAACTTTAAAAAAGGCATTAAATGTGAATGATTAGATTAGTAATCCTCAGCAATGACCTAAATGCTACTTATGGAGCCATGTGCCGTAACTCCAATTAACCGCTTTCCACCAACAAGCAACCACCACCCATCTCCATTATTCAAATCCAGGCGACTTGAGTAAATGTGTTTCAAACAAACTGCTGCCACCTTATTGGTATTCAGGACTGGATGGTAATCTAAGCTACCCCCTTTTATTTTACCGATACTTGTAAAATAGTACATTTCTCAATTACGAAGAATTACAAAATCATCATCCAACTATTCAATTTTATCTTTTTTAGTCATAAGTTGACTATAGGGGTGTAACCGAATCAAGTCGAGCCGAGCCAGAATACTACTAAGCTCAAACTTGAGCTTGACTCAAAATTCAAAGCTCGATAGAACATATGTTTTTAAGCTTGTATTCGACTCAATAATTAATTTAATAATGTAAAAAATATGAAAAGTTCGATAAAATTCGTGAGTTGTTCGAGTCAAGTATTACTAAGCTCGAACTTGGCTTGACCGATAGCTTGAGTTGCTTGAGCTCAGCTCAATAATTACCGGATCAAGTTCGAATGTTTTTCAACTCGAACCCAAATAACTTGCGAGTACCAGTGTCTCATTTACACCCTAGTTGGCTAATAGTGGCAACTTTTAAAATTGGTATAATAGCAACTTTAACCCTCAACATTTATAAATTATGTCAATTTAGTCTTGATTCTAAAAAAAGTTAACCCTCAACATTTACACATTGTGTAATTTGTTTTTTTTTTGCAGTTTTGGTTTTTTATGACATTAATAGTTAATATTAAAAGAATGAGAAAAGATGAAAATTATTATCTTGAATTTTTTGGGTGATTCTATTTTTTGTATATTTTCAATCAAATTGAGATGATAAATCTGTATGTTTTTTTTAGCTTTTTAGGTAAAAGGATCACAAAAAAAAAGTAAAACTACAAAAAAGAACAAGTTACACAATGTGTAAGCGTTGAGAGTTGGAATTTTTTAGAATCAATTCTAAATTGACAAAATGTATAAATATTAAAGGTTAAAGTTACTATATGCCAATTTTAAAAGTTGCTACTATCGGTCCGCTCGTAACCAGAAAAAGTAAAATTGAATAGTTCGATGACCCAAAACAATATTAATAATTGGACGACTATTTTGTAATTTTAAATAATTGGGCGATAAAAAAATTTTACTAATTAACTGACCCAAAATTTAATTAACTTTCCAAAACCGTCCAGATCCGCCGCTGTTGTTATTACCAACATTTCAATAAATAGTGTTTTGTTTTTCCCTTTTTGGTTATTTGAGATTTGAATGTAAGCTAGCCATACGAAATGGAAACAAATGGTGCATGCATTTTGCTTTAGTCATTCAGATTCACATGGAATTCTCTATTTTTTTTTTCTTTGGATAAATGTTTGTGAACCACACTCCCACTCATCAGTCATCACACACGGAAGGGACCATTACATGTGAACTATTTTGCATATGAATCCAGTCGTGTGTGCTGGTTGGATTGAGCCCAAACCTGAAAATGATGACCAAAATTGGTTCTATCTGTTTTGCATAGTTTATTGATGGCGTTAAGCCTGTAGAACGCTCTGGCCTGTCTTACACTATAGGCATGGCCATGGATGTTGGCTAAGCAACTCATCATATTCATGAGCTCAGCGCAGCAACAGCCACCCTTTTCTGCAACATTAGTCTCTCAAGTCAACTTCTGCACAGGGAAAAAGTTACTCGTACAATACAATAGGTCCAACCCTATAACCAACCAACCACACATAAAAAAAAATAAAGAAAGCATTCAAGAGAAATAAACCCCACCATGTACTCTCTTCAATGCAACACAGCCTCATTTGCACGACATTACAAGCAAACTAACCCCATCACAATAAGCATCTTACGGTCTTCAACATAGGGGGAAAAAATGGGGATGCTCTGGCTCCTTGCTTTTATACTTTGGCAGATAATTCCGACACAAGCAGCTATCACTGTGGGAGGTGGTGGTGTTGGCATTAATATCGGCAATGCTGGTGGTGGCGGTGCAGGTGTTTGGATTGGTGGAGGAATCAACAACGGCCCAACTCCATCAAGCCCTTCAGTGTCAAAGCTCACCACTGCTTACACTGCTCTACAAGCATGGAAATCTGCAATCACAGATGACCCATTGGGGATTTTGAAGACTTGGGTTGGCTCAGATGTGTGTTCTTATAAAGGGGTATTTTGTGCAGGCCCTGGACCATTTGTTGCAGGCATAGATCTCAACCATGCCAATCTGCAAGGCTCTCTGGTTAAGGAACTCTCAGTCCTCACTGATATTTCAATCCTCCACCTTAACAGCAACAGGTTCTCAGGCACCGTTCCCGATACTTTCAAAGACCTTTCGTCACTTCAAGAGTTGGACATTAGTAACAATCGTTTCTCAGGACCTTTCCCTGCAGTTACTTTATACATTCCCAATCTCGTTTACTTAGACCTTAGGTTCAACAGCTTCTCAGGACCAGTCCCTGAAGACCTATTCAACAAAAGACTTGATGCCATCTTCCTCAACAACAACCAGTTTGAAGGTGAACTTCCTCAAAATCTGGGTAATTCCCCTGCTTCTGTGATCAACTTGGCTAACAACATATTCAGTGGGAACATCCCAGCTAGTTTTGGCATAGCCAGTTCCAAGTTGAAGGAGATTTTACTGCTTAACAACCAGTTAACAGGCTGCATTCCACAAGGAATTGGACTGTTCTCAGAGATGCAAGTTTTCGATGTGAGCCACAACTCACTGATGGGTCATTTGCCAGACACGATATCTTGCCTGAGTGACATTGAGGTTCTGAATTTGGCACACAATAAACTATCTGGGGTACTCCCCGATTTGGTTTGTTCTTTAGGGAGCCTTATGAATTTGAGTGTAGCATACAATTTCTTCTCTGGGTTTAGCCAGGAATGTTCAAAGTTGTCGTTTAGGAAGGGAGGGTTTGATTTCTCGTTGAATTGCTTACCCGGGAGAGACATGCAGAGACCACAACCAGAGTGCTTGGTGATCCCTGGTGGGGGGTTGAGTTGTTTGAGAATTCCTTCTGCACGGCCTCTGGTTTGTGGGGCATTGCTTGGGAACTTGGAGGTTAATGTAACCTCAACATCTCCATGATCTCATCTCCTTACAGAGTAAGAAGTTACTAGTTTTTTAGTATAACAGGTTGGCCATATGGTTGTCAATTCTCCCATTCTTGCATGGACGGATTTTAAAATGTTAAAATCCAAAGCAATGTTTTGCGTGCATTCAAACACTAATTCCATTTTTCATTCAGCAATTCAACGTTTATTCTGGTTTAAGATTATTGGTTTCTGGTGTAGCGGCATCATGCTTCCAATTTTTTCCATTTTCTTGTTTTGACAAAGATGATTTGAAAAGATTTTCAGGACAGGCAAAATCCATAGATCTGCAAGGCCCGCTTAGACTTGTAAGCCATCCAAGATTCTCAGAAAATAAAAGAAATTAAAAAAAATCACTTGTTTAAGATAAACTAGTCATGAAATTTGCATGCTAGAAGTGAAGAATTACAACAAAAGGATTGCTTGTTTAGGCAATGTAATACATTGGATTTGGCAGCTTAAAGGAACGTTTAGCCACTGCAAAACCCAGCAAGTCACTCCATTGATCTCCAGAATTCCCATGAATCCTGTAACCTTCATTTACCAGAACTGATCTCCTCTCTGATTTGAATATAGTCGCCGGCGTCCCTCCATCTGAGGCTCCCCTGTACCATAACCAAAAATTCCATCACCCATTTTTCAAGTAATTTTGTTTAATTAAAAACTAGTCCTACGTAGTTTTCCATTTAAAAAGAACCAAAACAGGAACTGCTTGCTTGAAAACTAGACAGACCTCAAGATGAGCCCTTCCCAGCCAGTATACCCAGCTAACTCAAGATTTTTTCTGGTGTCATTCCTCTGATGTTCGCTCCGGCCGGTAAGCACAAATATTTTGAACCTCATCTGCTTCAACCCATTATACAATTTCAAACTCGATGGTATAGCTGGGGCCTTGGCTTCTGCCACCCATTCATCCCAACAGCTCTCGTTAAAAATTTCTGATCTACATTCATCACAAGATAGCTAAGCAACTTCAACAAATGAACACAAGCATAAAAACTTAGGACAAAGTAAACAGATTAAGCAATTCCTTTAAACATGATTCACCGTGCTCGTGTTTTTGCACAATGAAGTGTCAAATGTTATTAACAATACAACTCCAAACCCTTTCTTCACAAAAAAGAAAAAAGGAATCCTTTGATTCCCTACACTGAACTTTGCACAAGCCATATGCACATTCAAAACTAGTAACTAGGATCATAGTATATTCACATTCTTTCTCCAATGCCAAAACACAACCAAGTCGGATGAAATCAATTTCAAAAGCACCCAACACAGTTTAATCATCTATAACATGACAATTGGCAATAGGCAAAAAGCTTACCTTGGATGTCAAATTTTCATTTTCGGCAAATGTTACCCAAAATCTTTCAAACCAAGGTTTTTGTTTTGTTTTGTTTTATCATGAACAAATTAATAATTGTTTAGTTTACAATACTGACGTTACAATAAGGAAATTCTAGCATAAGTAAAACCCCATATAAAGTTCCTATTTCAAACCAATGCATTGAAAATCATGAGAGAACGAAACTGCCGAAAAGGGTATTCAATATAAATGCATAAGTATAAATAACATATTATACAATCTTTAAGTCTTAACTAATTTTAAATAATATCAAAGGATATTAAGTAGCAAAATCACTTTTTTTAACCACTAAATTTAGTCATTATATTCAAGAAAAAAGCATAGAATACAATAATTTTCAATTTCCTTCCTCAAATATCAAATTTTAATAGGAAAATGGTTGAGGTTACCTTAATAATCATAACTTAATGATCGCCTGATTCATAATCATATCAAAAGTTATCTTGCCAAGAAGAAGAGAGCATATCATGCATCCGATAGCGACTCTAGCATTATTTAATGTTAAAAATTTGCGATTGGTTTCCTCATTTATGGTTGACCAAGAATGGCCATCTAACCTTCCAAGCCAAGACAAATCTGGGTGTGTGTTTTTTTCTATACCATTAATCCTACCAAAAGCAAAGAAAGCGCATTCATTCGAATCTTATCCGATTCATGGTGTTAAAAAAAAACGAGGACAGGGTTGACGTACATACCCGAACCCGTGATCTCGATAGTAGGGTAAATTGGTCAACAAAGTCTCGTCGACGTCGAAGACCCAGGCGTCTTTGCCGTCGGATGCGATCTTGACGGTGGAAGCGTAAGCGAGGGAGTAATTAGCGACGACCTCGCAGTCGGAAGCGTAGCGTTGACCGGTCATATAATCTCTGACGAAGGGAACGCAGCGGGAGGGGATTGCGGC
Organism: Gossypium hirsutum; assembly: GCF_007990345.1. NCBI lineage: Eukaryota > Viridiplantae > Streptophyta > Magnoliopsida > Malvales > Malvaceae > Gossypium > Gossypium hirsutum. The sequence continues at coordinate 12,446,569 of NC_053442.1, read as the reverse complement.
CCAACTTCCTGCGTTACTGGTCTCGACGGCTAACTGCCAGCTGGCACAGTAAAGGTCGTCATCAATGTCGGATCGAGGAACGATCGTTGCCGTTGTCGGGAGGCGGATATTGGGTTCAAAAGAAGTCGAAGATTCGAGAACGGAGGCGGTGAGGAGGAGTAGGAATAGGAAGGTTAGGGGCTGAGACGCCATTGGAAGTTGAATTCAATAATTGAGGAGGGAGAGTGTTTTTTTGTTCTTTTTTCTTACCTCTCCCAAGCAGTGGCTTATTGATTGTGACAAAAAGTTCCTATAATTTATTGTGAAAACTGTTGGTGCTCTTCACATTTTAACCATTCATTTTTGGGTTAATAGTTTCCACATGAGTTTGTCCAACATTCAATTTTTTTTAGACTTGACTGATATTTGAATTTGTATTCTCATCACCTAAATTTGTATCTATGTATTAATACCGTTAATTTATAATTTATACTCACATAGCACTCGAAAGAAGTTTAAAATATATATAAATTAATAAAAAAAATATTATTTTCACAATAAGAATGAACTTTGACAAAAATTTATACTCTTTTTTTATTAATTAATCTATTTTTAAAATTTCTTAATTGAATATTGAGAAATTGTTATATGTCACCCATTAGTGCCACATCAGTATAAACTAATGGTGTTAGTGCGAAAGTACCAACTTGAGCGGTGGAATATAAGCTCAAGTACCAACTAGGTACTACATATTAACCCTTTATTTTCCAATGATTGTTTAGAATTTGTATTTATGATAAGGTTAAAATACGCTATTAGTCCCTATACTTGCATAAAATTTAGAATTTAGTCCAAATACTTTAAAAGTTAAAAATTTAATCCTATACTTTTTCAATTTAAAAATCTTAATTGATAGTTTGTATTTATGTGATTATAGTTTAAGAAAAAGAGAATCTCATAGATAGGCTTCTAAAAAAAGATAGGTTATTAAAATCAAGCGTAGAATTAGTACCAATTTGGTAAGAATAAATCTCAATTTAATTTTAATTCCAAAAAAATAATAATATATTCGTTTCATAAATTATGATAACCAAATTAAATATCTCAATTTATCTAATATTTTAAGAGTTGGAACCCATTTTATAATATGAATTGAATTATTTTTTACCCAAACGTCTCCCATTTCATTCTACTTTCCCAATTGCTCACACAATAAATACTTTTTTCTTGCTTATTTTCTTTTATGTAAAAAAAAAAAAACTTTATAATTACCTTTCAATTATCATTTTCCAAAATAAATATAATTAATTAATATATAAACAATTGAGATGAGCTCCAGTTATATCCAAAAAATTCTATTCAAGATTTGACTTGAATAAAAAATAAAATCTCATTTTTTAAGTTTTATCTTTTGTCTAAATTTTCTTATATTTTAGGCAGCCCCTACTTTTAACGCTTTATAAACAACTTGTACTAAATTGCTTTTAGATTTTCCAATTGCAGGATGCCCATCCACGAGAAGCTTTGTCAGACACTCGAGTTAGGTCAAAAAAATTCTACTCAAGGCTGGGCTCAAATAGAACTCAAAATTTTGTTTGATCTCATTTTTCGAGCTTTGTACTTTTGTATAAACCTTCCCGTATTTTGGCTAGTATCTCCTCTTAATGATTTATAAATGACTTGTCCTAGATTGCTTTTAAATCTTCCAGTTCCACTGGAAACCCTATCAACAACACTGCATCTTTTAGTGTTATTGTTGCTTTGGCACATTAGAGATTAAATGCACAAATCTCAAGTCTCCATTATTCAATTGGAGTAGACACGAATGACAATAGGGAAATTAACTTTCCCAACTAGGGTGATAGAAACTAGCATCCATTAATTGAGGAATGATTTTGTTGTAAGCGAGATCTATATTCATATAGCCGCAAAGTCAAGTCGCAAGAGAATACACAAAGATGTTGAGGTTCTATAATCATATCATAATGATTACTTGGATGGAGCACGGAAAACTTAGCAGCATTGACATCCACACAAAATTTAATGGTGGGTGTCGAGGTACTCTTTAAAAAATGTATTCTAAACAATAACTTTTCATACACGTATTTTGATAATAATAAAAAGGGTTACTATTTGATGTACTGGCAGTTTATTGTTTTTATTCCACAAGTAGTTTTAAAAAATTGTCATGTAAATTTTTTTTTAATATTTAAGTATAATCTTATAGGACACCTGTCAACTCTCTAATCCTGTTTATAAAGTTTAAAAACTACATTGACAATGTACCAAATATTTTTTCATAATAAAATATGAATATAAAAGTTAAAAAAATATTTTTCAAATTCATTTGATCTAATTTCTGTTTTTTGTTGCTTTTTTTTTCAGGATTTTTTAAAATTTATGTAATTTTTAAAAATATCATTTTATAATTTTTAAGAATTTTATAATATTAAAAAATCCAGGAGGAAAATGGTAACTGGAAGATGGATCAACGGGATGAGGAGTATTACCGTCGAAAGGGGATCCTGATTTCTAAAACAGACATGTTGGCCGATGGAAGGGGAGGGAACTTAGTTCAATGACTGGTTCTTGATAGTATCATTTGTTGATTGTTTTTTGCTTATTCTATTTGGAATTATTTTTTAAGAAGTTGTAGCTTGTAAGATCGTTTCGACTTTTTGGCCTCAGAATTAATAAAGATTCAGCTTTATTTTTTTTTGAATTTCTCTGTTTTTTCTATACTTGGAAATTTTTCCTATTTTTTAATTTATTTTACGTAATTAACGTGGCACTTTCTTAGCCCACCATGTCTTTTTCTTGTTGTAACCAAAAGAAAATGATAAACTAATTTATTTGTTCTTGTTGAACTAACAAGTATAATGATTTGCAACATTAAATATCAACTTCAGGGCTAAACTAAAAATGATTTGTCCTAAAACAACCCTAATTCAAACTCCAAAATACCATACATCAGCTAATACATGTTAGACTTGTAAACTAATCATGAAGTGAATACTTACACTAATATATTCCCCATAATTGCTTATATATTGTTTACCCAAGGTACTATATTGGAGTTGAGGGGTTCATAGGCTGGGTTGGATCTAATTAAAATTTTAAAATCGTTTGTTAGGGTTGAGTTCGGCCCAAAAAATGGGTCTAAAATTTTTTTCAAGCTCGACCCAAATAAAAATACTAAAACACGGGCCCGGCCCGGCTTGACCGTATTAATTTTTTATATAATTTTTCTAAAAATATATATAATACGTCAAAAATACTAAAAATATTAAAATAAATATTTCCCAACAAATTGAAAATAAATTAAAAAATAGTATGTATACTTAAATAACACTAAGATGAATTAACAATAAAACAAGGGTTATAGAATATCCAAACAATAACAAAATAATAGTGAAATAGTAGCAAAATAGTGAAAAAAACAACAAGAAAATAATAACAAAACAGTAAAAAAAGAAAATAATAAAAAAACAACAATTTTTTTTTTGCATATTTGAGCTGGGCTCGGGCTAAAAAAGTCTTACCCGAAGCTCGGCCCATTTTCTAAACGGGTCTTATTTTTTTGCCCAAGTCCATTTTTCGGGCTTATATTTTTACTCAAATCTTCCCACTTTTCGAGCAGGCCCTCGAGCAATGCCAGGTGACCCGGCCCATGGACAGGTCTACTGCAAAGCACAATAGCGTATGATGATAAAAGCAAGAATGAAAGTATAACAATGAATTGAAACAATTGAATTCATTTTATCTATAAGATTTCAATCTCTAAGGTATGAACCTAACCACAAAAGATATATTCCCTTTATATTTTGTGTTAACAAAAGCCCAATCTACAAATAAAATCACGATAGCACAAGGGGGAAATTTGCTATGAATTAGGAGTTTCAAGAAGAAGGATCCTCTTCATCATGGCAAAGCTCCTAAGTTTACATGAAGTAACCATGCTAAGATCAATGGCAGTTGAAAGTGCAATAAACAGTGCATCATCAGGCATACATGTTACATGATGGATCCCTACTTGTACCACTGGCTTGCTAACTTTTCCTTCACCTTCAACACTCGACCCCTTAACGAATCCCTTCACAGGTGACTTTAATACTCCCTTATCTATACACAATTAGTCACCCTTTTTCACACTAATTGAAGCGTCAGCAATGGGGATTCCATTATTACTTCCATGCTGACTAGCAACAAATTCAAACTTGTAGCCTAAGCCATCAGTTGGACCTCGTTCTCTCCATGTCTCAAGATGACTTGATGGTTTCCAGATGTTGACGGAGAAGCCATTGGGGTGGAGTATTAGCCATGCACCAAGGTTCAATCGAGAAACACGGTCTGAACTAGGGGAAGGTACAAATGGAGTGATCATTGAGGCAGCTGCAATAGGTGAGCTTGAGAGATCATATATCATTATAATCCATCCCTTCTTCCTCGCCTTTCTTTTTTCTCCTGATAATGTTGTCATCCATCCTCTCTTCTTGACCATAAAATCTAGTGGGAAGGATATGGTGTTCATAACTATTTCACAAATGTTAAACAAAGTAATCTACGAATACCTTGAAAAATTCATACAAACTCAATTTCTTAAATCATCCCTTGCATTACAGCCATATTGGAAGTGAAAAAAGGAACTTACCAGAATTTTGAACGATTGGCGCTAAACTTGTAACTGAACATGGGTTTTCTAATGTTGCCCTGATTTTGAAACACAACGGGGCTACATTCCGCTTCTTCACTGAATTGGAAGAGAAATCGGGGATCAAGTTCGGCCCGGATCGTTAAATGAAGTTTAGCGTTTGCTTTATCTGATTCGTTATCCAGTTTCATCCGCCCATTTCGAAACATTGAAGGCTTGGCTTGTGATAAACCCAAGTCCATAGTGACCTGAACCCAGCCCACCAGTTTCCTACAACAGACGCCATAAGTGCAAACCCATATGACTAGTGTAAACATCGATACGTAGTGTGATGAGCTTGTTGGAGAGATGCTGGAGTCAGAACCGTTCTTAATATTTTTAGGCCGAAACTATAAATTAGGCCCTTTTTTTAAAAAAAGCTATAAAATATAATACAATAAAAATTGAAAAAATTTTAGGGTCATAAGAGATGAAACATTGATGAAAAATTAAAAACCCTAAGCATTTAATTAATTTATTTTATTTTGAGATTTTTTTTTCCATATTAAAAGTTGAAAAAATATTATTTTGGCATCTTCTAGCCTTGGGTTGCAAATAACCCCCAAGGTCGGGCTTGGTCGGAGTGTGAGAGCGTCAAGATGGAAATCGAGGGCGAAGGTGGAGGACTCAAGGGGAGAGTCGTCAGAGTTGTTCTTGAGAGGAAACCAAGTAGTTTGAGAAGGGAATTTCTTGAGTCTGAGCTTGCAAAAACACAGCATCGTAATAGGGTAAACGCAAGAACCTGCTAGTTTGGTGTCTTACGAGAGTTCCAGAGCTAACGACTCGACGATCAAACAAACAAATGGGCAAGGATCCATTGTACAAAATACTATTTCAAGAGGTCTTTTTAAGTAGTTTTATTTTGTTTAAAAGAACAATGGTGAGCTGAAAATGCCATTGACAGTACAGAGCTTAGGAAACATCTATGTTTTGTACTGTACATAAACTAGGGAAATGGGGCTGGTCCTAAACAAAACTGGTCTTAACGTTCCACTGTCATAATTTTATAAACAAATCATTCCTTTTTCTGACTAGTAATGTACTGGCAGTTTGGTGGATTTTGCGTTGGTCTATATTGGATTTTCTTTTTTTCTCTTTCGACACTCTCTGTAAAATGGATATCAGATAAGAAATTAGATTGATTTTCGTAGGATTAAAAATAACCAAATAAAAATATAGGGATTAAATTCACAACTTTCATAAATTATAGGAATTAATTATAAAATTTAATCAAAATTATTTTATTGATGTTTCACCATTCATAAAGATTATTAAAAGACATCAAATTTCTTATCACCCCATCTAATAAGAGTTTATACCATCTCTTTACTTTTTTTCTTCACAAAATAAACAAAAAATTTCTCTATATATAATTAAAAAAAGAGAAGGTAAATTCTATCGACTGTTCTTTAACGTTAGCATCATTAAGCAAAAGAAATCATTGTGGATGATTTGTTTTCCATCTATTAAGGACTTTATCCCATCTTATCAACTATCAAGTACTTTGATGCATGCATGAAAAATTTAAGTATGATAATGTTATCTAAAAAATGTCTAATTTTGTTAATGTAAATATTATTAAACTGCCTAGAACAAATAAAAGCGAACGAATGTTTAAAGTTGAAGTTGTTATGATCAAACGATTTTCTTAAATTAGAATAGAATAACGTCTAAAGTAAAGAAACATTTTTGAAGAAAGCCTAAGAATTGAAAAAGAAAATCAATTTGAACAAGAAAAAAATTAAGCTTCGAAGAGATTTGCAAAATATAAGTAGATTCATATTTTGAACTTGATAACTCATTCTAACCCTTCAAACAGTCCCTTAAAATCATGAAAAAGTGTAAACTGAAAGTTTAGAATGTTAAATTTATAAATTTAAAAGTAAACACCTCAAAATCACTTCATATCACAAAGATCTAATAAAAAAAAAGATTTGAATGAAAAATAGAATACAAATTTTTTGAGTTAGAAAGATGAAATTGATAAATAGAAGATGAATGAATGTTCCTATGCCCTTAATTCTGAAAGAACCAACAAAGACAATCACAAGACTTTAACCCTCTAAGGTAGAAACCTTAACAACCTAAAGTGTAAAAATATTGTAAACACCGTGAAAAATAAGTTGAGTTGCTACCAAGACTTCAAAAAAAAAAAAAAATCAAACAGGAAATGGATCTTGTATAGAAAACCTCTCAAAAGATATTTTCTTTTCCAAATTCAAGATGTCTTATAATGATGGCTTCATAACATTTAAATAGGAGTAAAAACACATGAATTTAAGAAACTTATAAGGCTAGTCAACTAAAAGCTAATAACAAGGCTAATTTCAAGGAATTCTAGTCAACACAAAATAAAGAATAAAAACTATTTAGATTTCTAACGGGTCACATGCCCTTATTAAATAAAAAGAATAGGTTTAACTCATCGTAGTTAAGCCTCGTAAAATATTGATAGTCTTCTCTTTTTGTTCCAAGCCTAGTTTTTTTTTTCTTCATTCTTTTCATACAGTTACTCCAAACTCCTTGAGATAAACTTTTGAAAAATCATTAAATTCAATCCTTAAGTTGGTAGGATCTTGATCTTGTAATTAGCCTACATGAAAAACTCAAATCCTTCTTGTTGTCCAAGCTTGTATGCATGCATCTTTCTGACCCTCCTCAAAAAGATCTTTCCTCGAATCTTAGGCTACATAAAAGAGAAATGATTAAAATCAACAAGAGTAGAACTAATCAAATACTTACATAAGCTTCCAGTTGGATCATCCTTTCCTTATTTCATCCAAAAACTATCTTCAGGATCAAAGACATGAATTGATAATCCAATTCAACTTGGATAAAAAACTTATCCTTGAAAAACAAGTCATCAACATTAAACAAAGAATTGTGAGGTGCATGAATGTTCAAGTAAAAAATAATCTCTAACTTTCCTTGAACATGCATGGTCATTCCTAAGACTTTCCAAAGTTGAATTAAGAATTTCACATTGCAATCAAAATCACTAAATTTAAGAGCATTATGTAAAAATTCATCTTTAAAGCTTGAGTTAGATTTTTTTTTTTGCAATAACAAATTCATAACATTATTTAATAAATTTACCCAATGCAACCATCCTAAACAAACCTATAAGATAAATTGAACTTTCAAGCTAATGTTTAATAAGATTTGACAAAGGTTAAAACAAGTCATAAGGCAAAATCTTACAAGCAACGTTAGTAGCATAGTTATCAAGAACATTCAAGGTATACATTTTTAATAAATCATCAATTTCCAAAGTATTTTACCATGTTCACATTTTATCATTTGTGGAGAATTGTCAAAGTTCAAATTCCCTCTTTCCCATGAGTAAAATATTCTGTCAATGATAGAGTAAAGTAATTGAAAGTCGTTCAATGAGTTCTTTAAATCCTGTAGCGAAAAATAACCACTAAACAAATTTGAGTTATAGTTTGTTAAAACATAACCATTCTTCTCCATTGTATATGTATTTTCTTTCTTTTCATTTTTTTCATCTTGATAAAAGTTCTCAATTTTTATCTCATTTGAATTTTCACTTACCACCACTCACCAATGTTGGACCTTCAATTAGACTTTTATCACTTAAGGTCTATTTTCCCTTAGTCTTTTCACAAAAATTATCTTCACTCCCTATATCCCCTCACAATGATTTTGAATGCTTAATTCGTCAGAATACAACTCTTTAGGATGTCATGTTGTATCCGATTATTCTAAATTCATGGACTCTAGGAAACATTACCAATATCATCACAACTCTCACTAAATGTATCATCTCTAGTTTTGACACCGTTTTTTTGATAAAACAGGGACGAAAATTGGAGTCGCCACCAATCTTTTTAATGAGGTGTGATCGAGACACCTCGAATAGTGATTGTTTTTAATAAATAATTTGATTTTATTAAAACAACAATTTTGGTCCACAAAATTTAGAAAAACGGGTTCGGGAGTCAATTACGCATGAGGAAGGATTAGCACCCTCGATACGCCCAAAATTGGTACCTAGTTGATTACTTAATGTCTTAGTATCAAAGATTGAAAATTTTAAAGAGATTTAAAATACGATCCTTTATTGAAATGTTGAAAATTTTTAGGAAAATGACATATTTCACGTTAATCGAAAAAGAGAATTATATCCAGTAAGTTAGGACACAATGTCTTGAATTCCCGATGTGCGAATGAATGCCAAAAAATTACTTATTTAAAAGATATTTAGCTATCTTGGATTTAAAAAAAGGATCATGCCCAGTAAGTTAGGACACGATCTTTTCTTAATTCTCGAGATCATTTACAACTTGAGAAAAAAAGGATCATGCCCAGTAAGTTAGGACACGATCTCTTCTTAATTCCTGATATCGTTTAAAACTTGAGTTTGAAAAGATTTGTATATTTCGATTTATTGTGAAAATCGAAACCCAGTAAGTTAGGGTACGACCTTCTCGAATCTAAATACAAGATTTTGCTTTTTCAAAAGTCGAAAATTATGCGTCGAGATAAATTAATCTAACACGAAATAGTAGAAATGAAACACAGTGTTAATATGCGTAACAAAATGAATACAATGATGTAAGCATAAATAATACGAGCAATAGCAACGAAAATAAGATAAATAAAAAGGACAAATCAATACATACAAATAAATATATAAGCAAATAAAGTTAAAGCATTCTTTTAAAATAATAACAAAAATGTAAATAAATAAAGAAAATGAATAAAATATAAAAATAAAAAAATGTAAAAAGATGTATATATTTGTATATATATATGCATATAAAAATTATAAAATAATATATATACGTATGTATACATATATTTGTAAAAATAAAAAATATGAATATAGATATATGTAGATATGTATATAAGTTATAAAATGTAAATATATATATAATTAAATTATGAAAATATGTACGTGTATAAATATATATTATAGAAATGTATATATATATATAACAAAATTTGAGATTAAAAAGATAAAAATGAGTAAATAATAATAATAATAATAGTATCAAATTTATTAATTTTAATGAGAAAATAACCAAAATTACAAAGAAAATGGCTAAATTGAATTAAAAACAAAATTCGGGGTCAAATCGCAAAGCAATTAAAGGGGAGGGACTTTTCTGAATGCGCACATAACATGGAGGGACTAAAAGGGAAATTTTTCCTTCTCCTCCAAAACGGTGTCGTTCTAGAGAGGACCAAATTATAAATCAAAATAAATTACTAGGTGAATTAAAAAAAAGGCACTTGATTATAAAGTTATTTAAAAGCGGAAGGGCTGAAAGCGCAATTAGCCCCTCCGCATAGAAAACACGCGGATCTCCTGGTCGGGTCGGGTTACACGCGGGTTGTCCCCCTAAACGGCGTAGTTTTGGCGCCTGGAGCTATGGCCCAAAACGGCACCGTTTTATGTGCCTTTATAAATCAATTTTTTTTTAAAACTTCATTTTCTGCTTTCCCCTTAAAAAAAACTAAACTTTCTCTCAAAAATCCCTCCCCTCTAGTCCATAGCTCCGACCGATGGCCACCGTGCTGGACTCCGGTCGCCGGCGTTAGCTCCGCCGCGCACGGTGGCCGATAAAGGCAAAAAGGCTTATTTTCTAGATCTCGACCCCTCTAAACCCAAATTCGGCCTCAAAATACCAAAAAATAAAAGAAAAAGGATCCTCAGTCCTTTCAACGACTGATTCGGACGCCGGAGGAGCCTTCGACGACAAGGACGTAGCGCAGCTCCGGTGGGTTCCTCTTTTCTTTTTTACTATTTATTATTTGTTTATTATATAGAAAAAAAAGTGAAATAAAATATAAAAAAAACGAACAGGAGGAGTAAAAAAATCGAATCTAGAAATCAACCTTTCAAAAATCATTTTTTATTTTTATTTTATTTCTCAATCTCTTCCGAAAAGGCCGAACCCCTTTTATTTTTACAATAATCGGTTTTATAGCCGAAAAAAGAAAAAGAAATGAATCTCTTCCCCTGATTTTGTGGTCTGTTTCTATCTTTTCCTTGGTTGCGTGTTTGCAGGTGCAAGTGGCGACGTGACCGTGGCGGTGGCAAGTGGGCAACTGAGCAGCGACCGACGTGACAGTGGCGACTGGTCAGGGCAAGTTGGCGGCAGAAGGCTGTGGCTCCAGGCTAGGGTTTTAGTTTTCTGAAACCCTAGTTTGACTATTGGGAATTTAGGTATTGGGCTTGTTGGGCTTGGTTTTGTTTGGGCTGGATATTGAGCTCGGGTTGTAATGGTTTTTTGGGTCTAGTGGGCTGCTTGGGTTATTTTTGGGTCTGTTATTGGGCTGGGCAAAATTGGGCTTGTACAGTTGCCCCTCTTTGCTCATTGTCGTGTAACAAGAACAGAGCAAAGACCAAGAAAGACTAATTTTTCCCGGCCTCGCCGATTCTTGACATGTTCTGGTGCTTCTCTTCTTCAAGTAGCTTCATTCCAGTCCACTGCGTCTTGTCGCTTCGATCTACTCCACTGCACTTTAGAGAGATGACTTGTAATTTCAATCACTCTGCTGCAACTTTAAGGGGACGAGATTTTTGGTTTTAGTCTGCTCTACTGTGTCTCGTTGCTTCAATCCACTCTACTGCACTTTAGGGAGATCTGACTTGTAGCTTCAATCTTTTTCGCAGCACTTCAGAAGGACGAGGTTTTGGTTTTAGTCTGCTCCACTGCAATGTCAGAGAGATAAGACTTGTTGCTTCAACCTGCTCCATTGCGACCTCAGGGATATAAGGTTTGATATGATAAGATTTAATCCGACCCTTTGCGACTTCAAAGGTGTAGGATTCATCATTTTAATTTGCTCCACTGCAACTTCAAGGAGATAGGATTAGTAGCTTCAGTCTGCTACTACTGCTCAGGGAGATAGGACTAGTGGCTTAAATCTGCTTCCCTACTACCTTGGGAAGATAAGATTCGCCGTCTTCAGTCTTAATGCCAGGGAGATAAGATTCGCTGCCTTTAGCTTTAATCTGCTCCGCTACAATGCCAAAGAAGACTAGCTGTCTTCAGTCTTAACGCCAGGAAGATAAGATCTGCTGCCTTCAGCTTTAATCTGCTCCACTATAATGCCAAAGAAGTAAGATTCGTTGTCGTAGCTTCAATCTATTTAACTGCAATGTCGGGGAAACGAGATTCGCCGTCGTAGCTTCAATCTGTTCCACTACACCGCCAGGGAAGTTTTGTGGCTTCAATCTTTTTAATTGCAATGTCGGGGAAGCAAGATTCGCCATTGTAGCTTCAATCTGTTCCACTGCACCGCCAGGGAAGTAAGATTCACCGTTGTGGCTTCAATCTTTTTAATTGCAATGTCGGGGAAGCAAGATTCGTTGTTGTAGCTTCAATTTGTTCCACTGTACCGCCAGGGAAGTAAGATTCGCCGTTGTGGCTTCAATATTTTTAATTGCAATGTCGAGGAAACAAGATTCATCGTCGTAGCTTCAATCTGTTCCATTACACCGCCAAGAAAGTAAGATTCACCGTTGTGGCTTCAATCTTTTTAATTACAATGTTGGGGAAGCAAGATTCGTCGTTGTAGCTTCAATCTGTTCCACTGTACCGCTAGGGAAGTAAGATTCGCCGTTGTGGCTTCAATATTTTTAATTGCAATGTCGGGGTAGCAAGATTCGTCGTTGTAGCTTCAATCTGTTCCACTGCACCGCTAGGGAAGTAAGATTTGCCGTTGTGGCTTCAATCTTTTTAATTGCAATATCGGGGAAGCAAGATTCGCCATTGTAGCTTCAATCTGTTCCAGTACACTGCCAGGGAAGTAAGATTCGTTGTTGTGGCTTCAAATTTATTAATTACAATGTCGGGGAAGCAAGATTCACCGTTGTAGCTTCAATCTGTTCTGCTGCACCACCAGGGAAGTAAGATTCGCCGTTGTGGCTTCAATCTTTTTAACTGCAACCTTAGGGGTATGAGTAACTCCATTGATCTGCTCTCTGGGGAACATGACCTGTAAAGTCCATTTTATGAATCTATTTATGCCTAGTGTTTAGGATGTCATGATTAGAATGAATCAAATGCTCCTAACTAGATGTGTATGTATGATATTTGTAGAATGTCATGAGAATAATCCTTTTTTAATGCTTAGGTTGTCATTACTCACTGTTCATCAAAGTTTTATCACTAATGTCTTTTTGTTCAGCCGGTATCTTTGATAGAAAAACCAAAGAAATAGTCGCAATTTAGACTAGTCTTTCTCCAATGCTTCTAACCCTAAGTTGGTTAGTTCTAAACAATAGCCCTGTTGCAGGTCTTTGTACTATTTAGAAGCTTTCAGAGTAATATGTAAAACTTCTTTTTCTTGAATATTATCAGTCCAGTAATCGTTATTTCAATGAAAAACACTTGAAAAAGATTATCAAAATGGAAAAGATGAAATTTTGTTGAGAGCAAAGCTCGAAATGAATGAATCAATCAAGATAGCAAATTTTGCTAGAATACAAAATGAGAATAAATTAATCAAGATGGCGTATTTTGTCAAAAAATATAAAAAAATGAATAAAATAGAAATAGGTGCCCCAGATATCGTAGCATGAGCTTCTCTGCCCCAAACTTCTTGAGGACCTTTTTGAACTTGATATGTGTTTAAAAATCCTAGAACACTTTGTTGATGCCCCAAGATGTAAAATCTCTCCTTATTAATTCGGAGAGGACAAGACTACCGCATGCCCCACATTCGATCAAAATTTAAACTGCCCATTCCTGGGTTTTCAATTCAAAAATCCTTTGGTCTCAAGGCGCCATTTGCAGGTTTTCACATTGGCCTCTCCTTTTTCTTTTCTTTTTTCTTTTCGTTTCTTTTTTTTCAAGTGAAGTATTTACTGCTTGAATCAGAATTCTCAAGATTAGGCAGATTCTTGTCATCCATCTTGATCAATATCGACGCTTTTTCAGATTTGACCTTCCACATAAGGTCCTTTTCAGTTTGACATCCACTTTCTTCTGAAGTCCTTTTGTATGGGAAGGATCTTCTTCGATATCAGGTCCCCCTCATGGAATTCTCTAGGGCGAACCTTTTTGGTGAGCTCGCATCATTCAGTTTTGGTACATTTGACCATGACGGACAGCTTTCAACATTTTCTCTTCAATCAAATTTAACTGATCATATCGGGCCTGGATCCATTCTGCTTCATCCAACTTCGACTCTGACAAGGCTCGAGGGGAAGGAATATCAACTTCGATTGTAAAACTGCCTTTATTCCATATACCAATCAGAAATGAGTTGCCCCGATAGAGGTTTTTTTGTTTTGTTTTATTGTTTTTTTTGTTTTTGTTTTTTTTGTTTTTTTTTCCACTGAACCGTTCATTTTGGGGGAAAATGGTGTTAATCTTAAACAAACTGCAAACTTTTGTGATCGTGCTGTTGTTCAAACTAGTGCATTGTCAGATATGATCCTTTTTGGCATTCCATACCGACGTATGATTTTTTTCAAGAATTTGCTGACTGTTGACTTTGTGACGTTAGCATATGAAGCAACTTCCACCCACCTAGTGAAGTAATCGATGACCACAAAGATGACTCGATGACCGCCAGAAGCTTTTAGTGAGGTTGGCCCAATGACATCCATGCCCCTCATAAAGAAAGTCTATGGAATAGCCATAACATGAAGAGATGAAGGAGGCACATGAATCTTGTCTCCATAAATTTGGCACTTGTGACATTTCTTGGTATAACTGATGCAATCCTCTCTCATGGTGGACCACCAGTACCCGAATCTCATGATTTGCTTGGTCATTGCAAAACCATTAGCATGTGTTCCTCACACACCTTTATGGACCTCTTCCAGGATTTTTTTTAACCCCAACAGTATCCACACGTCTTAGTAGCTCAGGCATATCTTGATCATACGAAAACATCTTTGAACTCTTGGAGTAACTCAATGACGTCTCGCTTTGTCTTTGCAGTGATACATGCTTCGATCTTCACCTCCTAAGCTCACAATTTCCACTGATTTTTTTGTAAGATAGGATCTGTTTCTCGACTTATTCTACCATCCTTAACAAATCAGGAGATAAACCACAGTCTTGGTCGTCTTCAAAGTCCCGAGGTTCCTCTGGACACATATCTTGCTCAAAAGGAGATTTTGAGTCAATAGCAGTGTCGCTCATATAATTGATATCTAGAGACCTGTTCTAGGGACGAAGGAAGACTCAAAGAGCTAATGAATCAAAGGATAATTATCTGTATGGTATAAGTAAAAATGAAATGGAAGGACCAAGAGCATGTTTGCCAAAACAGAAGACATAGATGCATTTCATTGAAATAAAAAATAGTGGATATGTGCCTTTTTCACAAAAGAATTTTCTATTGCTCCCAGGCTTAGAGCAATAAGAGTGTTCTGAATATTACTCTGAAATGGTCCTAAAACACAAGAATCTCCTCCGCACTCCAGTTGTTTAGAATGCCTCTAGGGATGTAGAAACAAATTC
Source organism: Gossypium hirsutum (assembly GCF_007990345.1). NCBI lineage: Eukaryota > Viridiplantae > Streptophyta > Magnoliopsida > Malvales > Malvaceae > Gossypium > Gossypium hirsutum. The sequence goes on along the minus strand of NC_053442.1, from coordinate 12,431,446 downwards.
CTGATAGGCTTTTTTTAGTTCCTTCTTCAAAGGCACAAACATCTTTACCTTTCGAATCATCGATATATTCAAAGAATTCCAATTTTTTATCATCCGTCTGGCTTTGCACTAAATTTCTAAACTCGATGTACTTTTGGATTTTAGGAAATTTTTTATATGCAACGAAATGTAATGTTGATGCATGAATACAAAAAGAGGCGTTGATCTTGATTCAATTCTATTAGAACAACTTTTCTAGAAAACAAATCTCTTTATATAAAATGGATATTTACATATACGACCTTGTCCTAAGACTCGAAGTAAAGACATCGATCATTTTCCTTAAATCCATATGTTAAGATTGAATCTTGAAAACTCTTCAAAGGGGCACCTCATCTATATCTTTTTTGCTTGATCCGAGCTGCGACCCATTGTTCACTCATTCTCGTGATGCTCATTGGTCTCTTTAAGAAAGTTGACATTAGCGACTCTCGAATAGTTTTCATCAGCTTGAGTCTTCGGGCAACGAGGCAAAGTCGTGTACTCATTCACCAGACTATCACCCTTCCCTCATTACGTTTTTCTAGACCATATTCAGACAACTGCATTGTCTCCCACTTTATCAAGAAATTCGTTTTCCATTACAAGCTCTTTATCTAGCAACTGAACGTGAATTAGGACCTCTTTTTTATGATGAAAATGCAATGCAGTCATAACCAAAACAAAAGAAAATAGGTTAGTACAAAACAAAAGCAAGCAAGAAATAAATAAATAGAGCACCTATTCGGGTGACCTCTAGGGATTTAGCGTAGTTCTGCCTAGGTTAGGCTCTTAGGGCTCACTATATGTGGTTTGGTTCTAAAGTAAAGATATCCGAACCAGCAGATTCCTCGATCCTCACCCATCATAGGCTCATATAGACCGAGTTCAGTTCAGGGGAATACATTTTTCTATGGCCATGCGGAGATGAAAATCTCACGAAGATATAGGTTCGGATGTATCCCGGAAGCGATTCACTATCCCATGCGGGGGTGAAAACCTCACGAAGGTGTAGTTTCTTACTCTCACTTAAAAGGGTGTGGCCAACGGTCTTGCAATGCAATGTGCAGAAAGATACCAAAACCTAAACTAACACAGCAATTATAAACCATAATGAGGAATATCATAATAGAGACGGATGAAATGCAACGAAAGGATCGTATATTAAAATCAAGTTTTCAATTTTTTACAAAAAGACAAAAAATAATCAACTCGTGCCTTAACTCTCTTATTTTGTCCCCAGTGGAGTCGCCAAGCTGTTGACACCATTTTTTTGATAAAATAGGGTTGACTTGGATTTTAAAAATGAAAATGAAAATGGGAGTCGCCACCGATCTTTTTAATGAGGTGTGATCGAGACACCTCGAATAGTGGTTGTTTTTAATAAATAATTTGATTTTATTAAAACAATAATTTTGGTCCACAAAATTCAGAAAAACGGCTTCGGGAGTCGGTTACGCACGAGGAAGGATTAGCACCCTCGATACTCCCAAAATTGGTACCTAGTTGATTACTTAATGTCTTAGTATCGAAGATTGAAAACTTTAAAGAGATTTAAAATACGATCCTTTATTGAAATGTTGAAAATTTTCGGGAAAATGACATAGTTCACGCTAATCGAAAAAGAGAATTATATTTAGTAAGTTAGGACACAATGTCTTGAATTCCCGATGTGCGAATGAATGCCAAAAAATTACTTATTTAAAAGATATTTAACTATCTTGGATTTAAAAAAAAGGATCATGCCCAGTAAGTTAGGACACGATCTTTTCTTAATTCCCGAGATCATTTAAAACTTGAGAAAAAAATGATCATGCCCAGTAAGTTAGGACACGATCTCTTCTTAATTCCCGATATCGTTTAAAACTTGAGTTTGAAAATATTTGTATATTTCGATTTATTGTGAAAATTGAAACCCAGTAAGTTAGGGTACGACCTTCTCGAATCTAAATACAAGATTTTGCTTTTTCAAAAGTCGAAATTTATGCTTCGAGATAAATTAATCTAACACAAAATAGTAGAAGTGAAACACAGTGTTAATATGCGTAACAAAATGAATACGATGATGTAAGCATAAATAATACGAGCAATAGCAACGAAAATAAGATGCCAGTAATGCCTGTTCTTTTTTTTTCTCTTAGCCTTTGTTTGGCAAGTTGCTATAAGTTTTCGATGAGATCCTTAATACTGTCCTAGAAAAATTCATGAGTGATTCAAGAAAAAAAAATTCTAACAATTGAAAAGATCAAATAAGTCTTACACTATGAACGAATCCTCAATTTAAATATTGAAATTCTTGGATAGCCCTGATAAATCTGGATCATCCCATTTCCTCATTTTGACCCTTTTCGCCGAAGAACCCTATTTAGATTAGAGTCCGCCACAATATATAATTGTTGGTATGAAAGAATTTTTTTGTAATGAAAAACTCAACTCTTATTACAAGTGAATTTCTGAAAATTCTTTTTGATTTCTAGAAATTCTAGAAATCACTTTATTTCTTGGTGTCAAAAACAAAACAAAATAGGATATGTGGTATAAAAACGGGAAAAAGGACAAATCAATAGCATACAAAATAAATATATAAGCAAATAAAGTTAAAGCATTCTTTTAAAATAATAACAAAAATGTAAATAAATAAACAAAAATGAATAAAATATAAAAATATAAAAATGTAAAAAGATGTATATATTTGTATATATATATGCATATAAAAATTATAAAATAATATATATATAAGTATGTATACATATATTTGTAAAAATAAAAAATATAAATATAGATATATGTAGATATGTATATAAGTTATAAAATGTAAAAATATATATAAGTATGTATATATATAAGTAAATTATGAAAATATGTACGTGTATAAATATATATTATAGAAATATATATATATATATATATAACAAAATTTGAGATTAAAAAGATAATAATAATAGTATCAAATTTATTAATTTTAATGAGAAAATAACCAAAATAACAAAGAAAATGGCTAAATTGAATTAAAAACAAAATTCGGGATCAAATCGCAAATCAATTAAAGGGGAGGGACTTTTCTGAACGCGTGCATAACATGGAGGGACTAAAAGGGAAATTTTCTTTTCTCCTCCAAAACAGTGTCGTTCTAGAGAGGACCAAATTGTAAATCAAAATAAATTATTGGGCGAATTAAAAAAAAGCACTTGATTATAAAGTTATTTAAAAGCGGAAAGGCTAAAAGCGCAATTAGCTCCTCCGCATAGAAAACACGCGAATCTCCTGGTCGGGTCGGGTCACACGCGGGTTGTCCCCCAAAACGACGTAGTTTTGGCGCCTGAAGCTATGGCCCAAAACGGCACCGTTTTATGTGCCTTTATAAATCAATTTTTTTAAAACTTCATTTTCTACTTGCCCTTAAAAAACTAAACTTTCTCTAAAAAACCCCTCCCCTCTAGTCCATAGCTCCGACAGATGGCCACCGTGCCGAACTTCGGTCGCCGCATTAGCGCTGCCGCGCACGGTGGTCTATGAAGGCAAAAAGGCGTATTTTCTAGATCTCTACCCCCTAAACCCAAATCCGGCCTCAAAACACCAAAAAACAAAAGAAAAAGGATCCTCAGTCCTCTCAACGACCGATTTGGACGTCGGAGGAGCCTTCGACAACAAGGGCACAACGCGACTCCGGTGGGTTCCTCTTTTCTTTTTTACTATTTATTATTTATTTGTTATGTAGAAAAAAAGTGAAATAAAATATAAAAAACGAACAGGAGGAGTAAAATAATCGAATCTAGAAATCAACCTTTCAAAAATCGTTTTCTGTTTTTTTTTATTGCTCAATCTCTTCTGAAAAGGCCGAACCCCTTTTGTTTTTACAATAATCGGCTTTATAGCTGAAAAAAAGAAAAAGAAATGAATCCCTTCCCCCGATTTTGTGGTCTGTTTCTGTCTTTTCCTTGGTTGCGTGTTTGCAGGTGCAAGTGGCGACGTGACCGTGGCGGTGGCAAGTGGGCAGATGAGCAGCGACCGACGTGACAGTGGCGGCTGGTCAAGGCAAGTTGGGGACAGAAGGCTACGGCTCTGAAACCCTAGTTTGACTATTGGGAATTTGGGTATTGGGCTTGTTGGGCCTAGTTTTGTTTGGGCTGGAGATTGGGCTCGGGTTGTAATGGTTATTTGTGCCTAGTGGGCTGCTTGGGATTATTTTTGGGTCTGTTATTGGGCTGGGCAAAATTGGGCTTGTACATCTAGCATCTATTTCAACACCAAATTTAGAACAAAGTGTGATGCTAGATCTAGACTCAACAATAGGCACAATGTCACGCTTATGTTCTTTTTTGGGCGACCATTTAATTGGGCATTGGAAAGTTTAGTGACCTTTTCGACTATAGCACCAACATTCAATTTCTTGAATTCTAGTTGTTTATGAAGAATAGGTACCTTGAGTAAGTCTTTGGGGGGTTTTGTTTGTTCGCACTTTTGATAATAATATGGAGGAATATAGTCTTCCTCGAACTTATCAAAACCATAATAAACTTTTTTTCCCCTAAGTTGAGAAATCTTAGAAGTGGATGAATGTTTAGAGCTCATCTTCTAGCCCTTGAAGAGTTGTTCAAGCCTTTCTATCACTATTCTTTAATCAAGTTCGCCGTTTAACTTATTGTGGCCTATTTATTTTCCGTAAATTTAAAATTTTGTTCTTGGACCATTCTTTTGTTGAAGGTCTCCACTTGATCTTTAACTTCTATAATTTGGCCTTTAAAATAATCAATATAGTTTCCCACTACCTTTTGATATTAAGGATTTTGTTCTCCTTTATCCTTTGGATTTTGTTTCCTTTTGTTCCTTTCACCCTTACCTCTTGTATGTATTGTTAAACCTACAAAATAAAATAAACAATGATTGTAAAACTCACCTTTAACACTCATTAGACATTTTCGAAAAAAAATTTCACTTGAGCTTTTTTTTCCTTTAAATATAAAATTCAACTCTTGTAATATTTTTAAAAATTTTTTTTAGCAAAACAATTCAAATTAAAGTAAGTGGTGTGTTGGAAGCAAAATCCACCTAATACAACCTAAGAGGCCAATGAAAAGACGAGGCAATTTGTAGCCTAAGTCGCACGGAAATAGGATTATAGGGTCAAAGATTGACTCGAGGATCGTGATGGGGGACCAAGCCAGACATAACCAGGTCCATGTGAAGGGTGATAGTTGTTTCATGCATATAAAGGGGCACCCCTTTGAGGCCACACCTCAGGGAATAATCGAAGCAAACTCATAAGTCTTATGAAGCTATAGTAACTATTCGAGTATCTTAAGTTGAAATGTCGACACTAACCTAGTACATGTATGGAATAGAAATTATTTCAATGTTAAATGAGAAGCTATTATTAAGAAATAATGGTAATTGTGGCATTTGGTACCCGTGCCCGGTGATCGGGTCAGGTATAGGGTGTTACATTCTGCTTGTAAGGATAGTATTTATTGTTACATTGTTAGCAACACATATTTTCTTCCTCAAATAAAGTTAACAAATTTTGAACAAAATATTTGGGCATATAATAGGAATGTTATCACATTAATAACATAAGTTATCTCTGCCTTTTGAAGGGTTATGTTGAGAACTCCCATTGTTCTCTTATTTATTATTGTGTTTCCACTTTAAGTGATTATTATTATGCCACTTATATTATATCCTTCATTTTTTTATGCTTGCATTCACTTTGGGGAATGCAACAAATCTAGTAGGATAACTTCTAAATGTCCCGATATATATATTTTAAAGAGAACCAATATCACAAAAAATTATCTTTTAGCTGACAATCAATATATATTTAAACAAAAAATATTTTATAAGAAAAGAATATGTACTCAAATACAAAGCAACATTGTATTAATATATTTTTACCAAACCCCAAGTTTTTTTGAAATATTAAAAAAAGAAAAGAATATTATTATACGATTTTTTATAAACAATCATTTGAAAATAATATACTTCAAAGGTTCATTAATAAACCTAATGAACCCATCAATATTTAATAATATAATTTAATATTAAATTATATTTGAAAAAAACAAATAATAATCATACATCAAATTAAAAAAAAAATGTGGAAGCTCCTGACCAATCAAAATTTTGCTCCATAAATTCAAGATCAAAAACTAAAATTTGATCAATGCTAAGATAATAGCTTTTAGAATCAGAAATAAAACAAACTAATCAAATAAATTATAATTAATCATAGATAAAAATAATAATCTCAATATGAAACATTAATAAAAAAAACTTCCCGCAAATCTTTGCACAACCTCAAGATATTTTTTGACAATTTTGGCCTTCTTTACTTCTATGTAGCAAGAAATTGTTTGAATTTTTAAATATCTTGGCATGTAATAGTAAAAGTCTTTAAGGGAAAGATTTTTCTTAGAGGGGTTACCAAATAAAAATAAAGAAAATAGGAGCGGATGAAAATCAAGTATCGTGCTAACAATATGTTATTAAATAAATAATAAAGAAAGTAAATGTACAAAGAAAATGAGAGGAAATTTACAATGCTTCTCCAATGTTTATATTTATAGAAATAAAAAAATATAAATGAAATAAAACTCTACTTATCTTCATCTTCATATTTATAACAATTTTTTATTTTTAACTTAATCACTATTAATTTGTTCCTTTTTAAGTAATGACCCATTTCTTTTTGGCCCAAGATAAAAAAATAGTCATAGGGAGTCGAATTTGAGGATTTGCTCCATTATTTTAATGTCATGAGGTAATGTTGAAAAATCCACTTTTTCATATTTCTTCGAAGAATAAGGATTCCTCCACCTCTCATTGTTTAAAAGATAGTGCATAAGTGTAAGTAGCACTCTGTTGCCAAAATGTGTAATGTAAGTAGAACTTTTAGGTAACCACCATTACACCTATTATCTATGTTGGGACATTTTCAAATATTTATAGTGTTCCAATAACTATAAATGAATGGGTGTAATTAATCAAAAGTTATATTATTTGATTTTTTGAAAAAGAATTATAACTATTTAAATAATATTATTTGAATAGTTATAATATTAAATGAATAATTATGTGCTTATTTTAAAGACATTATTATTTAGAAAGATACCTATTGGTGAAAGATGTCTTTATGAAGAGACATGAAAATTCCTATAAATAGAAATGAGATTTCATTTGGAAAACACACCAACAAATTCTAATATTTTTTCTTTCCTTCCTTCATTTTCTAATATTATTAGATTATTTTATAAAGTATTACTGCAGAACTCCTTTATAGAAATTGAGTTTCTTGTCATATATTGCTCAATGTGTAGTTGGCTATTCTCGTCAGTGCAAAACGCAAATAGTCATTGGCTTCATTGTGTCCTTGAGGTTAATTTGCTTGGAACTCATTTGTACACCGAAAATAGGTGGGGGCGAATATAACCTTAAAGATAGTGACTTGATACACGCTTTGGAGCCTTGTCTTATTTATTTTTTTTCTGTTTGAGTTCCGTTCGTGTGTTCGAGATTTTCTTCACCGGAGATTTGTACTAACAATCTTAAGGTTATATCTCATGATGATCACCACAACACATGAAAGTGGAACACTGAGCGAGTTGGCTTCCAACTTTGTCAAACTTGATCAGTTTGATGGTCGCAATTTTTGACGATGGTAGAAAAAGATGCACTTCTTATTATCGACTTTGAAGATTGCTTATGTTTTGGATACTCCAAGACCTAAAGAGAATGAAAACAGATCTGTTGCTGCAGCTTGAGAAAGACAAAAATGGGACAATGCTGACTACATGTGCATGGGCCACATATTGAATGGTTTATTTGATGGTTTGTTCGACACCTACCAAAACAAGGTCACCGCTAAAGAATTATAGGACAAATTGGAGACAAGATACATGATCGAAGATGTTACAAGTAAGAAATTTCTTGTCAGTCGTTTCAATAATTATCAAATAGTTGATGGTCGTTCTGTTATGGAACAATTCCGTGATATTGAAAAGATGCTAAATCAATTCAAGCAATATGATATGAAAATGGATGAAATGATTGTTGTATCCTCCAAAATAGACAAACTTCCTCCATCTTAGAAAGACTTTAAAAGAAGTCTAAAACATAATAAAGAGGAAATATCTTTTGAGGCTTTGGAAAATCATCTTCGTATTGAAGAAGAATATCGAAAACAAGACCAGAACCTAAATTCTGAAAATACCAAAGTGCATATTGTAGGGCCCAAATTTTGCCCGGAGCTCAAACACAAATAAACCAAAAATAAAATAAAAACCAATAGTAGTCCTTTTTTTAATTGTTTAGTATCACAAAACCCAATACAATATAAACCTAACCCATTACCTAATTGCATTACCCTACCCCAGGCCCAAATTACAAACCCATTGCAGCCCAAAATCAAAACCCAACACCTAGCCTAACAGAGACCAAAATCGAAAAACCCTAGCAGTTAAGGTAAGCCTCCAGCGCCGCAACAGAGCCAGGCTTCCCCCCTCGCGCGTGTTGCACCCGAGCGCGTGTAGTGCCTCCGAGCCGAGCCACGCCACCACTAGGGACCATGCCGTACGCACGCCCGCACGCATCCGTACCTGCAAAAACGCACAAAAAAAGCAACAAAAAGGATAGCAATAAAAAAGAAGAAAAAAGAAAAAAGATGTATTTTTTGATTCGACCATATAAGGCCATTTTTTAGCGTTTGGAAGGGGCATATATTGAAATAGAGGGAAAAAAGGCAGAGAGGGGAGAGGCATATTGTAAAAACAAAAAAAAGAAGATCAATACACTGAAAATCAAAGTGTTTTTGAAGGTGATTTGAGTTTTTCCTATTTTTTGATTCTTTTCCTTGTTTGTTTACTGTTTGAGAAGAGAAAAGCAAATAACGAGAGAGAGTTTACCTTCATTTCAGTGCCATTGAATCCCTGTCCGCTTCGTCGCGATCGGAGCATGGACGGGGACTGAGGGTCTTTGAAAGGGACAGTGAGACCGAGCGGCGCAGAGGGTTTTGTTCTTTTTTCTTTTGGTTTTCTTTTCGATTAGGGGGAATGTCAGATAGCTTAGGGTTTGGTGTTTTAGACGGTGAATGGAACGTCGTCGTTTGAGCCTAGGGCCATGGCTTCGAAATGGCGTCGTTTGCATGCATAGATTCACGCAGTGACTTGATCCGAGGGAGGGATCCGCGCGTTTTGCCTTTATGATTATTTATGCAGCAGGTCCTCCTTTATTTTGCATTATTTCAATCTGATTTATTTCGATATTTTTAATTTATATCATATATTTTATTCTATATTCATTTTAGTCCAAAATCAGACGATGACGTTCTTGTTATCTGGATTTGAATTCTGTAACTTATGCGTTTAATTATTGTGTTAGTCCTCATGCTTTCGATTGCTTGCGAGTTTAGTCCTCCAAGTGCTGGGTCTTCGATTTAATTATTATTATTTTTTCTTTTCTTATTTCTTATCCATCATAACGTTTTGTTTAATTTTATAAACATTAAATGTTTTGTTGATTTATAACAAATTTTAAATATTAGGATTAACATTGTTTTCAAACTTTTTTGTATTATTATAATTTTAGGATACAACATACTGTTATTTAAAGTTATTATTAACCTATTTTGAGTCTATCAACATTATTTTAAAACTTGTTTTTATCAAATTATCTATTATTATATGTTTCATCATCTTTTAATATATATAGACATTTTATACTGATTTGATAAGCTTTGTATATATTTTAATAATTTATTTTGTGTTATAACTTTTTTCGTATAGCATTTTTAAAGGCCATTATAAGTGTTATTAAATTATTTTAATGTATATATATTTGTTTTGATTTGATTATAAATTTCAAGTATTTTTATATCTATATATATATATTAAGCCGATTCCATTTATATAATTTGCTTCTTTCAAAACCTATTTAGGTGATTACGTATTTTCAATTATATATGTATTGAGACTTTTACATGGTCATTTTATATGCATTATTTTGGGTAAATTAATAAATATATTATTTGTTTCAAATTTATTTCAAATACTATTATCCAATGTTGCATTATATTGTTTCACGTCCATTTAGAGTTCATGTGTAAATATTTTAGCTTATAAATGATGTTATTAATAAGTGTTGTGATATTTAATTCATTTGATATTTGGCAATTGGGATTGATATTTGCACAACATGATAAGAAAATTATTGTAGCCATTTTCATTTGAATTCATCCGATGTTTATTATCCCTTAGATTTAGATCACAAATTGTATCTTTTACATGATATGTTGCTATTCAATCATGTTTCATGGGTAAGTACCGTATTCTTTTATAAAGCACTACAATCCTTTTATTTCGTAAAGTTTAAAAAAGACTGGGTGTTCATAATCCTCGAGAGAGTTGAGCCCTAACGTATTGGGTTCCAATTTTCCTCGTCGAATCTAAATAATCGAAAATTTTCAAACATACAAATTTCAAATAAAAACATTCTCTGGGATTCAACACGTCGTGTCCTAACGCATTGGATATAACATGTTATTTTCTCGAGATGTGGGTTTTAAAAATAAAGGCAATGTTCGATATTTAGGAATTTTGAAATCGAACCCTAACTTACTGGGTTTTGATTTTCTCATTTGACCCAGGTAATCGGATATCCTCCTCAAAATGCATAGTTTTTAAAAGTCAAATTTAACTTCAAAATAAAAGGATTGTATTTTAAAATCTTTTCAAAATCTCGACATTAAGACATTAGGCAATCAATTCGGTACCAATTGTGGGCGTCACGAGGGTGCTAACCCTTCCTCGTGCGTAACCGACTCTCGAACCTATTTTCTCAAAACTCGTAGACCTAAAATTATTTTCAAGGTGATCCGATCGCACCATAATAAAAGGTCGGTGGCGACTCCCATTTTTATTTCCAAAATCGATACCCATTTTTCAAATTTCAAAAAAATGGTTTCGACACATATTACAGAGGAAATACAGACTATTAAACCATTCAAGAGAAAGTTAAAACAGACTGATAGAGCACCTAAGTTCAAAAAGAAAAAAAAGGGCTCATGCTATCATTGTAGAAAGCCGGGACATTTCAAGAATGAATGTCGATTTTTAAAGAAGAAATCATCTTCTAAGGCTAATAATAACAAAAAGTTCGTTGCAATGATATCTGAAATTAATATGGCACAATATGATAATACATGGTGGATTGATACTGGAGCAACCAAACATGTGTACAAAGACAAAAGCATGTTCACAAAGTTCACACAATGTGAAAGTGACAATGTCCTATACATGGGAAATTTTTCCACCACAACAGTCAAAAGCAAAAGGCCTATTGAACTAGAATTCACTTTTGAAAAGGTTTTAACCTTAAATAATGTATATTATGTACCAAAAGTTAGGAAGAATTTAGTGTATGGAAGTCTGTAGAATAAGTTTGGTTTCAAACTTGTTTTTGAGGCAGATAAATTTATTTTGTCTAAGGGAGGAATTTTCGTGGGGAAATGGTATATGTATGAAAGTATGAGAGTATGTTCAAACTCAATATTATTAATAAGAATAAAAATACTATTTCTGTTATATGGTTGAATCTTTTTGTTTGTGGCATTATAGATTAGGTCGTTTGAATTATAGAAAATTGAATGACATGTATAAGTTAGATTTAATTCCTATTTTCAATAATAATATTGAAAATTGCAATACATGTATGTTGACTAAAATTACAAGAAACCCTTTCCCTAAGGTTAAAAGAAAAACAAAATTGTTTGATTTGATACATAGTGATTTATGTGACATGCATAATACTCCTACATTAGGTGGAAAGAAATATTTTGTTACTTTTATTGATGATTGTTCTAAATATTGTTATGTATATTTATTGCATTCAAAAGATGAAGCACTTGATAAATTTAAAGTTTATAAATCTGAAGTTGAACTTCAGTGTGAATCATTTATCAAGTGCTTAAGATCGGATAGAGGTGGAGAATACTATAATCCAAGTTATTTTGAATCCACTGGAATTGTCCATCAAGTTTTAACCTCTTATACACCACAACAAAATGATGTAGCTGAAAGGAAAAATAGAGTCTTGACTAAAATGGTAAATTCAATGTTATCATATTCAGGTCTTGGATAAGGTTTTTAGGGAGAAGCTGTTCTAACAACTTGTCATATATTGAATAGAGTTCCTAATAAGGAAACTAAAATAACCCCCTATGAACAATGAAAGAAAAGGAAACCAAACTTTAATTATTTGAAGGTTTGGGGTTGTAGAGCTATTATCAAAGTTCCAACACCTAAACGTGAAAAGTTAGGTGAAAGAGGAATTGAATGCATATTTATAGGTTATGCACATAATAGCAAGGCATATAGGTTCATGTTAATTGAACCAAATGATTCAATTTCAATTAATACTGTTATTGAATCAAGAGATGCTATTTTTGATGAAAATAGATTTAATTCCATATCAAGACAATTACAGCCACAACAATTGATTCATTTTTCAAATGAGAAAGAGATTCCATTGGAACAAATTGATAATAATGATGAATCTTTTCAAGAATTAAGAATAAGTAAGAGGATTAAAAAGGTCAAAGATTTTGGACCATATTTCATTATGTTTCTTGTAGAAGGAAAATGTGAAAGTATATGTAATAAGATATCTTATTGTTATAATACAGAATATGATCATATTACATTTGAAAAGGCAATGAAATCTCAAGACTCTATTTTTTGAAAAGAAACAATAAATTATGAGATGGATTCAATAATGGGAAATCAAACTTGGATCTTAGTTGATCTTCCACTAGGTTCCAAACTAATAGGTTGTAAATGGATCTTCAAAAAGAAAATGAAGGTTGATGGAACCATTGATAAATTTAAAGCAAAGTTGGTAGCCAAACGTTTTACACAAAAATAAGGTATTGATTACTTTGATACCTATGCTCCAGTAGCAAGAATTGCTACAATTAGACTTTTAATATCACTTACCTATATATATAATTTGATTGTTCACCAAATAGATGTTAAAACTACATTTTTAAATGGTGATTTGGAAGAGGAAGTGTACATGGAGCAACCGAAAGGATTTGTTGTTCCAGGACAAGAGCATAAGGTATGTAAGCTTGTTAAATCTTTATATGGACTTAAACAAGCACCAAAACAATGGCACCAAAAGTTTGACAAGGTTGTTTTAGCTAATGACTATAAAATAAATGAATCCGATAAGTGCATATATAGCAAATTTGAAAATAGAAAAGGTGTCATAATTTGCTTATATGTAGATGACATGCTTATTTTTGGCACTGATTTGGAACAAATAGAAGACACAAAAAAATTCTTGTCAAACAACTTTGCTATGAAGGATATGGGTGTAGTAGATGTTATTCTTGGGATTAAAATAAACCAAGATGAAAGCATTATAGCTTTATCACAGTCATATTACATTGAAAATATGCTTAAAAAGTTTGATATTTTCAACTGTATACCAGCATCTACACCCATGGATCCTCAAATAAATTAGTATCTAATGCTGGTAGGAAAATTGATCAATTGAAATATGCAAGTCTAATTGGTTGTCTTATGTACTTAATGATTTGTACAAGACCAGATATTGCATATGCTGTTGGAAAATTGAGTAGGTACACAAGTAATCCAAGTAGTTTGCATTGGCAATATTTGAATAGAGTACTTAGGTACTTAAAGAAAACTATTAACTAGGGATTGTGTTATAATGGATATCCTCAAGTTTTAGAAGGGTATTCGAATGCTAGTTGGATTACAAGTTTGGAAGATCATGCATCTACTAGTGGATGGATCTTCATTCTTGGTGGAGGAGCCATTTCTTGGGGTTCCAAAAAACAAACATGTATTACTGATTCCACCATGGCAGTAGAATTTATTGCATTAGCCGTTGCATCTAAAGAAGCAGAATGGTTAAGAAATTTTCTTTATGATGTACCTTTATGGCTTAAGCCAATTTCACCTATTTCTATCCGTTGTGATAGTGAGACTACTCTAGCAAAGACATATAGCCAAGTATATAATGGAAAGTCTAGACACATTGGATTAAAACATAGTTATGTCTGACAATTAATCTCTGATGGAGTGATCACTATTAATTATGTGAGGTTAAATGAAAATTTAGCGGATCCTTTGACAAAAAATCTTGCTAGAGATGCAGTAAAAATGAACTCAAAAGAGATGAGACTCAAGCCCATTAATTAGAGTCACCCATGATGGAAAATCGACTCAATGCTTGGTATAACGTCAAGCCTTGAGTTCAATGAGACAAAGTACATCATTAGTATGTGACTGTAGCACTATAAATAAATCCATCCTAAGATTAAAGTGCTAGGTACCCGTAATGATAAAGGAAGGATGAGTAATGTACTCTTAATGGATCCATAACATAAATATGTTAGAGTGTTATAATTATGGGAACACTCTTGATGGGATCTACCTATGTGAGTGGAAGTGTGGCCGTTTCTAGGAGCTCAAGGCCTTGGCTCTGACAACACTCATGAAAAGAGGACATAGACACATGACCATAATAGTGTCCCTAGATACTACGCATTAACCGATGTTGAAATCATTGTGTGAGATGTGTTCGGTTAATCAAATAGAATAGTTGGTTCAAAGCTTAGTCTACCATTCAATTTTGATTAACTTTAACATGTTTTCACTAAATGAAGGTTCAATCGTAAGATACCTTCATTTGTGCAAATTGATTTCCAAGAATATCAAAATCCAAAATATTTTGAAAATGGGGGGAGATTGTTGGAAAATATTCAAATATTTATAGTGTTCCAATAACTATAAATGAATAGGTTTAATTAATCAAAAGTTATATTATTTGATTTTTTGAAAAAGAATTATAACTATTTAAATAATATTATTTGAATAGTTATAATATTAAATAAATAATTATGTGCTTATTTTAAAGACATTATTATTTAGAAAGATACCTATTGGTGAAAGATGTCTTTATGAAGAGACATGAAAATTCCTATAAATAGGAATGAGATTTCATTTGGAAAACACACCAACAAATTCTAATATTCTTTCTTTCCTTCCTTCATTTTCTAATATTATTAGATTATTTTATAAAGTATTACTGCAGAAATCCTTTATAGAAATTGAGTTTCTTGTCATACATTGCTCAGTGTGTAGTGGGCTATTCTCGTCAGTGCAAAAGACAAATAGTTATTGGCTTCATTGTATCCTCGAGGTTAATTTGCTTGGAACTCATTTGTACACCAAAAATAGGTGGGGGCGAATATAACCTTAAAGATAGTGACTTGATACACGCTTTGGAGCCTTGTCCTATTTCTTCTTTTTCTGTTCAAGTTCCGTTCGTGTGTTCGAGATTTTCTTCACTAGAGATTTGTACTAACAACCTATACTATTATTAAGCACTTAATTGATTTAGTATCACAAGTCAATTAGACACCAATACAGCTAGAGAAAGTACGAAAATAACTTTCTGTAATTAAATTAAGTTATATTATTCAATGGTATTTTAATCTTTAAAGGTAAAAAAAAAGTTGCATGTAATTGAATTTGAATCCACGCTAATTGCATTAGTAATACCTTAAATTTATCACTCAAAACAAAACTTTATTTTGATAATTTTATACATTTTTATTTTAATATGCACGTTTTATTACCTCTATGTTCTAAATACATAGTTTCATCATACATACGCGTGTGATAGGATTTCTATTATTAATAATATTTTTAATTGAATTGGTGTCTCAAGTTAACTCGATATTAACTCAAGATTGATGACAACACCATGACACACAATTGTAATCATTTAATAAGTTTAATATGATATATTTATGTATTTAAATTTCATTCGACTCACAGTTTAATCTATTTTTTTTACATTTTAATATCATACGCATTCCATTTATTATTAATTAATTTTAAATAATATATTTTAATATTGACTGTATATTGTTTTCAAATAAACCTATATATTCTAAATGCGTACGCATAAATCTAATTTTTATAACTTCTCTCTCATTTCTCTTTATCAATTTTTCTCACTTCCGTGTCCATTATTTATAAGATATTCACCCCCACTTTATTAATAATTGCACTTTCATAACCTATAAATTCTAGAATTTTTTTTTATAACTATCACAAGTTTGATGATGGTTAACCATTTATCGCTTTCATTGAACTGAAGACAATGAAGCTTAATGAAGATGACAACCAACAATGGAAGTCTTAAAACCCATGTAGTTTCTTTGCCAAAGAGAAAATTGTGGAACAAACTTTTTCGTAGTACCGAACAAGATAAGTGAAGGAATAAAATTTTAAACAATATAAATTTATTTAGAAAGCAAATACAAAGATAGAAGCAAAGGATGTGGGCAATAAGACACGTGAAAAGAGAGAGAAAGAAAGGATGGGAGTGGGGAGGGTCAGGGGCTTTGGGTGCTAAAATAAAGGCGGACGTGAATGGCAGTAAAGAAATGGAGCATAACGGACGGCTCACATTTTCATCCAACTTCTTCAAATCCTTCTTCCTTTCCTTATTTATCGTCCCAATTCCTTCATCCTCAACTCCCCATCCCAAATACCATTTTAAGCAACACATCCAATAACAAAACAAAATCCCCCCCCCCCCAACATCTCTTACTATACACAAATTAAACCAACCACAAAGCCAACATGTCGTGGCAAACTTACGTAGATGAGCACTTGATGTGTGATATCGATGGCACAGGCCACCACCTTACTGCCGCTGCTATCATTGGCCATGATGGCAGTGTCTGGGCTCAGAGCTCTAAGTTCCCTCAGGTCACCCTATCCATCACATTCATCTTAACCCCCTTTCATTTTTCTTATATGATCTGATTTACTTCCTTTGGCTTTTGTTCATTATATTGCTTACAGTTAAAGGGTAATGAGACCACTGACATCATGAAAGATTTCGACCAACCAGGCCACCTTGCACCTACTGGCTTACACATTGAGGGTGTAAAGTATATGGTGATCCAGGGTGAACCTGGAGCTGTTATTCGTGGAAAAAAGGTAATGGTTTAATCAAGTGCATATATTAGGAGTTCATAACATACTAATATGTGGGGTGTGGGCAGGGACCAGGAGGGATAACAATCAAGAAAACAGCACAGGCGCTTATTTTTGGGATCTATGAAGAACCAGTGACTCCAGGGCAATGCAACCTGGTTGTGGAGAGGTTGGGAGATTATCTTGCAGAACAAGGCCTGTAGTGGACCTCTGCCTACACTTTCAGAAATCAACCTGGTTGATTTACTCCATAAATGTTTTGTTTTGTTTTGTTTTTTTTCCCCAGTTTTGGGCACTAATTTTAATGCCATTCATTTTTCTTTCGAAGATTCGAATATTATGTAATTTTTCTTTGTGAAATGGGAGAATCATATTTCAAGTCCTCACTCATCTTATGATCTTATTATGAATTTATATGAGAAGCAGTAACCCTGTATTTATTTATTTTTCTCATTAGTTTAAATGCAATAAATGTAGGTATTAATTTATATTATTAATACAAGATTTTGAAAATAATTTTAGAGTTAATTTAGGTATTTAATTACAAGATAACAAATTTGCACATTCATTACTTTTTCATGTAGAATAATTTTTATATATATATATTTGTACGCTTCAATAATTCTTCCTGTGTGCTTCTTAGTGTCGTGACTCAAATTAATTATGAAATAGTTATCCAAGTACGTTTTTATTTTAGTTATTAAATTATGATGATTTTTTTTAATTGTTTTCATTAATATTTTAGTTCGTTTCTATTTTGGTAGTTTTCTAATTAGTATAATATCACATTTAAAATCCTTATTAATACTTATACATTCTATCGATTTGATTTTAATTCTAAATAATTCAATAAATTTAACCCTTAATATTTACAAATCCTATAAATTTAATTTTTAAACACATGTAATTAACTATAAAAATAATTAAATGATTATTAAATATTATGAAAAAGTATAAAATATAATATTATTTATATTATTTTGTATCAACACATATTTATATCTAATACACACCCGAATCCAAATAACATGATCTTAAACAATATTATTAGATGAATGACTTGTGCCTTTAGAGAACAAAAAAGGAATAAGCAAAAACAGTATTGTTGGGGATCGACCTGATTAAGCAACAAACAAGTAAAAATAGCGGAAGAAATTAAGAAATTGAATACACAAATTTAACGTGGAAAAACCCCTCTAAAGAGGATAAAAAAATCACGGGCAAAAATAATTTTACTATAATGGCAAAAGAACGAAGAGTACAAAAAATGGAGATAAAACTAAATCTCAAAACCCGAAAACAAAGAACCCTCAAAACATAGACACAAAATTCTCCAAAAGTGTTATGAGTTCTAATCTCTAATGAGTTTATTTTCTAAGGTTGTAAAAGATCCTATTTATAGACTAAATTCGTAGGTAAAATAAATTATACTAATAAATGCTAAATATACTATACTAATAGATACTAAATCTTCTATAAATAAAATATATTTTGTTTAACTTAACTTGCAAGCAATCTCTTATTTGACTGAAATATGAGGCATACTCAACAAATCTCTACATTAACTTATATTACCACAACGACATCTTTGTCAAAGCTTGCCACGAGCCTATCTTGAACTATGCAGGGAATTAACTTAGTCGAATATGTACTTAGAAGCTAGAAGACTTTTAGCCTTCAACTTGTGCACTGCCAAATCAAAACTAACCCGAGTTTAATTTTCACGAACACAATGCCCTAACTTTTCAAAACCTGCATCCAAAAGAGAACCTTTATTCAATGAAACGGTCATACCCTTTTCCCTCCTATGACCAAGTTGCCTCCGCTCTTAACGAGTTGACTCCAACTCCGTAACGGACGAGGGACATTCGATTTCACCGGTCACTACAGAACCTTCCAGAATATAAAGGTTACCGGTACTTTTACCTTTTAACAAAATGACAGCCCCACGAGACACTTTAATGTAGTTCAACTTGATGTTGATTCTGTAACCTTTGAAGTCTAAAATACTCAAAGAGATGAGATTCTTTTGTAAATCAGGTACATATTTAACATCTGAGAGTGTCCTAATCGTCCCATCGTGTATCCTAATTTTAATAGTATCAATACCAATTGCCTTACTGGATGAATCTTTTCCCATGTGCACAACTCCACCTTTAACCAAACTGTATATAGAGAACCATTATCTATTGGGACACATGTGGAAAGAACATCCCGAATCTAAGATTTACTCGGACGTAAGCTTAGAGCTTTTGCTCGTTGGCACTAACAAGAAATCATCACTACTTTCGTTGGCCAAATTAGTACCAACTACATCTTTTCCGTTACTCTCAATAGCCCTTTTATTTCGCAATTTATAACAATCTGCTTTGACGTGGCCTAACTTCTTACAATAGCGACACCTTTTGTCTCGCTTCTTTGATGCTACCAAAACGGAAGCTTATATATCTGTCTTGCTATCCAAACCAAAATCATTGTCGAGTTTGTCTTTACTCAACAAATGACCCTTTACATCCTTGAACGAGAGTTTGTCTCTGTCATAAATCAAGGTCTCCCTTAAAGACTTGTATGAAGGGGGTAAAGAACACAATAATAGCATAGTCTGATCTTCATCGTCAGTCTGAACCTCAACGTTATTTAAATCATTTAAAAGGGTAATGAATTGACTGATGTAATCTCTAAGAAGCTCGCCTTCGTTCATGCGAAACGTAAATAGACATTATTTCAACACTAAACGATTAGCTAGAGACTTAGTCGCATAAAGTGTTGCTAACATTTTCCACAAGGCGAATGAGGTTTTCTCCATCAATACCTCTTGCAATACCCTATTAGCGAGGCACAACTGGATTGTAGACAGGGCCTTTTCATTAAGCTCTTCTCATTCTGACTAATCTAGATTCTCGGGCTTTTTCCCGGTAACAACCTTTTTCAAGTTGATTTGAACTAGAATTGCCATCATCCGAACTTGCCACAAATTAAAATTTGTGACACTATCAAATTTCTCAATGTCCAATCTTGTTGTTGCCATCTCTGAACGGGCTGATTTGTGGAAATTGAAATAGCTTTGGTACCACTTGTTGGGGATCGACTTGATTAAGCAACAAACAAGTAAAAATAGTGGAAGAAATTGAGAAATTGAATACACAAATTTAACGTGGAAAAACTCCTCTAAAGAGGATAAAAAATCCACAGGCAAAGATAATTTTACTATAATGGCAAAAGAACGAAGAGTACAAAAGATGGAGATAAAACTAAACCTCGAAACCCGAAAACAAAGAACCCTCAAAACATAGACACAAAATTCTCCAAAAGTGTAATGAGTTCTAATCTCTAATGGGTGTATTTTCTAAGGTTGTAAAAGAGCCTATTTATAGGCTAAATTCGTAGGTAAAATACATTATGCTAATAAATGCTAAATATATAATACTAATAGATACTAAATCTTCTAGAAATAAAATATATTTTGTTTAATTTAACTTGCAAGCAATCTCTTATTTAACTGAAATATGAGGCATACTCAACAAACATTTGGTGGCCAAAAAACAAAAATAATCACACAATGAGTGATAACAAATTCTACTAAGAACTAGACTTAGGTGCAGTTATTTTAAAATTTAACTTGCAAAAATTTGTACTTCAATTAAATTAGTTGTTTTTAAGAGATAAGTGTCATTAAACTGGTTATGAAACTTGTTAAGGAACATGATTTAGAGGAGATTAAGACTTTGGTAATTCTTGATTCTTGATGCTTAGAAAGTTAAAATCACCATATGGACAACAAAGAAGTTTGCAGAAGGTTCAATCATTCTCAGTCTCATGCCCATAAATTTTGTATTCTATAAAATGGTTTCAAAAATTGCATTCATAATATTATATTTTGTGCTTTTTCATAATATATAATAATCATTTAATTATATGTGCTTAAGGATCAATTTGATAGAATATGTAACTATTGAGGACTAAATGTGTTATTATATTAATTAAAAAAGACCACTTCATTTAATCATTTAATTGAGAGTGACTAAGACAAAAACGATCTAAAATAATAATAAAAATAATTTAGCAATAAAAAAAACACATTAATAATTAAATAACTAAATGTATAGAAAAATCAAGCACTTTAAAATATTTGTGGGATATGGTTTCCAACATTCAAGGCTTAAATCATATTCAATCCGTTTTTTAATTATTAGATATATCATTTTGTTTTTATTTTTTATATAATATATCACATATATAATACAACAATGTAAATATTGAAAAGCATTTAAATTATATATTTATAATATTTATAAAAGAGAAACATATTAAACTATTAAATATTAAATTAAAAATTTATAAAAAAAATGTAGGTGATATAAACCCTAATTACACATTGTAATTACATACTTACATAATTTATATTTTAAAAAATATTAAGTAATATAAAAAATATCAATACGGTAAAATAATTATAAATGAGTAACAAATATTAAAATAAAATCATCATAGGTAATATATTAGTCCAAAAAAAAAGTAGTCGATAATACGAATACTAAAAACAATAATAACAAAAATAAATAACATATACAATTTTATCTAATTGTTGTAGCATTCCATATTTGTTGGGCTATTTCCTCTAGCATTTAATATATACTCATTATCATCATCGTTAGTCCTTGATCGAGTTCATCATCTGAATATGAATTTATATCATTAATATTACAATATATCCTTCTTCCATGTACTCTTTCAAATATGGATCATCCCGATTTTATCTATGAATAAAATTATAAAACATGCAACATTTTTTTATGCTATATTGAGATGATGTTGTTAATATTAGAATTTTTCTCTCATAACAATAAATATTGTCTTAACCGCATTTCAGAACTTTTAGCTAATACTTATGTCCTCTCACATAGGAATTAATAAATAAATATAAAAGATTCCCTCCCCGTATAAAGGAAATTGGACAGAAAAGGAAAAGGGGACCAAAATTTGGGTTTTAATTTAGGAAAAAAGGATGGTTTGTGGCCCAAACTAAAAAGGAATGTAGCAGATCCCGTAGTTTTAACGCTATATCTTCCTGTCTCTCCCTCTTCTCCACTCACTTGTGTCCTTCAGTCAAACATTTTTCTCACTTATTTATTCTTTCATTTATTTATTTGTAAAAACTCACACAAGTTTAGGAAGAAGAAGAAGATGTCGTGGCAAGCGTATGTTGATGATCACCTGTTGTGTGATATCGAAGGCAACCATCTCTCTGCCGCTGCTATCATCGGCCAAGACGGCAGTGTTTGGGCTCAGAGCTCCAATTTCCCTCAGGTTTTCTTCTCTTTTTACACCCTTCCTCCTTTTCATTAAACTTTGCTTCTTTTCTTTAGGTTTGGTTTCTCAGAAAAAAAAAAGGTCCATCTTTTGAGTAAAGAGGGGTCTGATTGCTATGATTGAATTCTCCTTACTTGATTTATTTTCCTGATCTGATTTGCTCCCAAACCACTTTTTTTCTTCTATTTTCTGAAACTAATTTTATGTTCTTTTCTTTCTCTTCTTCACAGTTCTTGTGTTTTTTTATTTGCTAGTTTATTTTGCATGAGGTGCTGACAGATTTGATTTTTCATGCATTGAAAATGTGTATAATTCCTGGGTTTTCTTCTGTTTGTACAGATTTCTTAGTTTTGTAGGCATTAAGCGTTGTTTTAAGCAAGTGAAATCAAGTTTTGCTAACAGATCTTTGCAGCGGACCATAATTTTAGTAAATGATGATATACGTAATTATAGAGCGAAATGTTTTGAGTACTACAAATCCTGTTTATTCGATTCTATAGCTATTTTCTCTCGCTTTAGACAGTAAAATAGAATTGTTTTCTTTTTCTTTTTCCTGATGTGCTTATTGTTTCTGGTTTTTATGCTTATTTCAGTTTAAGCAAGAAGAAATCAATGGCATCATGAATGACTTTGCTGAACCCGGATCACTTGCCCCAACCGGATTGTACCTTGGTGGCACTAAATACATGGTGATCCAAGGTGAACCAGGAGCTGTTATTCGAGGGAAGAAGGTGACCTGTCGGTTCTGAGCTTCACTGCGTATATGACACGAGCAAATCTCATGAACACATGCATTCATTTACATTATGATCAACCCAAATAGATTTGTCATTCACACATTCAGGTCCAAGTATAGTTCGAGTTCAACCTTTTGATATGATAAAATGAAAATAAAATCCATTAAACACTGAACTTCATTGCTGGTTTTTCACCCTAAACTTTGTTTTTAAACACATTGCAGAGTGATTTTAATGGTGATTAGCCGCTCAAAATTAGGTACATTGATGCTGTGCTCACATATCTATGCACTATGCACTATGCATCTGGCTTTTGCTGTTACCTATTTCTATGCTGCCCTTGTTTGTGCCTCCAGTCATTCGAGATTCCTTAGGGAGTGTATTTGTCCAGAGACAACTTGACAAAAGGAGGGGCATCGAGGCTGTTACTGCATAACTTTCTAGTTGCTGTCTGGAATATTTGATTGTGTCATGGTTGTATTCTGAGCAAATTTTCATTTAAATTTCAGGGACCTGGAGGTGTTACTGTTAAAAAGACCAATCAGGCCTTGATCATCGGCATCTATGATGAGCCAATGACTCCCGGGCAGTGCAACATGGTTGTGGAAAGGCTGGGTGATTATCTCATTGATCAGGGTCTTTGATCTCATTGGTGTGCCTTATTTGTTGCAATTCTTGTTGGCTTCTATACGAAAGTGCATCCACCACCTCCTGTAGTAATGGTTGGGGGTGCAATTAAATAATAGGATGTTAAGTTATGGGAACCTTTTTAATGATACAGAATGGTTGGTGTTTGTAATAGTGATGCTTATGATCTCTTTGCTTTGTTTCTGTACCAGTTTGGTTGATGGTAATATCGAAGATTGTCGACTGAAATACTTTGTTTTACATCTACAATGGCCTTTTTTTTTTCTTTTTTTTTTCTAGTGGATTTGGTAAATCATTTGCCCAAATTTGTTCAACTAATCTTATGTTTGCCTGCTAACGCCATTAAGACCTGGTAAGAAAATGACTCCTTGGTAGGCTAGGCTACAATCTAATATAGGACTCAAAATAAATATTGAAAATTGATTCCAAGCTGGTTTTTGGGTGATTGAAGTTATTTGAATGACTCCAATTAAGTTTTATTTTTATGTAAAAATAAATATTTTATATTTCAAATAATAAAAAAACAATTTCAAATATTTTTTATATTTCTTATTTATTTGAAAATTTAATTGCTTTTAAAATATTTATAGAAAGAGGTTGAAACTATCCAAAACTCAAAGATAATTTATTTTGTCAAAAAAGTAAAAACCTAAAATTAACATAAAAAAAATAAAACCGAATCAAATTATGTTTGAAAAATTAGAACCTAAAAAACCTAATCAAACCAAATCAAACTTGGGTCTAATTAATTTTCTATGGAATATTTTTTGTTTGAAAATGCTATACCAACAAATTTAATAAAGTTAACAATTGAACATGAATTTTAAAATCTAAAAAATAGGGGACCAAATTCCTAAAAATAAAAATAGAATTAAATTACAAATATACTAAAAGTACAAGGACTTGAAGCATATTTTAACCTAATCAGGAAAAAAAAAACATGAAAATTTTGGACCAAAAACAGGGACATTCATTGACTGGAAATAGCACCACATTTGATACAACAACAAACAGCGGTATTGGACATCATATACACTTCTCATCAATACCATACCAAAAAACTAGAAGGCAGCAGCAAGTTCTTCCCCACCATAAATTTATTGAATACTTTCATGCCAGACCCCTTAACTGTCATGAAATCGATGCATCCAACACCTTTTCGGGGTTTAAAACAAATGAGACTAGCATCATTAGAAAGAAACTAGCAATCCATGCACACACTTCAGTTCGTCTGGATGACGAAGTACTAGCTATGGAGGTCATATTACTTGTTGCGGTTTTGTTTATGCTGCACGAGAGATAATCACAAGAACAACTTAGTGAATTCATTGACGGGTGAGTTCAACAGATGGGAACAGATCCAAGGAAGGATGACAAAGAAAATCAGTGCTTACCCTTTTGTAGTAACATAGATGCAATTATCATAGCCTGCACAAATAGTTAAACAAATTAGTTTCTTTCATAAGATAAAATATTCCTAAAGGGATACTAGTAGTTTTTAGACTTCAAAAACCATGCAAACCAGGCACATTGGATAGAAAAATGTTCACCTAAGCTAAAAGTTCACACCTATGAGCAGCGTTGGTATAATAGGTATTAATATGTATGTATAATGCAATCTTTGAATCAAATTTAGCTTAAAGTAATGGACTTACTAGGATCCTTGTCGACTTTGACTCCATTTCCTCCAAAACTGCAAGCAACATCAGTAGCCCCATTTTGCTGGTAGTAACTGTTGAATGCGAACGAGGCATGAGAAAGTGTATTATCAGGCTCGAAACATGGCTGGCTAGGCTGAATGGGAGAGCAATCCACATTCCCAGGACCACAAGCCCAATCCAGGGCATTTTGCAAATCTGCTTCAGAAGCTTTGCTAGAAGCAATACACCAGGTTGTCACATTTGAATTGGTGCCGTTCCCACTGTTTGTCACATCAACAATACCTTTTCCGGTGAAGTCCAGGTTATAGACACTAGTCTGGTCAGGATAAAATAAGCCCCAGTTTCTCTCGGATTCCAGTCCAGGCTTCCTGTTCTCATTAAACAATGAGAAAATATACACGTCAAGCTCTTCACCAGGCTTGGCAGGAGTGCCAGAGTCATTGATAACATGATGAATTAGATTGGCATTATAAGTCTGAGCATTGTCAGGAGTAGCAGCCTTCTCTTTGGGTGAACCTTTGGAAGGCCAGCCAGTTTCAGTGACCATAACCTGGGTTGTTCTGAAATTTAAGGCCATCAGGGCAAAATAAAGGGCATCTATCTGGGCATCAAACATGTTGGTGTAAAGTAGACCAGTGTTTGGATCTATGACTTCTGAGGATGACTCGAACAAAGCATAATCCAAAGAGACATTGCTCGGAGAATCTCTATAAGCATAATAAGGATATAAATCAATCATAAAAGGCGAATGGTTCTCAGCTAGGAATTCCAACATAGGTTTCAAGAAAAATGCATGGCTGCTGTTAAAAGCCCCAGCAGAAGGTGGGAATGACCGGGACAGAACCCCAAGGGAATGAGTACTTGAAACTTTAATCCTCTTGTGCAGGCCAACCTTCTTCAATGCAGTGAGGACATTTTGCATAGCAGGCACAACCAAGGCAGCGGCATTATCAGGACTCTCCGTGACTTCAAGACCTACTGTGATGTATGTAATTTTTGTGGCCGGGTAATACGGAAGGATGCTGTTCTTTAGCCAGGAATCAACATTTGATTGGAACTGGGAGAATGCTAACAAGTCCGAATTCGGAACTCCCACCATAAGTTCAACACCGGTGTTTGCAAATGCCTTCAACACTTGGATATTTGAATCATAAATCCTTAGGTATTTAATTTTGTGAAGTTGAACCAATTTCACCACTTTATCAGGTGTTGGAAGATCATCAGCATTCCTTCCATAGCAAACTCCAACTATGCTTCCCCTACAGAAATCTGCCAGCACAACACAATCAACATTTATTGCCAAGACAAAAACATAACATTGCATTTCTTTTTCAACAGGCAAATTCAATTACAGTTTTAAAACCATTGCAAGTAGTTAAAGAACTAATTATCAGACAGGAGATTCAACATTCCACATGGAATGCGGCTAATCTAGGATTGATATGAACTAAACCGACTAGAACATTGATTGTAATATAGCTGCCGACATTGATTGTAATATAGCTGCCCATTCTCCTACACATTGAAGCCCTACCTACTTGATAGCATGATCTTAAATGCAAGTGGTGTACAAAGATAACATTGCTTGATACATTTAAGGCAGTACAAGATGACCCAAAATAGCAAATAACTAAACCAAGGACACCCATCAGAGAAAAGAATGAAGCATATAAAAAAGCTGAGAGTTTTAGTCAAAATAAATGTGGGAATTCCATCAAAATCAGAGATTAAAGCCTTAAAGTGAATACTTGTATTGCAGAAGAAGTAAGGAGGACATACCTAAAAGAAGCAGCAGCAAAGAAACAGCAAAGACAAGGTTGAATCTTGAAGCCATTGTTCACAAAAAACAGTACAACTTGTGTTGAACCTTGCAACGTTCTTCAGTGTAACGTCTTTATTTCTTTGTTAAAGGGAAAAAAGAACACAAAAACAGAAGGTTGGTTCTGAGAGGGGGGGAGTGAGATAGTGAGAGCACTTAAGCTTTGGTGGATGGCGCATGTTTAGTGTCAGAGTGACACAGTGTTTCGGACCGGACTTTACTATATTTTTATGAATTCCAGTTAAGAGGAAGCATCTCGATTCCGCTACCCTGAGAATGTTTGCTTGTTGTCTTGGAGTTCTAATTTTCCATGTTGGGCCATTACCCTCAAACAGGACTGAACCAATATTGAAACAAAACAAGCCCACTTTCCTTTGATCCCAAGTAACGTAGCCCAGTACACTTTAAAATACAAAAGGTTAAATTTTTGTATTAGTCCTTTTACTTTACAAAAGTTATAAACTTAGTCCCTATACTTTAATTTGATCGATTTTAGTCCTGATCCAAATTGTACCTGTTAATTCTGTTTGTTCAAATTCAATTACTAGTCATGTATTATACGTACAATTGTAGATTTAGTCCATATGTTTCAATTCGATCATTCTAAGTTGTGAATTTTGAAAGTTCAATTTCGACACAAATGATAGTCGTTAATCTGTTAACTGAATTTTTAGTGAGGAATATGTGGAAATAACAAGCTGACATGACATTAAACATATAATAGTATGTTTGATGCATTAGATATTAGAAATAACAAAACTTAATGAATTTAACAGTTATCATTTGGTGAGGACTAAAATTTTAAAATTTGAAAAATACAAAAACTAAAAGTAACCAAATTAAAATATAATGACTAAATTCACAACTTTTGCAAAATATAGGGATTAATAGCAGAATTTAACCAATCCAAAAATAGCCAATATCCTTCCCATTTAAAACCTTTTCCATTGTTCAGGCTTCTATTATTGTGCTTTTTTTTTTTGGTTTTGGTTTTGGAAAGTGGTGTATTATTAAATTGTCTTCGCTTTTAGCCCATAACTTTAATTTTTTTTAGGGTAAACACCCAAGTATCAGTAATTTATTTTATCATTCAATTATAAAAAATTATAAAATAATTATTAAACTATTCAATTTTTTTTTCTTTTGATCATGAGGGCTAAAGGAAAAGTGACATGTTTATTTTTAAAATTGGCATAAAAATAACTTTAGCCCTAAAATATTTATACATTGTGTTAATTTAGTCTTAAATTTAAAAAATTTAACAATCAACGTTTTCACATTGTATAGTTTGATCCTTTTTGTAATTTTGCTTTTCTTTGTGACTATTTTGCTTGAAAAGCTTTAAAAAAATAAATGTATCAGCTAAATTTGATCATATATATATATACCAAAAATAGAAACACCTAAAAATCCAAAATCATAATTTTCACATTTTCCCATTCTTTTCTCTTGATACTCCTATTCTTCGTTGTTGGATAGGAAACTAATGGCTGAGATGACTTAACTTCATTGGTTTGATCTTCACCAATTTTATAAGATTCATACTTGAGGATTAAATTAAGTAACTTTGAATGTGGAGGACTAAGTTTGTTAGTATGTCAATTTTAAAAGTTGTCATGTTATCTTTCCATTAACATTTACTAATAGTTGAGTGACTACCAATATAATTTACCCATGTTTTAATATATAAATTTTCACTTATATTAAATAATAATTATTTATTAAATACTAAAACATTTCATTTATTATATTAAGTAACTTAAATTTAAATAATAAAATATAAAATTAAAAAGTTTAAAATTTTAAAATCACGTGCCAACAACCTCTCAACTTGGTGGCAAGAGCATTATGACATAAGCAATGCAATCATCCTATTCTCTTCCCTAAATTATAAAAAAATAATTAAAATCACTTAGAAATAAATTCATTCCAACAAATTATTTCTATCAATTGTGTACCATGAGTTTTTATTGATTTTAGGTAATATTTTATAAGGAAAAAAATAAAAATAAAAATAAAAATATTATTATAATATTATAATTGACTTTGATAAAAGATTAAATTTGAATCATTTTTCAATTGAATTGAGATGCAATTGACTTATTATATTAATTGAATCGGAGATTTTATAATACCTAGTAGTTGGTTGGAGAAAGATGAATATATTCTCGAATATATCCCATTTTATGAAATGATAACACATATGGTTATGATGGTGCTTTTATTTTATTTTTCGTACATTTACATTCTTATTTGTGTAAAATTCGAATTTAGTCCATTAGTAAGAAGGTTGATTAGGAGTTTTTGAAAAAGGGTTGTCCTGAGCTAAATGGGATTAAAATGGATAAGAATGTGAGGGGTGATGCGGTGGCACATTAGCCTTTGTTCCCAAGTCAACCTTCTTATCCTAAGGAAATGGCTACCATGTTTTGTTAAATGAATCCACCGTATGTGTTTGCTTTTGGACCACATCCCATTTTCCTGCTCCGTACTTAGAAGACAGTTGTTAGGAATTGGATGGGGTCAAATCTTGATCACTCACTCCCTGCCCATTATTTCAATATCTTTTTATGTAGAAGAGAATATTCACTAACAGAAAGAATAGTACAATCTTTCATGCTAATAACTTTGATATCTCGTCATCGAAAATTTTAGTTAAATTGTGAAGAATTTGTTAAGAAAACTAAAATATTGAACTTTCCAAATGCACCTACACTGATTCCTTAAGTATCGGAAGCCTTTTCTACCAATGTGACGGCCTCTTTGGGAGTTGTGGGACATGGAAATATGCACAATATGTCATAGCTTTTTCAAGCAAAGTTGCTAAAGATAGTAACCTCATTTTCAGCCTAAAAATTAAAAAAAAAAAAGAAAAGAAAAGAAAAAAGGTGACTGACTAGGATATGGATGCCTTCAATTTAGATCTTATCCAAATGTCCTAGTACAATGGGAAAGCTATATTAAATTTAGACCATTAGGTGATGATAATGACAAATCTTGGAATAAAGGAATACAAGGAACAAAAAAGAAATTATTATCTAAAATAATAAACAAACTGGTCAAGCTTATTCTATATGTTTAAATACCACCACATATTATTATCAACTAACAATAGCTTTATATATATATGCATTTGTATGCTCCCTCCTAGAAGACCAAATTGCACATAGGGTTTTCAGAAATCAGATCTTGCTCTTGTTCTTGTTATTGTTCCAGCTATGAATCTGAAGAAAGTGGATTGCAATGAAGCATGGTGCGGCAACTTGATGATCATGGGGAGAGGGAATCATAATGATGAAACGTGTGATTTAATATCCAGTGAATCCTCCCTTGGAGAAAACTCAGATAACTCCATTTATTCAATATCTTCTTCATCAGACATGGTTGAGGATGCATCTTCTGCAACAACATCATCATCATCATCATCATCATCTAATGGACCTCTTTATGAATTATCCGACCTCATGGCTCAATTACCTATCAGGTAAACAATTTCAACAAAACTACAAGTGTTTAGGAAATTAAGTAGTAGGTTGTGATGAATGGTTTGATCAATTTATATATATATAAATGTAATTGCAGGAGAGGGCTTTCTAAATATTATGAAGGGAAGTCTCAATCATTCACATCTTTAGCAAGCGTGAGGAGCATAGAAGACCTTCCAGAGAAAGTGTTGGGTCCTTTAAATATTAGACCCAAGATGAAATCATGTAAGAGCTATGGATGGGGACTTGGTGGTCATAAAAACAAGTCATATAGCCCTAAGGCTACCATATCAAAGAAGGGTTGTTCCAGTCGAGGTTGTTTCATGTCTTCTCTAGGTAAGAGAAATAGTAGTAGTGTAGTGAATAGGGATTGAGTTGATTGTGCAATGCAGCAAAGAGAGATGGGGTTTGAATGTACAGCTGTATTTGTTTTTTTTGGGTTACAATTCTAGTTGTAGAGTTGCAGAGGATTTAAATGAATTTATAACCCTTGATCCTCAAGGGGTTTTGAAGGTTTAAATCCATATGCGTGTGCATTTGTTCATGGCATCCAAGTACAAATACGATGGTTTATACCAAAAAGTTTGGCTCTCCCAATGAATTTTTCTTGATTCTGAAATAGGATATGTAATTGCAAAAACATTGTCTTGTGAGCTACATTGTTCTGCCCTCTTGTCAGAGCAGGTAATAATCCAGTGTGAACAACCAAATTTTATTTTAACAAGAAACTGTAAAGTTCAATCATGGATCATAAGCCTTGCTTTTCACCCACTTATTTTTTGTTTCTAGCATTTCACCTTTGGGTTCCTTCTTCCTTCTCCTTCCTTTTCCCCCTCTCCTCTTGTCATCGCCGGCGCCGCTCTTCCTTTCCCAGGTTCTCCAGTCCCACCCATGCTTCTTCTCTCCCCTCCCTCTTTTTTCTCTTTCTTTCGTTCTGGGTGCTCCCTGTCCCTCCCCGCCGGTTGTCTTACATTTCCCGGCTTGAGGGGTTTTTGTGTTCGGAATAATAGACTCCGTGTTTTGGGGCCCTGATGAATAGTTTTCTCTCAGTGGCTCGTTTTCTCGATTCCGTGGTGACTCGATTCTTGAGGTTGAGTTGGATAGTTTGTTCTGCATCTGATTTTGAATGATTAAACCTTTTTTTCTGAGGATAAAGAGCAACTTTTAAGGGTAAATTGTAGGTGAATAAAGTTTTTCTTCTCCTCCCTTAATTTTAAAAAATTACAAAATTTTGATCCATTTATTCAAAAAAATTTATCTTAGTGGTTAAATTTTTCAAAAAAAATTTCACCTAATGAATTTCAAGCGATGATTCAATGGTCGGTATGATAGATTAATATTCATTGATAAGTAGAACATTCCTCATATTCAAGTTAACCTAACGATTAATGTCGGAGATATAACTTATATGATTTTGATTCGCAGATGCACGACGTTTAAAGTTATTTTATGAAAAAAAACTAAACTGTAAAAAAAAAAGAAATAAAGCTTTTAATTGGTACATGATATAAATGAAAAATGTCATATAATAGCGATTTTAATAATCTCGTAACTTAAATAAAATTTTTTAAATAATTTAATAATTATTTTATAATTTTTTGAAACTAAATAATCAAAATGTAAAATCACTAATAATTAAATCACATTGATTATAATTTACTTTTTTAAAAAATTCGGGATCGAATTTAACACACCAACTTGTGTGAACGATTTGTTGATTAATACGTAATAATGATACTTTGTATTCATAAGGTTGATGTTTCTACATTCAGTTTTTTGAATGGGTCAAGTGTACTTTGTATTCATAAAACAACTCGATATCCATTTAATTAAAAAATTATTAAAATAACATTATATTTTAAAAAAGTTATATTATTATGAGAGTATTTTTTGTCTTCTTTTATTTTAAGAACACGAATAATTGCACAAAAAAAACCCCTAAACTATAACCCACATTTTAAATTGATCCTCAAACTTTAAATATTCTAATTACAACATTAAATTGTCGATGTCATATAAGATTCTTCTGTTACTAAAATCATTAATTTAAATGCTAAATGAGATGCCGAATCTCATATGACACAATTTAAAATTAAAAGTTTAAAGAAAAATAAATATTGTAAAAAATGGATGTTGTAAAAATATTGATTTTGAAGCTTTCGAAACTTTTGCAAAAACTATCGTTCACTCTCTTTTTTTTTCGATTTTACTTAATTTTTAATTTTTAATTTTAAAAGTTATGTGACAAAATTTTATTTTTCTTTAAATTTTTCATTGTAAATTATACCACATAATATTTTATGTGTCATTTAATGGTTAAATCAAATGTTTCAATAATAGAAGGACTTGTAGTTTGGAGACATAATCATAACATTTTGAAGATTAGGGACTAAGTTAAAATGTGGGTTATAGTTTGAGGATGTTTGGTGCAATTTGCTCTAAAAAACTAATATAAAATTATAAATGTTCGATTTGAACTCATGCCACCAATATCTAAAAAACTTTTTTTACCACTTCAACCAAAGTTTTATCTAAATTTTTTTATACATTTCAATTTTATTATACAAATTGTTTTACCCACATTTATATATATATATATGATCTATAATCTATACTATTATTTAAACCCTTCACTGAGTTGATATCACGAGTCAACCAGGCACCGACTTGGTTAAGAAAATTACGAAAATGTTCTTGTGTAATTAAAATAAGTCATATTATTTGAAGGTACTTTAATCTTTTTATTTTTCAAAAGAAAATTACATATGATTGGATTTGAACTCATACTATTTACATCAATAAAATATAAATTTATCACTAAACCAAAGCTTTATTTTAATATAATATTCTTAATCTAATTTATTTATATGTTTAACATTTTTTTAAGTAGAACTTCATTAAGATAATGAAAAAGATGCACGCAACGTTGAATAGGAAAGGCATACTAAACTTAAGTCATCTAGCTTACCCCATACATTCAAGCCTAAAACCCTTCCGCATTAAAAACTAGTGCACTATTAGAATTTAGGATAGAAAAAAAAAGACATGTTGGGATAGTAACAAAAACAAATGGATTCACATGATCCAAGAATGCTCGTGCAAATGTATGGGCGACCCTATTAATAGTTCCTTGAACTTAGCAAAAAGACTTTGAAAATGTGTCTGCAAATGACAATAGTCATTGAGAAGAACCCTGAACTCAAATAGATTTGGTGAAGCCGTATGAAGCATAGTAAAGACCTCAATACAATCACCCTCAAGGATTACATAAGAGTAGCCTTCCGACTTGACCCAAGAAAGTGCTTCCCTCATAGAAAAAATTTCAACTAGCTGAGGGCAAAGAAGAACTGGATAGGACCTTGAAAAGGTCTTAACAAACTACACTGGTGTTGGATTTGATGCCCTAAGTGTAGTATATTCATTTTGCATACTAGTATTTTTTGAACAAATTGGTTAATAAAATAATTCATTATTTACATTAATATTCTTTGTATAATGTCCTTAACAATTTTTACACACAAAGCAAAATGCAAGCAAATATTGGCTCACTAGTTATCTAACGTTTAACTAATATTAAGCAGTATTACGCAGTCGAGTCGTAATATAGAAAGACAACTTATATTAATAGATAATCTAAACACGTCTTTAGTCTAATCGGAAATGAGCAAGCCGATTGAAAGACTAATATGTTGTTTATCAAGTCTAATTGGAGAGATGTTTTGTCTTGAGTATAGAAGCGGATGACTCCCAGAAGATAGAAATGTAGATATAACCAGTTAGACTGACAATACATTAGACATGATTCAAGTAGAATAGATCCTCGATATGTTTATGGATTTATTCACTTGTGACCTATATAGTATCACATACTTAAATATTGAGTGGATGATGGGCTATGTATGTGTGACTTGTATACTTTGATGTAAGTAAAAACCTGAGTTCAAATAGATAAGGAACCAAAAACTAGTGTTTCATAGCATAAGAATACCAGATTTACCAATGACTTAGATTACAGTTGTCCCTTGAACGAGAATTGATATTACTCAAATTTCGCAGATATCAAACAACTCAAATTTCCAACCCTTCCTAACACAGATGAAATCAGACTAAGGGACATTTAGATATCTCTTATAACTAAGAATATGCTTATATTCTAAACTGATAGATGACCATGACGGATACCCTTTTTGAACATACAGATTCATACTTCCCTTAAGACTCATTCCATTACATCATAGAGCTGTTCAAACCAAAATAACTTCAGACATATCATAACCTTATCATAGACTTATCTATAAAAGAATTTTCAGAACTTACCATAAGGGCGGATAACCACATTCTACCACATAAATATCATCGAATACGCTAATAAGATGATACAGAACTTGCCATAAAGGCCATACAGAAATACACCACAAAGGCTTAGCAGATCACGCCACATAGGCAACCATACAGAACCACATGTTTACTGTCTTGATTGACTTTCACAGAAAGGGCCATGGGTTTCTCCTTCATGGACTTATACATATTTTCATGTCATGATCTGTCAGTTCAATTACACATTACTAAATGCATCACTATGAACATTCATAGAATCATATATTGCCATGGGTCTCAGTCACATGGACTTACACATTCTCATGTCGTTATCTGTCAGTCCAACATTCATCTTACTAGAGGCTACACCAAGAGTGTTTTCATATTAAACATTGCCATGGGTTTCAACCATATGGTCTTACACTTATTTTTGTATCGTGATTTGCTAGTCTGGTTAGCAATATACCTGCCCTACTAGAGACATCACAAGGGAATTTTTACCCATAATTTACTTACCTAGATTTGTTCATACACTTGGTTGATTTGTACTTTTTCTTATCAGACTTTACTTGCATAATCACCACTTACTATCTATTCAAGCAATACTTTATACATAACATTATTACACACATATAACATCTTTACTATATTTCACACACTTACTCGCTATATGAGGTTTTATCGTTATATATATGTCTTTACCTAAACAATTAACATGCATGAGTTAGAATAGAGACTCACCTAGACTGTAACTTGAAGCTCTAGACTCGGACATCCATCTCGATCCAGCAGCAACAACTGCTTAAAGAATATAAATTCACCGTTAAAACCCATTTACATACAAATTGCTAACATCACAATCACAACTAACCCCTATGTAAGGCATTGTATTCATAACCTACGATTTAGATACCTCTTAATAGACTTATTCAAAACTTAAGATGCAGAACTGTAATACTTACCTGGAGATGGAATGACCACTAATTAAACCAAGAACCTTAGCTTCTAACTTAATGGGGAAGAGGTACAATTAGATTTAAGAAAAAAAATCAGAAAGTAACATTGAAGAAAGAAGAACCTTTCTCACAAACCTTCTCACACATATATAAAACCCAATCCCGCTTAGCGGAACTTAACAAGTGTCATTTAATTAAAAATTTGTCATTCTAAATGGCCTACAGATTCCGAGAGAAACATAAATAAAAATCCCATACAAATGATATTTGACTAGTCAATCCAATAGGTCCCTTACCAGGTCACTTTACAACTCAACTAGTACAATATTCAGAAAAATTAGGCGTACTAAACATTTGGCGATAACTTTCACTTGGCTTATACTTCGCTTGATATATCATTCTCTTATATAATATTATAACATAAAACCTTTATTTACTCAACGACAAGTACTATACGGAACGTTTCAACTCGCCAGAAGACTTAACATAGCGGATTACATTAGGCCAAACAGATAACTTCACAACTACATAACTTATTCTTGGATCCATCAGACTTGGAGTGTGACATGGTGTTTGAGATGGTGTCATAAGTAAACTTGAAACCATTAAACCAATTCAACCAAGGAAATTACTAAAGTAACTTTACATATTTTAAATAAGTTATATTACTACAAGAGTATTGTCGAAACCATTTTTCTGAAAACAAAAATAGTGTCGACTTAAAAAATGAAAATTGGAGTCACCACTGATCTTTTATTGAGGTGTGATCGGATCACCTTAAAAATGATTTTGGTCTACGAGTTTAAAAAAAAGGGGGCGGGAGTCAGTTACGTACGAGGAAGGATTAGCACCCTCGTAACGCCCAAAATTGGTACTGAATTGATTATTTAATGTCTTAAAGTTGAATCTCAAAAATTTGAAAAGATTAAAAATGATCCCCTTTTATTAACAATATTTGTGTTGCAAGCCCATTTTGACCCGGGGCCCATTACAACTAAAACCCAAACCCGGGCCCAAAATAGCCCAACTAGGCCCAAAACCCATTAAACAAACTAGGGTTTTAGCTTTTCTGAAACCCTAGCTAGCCCAGTACCGCCTCCATCAGCGCAAGTGGCGCACCCCACTTGCCACCGACCCACTGCCATCGTCACATCACCTACCGCCATGCCGACATGCCACCATCAAGTACCTGCAAAGCAACCAAAGCAGTGACAGAAAAAGTAGAAAGAAATAAAAAAGAAAAATACTTTTTTGTATTTTTGGGGGAATTGGTTTAAAAACCGATCTTTACATCTATAATAGGGGACAAACACTAGAAAAGAAAGAAAAAGAGATCTAAAAGGTTGTTTTTTTTCGATTTCTTTTTGAGAACTATCTCACTTTGTTATTTATCTTTTTCATTTTCTTTTAAATATATTTTAAAAACACCTAATAACAACAAGTAAAAGAGAAGGTTTTACCTAAATCTGTTTGTGCCGTCGGAGACCTCTCATCGACGTCGGATCCGGGCTCGGAGGAAGATTCGAAGTGCCCCCCTTCTTGCGGCCTTTTGGCTTAAAAAGGCTCTGCCTTTATGTGTGCCGAAAGCCAGGGTTTAGGATACCCATCTCGAGTGACTCCGGCCACTAGCCACGGAGGCGGCACGGCAGAGGCCTGGAAGCCCGATGGTAGGAAAAGGGGAGGGATTTTTCAGAGAAAAAAACTCATTTTTTTTGAAATGCGAAGAAATGAATTTAAAAAAAAGATTTATATAGGCCAACTAAACGACATCGTTTAGGGTTGGCCACGATAGCCCTAAAACGATGTCGTTTTGCCCATAACCCGCATGCGCGACCCGACCCGTCGGAGGATCCGCATGTTTTCGTTTGTGGGGATATTTATACAAGTGGTCCCTCCGCTTTTGCAGTAAAATGCAATCGGGTCTTCCTATTTTTTATATTTTGACCTCGAAAATTTTGAACTTGTTTCAATTCAATCTTGCGCGAAACGCTGCGCACAAGGGGTCTGGAACATTTGCTCGTTCACCCCCTAATGTTTCCAGTGCATTACGAATCGGTCTTTTATCCCATATTTTTATTATTTCGAATGCTTACCTTGAAATTTTATTTAGTTTCCAATTTAATACATATATCCCCTATGTTTCATAATCCATATATATATTTTTATATTTTATAATTTTAAAATATATAAATACATGCATACATTTTTATAATATATGTATATATGAACATTTTTTTATTGTCATAAATACATATATATACACATACTTTTATATATATATTTTTATATTTCATAATTCTTATATACATCTATATACATATATACATATTTTAATTTACATACACATATATGTATATATACATACTTACATATATTTTTATATTGCATAATTTTAAAATATATATACATATAATCTCCATATTTTTTTATAATTTTATGTATATATACATACATACATATATATATAATATTTTTATAATTTTTATTTACTGTCTTTATTGTTTCGTTGTTGCGCGTGATGTTTACTTTTTATTTATATGCCCGTTTTATTTCAAAAAAAAAAACATTTTGATTCGACTCGTTTATTTACTTATTATCTTACATAGTTGATTTGTCTTTTTTTTTATTTTCTATTTACTGTCGCTCGTGCTATTTATGCTTGTATCATCGTATTCATCATTGTTTTGTTATGCATACCAATAATGTAATTTATTTTCGTATTTTACTACGACATCGTGTTTCATTTTTACTCGACATATCAAAATTTGTTTTAAATAAATAGCATTTCGTATTTTGAGATTCGGAAAAGTCGTATCCTAACTTACGGGGTTTCAATTTTCTCGATAAATCTAAATATACGGATCTTTTCAAACAAATTTTTTACGATCTTGGGATTTAACAAAAGATCATGTTCTAACTTACGGGACGTGATTTCTTTTCTAAACCCGAGCTAATCGAATATCTCTCAAATAAGTAAATTTTTCGGCATTCATTCTCGTATCGGGAATTTTAAAAATTGTGTCCTAACTTACGGGACGTAATTCTCTTTCTCGATTAACGTAAAAATATGTCTCTGTCTAAAAAAATTTCAACATTTTGACAAAGGATCGTATTTTTAAAACTATTCAAAATTTACAATCTTCAATGCTAAGACACTAGTTAATCAACTAGATACTAATTTTGGGCGTTACGAGGGTGCTAATAGGGGTGTGCAAAATTCGGGTAAAACCGAAAAAATTCGGTTAACCGACCGAATTCGGTTAATCGGTCGGTTAACCGAATTTTTTCAGTCGGGGGTCGGTTAATTATTTTTTGATTTTTCGGTTAACGGTTAATTCGGTTCGAAACCGGTCGGTTAACCGAATTTTTCGGTTAACCGAAAAAATTAATAAATAAAATTATAATATATAAATAGGCCCACTATTCATCTAAACCCAATCTAAACCCAAGTATTTAACCCAACCCAATTACCCAACCCAACCCAATCATAAAATTAAATTACAAATAATTTAATAAATAAAAATAAAAATTTAAAACTAAGACTAAAACTAAAGTCTAAAATTCTAAAAATAATTTAATTATGTAGTGATTCAATTTGGTTAATTCGGGTAATTCGGGTAATTCGGGTAATTCGGGTAATTCGATTAATTCGGTTAATTCGGTTAATTCGGTTAATTTGGTTAATTTTTAACCAAAAATAAAAAAAAATATAATTTTCGGTTAACCGACCGAATTAACCGAAAAAATTTCGGTTCGGTTAATTTTTTTGAAAAAAATTTCGGTTCGGTTAACGGTTAAAGATTTTGAAAGGTCGGTTAATGTTATTTCGGGTCGGTTAACCGAATGAACACCCCTATGTGCTAATCCTTCCTCATACGTAACCGACTCCCGAACTCGTTTTCTGAATTTCGTGGACCAAAATCGTTATTTTGATAAAATTAAATCTTTTTATTTAAAACAACCATTTTTCGAGGTGGCCCGATGACACCTCATCAAAAAGGATTGGTGGTGATTCCCTTACTAGTTTTCATTTTCAAATCTAAGTCGACCCCTGTTTTACAAAAAATGGTTTCGATAGCTTGGCGACTCCACTGGGGACTTAAAAAGAGAGTCAAGCCACGAGTTGATTATTTTTTATTTTTTTGTCAAAAATTGAAAACTTGATTTAAATATAAGATCCTTTCGTTGCATTTCATCCGTCTTTATTACGATATTCATCATTGTGGTTTATAATTGCTGTGTTAGTTTAAGTTTTGGTATCTTTCTGCACATTGCATCTCATTACTGCTTGATTATACCCTTTTAAGTGAAAGTGAGAAACTACTCATTCGTGAGGTTTTCACCTCCGCATGGGATAGTGAATCATTTTCGGGATACATCCATACCTATGTCTTCGTGAGATTTTTATCTCCGTATGGCCATAGGGAAATGTATTCCCTGAACTGAACTTGGTCTATAAGAGCCTATAATGGGTGAGGATCGAGGAATCTGCCGGTTTGGGTACCTTTACTTTAAAATCGAACCGCATATAGTAAGCCCTAAGAGCCTACCCTAGGTAGAACTACGCCAAACCCCTAGTGGTCACCTGAATAGGTGCTCTATTTATTTCTTTCTTGCTTGCTTTTGTTTTGTACTAACCTATTTTCTTTTGTTTTGGTTATAATTGCATTGCATTTTCATCATAAAAAAGAGGTGTTGATTCACGTTCAGTTACTAAATAGAGAGCTTGTCATGGAAAACGGATTTCTTGATAAAGTGGAAGACAATACGATTGTCCGAATATGGTCCAAGAAAATGTGACAAGAGAAAGATGATGGTCTAATGGAGGACTATGCAACTTTGCTTCATTGCCCGATGATTCAAGTTGATAAAGATTATTTGAGAGTCGTCAATGTCCCGACGTTTCTAAAGAAACTAATGAGCATCACGAGAATGAGTGAGCAATGAGTCGCGGCTCGGATTAAGCAAAAAGGGGCTAGTAAAGACATCCATTGAAAATTTGCGAGATTCATTTTAACATCCGGATGAAGAAAAGGATCGTTGTATTCACTTGGAATATGAGGGCAAAACCATATATATATCCGCTTTATGTAAAGAGATTTATTTTCTAGTAAAGTTATTCTAATGGAATTGAACCAGAATCAATGTCTCTTTTTGCATTCTTTTCATGCTTTTGCATTACATGACATCATATGCATTATAATCTACCAAAAGAGCCTAATTGATTAAAATTATTTCAGTTAATCTGAAAACCAACCTACCAACCAAACACCCTTACGGTACCCGAGCAAAGTCAAGAAACATGGACCAAAGATTAGAAAGACTTAAACAACTCCAAAGGGAGATGTAGGACCAATTACTACTGCAAGAGCGGTTAGCTAAAGTCCAACAAAATATGATGGACGATAAAAAAAATAAAGTTCTGTGAAGGAGTTAAAAAAAAAGAAGAAAAAGCGTTCACATCAATGCCATACATGAAGATAACTAAAAGGGGACCTTGTTAGATACCCACCCTTATAAACTTGAGAGTGTTCTAAATAATCAGGCTGCAAAAGAAATTTCTGTAATATTTAGAGCCTACTTAGAGTAGTGTTCAGACCACATTTGTTGCTTTTAGCCTAGAGGTAATAAGAACTTCTTTGTGAAATAGGCTCATGTCTGAACGTCATTATTTTAATACATCTTTGCGATCATTTTTTAAGCCAATATTCTTTCATCCTCTATGAATAATCATTTTTGATTCTTTCATTCCTTTGGATTTTCTTCCAAATCATTCATTCATTCATTCATAGCCATACTGTACATTCATACATTCTTTTGCACCTACAATAGGTCCCTGAATATCAACAACATGAGTGACGTTGCTACAGACTTAGAATTTCCTTTTGAGCGAGACATGTGTTTAAAGGGATCTCATGACTTTGAAGATGACATAGATTGTAGCCTATCTCCGGACTTATTGAGGATGGTAGAACAAGATGGAAAATAGATCCTACCCTACAAAGAATCAATGGAATCCATGACCTCTCCCTATATGGGGTATGAAGGTCATTGGGTCGATCTCGCCAAAAGATTCTGGCGGTTATCGATTTATCTTCGTGGGTAGAAACTACTTCATATGTCAATGTCACAAAGTCAACAGTTAGTAAATTCTTGAAAAAATTCATACGTCGGTATGGAATGCCAAAAAAGGATCATATCTGACAATGCACTAAATTTGAACAACAGCACAATATCTAAAGTTTTCAGTCTGTTCAAGATTAACACCATGTCGTCCCAAAATGAATAGTGCAGTGAAAAAACCTCTGCCGGGGCAATGCCTTTCTCTTGGGCTTATCGCATTTTTACCTATTAAAGATAAGATTCTTTCTCTCTAAGTTTTTTTTGAATCTAATCCCGATTAAAGAGGAATGTTCAAAGTTATCCATCACGGTCAAATGTGCCAAAAGTAAATAATGCGAGCTCACAAAAAAAAAGTTCACCTTAGAGGATTCCATGAGAGGGACCTAATATTGAAGAAGATCTTTCCTATACAAAAAAGAACTTCATAAGAAAGTGGATGTCAAACTGGAAAGGACCTTATGTGGAAGGCCTTATATGGAAAAACATTGATTTTGATCGGAAGGGATAACAAGGACATGCCTAATCCTATTAGTTTAGATTTAATAAAAAAATATATTTCAAAAAAGAAGAAGAAAAGAAAAGAAAAAGAAAAAAAAAAGGCCAAGATGAAAACTCGCAAAGGGCGTCTTGAGACCAAAGGGGATTTGAGTTGAAAACTCGAAAAGGGGGGCTCAAATTTTGATCAGAATGGTACCTGAGGTGATCAGAGCCGTTCAAATTTTGATCAGATTGGGGCATGTGGTGGTCTTGCTATACCTGAATCAACAGGAAAGGGTAGGCGACATCTTGGGGCATCAACAAAGTACTGTAGATCTCTTAAACACATGTCAAACTCAGAATGGTCTTCAGAAAGTTTGTATAGAAAAGTTTAAGCTGCGATATCTGGGGCACCTAGTCTTCATACTATTTATATTGAATTTACCGTTCTTGGAATACTTTATTCTCTTTCAATATATGTGTTCTTAATCAATTACTTTGTTATTCTTACTCTCTTTGATAATTTATCCATTTCGAGTCATGCCCCTAAATCAATCCTATTTTATCCATCGTTATGATCTTTTTGCAAGCATATTGCATTAGAGTAATGATTAATGGACTAATAATACTTTCACAAGGGAAGTTTTGCATATTACTCTAGAAGTTTCTAAATAATACAAGAACCTGAAACAGGGCTATTATTTAGAACACACTAAATTTAAAGGTTGAAATGTCTAAGAAGGAAAAGTCTAAGTTAAGACCATCCTTTCAGATTTTTTTGTCCAAACATTGATTGAACAAAATGACAATATGTCGTGTTGGTGACAAAGCTTCAATGAACAAATAAGCAATGATTACCAAGTGATAAGAAGAGGTTTCTCGAAAGAGAAAGTTTTACAATTGTGCAAAAACATTTGGTATGACACCCTGGGAATGGTGTAGGAGACCAAAGAGATTCAGATCTTATATCCTTAAATTGCAGTGGGAGAGGATTGAGAAAGAGCCAGATCCTATACTTAATGGGAGGAAGATGGTTCAAATTTTATGTCCCAAAGGAACAGTGGATTGAACATTGAGGATTACCGTGTTACCAGCCAAACAAGATGGCATTCTGACGTGTTGGTAGTGAATCTTTATTGAACAATGGGCAATAATAACTCAAACATTGAGGGATCATTTTCATGACATTTTGCATTCATGCATGCACATTTAGTTAAGAGATTTTGATTTCTTTTAATCTTAATATTCTAATCACTAGGCATAAATAGGCCCATGAAATGGATTCTACAGGTTATGTTCCCCAAAACAGATCAGTGAAATCACAAACCCTATACCATTGAAGTTGTAGTAGAATGGATTAAAAAATATTGTAGATTTTGTCTTCTTGTATTGGCAGTGAAGCAGATCGAAAACATCAGCCTTATCTCCCTGAGCAGCAGTAGAGTAGGTTGAAGATTGTAAATCTGTCTCCCTAAGTAGTAGTGGAGCAGATTAAAGATGGTGAATCTTATCTTCCCAAAGTAGTAGGGAAGCAAATTTAAGCCACCAGCCTTATCTCCTTAAGCAGCAGTAGAGTAGGTTGAAGATTGTAGATCTTGTCTTTCTGTACTGGCAGTGAAGTAGATCAAAAACAGCAGCCTTATCTCCCTGAGCAGCAATGGAGTAGGTTAAAGATTGTAGATTTTGTCTTCCTGTACTGGCAGTGAAGCAGATCGAAAACACTAGCCTTATCTCCCTAAATTTGCAGTGGAGTAGGTTAAAGATTGTAGATCTTGTCTTCATGTACTGGCAGTGAAGCAGATCGAAAACACTAGCCTTATCTCCCTGAGCAGCAGTGGAGTAGGTTA
Source organism: Gossypium hirsutum (assembly GCF_007990345.1). NCBI lineage: Eukaryota > Viridiplantae > Streptophyta > Magnoliopsida > Malvales > Malvaceae > Gossypium > Gossypium hirsutum. The sequence continues at coordinate 12,387,012 of NC_053442.1, read as the reverse complement.
AAGATTGTAGATTTTGTTTTCCTGTATTGGCAGCGAAGTAGATCGAAGACACTAGCCTTACCTCCCTGAGTTTGCAGTTGAACAGACTAAAAGTAACAGATCTTATCTTCCTATATTGGCAGCGAAGTAGATCGAAAACACCGGCCTTGCCTCCTTGAGTTTACAGCAAAGCAGACTGAAAGCAGTAGATCTTATCTTCCTGTATTGGCAGCGAAGTAGATCGAATACACCAACCTTGCCTCCCTGAGTTTGCAGCGGAGCAGACTGAAAGCAGCAGATCTTGTCTTTCTGTACTGGCAGTGGAGCAGATCGAAGACACCAGCCTCGCCTCTCCGAGTTTCAGTGGAGCAGACTGAAAAATAGCAGATCTTGTCTTCTTGTGATGGCAGTGAAGCAGATCGAAATAACAAACCTTATCTCCCTGAAGTTGCAGTAGAGTAGGTTGAAGATTGCAGATCCTGTCTCCCTAAGCAGTAGTGGAGTAGATTAAAGATGGTGAATCTTATTTTCCCAAGGTAGTAGGTAAGCAGATTTAAGCCACCAGTCTTATCTCCCTGAGCAGCAGTGGAGTAGGTTGAAGATTGTAGATCCTGTCTCCCTAAGCAGTAGTGGAACGGATCGAAGACAACGAATCTTGTTTCTGATTGAAGATAGGCTACAAATCTTGTCTCCCTAAAGTTACAGTGGAGCAGATGAAAGCCACAAACCTTATCTCCCTGAAGTTGCAGTAGAGCAGGTTGAAATAACAAACCTTATCTCTCTGAAGTTTTAATGGAGCAGATTAAAGATACCAATCTTATCTCCCTGAAGATGTAGTGGAGTAGATTGAAGACCGACTACAAGTCTTATCTCCCTAAAGTTGTAGTGGAGCAGACCATTGATAGTGGATCTTATCGTGTTAGACCTTATCTCCCTGGAATCGCGGTGGAGCAAGTTGAAACATCAAAGTCTTATCTCCCTGATGTTGTAGTGGAGCAGACTAAAACCAAAATCTCGTCCCCTTGAAGTTACAGCATAGTGGATTGAAGCTACAAGTCATATCTTGTTGAAGCTATAGTGGAGTCGATCGAGGCAACAAGACACAGTGGACTGGATAAAGTTACTTGAAGAAGAAAAACACCAGAACAAGTCAAGAATCAGTGAGACCGGGCAAAATTTGCCTTTCTTAGTCTTTACTCTGTTCTCGTTACATGACAACGAGCAAAGAGGGACACCTGTTGCAAGCCTATTTTAACTTTAGGTCCATTACAATTAAAACCCAAACCCAGGCCTAAAATAGCCCAACTAGGCCCAAAACCCATTAAACAAACTAGGTTTTCAGCTTTTCTGAAACCCTAGCTAGCCCAGCGCCACCTCCATCAATGCAAGTGGCGCACCCCATTTGCGACCGACCCACCGCCATGCCCACTTGCCACCATCAAGTACCTGCAAAGCAACCAAAGCAGTGACAGAAAGAGTAGAAAGAAATAAAAAAGAAAATGAATACTTTTTGCATTTTAGGGGGAATCGGTTTAAAAATCGATCTTTACATCTGTAAAAGGGGACGAACATTAGAAAAGAAAGAAAAAGATATGTAAAAGGTTTTTTTTTCGATTACTTTTTGAGAACTATCTCAGTTTGTTATTTATCTTTTTCATTTTCTTTTAAATCTATTTTAAAAACGCCTAATAACAAGTAAAAGAGAAGGTTTTACCTGAATCTATTTGCGCCATCGGAGGCCTCTCGTCGGCGTCGGATCTGGGCTCGGAGGAAGATTCGAGACGCCCCCTTCTTGCGGCCTCTTGGCTTAAAAAGGCTCTGCCTTTATGCGTGCCGAAAGTCAGGGTTTAAAAAACCCATCTCGCGTGACTCCGGGCACTAGCCACGGAGGTGGCACGGCGGAGGCCTGGAAGCCCGACGGTCGGAAAATGGGAGGGGTTTTTGAGAGAAAAAAACTCATTTTTTTTGAAATGCGAAGAAATGAATTTAAAAAAAAAAGATTTATATAGGCCAACTAAACGGCGTCGTTTAGTGCTGGCCACGATAGCCCTAAAACGACGTCGTTTTGCCCATAACCCGCATGCGCTACCCGGCCCATCGGAGGATCTGCATGTTTTCGTTTCTGGGGATATTCGCGCAATTGGTCCCTCCGCTTTTGCAGTAAAATACAATCGGGTCTTCCTATTTTTTATATTTTGATCCCAAAAATTTTGTACTTGTTTCAATTCGATCCCGCGCGAAACGTTGCGCACAAGGGGTCTGAAACATTTGCTCGTTCGCCCTCTAATGTTTCCAGCGCATTACGAATCGGTCCTTTATCCCATATTTTTATTATTTCGAATGCTTACCTTGAAATTTTATTTAGTTTCCAATTTAATACATATATCCCCTATGTTTCATAATCCATATATATATTTTTATATTTTATAATTTTAAAATATATAAATACATGCATACATTTTTATAATATATGTATATACGAACATTTTTTTTATTGTCATAAATACATATATATACACATACTTTTATATATATATTTTTATATTTCATAATTCTTATATACATCTATATACATATATACATATTTTAATTTACATACACATATATGTATATATACATACTTACATATATTTTTATATTGCATAATTTTAAAATATATATACATATAATCTCCATATTTTTTATAATTTTATGTATATATACATACACACATATATATATAATATTTTTATAATTTTTATTTACTGTCTTTATTGTTTCGTTGTTGCGCGTGATGTTTACTTTTTACTTATATGCCCGTTTTATTTCAAAAAAAAAACATTTTGATTCGACTCGTTTATTTACTTATTATCTTACATAGTTGATTTGTCTTTTTTTTTATTTTCTATTTACTGTCGCTCGTGCTATTTATGCTTGTATCATCGTATTCATCATTGTTTTGTTATGCATACCAATAATGTAATTTATTTTCGTATTTTACTACGACATCGTGTTTCATTTTTACTCGACATATCAAAATTTGTTTTAAATAAATAGCATTTCGTATTTTGAGATTCGGAAAAGTCGTATCCTAACTTACGGGGTTTCAATTTTCCCGATAAATCTAAATATACGGATCTTTTTAAACAAATTTTTTATGATCTCGGGATTTAACAAAAGATCATGTTCTAACTTACGAGACGTGATTTCTTTTCTAAACCCGAGCTAATCGAATATCTCTAAAATAAGTAAATTTTTCGGCATTCATTCTCGTATCGGGAATTTTAAACATTGTGTCCTAACTTACGGGATGTAATTCTCTTTCTCGATTAACGTGAAAATATGCCTCTGTCTAAAAAATTTTCAACATTTTGACAAAGGATCGTATTTTTAAAACTCTTCAAAATTTACAATCTTCGATGCTAAGACACTAGTTAACCAACTAGGTACCAATTTTGGGCGTTACGAGGGTGCTAATCCTTCCTCATACGTAACCGACTCCCGAACTCGTTTTCTGAATTTCGTGGACCAAAATCGTTGCTTTGATAAAATTAAATCTTTTATGAAAAACAACCATTTTTCGAGGTGGCTCGATCACACCTCATCAAAAAGGATTGGTGGCGATTCCCTTACTCGTTTTCATTTTCAAATCCAAGTCGACCCCCATTTTACAAAAAAAATGGTTTCGACAATTTGTATAAATTTGAACATATGTAAAAAGGCATTCTCACCCCGAGGCAACAAAATGTCGTATCCCGCAAGTTAGGATGCAACATTTGAATTCCCGAACATAAGCTAACCTTTAAAAACCTTTATTGAAACTTTGTATATTTGAAATCTAAAATGTTTGACCACCTTGGTTTAATGAGGAAATCAAAACCCCGTAAGTTCGGGCATAATTCCTCAAAGTTCCAAAGACGACGTATAAGTTTGCTTCTATTAAGAAAAAAAAAACCTCGTTTTGAAATGTCGAAATGTCATATCCAATGAGTTAGGACACAATGTTTCGAATTTCTGAAATAAGCTTTGATTTGAAATTTTTACGTTTTAATTGAAAAAGAAATACTCAGTTACTTAAATTCAACGAAGAAAATTGAAGCCCAGTAAGTTGGGGCACCATCTTCTCGAAAATTTTGAATACCGGGTATTATGTTGTTTTGAAACTAAATATATTAAAAACAACAAAATAAAATAATAATACAATAGATTTAAATAATATCAACAATAAATTTATAATAATAAGTTTAATTATTAAAATAATACTAGATTTAAAACTAAATATATTAAAAACAACAAAATAAAAATATTTAAATAAATTTTAAAAAATGAGCAAATAGAAATAAGGATTACATCGGATTTAAAACAAAATCATAAAGAGAAAAATGAAAATAAAATAAAATTGAAGGGCCAAATGAAGCACGCGCATTACATAGGGGGCTAAATGGGAAATATTCTTTATCCCTCAAAACGCATAGCAGCAGTATTGGCCAAAATGAGACAACATAAAAAATGCGGGGAAAATTTAGAAAATAAAGAAAAACCGCATTAAAACAATGAAACAAATTAGGAGGATTAATGGCGCAAATATTTCCTCTGAGACCAAAACGCGCGGACCTGGCCGTGCTCGGGTCGGGTCATCGGGTTAGTGCCAATACGGTACCGTTTAGATCCACTGAAATGGGCACTAAACGGTGCCATTTCAATCCCATATAAAAATCACCACAAACCCTAAAAAATTAACCCCTAAGCCATTCTAAAGCAAACAGAAAAAAAATCTCCCTTTCTCTCCGCCGCTGGACAAGTCCGAACCCCATCCAACTCCATTTCGGACGGAATTGACAGGGCTCCGACGGCGCGATTTCATGAAGGTAAAAACCTCTTTCCCCCTCCTCTTTTATTTTTTCGTGTATATAAAAATGAATAATAAATCGAGAAAAAGAAAATGAAAAAAAAACTCTGAGAATTACCTTTAGCAGACTTTGATTTTTATTGCTTTTTGATTTTTTTTGCTGATTCAATAATCGTAAGATCCCCCCTCTTTACAATATCAAGTTTGCTTTTTATAGCAGATAATGGAAAAAAATGTAAAGAAAAATCTAATTTTAAATGCATTATTTGCTTGTTGCCTTTGATTTGCGATTTTTCTGATTTTCTTACTGTTGTTCCCTGCCTGTGCTATTTGTTGCCATTTTTGTTGTGCAGGTACAAGGTCAGCTGGAGGAGGCGCACGCACGCGGAAGCGCAGCACGCGCGGGGGAAGACCCTGGTTGCTGCGGCGCAGGAAGCTTGTAGGCTAGTTTTTTTTTTGCTTTGTTTTGGACTAGTGGGCTAGGGATTAGGCATTTGGGCCGCTGTAATTGGGTAGTGAATTTGGGCTTTAAGTTTGGGTTTGTAAAAAAGAAACTGGACTGTTTTATTATTTTGGTTTTTATTTTTTGTGCTTATTTATTTAATTGGGCCCGGGCAAATTGGGCTACTACAAGTATTTTTGCAATTTTCTTTTTTCTTTTTAAGTGTGATAGGATTTCTAGTATTAGTTAAGTGTGTAACCGAGTTGATGTTTGAGATGGTGTCATGAGTCAACTTGAAACCATTAAATCAACTCAACCAAGGAAATTACTAAAATAACTTTACATATTTTAAATAAGTTATATTATTAAGAGAGTATTTTTGGAATTTTTTTATTTTTTTTAAGAAAACTAATAAAATATGAAAAGTATTAAAATTTGAACTCTTTTCACCAACATCTATAAAATCTTTTTATATCACTTCAACCAAAGCTTTGTTTTGATAAGTTTATACATTTTAATTTTGGAAAAGGATTTTTGTCTAGGAAAGATGCATCCAAAATGTCCAGAATTGAAGTGTAGTTATACAAAATCTCAAATTTACTCTTGAAGTGTTTTAATATAAAATCTGAAATTTTTTCTCTCTCATGAGAAAATAATCTCTCACATTCAAAGATTAATTTATTGTATCCCTCTTTCCAATGAACCTACTTATGTCATGGGTTGCGCATGAGAGCCTGCAACCATGACACACTTGTGTGATTCATCATGTTCAAGGGAAGTCATTTGACCCAATTGGACTGACCTATTGTTTGGAGAGATTGAAGGTCCATCTACAAAGCATGGCAAATATGAAACATGATCTTCAAATATATGCAATATTAGATATGATATGTAATCTTAGAAGATATGATTCGGTAATTTTAGAGATTTGATTTGTAGATAGCTTTTAATCATAGTCATTGATATACTTTGATTTGTATCGTTGATTTTTGAGAGGTTCAACTATAAATAGAGGCCTCTCCTCGTCATTGTAATTCATTGATTGAGTAATAGAATTCTTGAGAGCACTCACTCAAACATTCTCTCTAGTGTTCTTGCTTTTATGTGGCTTTAGTAATCTTTCGAGTTCTTTTCAACTTTTGTGTTGTTCCGCTTTGTTCTTCATTGGTGTCTTAGAGGAATTCTATTGAAGCATCAATTGTTGGGGGTTAAGCTGACTTAAGTGTTTTTGGAATGAAAAAACTGTCTAAAACTGTACGAATTGCGAGACAAAAAATCTAAGCCCGTGACACTTACTGGTTAACTTATCTTTTTCTTTTATCTAAAGAAAATATTATCCTTTTCACAATTTCAATATAAAACCATATAACACCCTTTAGAATATTCTCTACTTATCTTTTTTTTTTCTTTATTTTCCTTGATCTTCATCTCATATAAACCCAAATTTATTTTAAGCCCGTTGTACTTTTTAAAAAAATATTATTTTAATTTAATATTCAATAATTTAATATGTTATTTTTTATTAATTTTTAAACACATACAACTTAATATATATATTTACATCATATGATCATTTATTTAATTTCAAATGATATAAAATACATAATATATAAAAATATGTTAAAAATATAAAATGGATTGGACTAGGCTCGATCCTTAAATTTAAGCGCAACTCATATTTTAAACAAGTTTTTTAACCTAAGCCCATTTTGGGCCTCGTCCTTTTCTCCAAATTCTTCCATATTTTGGGCTTGCCTTTGAATTTAAGTGAGTAGACTCACCCGCGAGCAAATTTAATTAACTTATAGACATATATATTGAAACTTAATAACTTTAAAATAAGTTACGAATAAAGGCATATAAAATATCTATAACATAATTAAAATTCAAAATTAATTTGATTTATAAGTTAAAAATCTTACATAACATTAACAATTAAAACACAAAAAAATTATTCAATGACTCGTATAAATCCAATTAACAAGGTCATATGCAAATATTGTGTTAACTAAGTGTTGGATTTATGTTTGAAACTTGTAATGAAGGGAGTATTAATCTTTTCATCTTTTTAACTAGTGATCTATTCATATAGATTAGATAATATGCAACATTTAAAAATCGAATCGTCATTGATTTTTTGTTTAATTGATTAAACTATTGATTTAATCATGAAAAATAAATAAAAAAATCAAAATTTCTAAAAAATTCATAAAATAAGGACAAATTAAAAAATTCTAGAAATTAAGAAAAAAACTAACAAACACAAATAAATAATAATAGGAATATCAATATTCATTCTATAGCTTATAACAACAAAATTAAATATTTAAACTAGCTTTAATCCGGTTCAATTAGATATTAACAGTGGTTCGATTGATTTTTTTAGTTGTCCAATCAATTACCTATGTGGTTTTAGATGAGCTGGTTGAACCACTAGTTTCCTAAATTATATATAAATTTACATTTAAAAAAAATAGTATTTTATATGTAAAATTTGCATCATAAGAAATAATAATATTTCAAGAAGTCTTTATTTGTATGAAGTGGTGATTAAAATTCTTATCATACACTCGATTGACAACTTCCATCTCCATCTCAATATTGTATAAAAAAATATTTCAAGAAAAAAGATGAGTGAATAACTTTTTTTTCTTTCTAAAATATGTGTAGTTTAATTTTTGACAAAAGCAAATGGATAGTATTAACTTAGAAGAAAATATTATTTTATATCACATAAAATTAATTAATAAATGTTTGAAATTGTATGTGTTTAAAATTTAATAAAAAACATGTAAATTATTAAACATTAAATTGTAATTATATATTTAAAAAAATGGTGGGCTTTGAGATTGTATGAGATGAAGATAAAGGAAAAGAAAGAAAAATGAAAAAGATGAAGTAAGAGGATGTTCAAAGGGGAATATGGTTTACATTGAAATTGTGAAAAATAATAAAATTTTATTTAGATAAAAAAAGAAGAAGATAGGTTGACCAAATGTAATAAGAATACTTTGATTCCTTTTCTTTATAAAAGATTTTCCATATTAATGATGTTATTTTTAAACATGTGAGATGCAGGGATTTACAAACATTCAATTATAATATATTATATAAAAATAATGAATAAGTAAGTTTGGATAAATAAAAAATAAATTAAATTTGAAAGTCAATTACGTAAATTCGGTAAAACCCACTAAATAAATTACTAAAAAAAAATGGAAAGTGATTTATTTCTTTACATAAATCTAATTTTAGTGTGGAGTATAAAGACTTGGAAAAAACCGTGAATACTATAATTAATTATCATATTTGAGGTTTTATTATTTTTATTAAATTTAATTGATAGAGAATGAATCGGTAATTAGTATATATTTTAATGTTTTAAAAATTAAAATTAAATCAAATATATTAAAAATTTGTATGTTGTTTCTTTCTTTGATGCTTTGAATTGAGAATACTTTCATGGACCTCCCATTAATGAGTGGAGGCCAGAGCGTAAAAGAAGTTGCAAAAGGAGCTCCAGATGATCGATTATGTGCAACTGATGCAGCAAGATGATGGGACTTCGTAACCACGACAGCAGGAGGATGATAAGATGTCTTTTAGAGACACACTGATGCAATTCTTTGGCATGGCTAAGCAAATTGGTGAGACCTATTCTTGAGCTTCTTGATGGGAATGTCGTTTGGGAAACGGTCCAAGGTATTCCTTCAATTAAATTTTTAGAACGAATCTATCAGTTGATTGATGATAGTATGGCTAAAGTTGTAGTCTTGAAGCTTCTAGGAAAGAAGATAGGCTTTTCAAGCCTTTACAATAGAATGCAAGCTATTGGAAACCAGAATCGGCTTGGCAACTGATGGATGTGGACAATGATTACTCTCTACCCAAGTTCCAATCCCATGAGGAGGACTAAAAAGTTTTATAGAAAGGATCTTGGACTATTTTTGGGCATTTTCTAGTCAAGAATTTTTTTGACAACTTTATACTTTTTCAAATTATGTTATTATTTGGATACGTTTTCTTAGTTAGGATGGATCTCTATATGCAATATGATTGGCATTGTCTATAAATTCGACTAAAATATGGAAATTGGTGTAAGACGGTGGTTTACACAAATTATTGTCTTTTATGCAGCACATTGATATCGAATATCGAATATCATGGTGGAGAATCATATCTAGAAAGTCTAATATAAATTCTTGCCTAATGTTTGTTTTGGTTGTGGCCAATACATGCATGTTAAAGAGTTTTGTCGAGCTGCTAGAAGGGTTGAGATAGTGGATCCACCGAAAAATGTTAACATCCATAAAAATGATAGTACTAACCCGATCGAGCCTGAGATGTTCGGACCATGTATATTGAAACAAATGTCAAGAAATTGATGTCTATCCCAAAAGACGCACAAGGGAGTAATTTGGACAGATCTCAATTTTCAATATTGGAGAAAAACTAGGAGATGCTAGGTATTGTGGTGATAGTTGAGGATTCACAGGCTGTTTAATCTGGAGATAAGGTTGAGGCTGTTTCAAAACATTTATTGTATTCATTATTAGTAAAAAATAATAGTATGAGGATTTATGCTTGAATGATGAAGGTGCTCTAGAAGTAGCCGATGAGGGTGTGGTTGAAATGGCCCACTCTCTTTATTTTATAATTGGTTGGACATCCAAAGTTTTATGGTAGAATTATGAGCAGCAGGCAAAAACAGAATCGTTTAGAACTTTAACAATATCAAAATTTGAAACTCAAATATTTATATACTTCGCCAAATAATTTGTAAGAGCCCATTTTTGCCCGATCCAATAAACTAAATGAAAACCCAAAAATAATAATAAATAATAATACAGTCCAATTACAAAAAAAAACATGTCCAGTTTATTACAACGGAGCCCAAATCTTTTTTAACCCAAACCTAAACCTGATCCTAAGCCCAACACACCCGATTCCAGCCCAATAGCCAAAACCAGCCCAGATTTTTACAGAAACCCTAAACAGATTCAGAAATCACAGGCACCGCAGCAATGGGATCCAGGCCTTCGCACGTGCATCACCGCTACGTGCCACGTCTCCATGCGCTGCGTCGAGCCGCGCCACGTCACCGTACGACCTCCGTACACCTGCAACACACAAAGAGCGCAAGCAGCAACCATGCACAAAAAAACAGCAGCAAAACGCAGAAAAAGGCCAGAGGATAACAAAAAAAAAATAGAGGGATTTCTTTTGTATTTCCGGCTATAAAAGCGATCAAGATTTGTAAAAAGGAACCTTTTTTTTTTACACAACGCATACTGTATCGAAAATCAAAAAAGAAATAAAAATCGAAAGAAGGTGACTCCTTCTTCTTTTCCTTCTAATTTTTCTTTGCTTTTTTTCTCTGTTCTTCTATTTTGTTATGGTATATAGATGTATATATAAGAAAAGGGGTTAAAGGAGGAGCAGCATACCTGGCTTTGCCCACTCCGTCGCAATCGGAGATCGGGCGAAGATCGGCCTGGTCGTTGGCGGCGTTCAAAGGGGTTAAGGTTGAAACCCTAGCAGAACTCTCCTTTTTTTGTTTTTTTTTAAGAACTGAAGTAGAAATGATTTTAAGGAAAAAGTTTTGTTTTAAATAACGAAAAGGAAACGACGCCGTTTCACGGCATAGATCCGCGCGGTGACCCGACCCGGGAAAGGATCCGCGCGTCCAGCCTTTATGGTCTATTTGCGTGGCGAGTCCCTCTGGTTTTGTGGAGTCTCGATTTGATTTTCTTCAATTCTTTGAATTTGTATCGCATATTTTTTTTGTTTTCACTTGGATCCAATTTTAAACGGCGCCGTTTTCAGTGTTAAGATCTGCTTATTTATTTTTTGCGTTTAATTGCTAATTTAGTCCCGTAACATTAAGTCAGATTTCAATTTAGTGCATGTTGGTCTTTCTTTTTTAATTTTTATATTAGATTTTAAATATATTTAATCCTATTTTGACATATATATCAAAATTTAGTATTATTTTAATATTTAGCTTTTGATAGTTTTTTTATTTCATTATTATCATATAACAAGTTAATATTTTGTATTATTGATCATATCTTTTAAATTCACCGTGCAATAGTTTTATTATTATTTTTGTTATATGTTTTAGGAAAATGTTAATATTTAATTTATTATTCATTAATACACATTTTTGAAGATTTGATATAATTTATATGTATATTATGTTTTATCTTTGTTTAAAAGTTTATCTTTTTAGTATATTATATATCAAATATTTACATAATAATATTTTTTACATATAACACAATTCTTCATATACATGTGAATTATTAATTATTTTAAAAAATGTGTTAACGTTATGATATTAGATATTATTAAGATTATGGATTTCAAGAATTTTTAATATGTTTATGTAGATATTTTAAATCGATTTTATTTATATGTAATTCATTAAAAAAACTTATGTATGAAATTTTATATATATGTATGGTATATTTGTATGATTATGTTGTATACTACTTTTATGAAATTAATAAATGTATATTAGTTGTTACGAATTCGTTTCAAAATATTGTTCTATAATGCTATGATCATTTCATGCCAAGTTTATTGTAAATTCATGTATAATGTGAGTAAAATTGTTGTTACTTCATTTGTATTTATTTATTGCTTATTCGGCTACTTCTTAGTCTAAGTTTGAATTATCATTGATCTTTTACATTACATGCTTCTCTTAAAATTTTTACTTTTCTCATTCTATTTCATATTAAAAAAGCCTAGTGTTCATAATTTTCGAAAGAATTGTGCCCTAATTTACAGGGTTCCAATTTTTCTCGATGAATTTAGTTAGCCAAGTGCTTATTTTATTAAAACCGTCCAATTTTAAAACGAAGCATCTAGGATTTCAGAATGTTGGATCCTAACTTACTAAATGTGACATTCTGTTATCCCGATTTTAAAATAAAGGCAATGTTTGATGTTTAGGAATTTCGAGAAATTGAACCCTAACTCACTGGATTTTGATTTCTCATTAGACTTAAATGACCAAATAACCTTCTCAAAATACATGGATTATAAAAAAGACATATTTAATTTCAAAGATCGAATAGTTGCACCCTAACTCACTGAGTGTAGCAATTTATTTCTTCAAAATGAGTCCGTCTATTATTCAATTTGGTTTATTCAAATTTAAACTTCAAAGATCATATTTTAAAATCATTTCAAATTCTCGACACTAAGACATTAAATAATCAATTCGGTACCAATTTTGGGCGTCACGAGGGTGCTAACCCTTCCTCGTGCGTAACCGACTCCCGAACCTATTTTTTTAAAATTTGCAGACCTAAAATTATTTTCAAGGTGATCCGATCACACCACAATAAAAGATCGGTGGCGACTCCCATTTTATTTTAAAATCGATCCCCTTTTTTTTTCAATTTAAAAAATGTCTAAACATAATTCATACTTAAAATTTTAATTATGCTTGAAGAAGTTTTCTTAATTATCTAATTAACCAAAATTTTATTTAATTGTAAAATCCAATTTAAGATCACTTTACATTGTAATAACATGCTTTTTTTTTTCTCACTAGAATTTATTTCTAAAATATTAAAATTTATTTATAAAAAATATAAATGATTATCCGGATGCAAATGAATTAAATAAAAAAATTTAATATTAAATAAATATAAATTACCAACTTTAAATTAACTTATTTTTTTTTAACAGTGTGGCGTGATCGGTAAAATAGGACGTGATTAGCGAGGCTCGATCTTAATGCACAGTTTGTGTTTTTGTTTTTTAGAATATTGAACAGACTAGGAATTGCGATTATTGCTTCGGGTTAATGCCAAGCATATGGTTTCGTGGACAACCATACCTTTTTTAATTATCAAGCAATCTATTCATTTTCACATTTTATATGATTCCTCAAACATGTTGTGTTTCTATTTTATACTTAATATTATCAAACCGAATATTCGATGTATTACCATATTATCCTATAATTATAGAATTGAATTTTAAATTTTTAAATGTAATTTTATTATTGTATTAATTTATAATTATATAATTTGTTGATACACAGTATCAACAGAAGTGGAGAATGAGGGGGAGGATGTTCTGGTGAAGAAGTAGAATTGAATTTTAAATTTTTAAATGTAATTTTATTATTGTATTAATTTATAATTATATAATTTGTTGATACACAGTATCAACAGAAGTGGAGAATGAGGGGGAGGATGTTCTGGTGAAGAAGCAGATCAAAGGTACTGTTTAGACAGTAAGCCTCCCTCTTGGTCTTTAGAAATGTATATAAAGGGGGGTGGGTCAGATTTCGGGTCACCAGAGTAGACTAGACTTCGAGTCGAGTTATGATATATTTTATTATAATTCTATAACAATTTGTCCCCCACCTTGTTGAATAAGAGTTATAAAGTGACTCTTCTAAGAGAAAGTTATATGCGTGTAACATGTAATCAAGGGCTTACTATGTAAGTTTTAACTCGAAACTTTACTGAGTAAGTTCTGTTGTCTGGCAGTGTGGTACAAAAGTTAAAAGGCTATTTGAGAAATGTTTTTAAGGATATGAACCATGTTGTAGAATACTACGGACTGTATTTGCATAAATGCTGCAAACTATATTGTAGAATATCGCGAAATGTATTGTAATCCATAATATTCTGAAATTCTTTCATGCGGAAGGTTGTGATCATAAATCAATGAACTGTTTAAGTAGAGTTGCGATTGTAAATCGGTGAACTCTTTAAGAAGTGTTCATGATCATAAATCAATAAATTGAAGCCATGATAGTAAATTAGGCCGCAAACTATATTGTAGAATACCGCGAAATGTATTGTAATCCATAATATTCTGAAAATCTTGTATGCAGAAGGTTGTGATCATAAGTAGAGTCACGATTGTAAATCAGTGAACTCTTTAAGAAGTGTTCATGATCGTAAATCAATAAATTAAAGCCTTGATCGTAAATTAGTGAGCTTTAAAAATGACAATTGATAAGTGATAAAAGTAACATATTTTAATCACATTCTTAATGCATTTTTGGATGATTATTTATGCAAATTGGTGAATTTTGTGCTCATAATCCTTGGAATTCATGTTTCTATACTTAGGAGAGCATTTGGGAGCAAAAGGAGCGAAAAAAGAAGCTAAAATCGGACAAAAAGAGTAGATTTCAGGAGCCACATAGGTTGGGCCTTCTCACACGGCTTGGACACATGGTTGTGTGTACCAGACTGTGTCGATTTTGCAACTTGCATCCCAAATGGGCAAAAGAACGCATTTTTTAGGCTTTCTAAGCATTCTTAAGTCTGTAAATACCAATTAGAAGAAGAGAAGAGGGGGCCATCAGAGAATATCGAAGAAAACACTCGAGAAACACCATTAGGAACCAACTCTGAAGTGGATTTCCGTCAAGATTGAAGACCTTCTTTTAATTTCTCTTGAAGTTTTTATGAGTTTCTTTATTTCTTGTGGTTATTCTAATTTTGAGATATTTTTATTCACAATTATGAACTTTGAGATGAATTCTATTATTTAATTTTTGTTTTATGCAATAAATACTTGATTCTTGTTCTCAGTTATGTGTGCTTATTTGTTGTTTTAATATTTCTGGGATATTAGTTCATGTTTAATGTGCTTAATCAAAGGAGCAAAAGTCTTTGTTTAATAGTAGATTTGGCATAATTGAGTGGAGTTGCATGCAATCCGAGAAATAGGACGACATAAATCTACTGAATTAGAGTAAAATCTAATACAGGAATCCATAGATTGAGTTAATGTGACAATAGGGGTTTTAATTAGAAAGAAATTTCAATTAATCAACCTAGAGTCAGTTGCTCTTACTCTCTCTCTCTCGAGATATTAACATAATATAGGGATTTCTACGGATCAAGATACCACGTGAATAAATCGTCTAATTTAGATTTATAATAATATATGAAGTCTAGGTGGATTCTTTCCTAGGTATTGTTTCTCTCATTAGTTATCATTCGATTATTTTCCTGATTCATTCTTTGTTGAGTTCTTTAGCTAGAATAGTTTAGTAAATCTTAGTTTAAAACAATCACTCCAATTTGTTGCCTAAATAATAGGAAAACGGTAAGTACTAATACTTTTAGTCCTCGTGGATACGATATCTCTACTCACTATAACTATACTATTGTTTGATAGATGCGCTTGCCTTAGTCGTATTTTAGTTAGTCACGTAAAATACACATCAGCAGCTGTAATCGTAAATCATCAAATTGCTTAAGTGGAATCGCAATTGTAAATCGATGAATTCTTTAAGAAGTGTTCATAATTATAAATCAATGAACTGAAGTCGTGATCGTAAATCAACAGGCTTTAAACATGATAGTCGTGATACTAACTCAGCGAAATGTTAATTGTAGTCATGATTGTAAATCGGTGAACTCTTCAAGAAGTGTTCATGATCATAAATCAATAAACTGAAGCTGTGATCGTAAATCAACAAGCTTTAAAAATGACAATTGTGATTGTAAATTAGCGAACTATTTAAGTGGAGTCGCGATCGTAAATCGATGAACTCTTTAAGAAGTGTTCATAATTGTAAATTAATGAACTGAAGCCGTGATCATAAATCAGTAAATTGTTAGAAAATCAAAGGTCGTGATCGTAAATCAGTAGACTGTAAGAATGCCGAAGATCGTGACCGTAAATTAGTGGAACATAAGAAAGTCAAAGATCATAATCGTAAATTAGCGGACTGTAAGAAAGCCAAAGGTCATGATCATAAATCAACAGAATATAAAGTATAATTACCCAAACATGGATATAAAGGTGAAGATACTTACTGAGCATGTATATGTATATACTTTTTCATGCTTGGCCAATATCACACTAATCTAAATTTTAATAATGTACGACTTGTTAATTTAATTAATACAATACAAATTTTATAATATAGTAATTTACACATGGAAACGGAGAACCAAAGTTTATTAAAATGGCATCAAAAGAATTATCTTCAAGCTGGTCAATTACAACAATACAAAACCCAATATGACGAGCGAAAACATATGGAAAGAAAAAGATTTCTTGCTCGGTAAATAGAACTTTAGGACAAATAGAGACCTGCCAAAGTATCATCAGTAGGACCATTAATGAAGAAAACAAAAAATTGCAAAGAAGTTTAAAATCAGCAGACCATATTGAAAAAAACTACTACTAATGATTATAATGAATAACCTGTTAACATATTTAACATCTAATCAAAATGTTAACCGTTGCCATAAATGTTGCAATTTAGAAAGATGATGCATGTTGCAAGACTGGAACTAGAAGATGAAATCGTATACTTTAAATAAGAGTCTGACAACTTCAATTAGGATTCCCCCATTTGATGTTAAAGGGTGTACGTTAAGGTGAGTCAATAAATCATGTGTTTAGGTCCTTATTTGGAGGCCCTAAATGAAGAAGTCACGTCAGCGTTACAGCTCCAAAACTAATTTTGGGCAAGTCACACTACTAAGTATACAGTCATTGTGAAGACTAATAGTTGGTTTAACGAGAGAAAATTTAAAACTTCCGAGCAAGACTAATGCAAATGATCAATTCTAGTTACAAGTGCATGCTAGGGAAAAATTCAATAACCATTGTAGCTCTTTTTGCTATTAATCCTTTGCAAAATCAAATATTTTCAAATGTAAGGATAAAAAATTGCATACCTTTCGGAGCATATTTCTAACCTTTTACTCTTTTCCTTTTATAAAAGGGAAACAAGGGAAGGAGAAAAAGCAAGTATTATGGTTAATAGCTCTTTCAACTCAAATGAGAATGAAAAGACCATTTAGAGAAACTTACCACCTATTCCTGTCACTACAAGAATCATGGTGGACAAAACATTCCATCTTCAACCCACAAAAATCATGATTTTGAACCGAACTTTCTAATTATCCTCCAAAACAGGAAATTTAATTTAGAGTAAATAGGCAACACAATACATTTTATACAAAAGCAAATGCAAGAATATTCCATACCGAAAAAAATTAGAGAAGAATTTGCGACTTGAAGTTTAAAATTTCGTTTGATGAAACATATGTTAGTTTCAGGATTAAAATATAATACCTAGAAATTCTCTTTCCTTTTGGAACATTGTCGAGAGAAACAAAGCATGGGGTATAAGCAATTGCATACAATCTGCCCTTTGCAAGGAAAGAAATCTCTTTATGGCATGGAAAGATTAATGATTAGTAATCTCTTTATTATTTTTCAAGTAAATATTTTTTACCAAACACCTTAGAACATTAACTCAAAAATAGCGCAACCAAAATAACCAAAGACCACCCAATTAGGCTTTACAAATTCCTACCTTTATCTACTATTAAGTCCTCTTGTATCCCAATTTAACTAAACCAAAGAAATAAAGACAATACATCTTTACAAAACAAAGCTTATCATAACCAGGACCAAAGCATTAGGGGTCATCATAGCTAAAATTGTCACTAATTTCATAACCTCCAAAATGAAAACAACTTAAGAGAAAAGACAAATAGAAAGGATTTAGATCTAAACTCAAAACAACATTATATGATCTAACTATTATACAGATAAAAAAGAACCCTCTATGTCAGTGAGAATTGTTAAAAACATAAATGAGGTAAATAATGATAGTGAAGCAAACGAAATAAAAGGAGGTAAGGACAGGAGCAAGTAGGTTACTAGTAAAAAGATCAAATATGGGCATGTTTCAGCTATCTACATGATTACATCTTGTTAAAATCTTATATTTTCACCATCAAAATTGAAAACCCATCAAATTTGAGGCCTTGGCGTAAACCATAGTATAACAATATAGAAACAACCAAATTATTAATACGCCAAGTAAACATTTTTAAACAAACATTTGGCGAAAGCCTTATAAAAATCAATAAGGTTATTTAAAATGAAAGGCAATTTTTCCCTTATAAAAGTTTCAAGTGCATCATTGGCAGTTGAATATCGTTCAAACAGTTTGGCATACACGCCTAAGAGATGGTCTTATAAACTATAGTTCAGTAGAAATTAACAAATGTCTTAGAAATACGTAACATTCTCATAAAACAATATTTTTTGTGAAATGTAAATTATTACAAAGGATGGATACAAAACAACACAACACGCCACCTCTTACAAAAGGTCATGCATGATACAAAAATAGGCAAGTGGCTCACTATCAATAACAACTCTGGTGTAGTCCTTTTTTTTTTCTACAAATTCTCTTTCTTCTATTAATATGCCTAAGAAGGAAGGATAATAGAGTGAGTTCCATAAATAAAGATAACACAAACAATATACAGGGATACCATTGGTAATAAGTATTAATAACCATAATAATACTCAATCTTTCAAAGAGGTTCAAACGTACTAATCATATTACGCCCAATGGCATTCACAGAACACAAACATACATAAGTCGCTAACTTAACACGACACATGGGCGGTGACTATCCGCTAACTTAACCATAACTTAATCAATAATCATAACTTACACATGACCCATCTTTATGCTAGCCTCATAACTAGAATTCAAAATCAGAACCAATCAGACGTATTCATATGCATACACCCTTAACTCCTCATATAATTTCTGTTCAGTTGAGCATGTTTTCTCGTGATTTGCCAGTCTAGTTTACAATATATCTACTCTACCGGAAGAATCACAAACATATCCCCTTTCTCCTTCATTACATATCACAATTCAAATATAGATGGTACTGGCTCGTGCAGTAAGGAGGGTAGTTACCTCGAAACATGAACTGACTGTACTCACTCCAATGACGATGGTTTAACACCACCATAATCGAATACTATACATTGCACCCATGAGAGGGAGTACTTACCTTATACAATTTATACAACAAGAGAATTTATAACACATGGAAGTAAGAAGGAACTCACCAGAAAGTCTATTAAACGAATCTATTCAGCACATCTTTTGCCTTTGTTGCTTGGACTTTTGTTAGCTTCTTGAGCTAAAAAGAGAGATAAATTTACCTATAAAATAATTAAACTACTGAAATTTAACATGCATGCATGAATCAGTAACATTCAATCCAGAATTAGGAAGTTTTCTTCCTTACAAACAGTTCTAAAATCTATGCATGCATTACTGTGAACATGTAAATTCCTTCGACAATAACCTAAGGGTTTACCAGAAACTACCAATAAGCTGGTACTAACAGTGGTGTTATCTAAATACTAAGAACCTTCTGCATTTGAAGCCTTCTACCTTAAGTTTTTTCTTTCAAAAACTTATAGGATAATTCAAAGAGGAAGATGATGAAGTAACACAAGTTGGCGAACGATACCTTTATATACCCATGCAACGGAGACAAGGTTTAGTGGAAGGTTTAGATAAATCCCACTATCGTCCTTGATTCCCGTGATTAAACTCACTTAGTACATTTTAAGTCTAATCATCTACAATATTCTAGTTCATTTCTAACTAGTTCTCAACTAGACCCCAACATTATTAACCAAGTCGTCATAGCATACACTAAACACAAAAAGTAATCTATTGAGCTGCGAACTAACGAGTTCACCCAAAACATCTAGGGTTGGAAGATAGATTAATAGAATAGTCCTCCAAACCCTAGAGTTTGCCAAAACCTAGAGTTCACCAGATGGTGAATCCCACAGAATATGCCACTCAGCCAAAAATAATTACTTTACTAACTTCTCATTTCTACACGCCAAATAGTAACTTGATATAACCTCCATTGGGTGGGCTATTACAATATAGCTCAACTAATCTCTCGAGCGAATAATCTATTCTGACCGGAATAAAGTGTGCAGATTTCGTCAATCTATCAACAACAACCTAGACTACATCTTTCTTTTTCAGAGTCAACGGTAACTCCGATACAAAATCCATTGTGACTCGTTCTCTTTTCCACTTCAGAATCATTATAGACTATAAACTTGACGGAACCTGATGCTCGGCTTTCACTTGTTGACATACTAAACATTTAGTCACAAATTCAAATATTTCACATTTCATACCTGGCCATCAATACGTTTGCTTCAAATTATTATACAATTTTTGTACTACTAGGATGAATCAAATAAGCACTGCTGTAAGCTTCATACAAAATGTCCTGCTTCAATGTTGTATCATTCAGAACACACAAACGACCCCTAAAATACAAAATATTATCATCAACAATATTGAACTTAATAGTTTGCCCATTTTCAACTGATTCTCGCTTCAATTTCAACTCAGAGTCATATTTCTGTAACTCACAAATTCGCTGAAGAAAAATCGGTCTAACTCTCAATTCAGCCAAAATAAATCCATCGCGTTTCAGAGTTAATTGAGTATTGAAAGCTTTCAAGGCAAATAGGGACTTCCAGTTCAAAGCATTTTTAACAACATTCGCCTTGCCAGGATGATAATCAATAATCAAATCGTAGTCTTTCAACAATTCGAGCCACTTGCACTGTCTCAAATTCAATTCTTTCTAAGTCATCAAGTATTTCAGACTTTTTGATTAGTGTAAATATGACATTTTTCACCATATAAATAGTGCCGCCAAATATTTAAAGCAAACACGATTGCAACTAACTCAAGGTCATGTGTCGGATAATTTCTTTTGTGTGATTTCACGATTGCAACTAACTCAAGGTCATGTGTCAGATAATTTCTTTTGTGTGATTTCAACTGACGAGAGGCATAAGCTATCACCTTGCCATCCTGCATAAGTACACAACCCAGCCCGTTTAACAAGACATCACTGTAAATTGTAAATTCTTTTTCGGATTCAAGCTGAGTCAAAACTGGAGCTTCGGTCAACATCTTTTTCAACAGATCAAAATTTTGTTGACACTTTTTAGTCCAAAAAAACAAACATCTTTCTATAGTTGTTTTGTCAATGGAAAAACAATTATAGAAAAAACTTTCACAAAATAATTTGCCAAGCCTAGAAAACAACATACGTAGATAAAATTTCGCAGAGGTTTCTAATTCACAATCGCAGAAAATTTGTTTGGATAAATTCAAATACAATCCACAGAAATCACATGCCCCAAAAATCCAACCTTAGGTAACTAGAACTCACATTTACTAAATTTAGCATATAGTTTCTTTTCACGCAGAGTTTGCAACACCATTCTCAAATGCTGATCATGTTCGGCCTCATTTTTTGAGTAAATCAAAATGTAATCAATAAACACAATGATGAATCGATCTAAATGCTTCATTCATCTGATCTATGAATGCAGTAAGGGCATTCGTCAAACCGAATGAACTAACAAGAAATTCATAATAACTGTAACGAGTTCTGAATGTTGTTTTTGGAACATCTTTATCTTCGAATCGCAATTGATAATAACCTGATTGCAGGTCGATTTTTGAAAACACAGTGGCCCATTTCAACTGATCGAATAGGTCATCGATTCGAGGTAAAAAATATTAATTCTTTATAATCATCATATTCAACTATCGGTAATCGATATATAATCTCAAAGTACCACGATGATAAAGTTGGTCTAATGAATCCTCGATCTATTAATTCTTTCAATTGTGCTTTCAAATCTTTAAGTTCTATAGGTGTCATTCTATATAGAGCAATAAATATCGGAGCAATTCTTGATACATGATGAATCACAAACTTGACTTCTCTTTCTGGCGGTAACCCAGGTTACTCTTTTAAAACTTGATATATTTTCAATTCAGACGCTCGTGTATCTAAAATATGTATCAAATAAGGTTTAGCACCTTTCGGGATCAACTTTTAAGCAATAAAAGCCGATACAATGCTATTGACACAATCAGATCTATTTGTTTCAACATTAATCAAATCACTGCTTGGACATTTCAAAACAATCCATTTCTGTTTGCAACTGATAATTGCATCATAAACTATTAGTCAGTCTATGCCCATAATAACATCGAATTCATTTAACGACAATAACATCATATCAGCAGGAAATTCGTAACCTCAAATTTTTACTAGATAATTTTTACGAACTTTATTAACTATCACACTTTGACACCTTAATATCAAATTCAGTTTACTTTACTGGTAAATTCTTTTTTTTTTCTAATGTTGTGCATTTATAAGAATGTGGTGACCCAAGTTCAATCAATGCATAAATAGTAACATCAAAAAGAGTAAAAGTATCAACGATGACATCGGGTGTCGTAGCCTTCTCTCTAACATAGACCGCATAAGCTCTAGCTGGTGCTCGACCTTTCGACCTAATAGTCGTATCACATGCCTCTCTGCAACTAACTCATGGAGTATTCCCAGGTCTCAGTCTTCTACTCTGAACCTGATTCAACCTTATTCGAACAATTCCTCAGGAAATGTTCAAGCGAACCGTATAAAAAACAAGCTCCCTTTTTTAATATACAAACACTGAAATGATTTCTGCTACAATGATCACAAAAAGGTGTGTTTGTATTCTGAACACTACTAGCACTCGCTACTAAATTAGCCTGTGTATTCAAAGGATTTTTTTGAAATGTCCTCTTTCTCATATTCCTGGCAGAAGGAACATACTAGCTCCAAAAATCTCTCGGTTTCTTAAGTGGAGGAGTTAGAAAATTTTTGGATATGTTTCGCTTGCTCGAGCTTTCATTTTTAGCTTTTGTTGCTTCTTTTCATTTTAGATTTCTTCTATTTTCTAAGCACACTTAGACAACACCACAAATTATTTAATTTCAAGTACTCCCACCATTACTCGGATGTTCTCATTTAAACCCCACTCAAACTGGGTACACATTTCAGCTTCTGAAGTTGATTACTTCCAGGCATATTTACTCAGATTAACAAATTTACATTCATATTCAACAACCAACATATTTCTCTGTTTCAAGTCCATAAATTCTCATTTCTTACCCTTCAAATACATTTTGTTGATATATTTCTTCTTGAACTCAGTTTCAAAGAATTCCCAAGTCACTCGATCTCTTGAAACTACTAATGTCAGTGTAAACCACTACTAGTATGCATTTACTTTCAAAAATGAAACAACACATTTTAAACTATCTTCAGGTGAGCAGTCAGTTCGTCAAAAACATATTGAGTATTTTTCAGCCAATATTCAACTTTTACCCGATCATCATTATACAATCCTCATAATTCTTCAGGTCTACATTTATGGATTTTATCTGTAGGGGGTCAGTTAAAAATTTTTTGATTCAGGTTTTGAGGGCAACCAGGTGCCCAGGAAGGCATAAGAGGGGCGGAGGTTATGGAGTCATTGAATTAGCTCGCATAAATTGAGTAAACCTCTCATTCATCATTTGGAAGAAAGCATTATGGTCCTCACTTCCAGGTATTTGTGATGCGAGTAAGCTCTGACTTGCTCCTCGTTCAGAAGTCAGAACATTACTTTCTACTTCATCATTTATGGCACAACTAGATTCGACCAACATCTTAAATCTATAAGAAAAATATAGTCAGATCGGATCAGAAGCATAAAATAAAATACATGTTATTGTGGCTTGTATTTCTACACTCAATACACGCTATGTTTAGTCATAGAATTGAATAAATTGTAGCTCTGATACCACTAAATGTAACACCTCATACTCGATCAAGTTGCCAGACCTGAGGTACAAGATGCTACAATAATAAACAAAAACATTCACATGCAATTTACTCAATAATGTTCAATAAATCAATATATACAAGTTAATTCTATGTTAAACATGTGTTACAAACAAAATCGAATCTCAATCGAGCTTACGAAAGCCCTTAAACCGATTCGGAACCAAATCAGTAATATTTTGAAACATTTCCAAAAATATAGGTAAAAAGGTAAAACAATGGTCACATGGTCATGTGGCTGGGCAATGTGACAAGCTAAGGTTGTGTGGTGCAATATCACACAGCTGTGTCCCCAAATTGTGTAACAGACTATTATTGTGTAATAGAGGGTCACGCGACCATATCGCTAGGCATGTAACTCATTATGGCAATGTGAAATAAAACCACTCTGAACGTGTTGAACACACAGCCGTGTCAACTACCCATGTATAACACACGGCTGTGTAGTAGCCTGTGTGTAGCAAAAATGATCCTTTTTGTGCAAGTTACATACAATCCAAGCAAAATGACTTATAATGCCATTTTATACCAATCAAACCTACTAAAAAACATACACATTTCAAGGCTAAAACATCAATTCACATGCTTATTTAAACATACAACCAAATATGCCCTCATTGGGACCAACAAAACATTAAACTCAAATCAACAACCAAATCATGTTTTAACCATCTCATTTCACAACTTCAACAATGTCAAATATAACATTTGGTTACCACAAACCAATGTCTATAGCCATTTCATGCCACCACCTAAATCATATGCATAATGCCATCCAAAATACCAAACTTTGCATTTACCATATATTCAATATCAAACCACAAACATAAGCTTATATACAAGGAAATTATACCAAAGTTCATACTAATTTACATAAGTTAATCCAACCTAAGTACATGTCACAAGTAACCAAAATGAACATCAAAAGGCTACTGAATTGAGATATGGTAGATGTGTGTTTTTCTTTGATCTGATTGACATGTTCTGGACGTCCAAAATCTACAAAAAAGTAATAGCACGAGTAAGTATATAAAATACTTAGTAAGCTCATACAGTATAAACATTTACTTACCTCAATTTCTTATCACATACAAACTCATTATGTAAAACAAATATACCTATCAAGAGTCAAACAACATCATTAAACATATAAGGTTTTGAGCTCAATCACATTTATAACCTCAATAGTTCACATTTTCATTTCAAACCAACTTATACCTTGTATCAAAATCATATACATTACTTTGCCATTGAGGTATATCATCACTTTTTCATTTACAATTCTACCCGGTGAAACTTTGTAAAAGAACTTCGTACATAAGTGAAAGTAATAGTGCCTGGTTACCCGTTTGGGTTAAACCTACACGAATAATGAATCATAATGCATGGTTACCTGCCAAGGTTAAACCTACACAAATTGAATAATAGTGTCTGGCCATCCGTTAGGGTTGAACCTACACAACAAATAACCTAGTCAGGGCTTAATATACCTTTATTTTCGAGTCCATAACACATGTTGGAGCTCAAAACCTGCGGACAAGGACCTGTAACCTCGTATACAAGATTTTTACTAATTTCATCTGGATTTATCACAAAATGTACCACAATTCATAATCACCAACAATCACCATTTCAAAAAAATATAACTTATTAGCATTAGCAATTTAGTTATACTGTATGAATTTATCTGAAAAACCATAGCGGTTTAGCTAATAGGGACTAGTCTGTAATTTTCCCTTCTCTATATACCTCCTTTGGTTGTTGTAATTCTTGATCTAAAGTATAATTTGACTCAATTAACTATTCCAATTAACATTCAACATCATATAGGAATCATACCATTGTTCAATTTCATTTATACAACAATTCTTCAAGTTTTACTTTTATCACAATTTAGTCCCTAAAACCGAAATACTATAGCTTTCACATTTGAGCTTCGATTTTGAAATCAATCTTAATTTAATCCTCCAATAGTCCATTAGAACACAAAATTTTTATAATTTTCATACATATTTTGAATTTATTGCATTTTAGTCCCTAAGTTTGAAACTAACAATTTTGACTTTACAAATTAGTCCATTAACATATCTAAGCTTTAAAACTAACCAAATAGCCACAAAAGCTTCAAGAAAACATCAATGAAATCTTTCAAAAACTTTAAAAATTTCGTGAAATAGTCCTTGAGTTAGCTAAATCAAGCTCTCGGGATTCTAAAAATATAAAAATTACAAGAAACAGACTAGGAATTACTTACCAAATTAAAGTCGAATTGCTTGAAGGTGGAAGAATGATTTTAGGTTTTCTTTGGGTAGAAACGATAGGAAGATGATGGGAAATGAAAATAAAAATTTCACTTATTTGTTTATTATATTAACATAAATTTTTAATATAAAAAAATACTTAATAAACACATCCAACCATCCACCCATTTTTAAAGTGGTGAAATTTTCATTTTGAACCCTATAGTAACTCTAATTACCCACATAACAAATTAAAATCAATAGTGATATACTTTACATTTTTTACAATTTAGTCTTTTTTCCTTAATTAACTAGCCAAACATCAGAATTATCAAAGAAAATCTTAATATGACACTTAAATAACTTCTTAAATATTAAATGAATAATATTTACGAACTCACACGTTGAATTTGTGGTCCCGAAACTACTGTTTTCAACAACGTTGAAAATGAGCTGCTACACAACTTGTTAAGACCAAGCTTGATTTATATGTATTTTGTATAGCTTCTCAATCATTCCAAGTTTGATTTTTGGTGCTACAAACTGAAGCCAAAGACCAGAGGCTCACCCCCATGCCTCTTTCTTTGGTATATCATCAAATAATTCATGAGCACAGTGGAAATAGTTGGTGTGGGCATAATACCTTATCTTTTTTTCCTAAAGGGTGACAATATTTTTTGAGGAAATTACACAGGTTACATCAACAAATCAAAGTTTCAAATAATCAAAAAAATTTTTCTCAAGGCCCTTCATCTATGAGGTCGAGATAACCATTATCGAGCATAGAAAACAAAACATATTGGCAGGAGCACACTGTAAATATGGATCACATTAAATTAAATGAGAAATTACAAATAAAGGAAGAGAACAAATTGCTTACCTAAACCCAAAAAGGCCCAGACTAAAGAAAAACTCACCAAGCCAATAAATCAGTCGATTTGAAGTTAAATTACATCATTTCCTTTTCATCGTTCTTCACATCAACTTTCCCAAAAGATCTACTAATAAATGATGAACCCCATAACACAGATGATAGGAAACAACTAATGCAACAATTAAAATAATAACTGAGGCAAGCTTTGCTGAATAAAAGAAGAATTGGTAGAAACTCTAATAGGTGAAACAAATTGAACCCATTTTTAGAAAAAGAAGATAAGAGTAATAGGGATTTTAGTAATTTGTTGGTGGGGAAAATAAGATCTAGTCAATAATGATCGGTAGCATCTCACGATGGTCGATGGTGATAAAATATCAACTTTGTTGCCAACGAAAACAAAAATGACATCACTGCCTACAATTAGATCCTGTTGGACCAAGGCGACCAAGAAATAGCTTTCATTATCGAAGAAGGACTTTTTTACTACTAGGTTATACCGTTTGGTCTCAAGAATGTAGGTGTGACCTATTAGAGGTTAGTAAATAGGATATTAAAGAACCAGATAGGCTGCAACCTCGAGGTCTACGTGGATGACATGTTACTAAAAAGAATGTCCATGGGGGAGCATGTGTGAAGCCTATCAGAGACATTCATAGTCCTAAGAGCTCATAGTATGAAATTGAATCTAGAGAAGTGTGCTTTTGGGTTGTGAGCTGACAAGTTCCTAGGCTTTACGATTTCGAAGAGGAAAATAGAGGTAAACCTTGAAAAAATCTAAGCAATCATAGAAATGTCCCCTCTTTGGACCATAAAGGACATACAACGTCTCGCGAGAAGAGTGGTAGCATTGGACTATAAAGTGCCTTCCTTTCTTCAAAGCTCTAAGAACCTCCTTCCCGTGGACAGAAGAGTGTTAAGCAGCCTTTGAGGAACTGGAACTATACCTCACATCCCCTATATTGTTGAAATCACCTCGAGTAGGAGAAACACTCTACTATACTTGGCATCCTTAGAAGAGACAGCCGCGGTAGTACTAGTTAAATCAGAGGGTGTCTACCAATTCCTGATATATTACGTCAGCAAGGTACTCTAAAATGGTGAACTGAGGAACTCAAAAATATAAAAATGTATCTATGTTTTGATTGTTACAACTCGCAAGTTACAACCATACTTCTAAGCCCATCCAATTGTTATGGTTACCAATTAGCCTATGAAGGAGGTGCTATCCAAGGCAGACACTTCAAGAAAGATAACAAAGTGGAGTATTGCGCTCACTGATTTCATAGTAGAGTGTTCCTTTGAAAGAATTGTCGATGCAACAAATAATGTAGGTTACAATTTGAAATGTTGGATGATATATGTCCTGTAAAAACTGTACGCTGTATGAACCTTGATGAATGTTAACAACTGGATCTGTTACATTTTGTGACGAAGTATGTCATACTAACGATTTAATAAGTTATATTTTATGATAAGGCACCACGTGCTTCATATTTTATACTCAAATTATTCTTTCGTTTGTTGAACGCCGTTTACTAGCTAACCTTTCCCCAGAAAGTGCATATGCAACTGACAATTCAAAAAGTTGGCTAGTTTATATTGATGGCTCCGTAGCTAAAACAGGATCAGGGGCAGGCGCACTCATAATCGACCCAAGTGGCAATGAATAAAAATATGAACTATCATTTGGGTTCTAAACATCGAATAATATTGTCGAATATGAAGCCTTGGTGTCAGGACTACAATTAGCACGCCAATTAGGGGCAAACAATCTAATTACCACACGGATTCGTAGTTGGTGGAAAAACTGGTTAATGACAAATACGACATGAAAAAAGCAGTGCTGAAAAAATATCATATAATGGCAACTCAATTACTCACAAGATTCAAAAAAGATCAAGTTAAACAGCTCTCGAGAAATGACGACATGGGAGCCAATGTTTTGTCAAAATTGGCATCTTCAATTGTCATCAAACAAAGAGGAAAAATCCTACTCGAGCACAGGGACATCTCGAGCTATGACACGCCCTGCATACTCTGCATAGCTTAGGAGAAGACCTGGTTGGCTCCAATAATCCGCACGCTCCAAGGCGAACAAGACAATCGAGACTGGAAAGAGCTCGCAAAACTACAACGCAAGGCTGTGAGGTATGTCATTATCACAAATCATAAATATTTGTTAAACTCCCAACATGTGAATCGAATATTTGAATGATGTAAGCCCATTACATGATGAATTAAGACAATGTGTTTTATCCTACGATTAAAAGATACACCCTTTTGAAGGGTGTCCTATATTGAAAAGTGTTTTCACATCCACTATTGTGATGCCTATCGCCATCTGAAGCGGAATATGTTATTAGAGAGATCCATGGGATAAATTGTGGCGATCACTTAGGAGGTAGATTGCTCATACAAAAAAATTTTAGACAAGGGTAATACTAGCCTACAGTCAAGGAAGATGCCCATCAGATAGTTCGCATGTGCGATTCCTGCCAGAGAAATGCCAAAGTCCAATGAAAACCAGTAGAGCACCTTCAAGTCATGTCGGGTCCTTAGCCATTTGTAACTTGGGGGTTGATATTTTTGTTATGTTCCCTATAGCCATGACACAAAAGAAATTCATAATAGTGGCTTTAGACTACTTTACCAAATAGATTGTAGTTGAAGTTTTGGCAACCATCACAGAAAATCAGATGGAGTCTTTTTTTTGGAAATCGAATTTTTACAGGTTTAGGATACCTCACATTATCATCACGGATAATGACACACAGTTTTAGGGAAAGTTCAAAAAATTAGTTGACCTCCAAATAGCTCAAAGCTCAGTGAAAATGCTACAGACTAATGGGCAAGTGGAAGTAATGAATAAGAAAATTCTAACAACCCTTAAGAAAAAAAGTTGGCAAAGCTAAGGGCGTTTGGTTGGAAGAATTGCTTGGAATTTTATGGGCCCTGCGAACTACACCCCACACCGCAACAGGAGAAACAACTTTTTCATTTCTCTATGGCACAGAAGTTGTGGTTCCTGTGGAAATTGGTTTGAGATTACACAGAACACAACACTTCGATAAAGAAGTTAATCAGGAGGCCCTTAGGTTCAACCTCGATCTGATTGATCAACTTAGAAAAGAAGCTGAAATTAGGAACGCAATGTGAGTCCAACAATTAGGTCGCTATTATAATTCCAAGGTTAGAAACAAACAGTTCCAAGTGGGTGATCTTGTTTTAAGAAATTTAGAGGTTAGTCTACCCACTTCTTAATGAGGAAAAATAACTCCAAATTGGGAAGGGTTTTACAAAGTGATAGAAAAAATAGGTTATAGAGCATATAAGCTAGCAAGAATGGAGGGCACAATTATACCACGAACTTGGAATACCCAACATCTCAAAAATACTATGTATAACTCCTTATCCTATGAATGAAAAATTTTCCCCAACGACATTCGAGTCATATTAAGGCTCGTAAGCGAAGAGTCGCAGCCTCCAACACAATTAGCGAGAGCAAAGCTCTACCTGTCATATTAAGGCTCGTTGGTGAAAAGCCACAACCTCCAACATAGTTAACGAGAACAAAGCTCCTAGCTGTAATATTAAGGCTCATAGTCGAAGAGCCACAGCCTCCAACATAGTTAGCGAGAGCAAAGCTCTCACCTATCATACTAAAACTCGTAGGTGAAGAGCCGCAGCCTCCAACACAATTAGCGAGAGCAAAGCTCTAGCTGTCATACTGAAGCTCACAGGCAAAGACCTAAAGCTTACAGT
This sequence comes from Gossypium hirsutum, assembly GCF_007990345.1. Classification (NCBI taxonomy): domain Eukaryota; kingdom Viridiplantae; phylum Streptophyta; class Magnoliopsida; order Malvales; family Malvaceae; genus Gossypium; species Gossypium hirsutum. The sequence continues at coordinate 12,356,330 of NC_053442.1, read as the reverse complement.
CAAAGACCGCAGCCTCTAACCTAGTTTGCGAGAGTTGAAAACTCCCAACTATGTTACCTTTCAAAATTTTCACAAGTATAAAATAGTTCGGGGATTCACATCCCTAGTTGGTTATCTTTCAAAATTTGTACAAGTATAAAATAGCTCACGGATTCACATCCCCAGTTGATTATCTTTCAGAATTTTCACAAGCATAAAACAGCTCGTGGATTCACATCCCTAGTTGATTATCTTTCAAAATTTTCACAAGTATAAAACAGTTCACAAATTCACATCCCTAATTGATTATCTTTCAAATTTTTCTCAAGTATAAAACTATTTGCTGATTAATATTCCCAGCTAACAATCTCATTAAGCCTTAAACAGCTCGCAGTTGGTGATTTTTGAAGGTTTTTACTTAAAGCCTTATAGCTATGCGACAAATATGATAAGCTCACAAAAGAAATAACGACAATAGACTTTAAAAAATAAACTTCTTCAACCATAAATTATCATTTCATAAAAAATAAGAAAACAAAAAATACAAATTGACTAAGATATGTTGTTCCCATCCACTCTATCAGCACCTTGGTTTGCATTAGCTGAAGGGAAAATGTTGTCGTTCGTAGCAGACGGCGCCACATCCTCATTCCTAGCTGGGTCCTCTTCTAAGTAAAAATTTGAAGAGTTCTTCGAAGTGGACACAAATGAGTCTCATGCATTGCCAGGGGAAAAAGTACGTCAAAACCAACCTCGCTCATACCACCCCATCGAGAGCATCAAAGTCTACTTTACGAGCGTCGAAGGGGCCACCAGCAACTTGAGTGTGTAACAGTATGTTCATCTTCAGCTTCAAAATAGAACTCAAGAAATTCTCAGTTATTTTCTCTTAAAAATTTTCCAAGGCCTCAAACTACTTTCACACAGTGGCCTCCACCTAGTCTTGGCACTCATTAGTAATTTTCTCAAGAGAGGCTATATGCTCTACCATGACCCTCTTTACCTCACCTTGCCTGACCTCATTATTCTGTCTCTCAGCAGCTACCTCGCAGGCTAGCCCCTCAATCATGATCTTAACAATAGCCGGGCACGCTATAAGATCCCAATTCTTTCTATTAATGGTTTCATTTTCTTCCTTCACCTTGAGATACAGCTTGTGAACCCTCAATGCTGTGGGTAATTGTGCTGCTTAGCCTTGCAGTCTCTGGCACAAAAGCTTCCCATCCAAGGGCCACGTCATCAGGATTATAAGGGTACTCCTATGAGCTCGAATCTTCACGCCACGTAAATGAACCTCTATTACTTCCAACTAGAGCTTCTCTGATAATAGGCACAGAAAGAGAGACGTGAGAGGCAGATGGAGGAGTATTCTTATCAATGCCAATCGACGAGAAAAGGAACAGATGGAAAGCTTGTCACTAGTGAACTTGGAGAATTTGAAGCTCCAACCACTACAGCAATAGAACCAACAGGGTCTGCCCTTCTCTTGCTACGTTGCTCTAGTTATTCGTTATTCCCCTCCTCTTCACTCATAGAACTGATGCGCAGAGCCCCCATGGTAGTCTTACGTTTCTTATGAGCACCACTTATAAAATAAGCAATATCCATGGCCTCGTTTATCTCGTAGGAAATACTATCAGACTCATTTAAGCTATCCTTAGAGTTGTGATGGATCCTTGCATTAACAACAACCCTATGATCAGTGGAAGCAGTTAACAAATTAACATCCTACCTACCACTCTCCTCTTGCGGCGACGCAATAAGAGCAAATGAGTGAATACTCATCTCGTAGAAATGATAGAAGAAATTTATTGGTTCTTCTTTGGAGCCCCACAATATCAGACCCAACTCATCCACAGAATCATAAGGCCATGTACTTCTTTTAGGAAGCACACCGATGGACTGAGCGACCTTCCTATTGTCACCAGGTCTTCATCCATTGGGGCTGAAACCCTATAAACAATATTGAAAAATATTTCTAGTCGTGACCATATCATCCAAAGCTGTGATTATATCTTCTGTGGGAAGGGTCCGTTAAAATGGACACATATCCTGGCTCGGTGAGGACCATTTTATGGAAAACCCAAAATTATCGCCAACTTTACTATGAACTCAAACATACTTTTCCCAATTCAGATGCAAATTTGAGCAGTGATTCACATTGAAGGTGTCCACCTTTTTGCGATGAGTGAAATAATCGAACCCCGTTGAGTTCTCCCAATTTTGGCCTTTTAACTGATTTAAATGCTGGAAAATGGCGAGCAAAAGGACTTCACCACGCTGAGAACAGTCGAGGAAGTACTCCGTGGTGATCCACCATATAACACCCCTAACCCGTATCCGTCGCCAAAATAGGGTTATGGAACATTAACGGAATAAAGAAATCAAATACAAACATTTCATAATATTTAACATTCATGTCAGATATTATTCATAAAGTCACTTATATGAGCCCACGAGGCTTAAAACATACATTAGAAAGTAGTCGGGACTAAACCGGGTATTTAGAGAATTTTTCGCGAAATTTCAAAATTTTTCCTTGGTGTAGGAGACGCACGCCCGTGTGGTCAGGTCATGTGGGCATTCGAAATAGGGCACACGGCCATGTCCCAGCTTGTGTTGGTACCCTTGTAACTCTTTGACTTGGGTCACACGGCCAAGTCACACGCCTGCATGCTAGGCCGTGTGTAGTTGTAGGGGTCACATGACCAACCAAACGCCCGTGTGCCAAGCCGTGCGAAAAGTCCTGAGCATTTTGTTTTGAATTTTAAAGATGCAGGGGACACAGCCAAAATACACGCCTATGTGCTACTGAATCACATGCCCATGTGGACAAAATAAGGTCATTTCCAAGCCTTATTTCTCACCCAATTTATCTTCCACCTACATAAATATTTTAACACATTCACAAGCCAATCCAAGACATTTTAAACAAGCCAAAATCAAGTCTTATGCATGACATATCACCTCATAAATCCTTATATCCAAACTTACCTATTTAACCAAAAATACATATAGACATACTTATAAAGTTTACTATCATTCAACCACACTAAACACTCATATCAAACATGACATTATCTTATATGTATACCTCCAAAACACATTCATCACAAGCCATTCTAATGGCTAGCTACAACCAAAACATTTTTATGCCAACATTGGTGATTTAAACTTACACATGCCATTGTAATCGAAATTAATTTACTATTTATACCGAGATGAGCCGATGGATAGTGTGATGATATCTCCGCAAAACTTCCAACCCCACGAGCTTCCAAAATACTATAAAACAGAGGAATTAAAATAGAGTAAGCATTTAATGCTTAGTAAGTTCGTATAACAAGAAATAAACTTACCATTCATTTACATTTAAGGTAAGCAAGTAAACATACTCAAACCAATTTGGCCAATTGCCTAATACATATCCTCATCAAACATGTTAGTCATGTAATTCACATAAATGCCAAGAAACATGAATGAGCTCATCAATATTCAATTTCCACATACATGTATTTATCACTTCAAGTATCCTTAAACATGTACATATTATATCTTTCTATTTCAAGTATTTCTCAAAGTAATTCATCTTGAATTCATAACATCTCAAATTTAAACTTTACCCGTTGAATCATTTAAAATATCGATGGATATACGGGTAGTACACACGAAGTGTACGAATCTATAATCCGTCAAATCATATTCAGAAGTGCTCATTAGAGCACATAATTGGGAAGCCCTCTCTCGAACCATATAACGGGAAGCTTATCCGGGCTGTATAATAAGAAGCTCATAAGAGTAATAATCGGAAAGTTCATGCGAGCCCATAACGGGTAGCTCCGAAGAGCCATTAACGGGAAGCTTCAGATAGCCATATATTGGGAAGTTCAAGCGAGCCATATTAGGAAGCTCACAAAGAGCCTTTAATCGGGAAGCTCACGAAGAGCCATATAACAGGACACTAATAAAAGCTGTGGTGTGTTTACAACACATGCAGAATCACAACCAATCGGAATGCTCTGAAGAGCTATTAATGGGAAGCTCGCAAGAACCATTTAATAGGAAGCTCGAGAGGGCCAAATATCGGGACGCTCTTTCGAGCTATGGTGTGTCCACAACATATGTAGGACCATAAGCAATTCGGGAACCCTATATGCATCAAATTTCATTTGCTCAAACGAGACTTAATATTTATCGAACATTATCAGATATGTGATCAATTTCATATATATATATAACATTTATACAATTCACATATTCAACATTCAATTCAAACATATAAATATACACAATTTAGTTACATGAACTTACCTCGACAATGTTCGTGTATACAAAATCTACTAATCTGTTACTTTGTCTTTTCCTCGATCCAATTCCGTATTTGGTCTATCCAGATCTATGCAAGTAAATTTAACTCAATTTAATATAATTCATATTCAACTCAATTCAATTCAATTCACATATTAGGAAAAATTATCATTTTGCCCCTATACTTTCATTTAATTAAGATTTCATCCCTAGGCTCGAAAAATGAAATTCATGCAATTTAATCCTTATTCCAAACCTAGCTAATTTTTACATGCAACATTTACAACCCATGTAATTCATAAAATTCAAAATTTTTCCATAAATTTTACAAATTTACAATTTAGTCCCTAAATTACAATTTAGTCCCTAAATTACAATTTCATCAAAATTCACTTTACAAAAGTTGTTTATCTATCAACAACCTTTCATTTTCTACCATAAATTTCATAATTCATGCATATTCATCCATGGAAAAACCCTAGTACTTTGATAAATTTACAAATTAATCCCCGAGATAGCTAGATTAAGCTATTACGATATCAGAAACATAAAAATCATTAAAACCAAGACAAGAATGCTTACCCAATTAAGCCAAATAAGCTTGCTTGAGTTCTCTTCTCTTACCTAGGGTTTGCAAAAAAAAAATAGGAAATATGATGAATGAGATGACATTTTCATTATTTAATTACTTATCATCTTTTATTATTTTTACTTTCCAATTTAGTCCTTTTATTTTATTAATTTCCATGGATGAATCATCATACTTATCTACTAACTCTTCTTAACGGTCTATTTATCATATAAGGACCTCAAATTTTGAATTCCATAGCTATTTGACCCCTTTAGCTACTAGAATTCAACTTTTGCATTTTATGCAATTTGGTCATTTTCTCAATTAAACATGAAATCGATAAAATTTTTTCTTAACGAAATTTCCATACGATATTCCTATCATAATGCAAATCATGAAATAATATTAAAATACTTTTTCTTACAGACTCAGATTTGTGGTCCTGAAACCACTGTTTCAATTTCACTAAAAACGGGCTGTTACAACTCTCCCCCTTAAAGAATTTTCGTCCTTGAAAATCTTACTAGTAAAGAGGTTCGGATATTGATTTCTCATTATTTCCTCAGGTTCTCAAGTAGCTTATTCTATACAGTGCCGTTGCCAGAGGACTTTTACTAGAGCTACCTTTTTATTTTTTAATTCTTTCGTCTTACGTGCCAGGATTTTGATCGGTTCCTCACTGTAAGCCATGTTAGGTTGGATCTCAACCTCTGTCGGGGAGATAACATGTGAAGGATCTGACCGATATTGATGTAACATAGACACGTGAAAGAAATTGTGAATTCTGTCAAGCTCTGGCGGTAGGGCCAATCGGTATGCAACAGGTCTAATTCTTTAAATAATTTCTTATGGCCCGATAAATCGCAAACTTATTTTTTTTGCTGCCAAACCGAAGAACTTTCTTCCAAGGTAAAACTTTCAAGAATACCTTATCACCAACTTGGAATTCTATTTCTTTTCATTTAAGATCCGCATAAGATTTCTGACGATTAGAAGCTGCTTTCAGGCTATCTCGGATTACTTTCACTTTCTCTTCGGTTTCACGGATCAAATCAACTCCATGTATATTTTTTTTCATTGAGCTCAGTCCAATACAATGGAGTTCTACATTTATGGCTATACAGAGCTTCATACGATGCCATTTTAATACTTGACTAATAGCTATTATTATATGGAAATTCAACTAAAGGAAAATATTTTTCCCAATTGCCTTTGAATTCTAAAACACAACACTGAAGCATATTTTCCAAAATCTATATTACACGTTCGAACTGCCCATCAGTCTGAGGATGGAATGCAGTACTGAAATGTAATTGTGTACCCAGAGCTTCCTGTAGCTTCTCCTAAAATCGAGATGTAAATCACAGATCTCTATCAGAAATAATAGAAACTGGCACCCCATATAATTTTACAATCTCAGAAACATATAATTCAGTTAATCTGTCTAGGGAGAAATCTGTATATACCAGAATAAAATGTGCAGACTTCGTTAAACGGTCGACAATTACCCAAATGACATCTTTCTTTTTCAGAGATAGGGGTAACCCTGATACAAAGTCCATAGTAATTCTTTCCCATTTCCATTCTGGTATCATAACTGACTATAACAGTCCTGAAGGTACTTGATGTTCAGCTTTAACTTGCTGACATATCAAACATCTAGATACGAATTCAGAAATGTCGCGTTTCATTCCTGGCCACTAGTACATCTTCTTAAAATCATTATACATTTTATTACTTCCCGGATGAACAGACATAGTACTATTATGAGCTTCATGTAAAATATTCTTTACAACTTCTGAATTCTTCGATACACAGACTCTGCCCCAGAATAACAGGAAATCATCAGTTCCAATCTGAAATTCTGAATCGAAATTCAAACTGTACCCGTTTAGCTTGTAAATCATTATCACTTTTCTGAGCTTCACAATTCTACTGTAGAAATGTTGGTCTAGCTTTTAACTCAGCCAAGATTGAAACATCATCAGATAGTGACAATCGGGTATTCATTGCTCGTAAAGCAAACAAATATTTCTACTTAGAGCATCAACAACCACATTTGCTTTTCCTGAATGGTAATCAATTACCAAATCACAATCTTTCAATAGCTCAAGCCATCTGCGTTGTCTTAGATTCAAGTCTTTTTGCGACATCAAATATTTTAAGCTTTTATGATCAGTGAATATATGGCATTTTTCACCAAACAGATAGTGTCGCCAGATTTTCAATGCAAAGACAATAGCTGTTAGTTCTAGATCATGTATCGAGTAATTCTTTTCATGTGGTTTAAGTTGTCTAGAAGCATAGGATATTACTTTACCTTCTTTCATCAAAACACAGCCTAAACCATTCAATGATGCATCACTGTAAAGTACAAATTCCTTACCCGATTCAGGCTAAACTAGAATGGTGCTTCAGTCAACAAGGCTTTCAATCTGTCAAAACTTTACCTACATTTATCAGACCATTCAAATTTCACATCTTTTTGCAATAGTCGTGTCATCAGCGAAGCTATCATCGAAAAACCTTGTAGAAATATCCGATAGTAACTGGCTAATGTAACACCCCTAGCCCGTATCCGTCGCCGGATTAGGGTCACGAGGCATTACCGACCAAAACACAACTTATAACAGTATTTCATTTTAAATCATGTACAGAGTTATAATAACTCATTTAGAATAAAATTTCAAATTCAAATAGTAACCATCAAATTAATCATATAAATCACATTCAATCATATTAAACATATAACTAACAAAATCAAAACATAATTATTTAACTCTTTCACATACACAAATTATGCTCCAGAAATTTCAATCACATGTTCGAATCAACTAGCCTGCCACAAGTCTTGTTACACATGCTTATTAATTCCACTATTTGAATTATAAATACGTCTCACTCATGACATTTGACTCATCAAATTATATGACAGCTTATTACACTACAATTCCATGCGCATAGTAATATTACAGCATAACCGAACATACTTTTGATGTTATCCTATTATGCACACTTCACCTTAAAAACAAAAGCCATACAATATAAGCCTTATAAATATATAACACGAATCATATGCTCAACTCTCTAATAGTATTCAAATACCTAATAAAATTAAACATTTTATTCATACTTCTATACATGCACATATTAAACCAAATAAATTATTAACTTACCACATGGTAAATTATGCTTTTAATACCATATATATATACACTCATAGTCACCATGTCAATATGAACCATTAAGAAACCAAACCTAAATAACTAACCATTAAGGCATAAACATGTGCACACTTAAATTTATAAATTTATAAATTTATAAACCCGTCTCATTACAGTAATATTTATCAACTAAACACCATTGACAATTCAAGCATACGTATCTCGCATATAAATTATCTAGTTTAGACTTCATATGCCAACCATTCAAACTTCACCTATTCGGTCATTGGCACAACATCTCAATAATTCATACCATTTCCATCTCTCAAACTTAAGCTTAACACACTATCTCATAATCTTATATCAAAACAATATATCACTTATAACTAATCAAATGACCATTATGATTCGTACCTAAAAATCAAATTTACAAGCAATCATATATATATAACTTAGTTCATATAAACTTATCATGATCAAAATCACAATCATCACCATATTAACATCACATAACCGAATCATAAACAAATACATCACACACATATATATATGAAACATACTTTCAAAAAGGAGCTTATACCATGACTAAATATTCACAACTATTAGCAACATAATCAAGTCATTTTCGCATGATTATATAAACACATTTCAAAACCAAGCATATCAAGCTAGACTATACATGCCATATGAAATAAATATAAGTTTTCTTTCAAGGTACCAAAATAGATATCGATAGTGTGATGATGTTCCTCAACGATCCCAAGCTCAAGCTAGCTTTCAAAATCTATAAAACAACGAATAAACATACAAAGTAAGCTTGGAAAGCTTAGTAAGCCATAAGCAAATAAATTAACACAAGAACATTCATAAATCATTTTGAAACAACCAAACCTAACTAACTCCGTACATATATATAATCCCATTTCTCATAAAGTTCACATAATTACTATAATCATCAACACTTACCTTTTCTTTCAAAGTTCGTATAAACTTAATACTTACCTTAATCATTTAAAATGAACTCACATTCGGTCTTACCATGTCTTTGCCAGTAGAACCATTCGGAATCAAAAGGATACGCGGATAGCTCAAAAAGCTCGTACAATACCAACGTCCCAGATGTGGTCTTACATGTAATAAAATAACAATGCCATTGTCCCAGATAGGGTCTTACACGTAATCATATACGATGCCAATGTCCCAGACATGGTTTTACATGTAAATCCCAAATCGATGCCAATGTCCCAGATGTGGTCTTATACAAAATCACATATTAGAATCCTATGGTTCGTACGGGGCTTTCGGATGTCATAATTCAATCGTATCAAGCTCGTAAAGAATTCTCTCATGCATGAAAAAATCCGGCATTCACACATATATTCATTAAAATTCAGTTCGAAATTTATAATACATATACATTCAATTTAACGACATTTATTTACTTATAAACTTACCTTGGACGAAGACGAACCGATTGGAACGACTATTTGACAACTTTCGACTTCCTCCAATCCAAATCCGATTTCTTTCTCTCTTGATCTAAATTAATTCAAATTTGACTTGTTTAATAACATATTCACTAAAATTCATTCAAAAATACATAATTTGGCCTCTAACATTTCATATTTTCTCAATTTAGTCCCTATTTCAAAATAACACAAAATACACAAAATTTCACTAAACCCAACTATAGCTGAATTTTACTAAGGTTCATAGTAGCTCATTCATTTCATTTATTTCACATTTCAACCCCTAAATTTACAAATTTCACAAATAAATCCCTAATTTAGATTTTTATCAAAAATTTCTTAACAAAATTTAATAATCTATCAACACATATTTATTTTTCATCATCAAACAAAAAAAATCAAGCTATCATCAATGGTAACTCACAAATTCATCAACCAATTTAAAAATTAGGACACGGGCTAGCTAGAATACGAAGCAACGATTTCAAAAATGTAAAAATTATCAAAAACCGAAACAAAAACATACCTCAATCAACACCTTCAATGGCCGAATGTACAAAAGCTTTAAAACCTCCTTTTTCTTTTCTTAATTCGGTTAAATAAAGATGAACTAATGCATGGCTTTATTTTATGTTTTATTATATTAACATATTTAACTAAATTACAAAATTAACCTTTATGAATTAATTAGAAAACCATATAACAAAAGCCCATAACCGTCCACTACATTATTCCATGGTCAAATATCCACTTAAGGACTTAACCTTTAATTAATTAAAGCAATTTAACACTTTAACAAATAGCATGATACTTTTTTATTTTACGCAATTAAGTCCTTTTTTTTAAATCGAGCACAAACGATAAAATTTTCACACGAAATTTTCACACACATAAATTAACATGCTGTAGACACCGAAAATAATATTAAAATATTTTTTGACTCAGATTTGTGGTCCCAAAACCACTGTTTGACTAGGGTCTAAATCTGGCTATACAACTAATCCCAAAAAACATCTGACTTCAGTCACATTTTTCGGTGGTTTCCAGTTAACAATTACTAAAACTTTATTCGGATCCACCCTGATGCCTTCAGTAGATACTATATGTCCAAGAAAACCAACTTCCCGAAGTCAGAATTCACATTTACTGAATTTAACGTACAACTATTTCTCACGTAGTGTTTGTAGAAAAATTCTTAAATGATCAGCATGCTCGGTTTCATCTCGAGAATATACCAGAATATCATCAATAAATACCACCACAAATCTATCTAGATATTGTCTGAAAATTCTATTCATCAAATCCATAAATATCGCAGGTGCATTTGTTAAGCCAAATGGCATCACAAGAAATTCATAATGTCTGAATCTGATTCTGGATGTTGTTTTTGGTACATTTAAGTCTTTTACTCATAACTGATAATAAACAGAACGGAGATCAATCTTTGAAAACACGGTGACACCTTTTAATTGGTCAACCAAGTCGTTAATACGAGGCAGTGGATACTTGTTCTTGATTGTAACTTTATTAAGCTGCCGATAATCAATACACAATCTTAGAGATCCATTTTTCTTCTAAACAAACAGAACTGGCGCACCCCAAGATGAAGAACTAGGTTAAGCAAAACATCTGTCAGTCAGTTCTTACAACTGTGCTTTCAACTCTTTTAATTCTGTATGGTGCTATAGATATCGATGTTGTCCCCGTCCCCGGAATAAGATCTATAGAAAATTCCACTTCTCTAACCGGTGGTAATCCGGGTAATTCTTCTGGAAACACATCGGGATACTCACAGACTACTGGCACTGATTTAATATTGGATTCAAATACTTTAGTATCCAATACATAGGCAAGATAAGCATCATAACCCTTTCTGACGTATTTCTATACTAACATGGCTGATATCACATTAGACAACCCATTCAAATTATCAGATTCAATACAGATCATTTCACTATTCTGCCATTTCAACACAATATACTTTTGTTTGCAATTTACTATGACATCATGCTTAGTTAACCAGTCCATTCCCAGAATTACATCAAACTCATCAAACGGTAATAACATCAAATTGGCCGAAAAATAGAAACCCCGTATCATTAACGGAAAATTCTTACAAATTTTGTCCACTTTCACATAATGGCCTATGGGGTTTAATACTTTAACTACGAATTCAGTAGACTCGACAGGTAAATTTTTAATAGACACTAAATTTGTGCAGATATATGAATGAGTTGAATCAGGATAATTAAAGCAGTTATATCAGTATCAAAAAGAAAAAAGTACCAGTAATAACATCGGGTGCAGAGGCGTCCTCACGTGCACGAATAGTATATCTCCTTGCCGGTGCTCGTGCTTCAGATTTAATAGTTGAATCTTTTATCGTACGTCGACTACCACTGATATTGTCAGGGTTACGAGGTGGTCTACCTCTTATAGCGGAGTTGCTTGGCTTTGAAGTCTGTACAATATCTTTCTCAAACCTTTTCGGGCAGTCTCTGAGATAGTGGTCAAAAGAACCACATCTAAAACATCCTGCGCTTCTCATGCGACACTCACCAAAATAGAATTTATTACAGTGTTTGCACCTGGGTTTGGTATTTCTGACACTGCCTGCAGTCGCTATAGATATAGCCTGAGATCTCAGATTAAAGCGTTGAATACTTCTGTATTTCCCCGAATACCTTGTAGAAGTGGTAAAACGATCATAATATTTTTTTGTTTTCTTCGAGGCTGACTGGTATGATTTTCTTGTAAATTTTTTACTTGAAGTTTTGGCTTCCATTTCAACTTGTCTATTTTCTTTACTCAATTCTTCAGCTTTATGAGCTCAGTCAACCAATACCACAAATTATTTTAATTCTAGAATCCCAACCAACAACTTGATATCTTCATTTAAACCCTCTTCAAACCGCTTACACATGGCAATTTTAGTCGGGATACACTCCCTGACATATTTACTCAGTCTGACAAATTCTTGTTCATATTTAGATATTATCATATTCCCCTGTTTAAGCTATAAAAATTCCTTCTGTTTCTGATCTAGGAATCTCTGACTGATATACTTTTTTTTTAATTCAGTTTGGGAAAATTCCTAAGTAACCCTTTCCTTCGGTACAACAAAATCAGTGTATTCCACCACTAGTATGCTGAGTCTTTTAACAAAGATACAACACATTTCAGGCATTCAGCTGGAGTACAGGATAGTTCTTCAAGAACTCTGATAGTGTTTTCTAACTAGAATTTAGCCATTTTAGGATAATCTTTGGTCATTGCTTTGAATTTTTCTGCCTCATATTTGCAGATTTTATCTACAGGAGGCTTACCAGTTCTAACAAGTTCTGTACCTTGTGGCATATCGAGAACTGGTTGAGAGACAGGAGGGGTGGAGGTTGTTGTACAGTTGGGTTTGTTCTTACAAACTCTATAAACCACTCGTTCATCATTTGGAAGAAGACTTCTTTAGCCGATTCTCGGACTAACGTAGCATGTACGAGTCTAGCTATACATGTCATTATATAACCTGTGATAGTGTGATATTTTCTGACCATTTTAAATATGTTTTTCATATAGTAATGTCGTCCAACCCAGCTGAATCCGAAAAAGCTGAGAGCAATGCTCAAGCTTCAGTTCAAAGAGTAGCATCTAGTAGTAGAAGGCCTGTAACACCCTTAACCCATATTCGTCGCCGGAACAGGGTTATGAAACATTACTGGAATAAACATATCAAATAAAAACATTTCATAATACTTAACATTTATGTCAGATATTATTCATAAAGTCCCTTTTATGAGCCTTCGAGGCTCAAATCATGCATTAGAAACAAGTTGGGACTGAATCGGGTACTTAGAGAATTTTTCAAGAAATTTTAAATCTTTCCTTGGTGCAGGGGACACACGCCCCGTGTGGTCAGGCCGTGTAGCTCACACGGTCAAGAGACACGTCCATGTCTCAAGCCGTGTGGGCATTCGAAATAGGGCACACGGCCGTGTCCCAACCCTTGTCCATACCCGTGTAACTCTCTGACTTGGATCACACGACCGAGGCACACACCCATGTGCTAGGCCGTGTGTAGTTGAAGGGGTCACACGGCCAAGCCACATGTCCGTGTGCCAGGCCGTGTGAAAAATCCTGAGCATTCTGTTTTTAATTTTAAAGATGCAGGGGACACACGGCCAAAACACACGCCCATGTGCTAGGAACTTTACTCGTTGAATCATTTAAAATATCGATGGATACAAAGGTAATACACACGAAGTGTACGAATCTATAATTCATCAAATCATATTCAGAAGTGCTCATTAGAGCACATAATCGGGAATCCCTCTCTCGAGCCATATAATGGGAAGCTCATGTAAGCCATGTAACGGGAAGCTTATCCGGGATGTATAATAGGAAGCTCATAAGAGCCATAATCGGGAAGCTCTGGATGGCCATATATTGGGAAGTTCAAGCGAGGCATATCGAGAAGCTCACAAAGAGCCTTTAATCGGGAAGCTCACGAAGAGCCATATAGTAGGACGCTCATAGGAGCTGTGATGTGTCTACAACACATGTAGAATCACAACCAATCGAGATGCTTTGAAGAGCTATTAACTAGAAGCTCACAAAACCATTTAACGGGAAGCTCGAGAGGGCCAAATATCGGGACGCTCTTTCAAGCTATGGTGTGTCCGCAACATATGCAGGACTACAACCAATTCGGGAACCCTGTATCCATCGAATTTCATTTGCTCAAATGAGACTTAATATTTATCAAGCACTGTTAGATATGTGATCAATTTCATATATATATATAACATTTATACAATTCACATATTCAACATTCAATTCAAACATATAAATATACACAATTTAGTTACACGAACTTACCTCGACAATGTTCGTGTATACAAAATCTACTAATCTGTTACTTTGTCTTTTCCTCGATCCAATTCTGTATTTGGTCTATCCAGATCTATGCGAGTAAATTTAACTCAATTTAATATAATTCATTAGGAAAAATTACCATTTTGTCCTTATACTTTCATTTAATTACGATTTCATCTTTAGGCTCGAAAAATGAAATTCATGCAATTTAATCCTTATTCCAAACCTAGCTAATTTTTACATGTAACATTTGCAGCCCATGTAATTCATAAAATTTAGAATTTTTCCATAACTTTTACATCTTTACAATTTAGTCCATAAATCACAATTTCATCAAAATTCACTTTACAAAAGTTGTTTATCTATCAACAACCTTTCATTTTCTACTATAAATTTCATAATTCATGCATATTCATCCATGGAAAAACCCTAATACTTTGATAACATTACAAATTAATCCCCGAGATAGCTAGATTAAGCTATTACAAACTCAGAAACATAAAAGTCATTAAAAACGGGACAAGAATGCTTACCCAATTAAGCCAAATAAGCTTGCTTGAGTTCTCTTCTCTTAGCTAGGGTTTCCATAAAAAAATTTGGGAAAAATGATGAAAAAGATTATATTTTCATTATTTAATTACTTAACATCTTTTATTATTTTTACTTTCCAATTTAGTCATTTTCTTTTCTTAAATTTCTATGGATGAATCATCATACTTATCTACTAACTCTTCTTGATGGTCTATTTGCCATATAAGGCCTCAAATTTTGAATTCCATAGCTATTTGATCCCTTTAGCTACTAGAATTAAACTTTTACATTTTATGCAATTTGGTCCTTTTCTCAATTAAACATGAAATCGGTAAAAAATTTTCTTAACGAAATTTCTATACGATATTCCTATGATAATGCAGATCATTAAATAATATTAAAATAATTTTTTTACGGACTCATATTTGTGGTCCCAAAACCACCATTTCGATTTTACTAAAAATGAATTGTTACACACCAAGAAAAGCCCTAGAGTTGACCAGGGCAATGCCTTATTCCTTGAGCAATCTACAGAAGAAGGGGTGCAATGGCAAATGGAACCCAACCTCAAGCGCATAAAGTGGTAGCAGGAAGCTGTGCACGATGGTTTCGCACAACCGATGTGACCTCTCTAAGATGGAGAACTCATAAACAAAATTGGGGAGCTTTATCCCCCGTATGGCTAGAACCCATTGCAATTCCTCCCGCTTAGTAGTACAAGGGTAGATTTTAGTCGTCACAAGATCCCGAGACGTTTCTCGTTCCCGTGGTGAATGGACTTGAACTATTCGGTTACCGACCCCTCTCATCTTCGTCATGATATTGATAAAAGAAGAAAGCACAAATGTTTTTGAAATTACCTTTGTTTCAAATTATTGGAAATGTTGTGTGAAAGATTTAGGGCTTCAAAGGTTCCTCCTTTTAAAGAAAGATTCTCTTTTTGCTCTTTAACGATTCGCATAATCGAGAAAAATCAGCGATCCAAAAGTGAGCAGATGGAAAAAATTCAACTTTTAACGATCAGATACGCATACTCGATGCCCACTCGCGCATATGATAGAGCAATCGTTATGCATCACAGCTTGCAACGTACCCAACAAGCTGCATTTAAACTTGACATGATGGACCTAAAAGGCGCCACTTTATAGCACCCCTTAGGCTGACTGAGGGGGGAGTAGATTGTTATACATCAGATACCACCGACCCGGACCCTACTGGGATCCGTGTTTCTGACCCGTGACTCAAATAGGTCCCACCAAGAGATTGAGTGTGAAGCAAGCCACGAAGAGGATAGCAAGGTGAGTTCAAAAACCCCACTCGCAGAGAGAGCTTGTGGACCAAGCTCGCAAGACAAAGCCAATGACCCAGCTCGCAACGCAAGGCCACCGCCTCAGCTCACGTACACCCAGGGAGCTTGTAAAAGGGGTTGCGTGCTTCGCAGGCCACCTAGACACGTGTCCTGCAGGTATGGAGCCTGCCCAAAACGCTAATCCCATAAACAGAAAGGATCGCGTGCTCAGTAAACAAATGCCTAACAAACTTGAAGTTTGTAGAGAATGTCAGTACTAGGAATAGAGAATGTCACTACTAGAGGCAACAGGGTCAAGAAAAAATAATGGAGTCCTATTACGAGCTATAATAGTACCTGTAACAACATGTATAAAGACTTGAGCATTCCTATTAATAAGACACGAGAAAATATTACTCAAAAAATAAAAAATGGTGTTATGATTTTGTTATGAGTTATAAAGATAAATAAAGTTACGGGATAATGAATATCCTATTTGTGTCGTATATTCAAATAGGGTTGACAATGATTGAATTTGATATTATTATCCATGAATCACAATATTACACATTCACACCCTCGCCCACAGTCTGTCGCACACTTCCACTCCCTATATAAACAGCATTACCCCCAAACCATCAAATCACGCGTCAGTATCCAATCTAAATTCAAAACCAAGTGGTAGCTCAGCTCTGCGGAGAAGATGAAGCACAGTGGAAAGAATAGCAAAGGCAATGGAAAGCAATCTGATGTGAGGAAAGATAGGAAATCGGGTACGGGAATGAACGGATCGCCCAAGAAAGGAGGTCATGGTGGCAAGTTCACTTGGGTTGGAGATGGCCTTTCGCCTGCCGAGATCGGGGTTGAAACAGAGCTTGTCGATGTCAAGGATCCTAATTTCGAAGATCCCTATGAGATCCTGGCCGATTGATTGGCTTCATCATCGCTTTTGCTTCTCTACTTTGGTTGTAAATATTTCAGCAACTCAATGAATAAATTGTAATGCTTGCCATTTCCTCTACTGCTTATATTCTGGCGATGTTGTCTTAAGCTGAAGGCAAATGAAATTGTTCAAAAATCTTAAAAAATCCAAGTGATTTGAATTGGATGATTTATTACCTGGTTCATCAATTCAATTAAAACTTAACCAAAAAAACAAACATATGCCAGTACATTCAAGAAAAAAAAAACTAAAAATCTACAATTCATCTGTGGGATGGAAGATCAAGTTTAAATGCATAATGCATGGGCATTAACAACAATTCTGGAGGATGGTTACATTACATACCTTGTCGGCATTGTTTTGGGATTTTGGGTTTCTTGTACACGTTAATTCATGGCAGTATGCTCTTGTAGGAAGTATGTGTTTCAGTTTCTACACTGCTAGGCCTCTTATTTATGTCGCTGCTGGCTACAATGAAATCACACTTCGACATGCAGAGAATGAGAGCTTCCACCAGGTAGACATATTTGATGTATATATGTAGTTCCAATCGTAGTGCTGTTGTTCTTAATCTATATTCAAATTCGGATCTTGAATTCTGCCGTCTAGCCACTTACTCAGTTTTGTACGGTTTGTAAGCATGTAGGCTGTAGGCTTATACGGGATTTTTCATTATTAATACAAGCTTTTATCAAGAAAAAGAGAATAGCGTGGGTTATCATTGTTTAAAATTAAGGGAAGAACTTGTTTCTCCCTATACATTCTTGCATCTGTGTGCAAACAGCAGCCATTGCTGATCTCTTAACTTCTTGAAGTTCAATCTTTCTGTTATTTGCGTTAAGTTGTTTGTGGTTCATGAAACTAAATTGACCTAGACAGTATTTGGGTGGCAGACACCGATTCATTCACAGTCACGCATCACATTCTTTTTCCATAATTTTCTTTCTATTTACGCCAGATATTACCTGTTGCTCCACAAGGAGCTTAGACAATATTGAAATGTGGAGATGCCAAGATGGTTAGAATAGATGAAATGTGAAAAGGAAGTATGTATGAGAGTGGATGTAGAACTGACAGTACATACAATGTCATGTGAGATGGTTTCTCTAACCAATATGTTGGATTTGCAGGAGATAATATAACAAGCAGATAGGGACAAGAAGTGCATTTGAGACGAACATAACGCTAATGCCAAATCAGGTTGAATGAACTTATTGATTTTAGCATTAGTTGGTCTATTTGCCTTAATTCTCGATGCCAATGCTATTCCCATTTTGTTGTTCCCTTCATGAAAGCTGTGACTATAGTATGAAATTCTGACATAGAAATACCTGAAATAAGGCTCAGTACTGATGATTGATTTTAATGTAATCTGGCAAGGAAGTAAGTGAATTTTCTATAATCTAGATCTCTCTCATGTTCGTCACTCTCACTGAAGTATATTGCTGTCTCAAGGGTAGGTCCATCTTGCAGAATTCATGTGAGTTTTCCATCAAGGACTAAGGAGGCATGCTTGACAGCTCTAGCAACTCTCCAAACTTCATGTTGTACCACATGCCATGATTCGGCAGTGTTCAGATTCTTTGCATTTTCAATTGCATCATCTATTCCTGGGAAGGATGTAGATCCATAATCATTGTGCCTTGATGGTGCATAAATCTGCATGTCACAATGTCGGTACTTAGTCCATTTAGTAAAAACTATAATAATGAATAATATATATCTAGAGGTTTCCATCTTCGGATTATGATATCTAACTTCATTATATAGTGAATTGAAAATGAAACCTTGGAACAATGAAAGTAGTTTGTGTGTGCCTGTGTGTGTGCTTTCTTTGGCCATATGGAAGTAGCTTGGTGAATGTAATTAAGGAAAGCTTACCAAGTGTTTGTACCATGGCCTTCTAAGAAGTCCATCACGGTCCGTAAATGCCCGTTCTGCCATCATTAGTCTATCATTTAGTTCACGTGCTTTGACATGGTCGTTTCTCCTCATTGATGTCCAACCTTTAGCTTCTTTTATTTCCTAGAGAATGATACTTCCATTACCTTTCTGCTCAATACTATTTTTTCATTTTCAAACTTGATTATGGAAACTGTTGTTACCTTTTTCTGGTTATTTATCTTTCTGGCTGCTTTTGATAGCTCCTCGATAGACTTGAACAAGGGAGAAAAGGTTATGCCCTTATCTGAAATCTCATTTTCCAGGTCTTCTGCACGCTTCTGTTATCATGTATTTTGTTGTATTGCATTAAGATTTTCAGGCTAAGCACTAAATCTACGTGTCGCATGCATATTGGACTGCAATTAGTTATTTATTTTCTAAAGGTTAATTTACCTGGAGTTCCAATGCATAGGAGTGATAATTAAAAGGCAAGAACTCTTCATCTGCCAGCCGAAGAGCAACTAAACCCCAAACGCTAGCCACTGTTTTTGTAAAAAAAAGTAATTTGTAATTTGGTTTTTTAAGGCTTCTTTTAATTAAATTTCTCAAATGAATTGTTTGACTGGAAAAAGTAATTAATACAACGTATATATCCTATTTATCAAAGTGCAATTGGATGTTGAATGAGCAATGAAGAGGAAAAACCTTAGATGCTACCATTTGCTCAAGGATTTCTAATTATGAGATGCTGTTATGTACCTGCAACATTTCTATGAAACATTGGGTCCCCAAATTTTTCCATCCAGGTGTAGTCATCATACATTGAGTGATATACTGGGTATCCTGCATGAACAATAACTTTTATCAGGCAGAAACAGGAAAACTCTAGACTATCATATGTTTGCATCTACTTTGCTAGTGGCTGTAAAATTCTGGGGGTTTAAAGCTGCATCTAAGGTAAATGGCTTAAGCAATTAGAAAAGATGTCAAGTTGAAGTACCTTGCAGTGAAATTTATCTTTCATAGAGGGGTAGGGGCAGTTGACAAGGTAAAAAGTGATCAAAGATTCAATTTCTTGAAGGTCTGCAGGTTAATATTGACTTCTAACTTGAGAATGGGAAAGTCATTTGGCTGCTTAAGGAAATGTTCTTTAAGTTGTGTTATACTTCTTTCTGATACAAATAATAATCTGTCATGTGTGGACATATATGATGCTTAACTTCTCTTTTAAGACAAACAAATAATCTTAGTATTATGAGCATGTATGTAGGCTGTGGGCCTCTTAGTTTGGATTAATGTCTAATGAACAATTTGGCTTTTCTTTTTCATGAATTTACATGGATTATGAGTTATTCTTGATGGCCAAAGTTGAAAATAGTTGGGAACTGGTTTCAGGTTCTATAATATTTGTCAGAGTACTAGTTATTTTATTATCATTTGTCATTACCCTTCTGACCTGATGAAAATAGAATGAATCCTTTCTTTCAGAGTACTACATGGTTTGACAAGGTTTGATATTTCATTGGTCGTGTAGTTGCTAGATCTTCATATCTGCTTAAGTTAGGCTATATTGGAAACTTTCTTTTAGGGGAGATCAAAACTCGATTCGACTCGAAAAAATTGAAAAAAAATTCGAATTTCGAGTTAAACGAATCGAGTTATTCGAATCAACTCGAATTTTTTTTTTCGAATTTCGAGTTTGAATCGAGTTGAGTTTTCAAATTCGAATAACTCAAATAATTCGAATAATTCGAATATCAAACTATAATATTTTACATTTTTACCCCAAACTCCTAAACTTTTTTACTTTCCCTCAAAACTTTTATTCCTTCCTACTTTTCTCCCAAAACTTTGACTCCTCTCCTCTCCTCTCCCAATCCCCCAATCTACCCAAAATCTATTTCCCACCAAAATTTTACTTTCTCATTTATTTTTTTTTCAAAATTTTACTCTAAAAAACCCTCAAAACCTTTTATTTTCTCCCAAAATTTTTACTTCCTCCTACTTTTCCCCTAAAACTTTTATTCCCTTCCCATCTCACCTCCCATCTACCCCAAACCCTCCCTCTCCATTTTTTTTTAATATTTTTTCTCCAAAATTTTACTCCCCCTATTTACTTTCCCTTAAACTTTTATTCTCCAAAACTTTTTATTTTTCCCTTAAACTTTTACTTCTCACCCTTTACCCTCAAATAAAAAATCAAAATTATCCAAAAAAAATTCACTAAACATAAATAGTAATAATTTTATTTATATCTACTATTTATATTATTAAATTAAATTTTACATTTTATATTATTTATATTATTTATATTATTGAATTGTTTAGTCATATTGAATATTTATATTAAATTGAATTATTAATTATGCCATAAAATATTCGTATTAAAATTTTATATTTGTATCAATTTCATATTTTATTTTTAAAATAACTTTTATTAAAAAAATAATATTTTTACATTTAATATATTTTTTAATTCCAAAATACATAGTGACAAGAATTTGAAAATAATTGAAACAACTAAGCAAGCAAAAAAGCTAACCAATATATAAAAAATTAATAAATAAATTATGAGGTGATGAAAGTTAATAAAAAATTTGATTAAGGTGGACAAATTTTATTATGATGGGTGACAGTGGTTACAAGGACCCAAAATTATTTTTTAAAATTTAACTCGAACAAATATATTCGATTCGATTCGGTTCGAATTCCATCTCACTCGACTCGATTCGAGAAAACTTCAAATAAAGTTAGGATGATAAAATGAGATTCGAAAACTCGATTAACTCGAAAATTTTCGATTCGATTCGATTCGATCCGATCGAATGCTCACCTCTACTTTCTGCTATACATTATTCATCTGTATATTGCTCAAACTATTCTGTTGGTGTCTAACTGCCTATTTGAATAGCCTGGCATGTATGTTATCCTCCCCCTTTTTGGTACCATTGTTAAGTAGAAGTAAAGTTTACAAAATACAATGTGCTTATTACCTGCTCCGAAACGCATGTCAGCTGCTGGAACACCAATATGTTGCAGAAAAGCTGCATAATCAGAACCTGCTCCTCCTAATCGTCCAATCTTCACAGGTTATGTGCAGGATAATAAATTCATTAACTTTGATGCAGATATGTAAACTACATGCACCAACCAGACAAGTTCTTCGGAATCATTTAGTTTCACTTTCATTATACTCACCAGAGAAGACTCAGTGGACTGAATCCATTGTTCGTAGATTGTTTGTGATGAGTTATCTGGATCTTGAACCTTCAAAAATCAAATAGAAAAATGACTAGTCAAGTGAGAGAAGAGTGACAAGGATTGAACTCCAATGACACACTGACTATACTCAGAACTTCTTTTATTTTATTTCGTTTCTTCCATTTAGACTCGGCTACTATTGCTATTGTCCTTATATTGGTTTGGTTTAGCAGTTTTCAGATACCTGTTGTGCAGCTTGTTTGAGCAGATCATCAAGTTGTGGAGTTCCAGAAGCATGAAATCCTGCTCCAGATACCGCGCAGTCAACATTTAAGTATGCAACCGCCCTTGAAGCCAACAAGTCTCTGTTTTCTTCTACCCATTCTGTCGATCCTGTCTGGAAGTACTAGTCTGCTTATATTTCAGTTCAGAAAGAGGCAATAAAGACAGATGCATACGAGAGATAACCAGGCAAGACAGACCAAGCCATACTCCTCAGCATCCCAATTGCACAAAATAATTGTTCGTCGTGGTTTCCAACCACTTCTTTGTAGTTTCTGGAGTCTTTGTGCAACCTGCATGATGGGGAATTCAGCTGAAATGCACAATTTGTCCCGAGGGTGAAATCTCTGCTTTTAGCTTTGCCAAGTAGAAAGTGTGGGATGTAATGGGATTATAATCACCTCTAGCAGTGCTGCAGTACCACTGTTGGGATCAACAGCTCCAAATGTCCATGCATCACGATGATTGCCCAGAATGACGAACCTAGCAATAGGATATCATTATAAAACAAGTGCTCTTAATTATTCCAAAGTCTTCTTATCATTGGCTAGTCATAGTGTTTGCTTAGTCGATTGCTATATTCATTGGTGAATTAGGTTAAGTCCTAATAATAATAGTGAATATCCAACACAAATGTGAGTAATTCATATGCAGCAATGTCCATATATGTTTCTGAATTTACCGATCAGGCTCCTCCACTCCTTCAATAACACCCATGACGTTTTGAATTGTTGCTATGACTTGTTTCCCCTGAAAATCTCATTCAAGCAAACCAACCCATTATTGACCATTTAAGTTGTGGTTCATTTTGACAGGTTGACCTATCCGAATTCAAGTTCATCAATGCTTACATTGTACTCGAGATTCACAACTCCTGGTCCTGGTCCAACTCTGTAAGTTGGGGCATCTATGCTTCCCTGCCAATTATCTTTTGCAATTTGTCCACCAATTAACCTCAAGATTGTTTCACCATCCGCACCTGATATCGGCATCGATGGTATTAAAGGAACATCTCCACTGCTCTCCACCTCCTCAATTGACACCCTCTCACACCCTTCACTGCTAGCCCATCCAGGCGTAGTGGGGTCACCAGACCCATTATAGACTGTTCCCACCTGAATACCACTCGGCGGCATCCATTTGTCATCGGGAAACCACTTTGCATCACCTCCCCCACCTCCATAATCTTTCCTATCAGTATACACCAGTGCCCCAATAGCACCAGCTTCAAACGCATTCATCACAATGTCTCCCCTATAAATCTCTCCGTATCTCGCCAAAACCACAGTACCAGTAACGTTCACTCCCATTTCTTTCAATGTCCCGTAGTCCTCCACCCGCCCATAGTTCACATAAACCACTGGCCCGACAACCGAACCAGACTTGGCATATGCGTGGTTAGTAGGCAGCACTTCATCAGCCACATCTGCATAGGGATCACCCTCGTATATTTCCTGCTTGAGATCAAAAGTTATAGGCGGTTCTGAAGGAGAAGGTGTCAGAGTCAAGGAACGTGAATATGGGTAGGTTAATAAAACATCATAGGAGACGATATGTGCCTTGATGTTGCAGGCGGAGAGTGTTGAAAGAACATAGGATGCAGCCTCAGCGTTGGCTTGGGAGCCTGCAACATGTGGGCGGCGGGTGAGGGTGCGGAGGTGGTGAGATATGGAGGCATTATCGGACAGGGAACTGGATATAAACAGCGAGTGATAATATGATTTTGGAGGGGGAGAAAAGAGGAGAATAAAGAAAGAGGTGGCTATGGCTAGGAACGTGGCTCCGGTGGTTTTCAACATGGAAGCTTAATCGGTCTTCAATGCCTAATTCGTTTTGACTGTTGAGGTTCTATTTGGTTTTGCAATGATGGGTTGAGGAAGAAAATAGATTTAAACTACTAGATAATGATTGAATGAATGAAAATTGACATATATATGTATATATATTTATGATTTGCTGCTAACGAAGGATGATAAAATGGCAATGTTTTAGTAGCAGTGTTGGAAATTTCATATCGATATCCCTTTGTTTTTCTTGGTTTAATCTTTGGATTCTTAATTTTTGTTTTGTTGTTATGATTGGGAATGTAAGCCTAACCGTTTGATGATTCCAAACCCCATCCATTACAAAATACAAACATTGAGGTAGAAACTCTAACTCATTTGAGTTGGATTGTTTCTTCTTATCTTTCCCTAAGAGTAGCTAAGCTTGTATCCACTGATGTAGTAACGTCAACTACCAAAGGCAACTTGACATTTAGTTCATGGCAATTTTATTGATTAAATTAAGGGCTGTCTGAAAGTAGAAAGGGTAGTGTGGGTTTGGAACATTAGAACTCTTGGAAATTTGTACAGATATGATCACGGGCTTAGAGGAAGATGTCCCCTTTGGCTGCCCTTTTCCAGTTTTACAATTTACACTCAAAAAGCTTCTTTCTTTCACTCAATTTCTCTCTATATCCTCCCTCCCTGTTTTATTTTTTGAGTCAACGGGATAACTACTAATATTTTTTTTTTGGCTTCAATTCAAGAAACATGGGAGGTGGTCCTTCTGCCACGTGTCCTCCACCCTCAAATTGAATTCCAGAAATTCATCTCTATCCACTTCCAATGCTCTTTGACTTGTATGTTTGCTGGGCCTTTATATATATTATGTTTATTTTGGGCCTGCATCTGAATGCTCATTACTCATTTACCTTCTCTAACTTTAAAACTTAAATATCCATACTATTATTTAAATCTTTAATTAAATAAATATCACGAGTTAACTAGGCATCATCTCGATTTTAAAAATTAAAAAAATTATTTTTCATAATTAAAATAAATTATATTATTTAAGGATATTTTACGTTGAAAAAATTCAGTTTAGAAAATAATTTTGTTGCATGACAGAAAATTAATTTTTTTTCTAAAACCGAACTATTATGTTATTTATAGCAATAAACCCTTCACTAAATTTATACTTATATTTTGGGACAGGTGGTAAAGGAAGTTCCCAGCTTTCAACCAACGTGATCTTTTCCACTATTCTCACACCTACGCTTGCTTACAATGTAGGCTTTAATCACGAACCGATAAATACAATGAAAAATTTATTGATGCTAAAAGTCACTCTCTCAAGATTTAAAATTTATTTAGAGGAATAAATCTCACTAAATTTTGATAAAGTGTCAAAGCTTAATGTGGTGTGTCTTTTGACCTTGCCATTGGTCTCTATTTATAGAGGAAATCACAAGAATCTTAGTTGAACAAAAAAAAAACAAAACATTTTAATAGAAAAATACACCTACCCCTATTGAGAAAGACTGTGGGTGGCAACACCCTTGTTCCACCTATGGGATCTAGGGTTGCCGCTCATCATGTTACAATATGGGATTTTGGGCTCATATTGTATATTAGGTATAATTATATGTATTATCTAGTTTTTAAACCAACTCAATAATTTAATCAACCTAATAAACAAATTTCTATTCCCAACATATTATTTGTGTAAATAAATAAATTTAATTTATTTCCTAATTCAATTATTTTCTCAACCCAATTCTAACTTCATTAAAGTTATGATAACTTTTTTTGGGGTCGCAACGAAGGTATCCACTGACGGCACCATACCAAACCTCATGGTTAAATCATGACAACTTTACCATACTAGAATCTATGGCTAAATAAATTTAATTAACTTATTCAATAAAATTGTGATAACTAATTAATTTAATTTTCACTTTGAAATTTAATTATTTAATTACATTCAATTAAATAATAAATAATAATTCAAAGAAATTAATTTAATCTCTAAGTCATCTTTTGGCTTATAGCCGTGAAACACATTCACTACGAACATTGATACATACAATCCATTTCTCTAATTTGTTGTGTTCATTTATTTTCATCTCATTGATTCAAATACAAACCATCAGGTTATACTGAACTAGCGAAAGGACATATTGAACATATATAATTAGGACTCAAATAATTTGTAATTAAGTTTTGATCCTTTATCTATTGTTTGCAACATTATTTAGTCATGGAGTCATTCCACTAAAGTATCATAACTGAGCTCTTATTATTATATACCATTACGAAAACTACTTATCAAATGCTTGTCCAATGACACTGTCATATGTGTGTTACCCTCATAGGATATCCTTAATCTCTATGGGTTAAATTTGTTCACCCAGTATGATCTTATTTTATCTCATAGTAACCATTACATCTTCATTAAAAAATCAATTACTAACACATAGTAATTAAATCATTCGTCCTAAACAAATGAACCATGACCACATTACTTTTCCATCTATCATGTAATGTCAATGAGAGGATATTATTTATCCTTTATTGGGCTATGAATTCCATTATTGTAAGTGATGATATGTCATACAGAAGTCGTATACTCAACATACCAGCTTTCGGCTCTATTACCAATTGAACTCAAGCTTTCAGTACATCAATGTATACGTGTCACGCACACATAGTCCGTCACTTACTCAGGATTGAGGTAAGTCAAACTATGAATAAAATGTAGTTATTTAAGCATTTTAATATGGTAAAGTCATTATGACTTTACCATATTAATGGGATCAAAATACATATGTCGGCCTTAAAGTGACCTAAAAAAGGTCAGTAGGTGGATGGATCGTATGATAAGCACTCATTGTCGCATAAGCAAGCAAAGGAATTATTTTTGCCTAAAAGATTGGTGATTGATGAAAATCCTCAAATTGACGAGAACTAAAATTTCTTAGTTGTCAATTCACTTATTTGCCTAAAAGAGAGAGAACATGTTCAGGAATTATTTTTCTTTATAGAGTTCCGATTCAATACTTCTGTTTAAGTTAAGAATGATGCCCACACATTGTGTGATCTGTGAGTTAGATAATAGTGGAGAAGATCGAATTGATTAAAAGCAAAGATTGAAGTTTGAGATTAATCACTAAGTTTCACGGAGGTAACTTTGACTTGAATTTATGAGACCTTCAAATAATTTTTTTAGACGATTCTTGTCCCAAATCATATATCTTCGAGTCCTCTTTGAAAACAATTTTTTTAACCACTTGATTTTGAGGCCTGTAGCCCCAGATATGGTTACCTTCATAAAAGAGGGTAGTTCCCTACGGAAAGTTCGAGGTCAATCAAAATAAACTTCTCCAACTTGCCAAAGCGGATCAAAAAATAACTAGGTTGTAACACCCCTATACTTGGGTCGACCCAATGAACCTGATATAGGAATATTACATTTGGTGCCAAAGTGATTTTGGCTAATCACTAATATATTTGAACATTAAAAATAAATAAATTTTTATAACTTATATTTTAGTCCCTACTACTTGAAACACACTTGATCTTCCTAAGTACATGTCATTCTATTCAAAATTTTGAAACATACCCTCTTGGCACTTGGAGATGTGATGAGATAGAGCTCACAACCTCAATTACAACTCTTCAAAATCACTGTACCTAATTTGCGCACGGAAAACAAAATCGTACGCTGAGTAAAACTCAGTGGTATTTCTATAATTTGAATATTTAAGGATAAGAAATTACAAATATACAATTGAAATAGAAACATATATTAATATTTAAATATTATAACAACCATATCATATTTCATTTGTTTCACAAATATCTTAATTCTTATACTAGCTATATAAATAGTTTTTCACAATTTATTTCACATTTCATTATACAATTGCATTATCCATTCCATATTCGTTTCATAAGTATATAACTCATATATTCCATAAAATTTCAACATATTTCACATTCTATTTTCAATTCACTATTTCACTTCCATTTCTCATACCATGCCATTTCGATATCAATTATAAAACTTTATTATTCCTTTACCCCTATTAACACAACTCAGAATCGGATGGATACGTGGATCCAACCAAAACACACCAGTTTGGCACCCAGTGCCTCATCGGATAATTCAAAGTAATAAATTAACACCTAGTGTCTCATCGGCTAAACCGAAGTAAATTGGCACCCAGTGCCTCATCGAATTAATTTGAAGTAGTAAATTAACACAGTAATAGCTCGGTTTTAGTTAAATCAGAATAGTGGTTTCGAAACTACAAATTTGAGGTCAAAAAATTATTTTAATATTATTTTTGGTATTACATCATGTGATTATATATGTGTGAAATTTTCGTAAAGAAATTTTACTGTTTGAATGCTTAATTCGGTAAAAATGACTAAATCGCGTAAAGCGTAAAAGTTGTGTTCTATAAGCTAAAGGTGTCTAATAGCTATAGAACATTAAAGTAAAGGCCCTTAAGTGGTAAATAGGCCATTTATGAGTTAGTGGATGATAGTGGAGTTGCATTTGGTGTAATTATTAATGTTTTTAATGGTAAAATAGTAAATAAGTAAATTAATGATAAAATAAACAAAAAAAATTAAAGCTACCATCTTTATTCATCTTCCCCAATTGAAATTTATTGCAACAAGGAAGGCTTTGGGAGCTTGAAACTTTTGGTTAATAAATCTCTTTCATGTAAATGATTTTTAAGCTCGTTTTTGATAATTTTATGTTTTTGAAATCAATGCTTCGTGTTCTAGCTAGCTCATGCCCTAATTTTTTGAATTGGTTAATGAATTTGTGAGTTGCCATTGATGATAGCTTGATGTTTTTGAATGTTTATGATGGATAATGAATAATTATTGATAGATTAATATGTTTTGTAAAGTGAATTTTTGACAAAAATGTCAAATAGGGATTAAATTGTGAAATATGCAAATTGAGTGGTTTAAATGTGAAATAAACGAAAGTTTTGGGCTGTTAGGGGCACTATAGTAATTTTTCTAAGCTTGGGTTATATTGAATTGTGTATTTGTGAAATAGGGACTAAATTAAATAAATGTGAAACTTTAGGGGCTAAAGTGCAAAATGGCCAAATAGGTATTTTTGGATGAAATTGAATGAATAGGTGATTAAATGAGTTAAATTTGAATTCGTATAGATCAAGAAAGAAAGAAATCGGATTTAGATGAGGGGAAATCGGAAGTTGATGAGTAGTTGATCCAATTCGTTTGTTTCCGTACGAGGTAAGTTCATAAGTAAATAAATGTTTTTGAATTCAAATGTATATGTTTTATATATTTCTGAATTGATTTATATGTAGATATATACATTGCCGAATTGATTTGAGATCCCGTATAAGACCATATCTGAGATATAACATCAGTCTCGATTTGAGATCCCGTATAAGACCATATCTAGGATATGGAATTGGCATCGGTTTGAGATCCCGTATAAGACCATATTTGAGATATGGCATCGGCATTGATTTGAGATTTCATATAAGATCATATCTGGGATATGACATTGATATGAGACTTCGTGTAAGACCATAGCTGGGATATTGACATCGATATGAGATTTCCATGTAAGACCATATCTGGGACATAGCATTTTTACGATACATTATTTATGAGTTTTCCCAAGTATCTTTAGTATTCCAAGTGGTTCAACGGGTAATACAAAGATTATGTCCAAGAAAAGACAAGGTATGATCATGTTGAAAGGATACAGGTATGTACGAAAAATTCATGAGTAATGAACTCGATGTATATTGGACATTTGGAAAGAATGTAAATGAGTAAGTCATACTTATAAGAATGATCTTGTGACTATAGGTCTACACTTATGAGGTATAAATATGTGGTAAATTTGATTGATGATTGTGTGAGGCTTTTAGGCCAAATTAAATTGAGACATGATATGTTTAAGTCTTTGTTGTTGATGTATAGGTGAAATTGGCCAATGAATGGCATG
Source organism: Gossypium hirsutum (assembly GCF_007990345.1). Lineage (NCBI taxonomy): Eukaryota > Viridiplantae > Streptophyta > Magnoliopsida > Malvales > Malvaceae > Gossypium > Gossypium hirsutum. Next base: position 12,326,062 of record NC_053442.1, on the reverse strand, counting down.
TAAATCTATGATAATGATTAGCTATTGGAATGACTAGTTATGGATATGCTTTGGTGTTATGTGTGTCTAAATAAATGTTAATACAAAGAAATCATGAAAGAGTAAAATTTGCAATAAAACAGTTTTGGACAGCAGCACTTGTATAACTTTGAAAAATCACCAAAAATTGTGGTAATCACATTAGAGGTTGAATAAGGCATGAAATTAAATCTTATTGAGTCTAGTTTCACATAGAAGAAATGGTGCAAGTAAAAGAATCTCATATTATGAGATATTTGAATTTTTGTGAGATAAAGTCAGAATGATTTTGGAATCTCCTATTGTATAAAAATAATTATGGGTTATAATTTATATGATTAAAATTCTTAATGAGTCTATTTTCAAGAGAAACAAATGGGAATATCATCTGAATCCCGTACTAAGAGATAATTAATTTTTAGAGAAGAAGGGTCGGAACTATCAGACAGCAGAACAAGGACGACTTTGAAGAATTAACTGTACTCATTGGCTAAACCAAAAATTTGAAAATTTTATGGTAAGAAGATATGTGAGCCTGGTTTTGGGAAAATCAAGCGGATCTTAATTTGGAGTTTCGTATCGCAAGATATAAATAATTTAGTGACTATGACTCGAGTAGACAGCTTGATGTGAACATGAGTAAATAGTGGAACTATGTGCAATTTTGATTGTATTATCTTGAGAACATGTTGTGAGGATTGGTAAAAGCATGTCAACAGATTTCTTATTATTTACATACCAACTTACGAAGCTATATAGCTTACCCCCTTTCTTTCTTTTTCTTAGAGTGTCACAGAAACTAGCTCGGAGATTCTATCACACTATCAAGCTATTGATCGGTATCAACGTATTCAAGCATTTTAAGTTTATGGTATGTATAGGGACTCAGTCATTTTGTGTGTGAGTTATTATGTTTTGGCCAAATGTTTTCGTTTTTAATGGTTAAAGGTTTGATTTATGTGTAGCCATGTAACTTGGCTTATATTGACTAATTGGTTGTAATATTATATATATATATATTAATTATATGCCAATGCCTAGATACATGATGAGTTGTGGGTATGGCCTAAATTCCTAATGGTTATATGTGCTAGAAGTCTTGATGTCCAATGGCTAAGAGTTGTTGATGATGCATATGTATAAATAGTTTTAAATTGAATGAAATTTTATGGTCAATTTTGTATGGTTGCTTGTGTTTAAGACTGGTAATGCCTCGTATCCTGTCCTGGACACGGGAAAGGGGTTTTACGAACACCCAGTGTCTCGTCGACTTGAAGACGAAAAAATCCCTGAACTTTTCCAATCCTATAGCATGCCATCTATATCCGACTCAACCTGATACAGTTAATAGTGTTTAATTTCACATTTCTGATATAATCATTATTCAATAGTGATTTTTCATACAATCACATAGTTACACATATATTCATTTCAATTCAAAAATCAATCCATTCAATATATATTTCTACCAATTCAATTCATTCAATCAATTACCAAAATATTAATTACTCACCTCAACCCTTACCATATACATTAAATAAAAATTACAACAATTAATAACTAGCTTCGGATTATAGAAATACAAATCGAAAGTTCCGAGCTATTCCTCATTGACTATAGCTTTCCCCTTTTTAGTCGAGGATTTCGGTACGACTTTAGCTACGAAATTCAAACAATTAAAATTCATCAATACAACACAATTCAATCTCATATTTAATATTTCAATTTTTACTCAATATTTGCCTAAATTCCAATTTAGTCCCTAAATTCCAATATAATATATATTAAATTTACATATTTTTAACTTATGCCGCCTCACTTAAAGAAAAATGGCATAATTGCTCCTTTGGTCCCTTTAATTTTTCTTTAATCTATAATTCAACTTTCATCCTTTATGTAATTTAGTCCTTATACCTAATTATTCTTAATTCATGTAAATTCACCTAACCAAAACCTAATTAACCACACAACTAGCTTCGTAAATATTTTTAATAAATGTTTACGATTCTGGTTTATGGTAACGGAGTCTCAAAAATGTATTTTTTGACACCCGCGACTATCGGGTCGTTACAATTCTCCCACTAAATAAATTTCGTCCCCAAAATTTACCTAAAAAGAGGTGGGGGTATTGAGATATCATAGTTTCTTCCGGTTATCAAGTCGTTTCTTCAACATTATGATTACGCCATAATACTTTCACTTTTCGTGCCAAAATTTCAACCGGTTATTCTTTATATAACAAATCAAGATCTAATTCTAGTTCAACAAGATGGAACCGGTTAGTTCCTTAGTAAGAGACAATATGATTAGCAATGGATGACCACTTTGGACTATGGAGACCGTAAGAATGAGGATATATATGTGTGTGAGAAATAATACTTCTGCAAAAAGGAATTTTTCTCAAATATGCTTATAATTTTCTTCTCATTTACATATCATTTTCTTTGATTTCTCCGAAGAAGAGGAAAAGTTAAGGAAGTCATTACATGGGGCGGTAAATGTGAGATTCAAGTTTGAAAAGTAGAAAATCTAGTAGGTTGGTAAGCTCATAAGCCTTTCTATACTCTTGATTTAGAGGAAAGAGAAGTAATAATTCCTGAAAAGCTTTTGTATAATTATGGATTTGAGGTTTTAAGGTTTTAAGGTTTGAACACCATTGGTTTAACCGAATATCTAGATGTCATGCTTAGCTGCCACGACGAAAGAGGCTCTGGCATTTGGAAAAGCTAAGCTGATGAGGAAGAAGGAGTTTAGGTGACTTTCTGCACTCTTCCTTTAGGTTATTGATGATATTGCGCTATTTGAATGGTTTGTATTTGTGTTTATTCTGAGTTTGACTGAATCTGCTGTTGCGTATGAAATGGTAAATGAGCATGTTGAGTATGCATGACGATGTGTAAGTAAGTATACTGGATGTCAAATGATTCTGAATCGATTAAGTGATCAATGGTGTACTGTATGATATAATAATAAGTACATTGCCTTGAGTGTTATGCATGTGGAGTACAAAGGGAGTTATATTGGCAGGTTAGTTGAAGATAGGAAAAATTGGTGTAATGAGGGAATAGGCGGATTGTTATGGTATTCAAGGGAGTTTGGGGGCATTATGGAATGGTTATCGACTAACTCGCTAAAGCGACACCATGTCGACAGTCTATCAACTTTATGGAGAGACATCGTAACAACGATTATCGGCTGGCTCACTAGAGCGACACCGTGACGACAGTCTATCAACTCTATAGAGCAACACCGTGATGACGGTTATCGACTAGTCTTTCGAGGCTACACCGTGTAAATAGTATATGGGTCCTTTAGGGTGACACCGTGCAAACGGTATATAGGTCCTTTGAGGCGACACCTCGAAAGAGGTTTACTGATTCTTCAAAATCAAAAGTCCATGGTTAACTGTGGCATTATCTAGTGGCGAACAAGTGTACTTTATGGCAAGATAGAGTCCGCTAGGGTAGTGAACCAAGAAGCCTATCAGAGCACAAAAAGGGAAATCACTATATGATTGACGCAGTGAGTAGCCTGACTGAATGAGCTTGACATGTCTAAGAGTGGTAAGCATGGTAATAAGAGGAACCGCCAAAATACGAAAGTAAGTGGAATTAGTGGAAGCGTTTTAACACATATATATGCTAGAGGAAAAGATCATTTCCTTTCAAAATATTAGTAAATATATATCCCTCATATGAGTCTACTAATGTTTGATAAGTAAACCAGCTTTGGCTATAATAAAGCTGGACGGTGATGCAAATATTAATCCCATGTATTTATAGGAAATGAGGTTGTTAGAATGATAGAGGAGTCCATCAAAGTCCTTTTTATGAAGGAAGTCCGCTGAAGACTATTTTGGCTAGAAAATCGTCGAGGATTTACTAAAGACGAGGATTTACTAAAGAAGAGAAATGTCTATCATGACTATATAATACGGGAAAGCCCACGAAGAATATCAGACAAGGAAGTCCGCCTAGGGAAATTCTAAGTGAGAGACAATCCGCCAAAAACTACTGGATATTTGGAACATCTTAGTATAATGATCTATGGAGGATAAGTCCTATGAGGCTACATTGTAAGTACAAGTCCGCAAGGAAAAAAGGGACATTTATCCAATCTACCAATTATCATATTCAAAATCGTAAATGAGAATGTTAGAATGAGTCTTTCTTTAAGGAAGGGTCTAAGTAAAAAGGAGAAAATAATTGGGATAATAAGGTAAAAATATAGAGTTTAGTGGAAGAATAAAGGGACCAAAGTAAGTATCTACAGATGTGGTGAAATCTCGACTAAACTACCAGCATTATTCACAAATCTGTGTCTGCAAAAATGGGTATTAGTGATGAGTCATATCATGAAGGGTACAAGAGAGGTCTAAACTGAGGATGAATAAGGTCAATTAGAAGGTAAATTTTGGGGAAAGTACACCTGTAACTAACCCAATCGACGTATCTACCAATAGTTCATGTGGAGAAAGTCGTCGGTAATGCCAGATAGATTTGTGGAATCTCTTAAGACACCAGGGAGTTTAATTTCTGAACAATCATTCTTATTTACCCATAATTTGAGGGTCTTTGATTTCTGCTGTACAAAATCTTACTAAGTTCATTTGGACTTCACGCTAAGGGCAGGGTAGTTGCTTCAGGCATATAAAGGGGCACCCCTAGAGGCTGCACCTCGAGGATTAACTAAGTGTAATTGTAGTAGAGTATTGAATTACAATATGTAAATAATTATTCATGTGGTTAACGAGGAGGAATAATTGTAGGAATTTAGTATCATATGGTATAAGATTCAATTTGAATTTTAAATTTTAAACTTGTTAGTCGTGCTGTTGAGTTAAAATTGAATAATGGTGATATATGTATAATTTAGTATTATCTAAGCTTGTATGAATGTCAGGGTAAAAATTTTGTTAAGATATTCGAGTTAATTGTGACACTTGGTACCCAGACCCAGCGATCAAGTTAGGTATAGGGTGTTACAATGTTTTTCGTTCAAGGAAAGGCATGGACATTGGTGCTTAACGATGAAGTCAAACAGGTTGTTAGATTAGCTTGAGCAGGCTTACAAGTTGGTTTGTTGATGATAATCTTCTTAGAATCTTTTGCAACTTTGAACTTTGAAGAGAATCAATGAACGACAAAGATTGTCCCACTAAGTGTACCAAAAATTTGTACACACAAACTTTGAGTCGAATATTGATTTTAAAAATTTGGAGACAAATTTATTTATAACTTTGAAAAGAAGTTACAATCTATAGATTTCTTGATTATAAATAAAATTTCTTTGATTCTTCTATTTGCTGTGACCTTCAATCTAAGTGTCATCTAGGCTCGAACTTGGAAGGATGTGAATCGCTCCAAGGATCGTTGAGACTTGATCTTTAAACTAGCTTTACTGAAATGTTTGCTTGAGAATTTGAATTGATAGGATTCAAGGGTCTTTGAGACTTGATCTTCAATCAATGATATTCTATTCAAGGGTAGTCAAGACTTAATCTTGAAAATTAATTTGCTAAGAATTTGGATCCAAGGGTTTTCAAGATTTGATATTGGACAGCGAAATCAGCTTCAAGGGTCTTGTAGACTTGATCTTGTAGAATGGATTTAGCTTCTTTTCTATTGATTTAATAGGATCGGTGTAACACCCATTACCCAGTCCAATTACCGGACCCGGGCTACAAAATGTTACAATCATAACTGAAACAAAACACATTCAATTCGCATGATTATTTTAAATAAACATGTAATACTTCTTAAATAGACAATTAATACTCAAATTAAACAGAAATCATGCAATTGTATCCAATTAAATTCATAATCACTAGATACAACATTTCTTAAGCCTTATACGAGCTTACGCATACTCTAGTATCACCCAGAATTTGACTAGGACTAATTTACAACATTTCCAAAATTTCAGATCAATTATGATATATATAATTAGATCTGAGTCTTAATTGAGCTTACAAAAGCTCTTAAGTTGACCTAAGCACACATAAGGATCAAATTGAAACATTTTCAAAAGTTAATGGAAAGTATGAAAAAAAGGGGTCACATAGCCGTGTAACAATCGGAAACTGTGTGGACCAAAATGTTAACATTTTACAACATGCACACAGCCATTCCACAAGCCCATGTATCTCATAAGGTCGTGTGGTCGCCCGTGTGGTACCACGTAGATAATAAAGTGCTTGCTTCAAAATCAATTTTCCAAGTAACTTTAAACCACATTTTGGCAATTCAAAAACCTACTCAAAACATTTCAAAGCGAAGCTAAAACATACATATATCAATTCCCTAAATCACTAACCAATATGCCTCAATGGCACCATCACAGATCAATAATTTCAAAACATTACAAGTCATTCAACTCAATTAATACCATTTATGCTATTCACTCCACATTACTCAACTTCTCAGATATGCACAACATTCATTTAATGTAACACCCTATACCCAATTCGGTTGTTGGATCCAAGCTATAAGATGGTACATTAGTTAATGATCATTATCATCCATGAATTCAACTTAAATATTCAACCAAACCACAAAACATTAAATAATATAAGTATAATATGATTTACAACTAAAACCAAGTCTAAATCGAGCATATGAAGCTTTTAAACCAACTCAGAATAAAAATCAGACTAATTTGAAACTTTTATAAAAAAAATAGGTAAAAAGACAAAACAAGGGTCACACGGTCGTGTGGCCAAGTTGTGTGATAGGCTGACGTTGTGTGATACTAGATAACATGGTCTTGTATCTAACCCGTGCAACAAGCTAATGTTGTGTATAACAGGGTCACATTGACCGTGTCGCCAGGCTGTGTACAAAAATAACCTCCCAAAACATACAGACTACACGATTGTGCCACATGGCCATATGTATCACACGACCGTGTGTCATACCTTGTATACCTAAAAGGTACCCTACAAGGCAAGTTACCAATTCAAACATTCAAATATACCACAACCATACAACTTACCATTCCCCAACCTGTTAAAATACATCCAAAATAGACAAAACAACATTTATAACATTCATCCTAAGTGCCTAACCAATACGCCACAATTTGCACCTCAAATCAACAATTCATCACTAACCATTCATGCATACCAAACTTTCATACCTATTTATTCACCAAAACTACATCAATCCCAAATTTTCCAAATTCATTAAGTAAAATGCATACTAGGTACCAAAACATGCTTATACCATCAAGTACCACAACTAACCAAAACAACCATTAAGGCTTACATCTATACACATAATTCGCGTTCAAGATGGCACAAAACATAATCAACTACTTATGTACATACATTTCCATTAACCTATTTACATCCCACTTATAACTGGGCCAAAATGAGTAAAAGTCTACCAAAAGGATTAACGGATAATGTGAGCTCCGAAGACGATCCAATCGACAGCACGATTCTGACAATCTACAAATGAAAAAAAGAAACACAGTAAGTTTACTTAAAGATTAGTAAGTTTGTATAATTTAAACACGACACACTTGTCATTTAAATTCTTTCTAATTGAAATTAACATATAGCTTAATATTCTTTGCCATGTTACATATTCCCTACCATACCAAATCGGTTAGTCATGAGCATATAACAAACATCAAGACATATAGATAGCATAATACACATGCCATTTACATCCATACAATGAATAACATTTCATGCCATAAGATTTCATTTCCAGTCATTTCCTTATCTTGTTTTTCCCGGAGAACTATAGTAAATTAACTTCGGATACTCGAGATAACTTCGCTCGCTTGAGCTATAAATCAGGACATTAACCATTACTCGATGTTACTCACACAAGCTATCAAGAATCTACAACAAATGCTAGATTCTAGCCATCAGTATGGTATCTACCATCGGTACATAGTACCTGATAATTATAACACGACACATAGTGCTTGATAAATATAACACCAACACATAGTGTCTGATACAACATGAACACCGATACAAAGTACCTGATAAATATAATCACCGGTACATAATGCCTGATAAACCCTAATGACATGTCATTTGTATCCTAATAATTCACTAAGCTCACATGGGCCTTAAGTGAACCTCCGTAATATTTTCATCATTTAACATAATCTTATATAACAACATGTATCAATTGTCACCTCATATCATATCTCAATTCATTCTAATCACATATAAATATCACAACTTACAATTCAGTCCTTCAATCCCACTTTCAACATTTATTACATATCAACCACGCCAATGCACACATATATATATACATAATACAAACATATATAAATATCAATCAAATTAAACCTAATACGAACTTACCTAAATGAAACAACAACAACCACTACACCAAGGACTACTCAATAATTTTCCTTTAACTACATTTATTAAACGGTTGATCTGCTTCTTGATCTATATATAACAATTTAAATCAATTAACCATTTCAAATACCTTAAAAAATCCAAACACATGCATATGACCCTTTAATAACATTTTACATCATTTCCCTAAACTTTTATCTTTTATTCAATTTAGCCCCTAAAACCGAAAATTACATATTTTCACAATTAAGCACAAAACCTTTAGGCTGAATTCATATTGACTCCTTTAAAGCCCACAATTAATGAATTTTTACAAGAATTTCATGCTAAATTCAATATATTATCATTTTAGTCGTTAAACTTAAAACTAACAAAAATATCTTTACAAAATAGTCTTATTTAACAACCAAACTTATAAACCTATCATTTAACTTCAAGAACATCTAAAAATCATTAATGGCAATTTTTACAGCCTTTAACAGTTTTACGAAATAGTCTCTGTACTAACTAGATTAAGTTACAATGATCTCAAAAACATAAAAATTACTAAAAATAAGCTTGAAACACCTACCATGCAAGAAGAAAGAAGCTTGGCCAATTCTTCCTACCCCCAACAATGGTGTTTTCGGTTTGTAAGGCTAAAATGATAAAGATGATAGCCTTAGCTTCTTTTGTTTATGTTTTAATTATTTAATTACTAATTTACCCTTAAAAAATTTAAAATTTCTATACAATAAATGCATGAACCGTCCAAGCTCTTTAAAATATAGCTAATTGCCACATAAAACCACCGAATTATATTAATATACTCAAATAGAACTTATAAAGTAATAACGATCAACTCTGTTTTAGTGTTTACGATTTAGTCTTTTTTTCCTCGATTAACTATTCAAACATCAAAATTACCAGACCAAACTTTACTACGACACTCTAATAATCTAGTAAATATTAAATAAATAAATTTTATTGACCCAATAATTAGAATTGCGGTCTCGAAACAACTATTTTTAACACCACTAAAAATCAGGTTGTTATAACTCTCCCCCTAAAGAAATTTTCGTCCTTGAAAATCTTACCAGAGAAAAGGTTCGGATATTGTCATTTCATAACAATCACTTAAGTAGAAAAGAGTTCTCATGGGATGTAAACTCTTCTCTTGAAGTGATCCACAAAAATTAACCTCTTTTATTCATTATTTACCCCTATATTAATTTAATTGATTAAAAGTAAAATAACTATTTAATATTATCACTTAATTATTTTAATTTAATTAAAAATATTATTTTTATTATTTATGTTTTAATTAATTAAAGAAAATAACTCATGATAGTTTCAACTTAACACGAAGCACATTATAATTAAACCGAAAATTTATTCGTCCATATATGGAAAGTAAATTAAAATAAAATAATTGTTGAATTTCACCACTCAAACAATCCGAGAGTCAATATGACCAAAATTCCATTCACAAGGGGAAAGCATCTATATAACTATATAGAAAAGGCTTCTTGACACATGTTAAAGTTATAATTTTTTTACATTTTATATGAAAATGGTCAAATATCGTTTTTGGTCCCTCCACTATGCCTACAATTAAGATATAATCTTTATAATTGAATTTATACAATTTGATCCCTAATTTTTTTTACATTATTTCCTTCTAATTACACATGACACACCCAAACGATGCTCCTTTCTCTTTTTTTTTTTCATTTTACCAAAATGATTAAATTTCAATTTTGGTCTCTCTAATATGTCTAAATTTGAGATTTAATCTCTACACTTTAATTTTTAACATAAATTGGTCCCTATATTTGTATAAGACTTATATGTAAAAACAAACCCTTAATAAAATGCAAAAAAAAAACCAATTAAGCCTATGTATTAAATTCGCACCCAATTAAGTCTCTGCCCTTAACTAAAATAATCAATTAAGCCTATGTATTAAATTCGCACCCAATTAAGCCTCTGCCCTTAACTAAAATAATCAATTAAGCCCCTCCTTTATCGACTTCCATTGTTGGTCACATTGACCATTAAAATAAATTAACGGGCCAATCAGATGGTGACACATGACAACTTATGGTTTAATCTAATATTTTTCCCATAAAAATTATTAAAAAATCTTAAAAAATTATAAAGAATAAGAAAAAATGAGAAAAAAAATTACAAAAAATAAAAAATACTTAAGATATTAAAATTGATATAAACTTATCACTATTATAAATATTATAAAAATATAATAAATCTAATAAATTATAAAAATATAAAATTAACAGAACTTACTTAAAATGTTTAAATTAAAAAAACATATTAGAATTATTAAAATAAAAAATATTAAAATTGATATAATCTTATAAAAATTATAAAAAAATATAAAAACTTGAATTGAATTGGTTAGTCCAAAATCGACAAGGACATGGATATGTGGAAAGCTATTAAACTGGTTGAACAAATTTTTTTTTTTTGTTTTTTTTATTAAACTAAAATTTCATTAACCAAATAATATCATATATCAGAATAAAATATTTAGATCAAAGTTTTCAAAATCGAACCAATGATCAAATCGGCCAAGCCACGAGTTTGTTAGTTCGATTAACCCGTCTAGTTAAATTAAATAAAAATTAAAAAATAAATATATATTAAAAATAAAAAAATTGGTTCAACCATTTGGTTCCTAGGCCAGCTGGTCTAATGGCTTTCTAGAAGTTAATACCCTTATCAATTTCGGTCTAATCGGTCCAACCGACTGATTTGGTCCAATTCTTTATGAATTTTTTAAATAAATTTTATGATTTTTATAGAATTTTAATAAATTTTTATAAAATTTTACACATATTTTATTATTTTTATAATTTTACACATATTTTATTATATTTTTATAATATTTATAATATTTATAAGGTTATATCAATGTTCATATATATTTTTAATATTTAATGATTTTTATATTTTTTGATAAATTTTATATTTTTTATATTTTTATGATTTTTTATGATTTTAATCGTTTTTATGGGAAAAAGTATTAGACTAAACCAAAAGTTTCCACGTGTCGCCATCTAATTCATCCATTAATTTATTTTAATGGTTAATATAGTCAATGGTGGAAAACGGTAACAGAGGGGCTTAATTTATTATTTTAGTTAATGACAGGGGCTTAATTTGGTGTGAATTTATTATAGGAGCTTAATTGATTTTTTTGCATTTTCTAAAAGCTTTTTTTTTACCTATAAGCATTTTTATAATGCTATTAATTAGTCCAAATAGTTAGTATTGTTAACTTTTCTATTAAAACATTACGTTTGTAACCTCCCCAATCCAACCTAGACATTAGACCCAAATTCGGGAGATTACACTAGCCACCAAAATGACCTGACAGATTTATCGGAGTTTTAAAAACACTTAATTTTAAACACTTGTTTATTTTAGAAGGAAGTTTTGGTCTCTTTTTAGAAAAATTCAAGAGTTGTAAGAAAAACGATTAAGTTTAACATCTTCATTATAACGGTGTTTACTATTGAAAACTTAGTTGAAAATCCGAATTACTTTCTTAATAAAACACATTCACAATTTAGTTGCGGAAAAGTGATATTAACGTAATTTTAATAAAAACCATGTTTCATGCCTAATTAGATAAAATTCATATTCTAATAGCTTAAATGATTTAAATGTCATGTATGCCTAAGTAAAAATTGTAAACTAAGTCTCATGCCACAATAATATTAATATGATTTCAAATAACCAGAATTATAAAATAATCAATCTAAAATACTTTTATATAGAAATCAATATTCTGAGCCAAGCCCTTCGAATGTCGAGTCCACATTCTAATCTTGTGGGTTATCTGAAAGGAAGGAAAAATAAGGGGGTGAGCTATGAAAACTCAGTGTGAGTTCCATCACAAGACAACCAAAGCAACCGATAAGCATATTAATTCAAATTACATAACTTAAATCACATTTAGCAAATTCGGTTTATCAGAATAACATAACAATTTTCACAATGTATAAGCAATACACATATATCATATCATATCATATCAGAAATTTTTAGAATTTCAAGCACATGCTTACGGATGCAAATATATTCGGTTTAACATATAAGATCCTACCCCACCGCTACACACCATATGAGTTCCTCGAAACTCATTCATCCTACACACCGGGTTGTAGATGAACCACCAAATGTTGTAGTTTAATACGCTGCCAGACGGTTGTGAATACACAACATAATTGCCGATAAAAGATGTCAGATAATTGGTAGGCGAACCACCAAGGTTGCAAGTTAATACGCTGCCAAATGGTTGTGAATACACAACATTTTTGCAAATAACAACTGCCACATTATATGTGGATGAACCACTAGATCATAACAGTTGCCAGAACTTCCTCCTTACAAATTGTCCCAACCCATACAACAAAATAAGGCATGCTTAAAACAGATCATAACAGAAAAAATATTATGATTAAAAATAATCAAATATTACAGCGGTAAATATGATTTTAATCAATTAATTTAATGGCAAAATCGTATATTCTTCAAATGTTCAATTTAGTGGTGTCTTAAGGCATGTTATACGAAAAATCGTAAGTACAAATACAATAAACATGGTTACTTACAGTTCATGCAATTGGGTATATATTTAATATTAATATAATAGTTTAAATCAAGTATTTAAGCCTTATGCATACTATCAGGGACTTAATTGCATAAATTAAATACTAAAAATAGTTCAGGAATCATTCAGGGACTAATCTGCACAAATTATAAAATTTTGGGAAAAATTTAAAAATTTAAGAAATAGGGGCATATGGCTTTATGGGTTGGCTCATGTCATTTAGAAGGGTTACATGGTCTTGTGGCCAGGACGTGTGGAAAACTCAAAACTTAAGCTACAGGGAGACACAATTGTGTGGCCAGGTCATGTGGTTTGGGTTGGGTTCAATTTTGCCTCGATTATCTCATAAAAGAACACAAACTTGACTTTTAGGGTCTCGTACGATAATCCTCACATCCAAACCTAATCCAGAATACTACAATGGGTCTTTCAATCGACAAAAATGAAGGAATTATTATCGATGTTTGAGATTTATCGAATTTATCAAGATTTTTGGGAAAACTCATAAAAGATTCGAAATTGATTTGGGAAAATTGATAAGGATGATATTATATTAGATTTCTAGGGTTTTATGAAATTAGAAGTAGGAATCCTTACCAATCTTGGCACGTTTGAAACAGATTTTGACAATGCTACGCTAAAACGATGTGAAGAACGATTTGAATAGGGTGGAATTCAAGTTCGGGATTCAACAAATAAATTTCCAACAAAGGAATATGAAAATTTATGAAAAGGAAAAGTGGGAAATAAAAGATAAAATATGTATTTAAAAAAGAGAAGAAATTATAAATTGGGTTAAAAAGGATAATAAAAAATCTATTATGATTAGGAAGGGACAAAATGGCTAGGTTAAGCAAACTTCAGAGGGCTAATTTGGTAATTAAACCATTCTATCGATAATAAAAATGAAAGGGAATTGGCAAGATTTGAACCTTGGTGCAAGGGGGAAATATTCTAAGGCCTTACCATTGAACTAGTAAGCTTATTCTTAGTCATTTTCTACCACATTAAATATATATACTGGCTTGAGTTTATTCCTTAGTTGCTGAAAAAAAAAGAGGCAAAATGAAAAGAGTGAGACTTGAACCTTGGCTCTATAAAGAGTTTACTAAGATCTCTTCCACCTAAACTAAAACTCAATTCTTGATTGCTTTATTAATTCTAACCTTATGATTTTTTGGGTGTTACAGTTCTCCCCTCCCTAAAGAAATTTCATCCTCGATTTTACCTGTGACTCACCAATCGCTTAATCACAAAATTCGTTTTCCTTCTTTTTCAAAACAACCACCACACTTTTACTGTGTCACTCTGATTCCTTGGCAGTTCCATACAATACCTTTTCTTACTTCTTATTCCTATGGTCTTACTATGGTAAATCGATAATGGTTCTTTCTATTTCGACATCTAATTTATTAGGCATTTTACGAGCAACTCATAGTTGGGTGGGTCCTATGTGTATAAGGGCAAAATACCTGCGATCGGATGCATCCCTCTCTTTGCGACCCTTAACAGCATAGACTAAGGCAAGTTGTTTAGCCTCGATACGATTTGTGCTCGTTACAACCGTATTCCAAGCCCTATTCTGCCTTTGGCCCCTTGGAGGTAACCGACTTGCCCTCAAGTTTTGGGTCGGAGCTTGAGTTTGGTCGATTCAACGAGGACAATCCTTAATCCTATGCTCAATTGACCCACAACTGAAACAAATACTCAACTTCCTCTAGCACTCGCTTGGATGGTGTTTACCACAATACATACAATTGTTGGTCTTCTCTCCCGATTTAGCCACATTTGTCCTTTGCTGTGGTCTACCCTCTCTGGTTTGTTTCGGGGGACGGGAATTCAACTTATTGGAACTGGAGTCTCTCTTAGCTGGGACCTTATTTTTCTCTCGTTGCTCATGATTTACCTGTTTGATTTCTTCCACGATCTTAGCTTTCTCCACTAAATTCTCAAATACTCGTTCTTAGTGTGGAAGGACCTATACCTTAAGGTCAAATCGTAGCTCGTTTTCAAAACGTGCACACTTGTCTTGTTCCGTGGTAACCAATCCTTGAGCATATCGACTGAGCCTCAAGAATTCAACTTTAAATCCTGCCACAAATTTGTCTCTTTGTTTTAGCTCGATGAACTTGAGCCTGCGGGCTTCCACATACCTCGTGCCCACATACTTGTTTTAAAAGGCCTCTTGAAAATATTCCCAAATTATCCTCTCAACTTGTGTGCCTCTTACCATCGACTGCCACCAATGATAGGCTTCCTCCTTAAGCAAGCACACAATGCCCTTCAATACTTTGGAGTACAATCTAAGTCCTCTAGGATCCTCTCTATTGACTCTATCCAATACTCGGCTACGGTGGGAATCATACCAATAATGCCCTTGAAAATTTCTGCCCCATTTGACCAGAGTCTATTTGCAACGGATCCGCAGCTCCCTGATCCAGTTTGGCCTCTAGCAACCCTATTCAAAACCCTCAACATTGCATGTGTCACAGCATCATCGTCATTCTTGTAGCCTCCTTGATCTGAGTTTTGAAAACCTAGGCTCTGATATCACTAAATGTAACATCCCCAATCTGGCCTAGACATTAGACCCGAACTCGGGAGATTACATCGGCTATTGAAATGGCGTAGCAGAATTATCGGAGTTTTAAAAATAGTTAGTTTTAATCATTTATTTTAGAAGGAAGTTTTGATCTCTTTTCAAAAAAACTCAGGAGTTTTAAGAAAAATGATTAAGTTTAACATTTCATTATAACGGTGTTTACTATTGAAAACTTAGTTGGAAATCCGAATTACTTTTTTAACAAAACACATTCACAATTCAGCAGTGAAAAAATAATATTAATGTAATTTTAATAAAAATCATGTTTCATGCATAATTAGATAAAATTCATGTTTTAATAGCCTAAATGATATAAATGTCATGCATGCCTAAGTAAAAACTCTAAACTAAGTCCCATGCCACAATAATATTAATATAGTTTCAAATAACCAGAATTATAAATAATCAGTCTAAAATACTTTTATATAGAAATCAATATTCTGATTCGAGCCCTCTGAATACTGAGTCCGCATCCTAATCTTGTGGGTTAGTTGAAAAGAATGAAAAATAAGAGGGTGAGCTATGAAAGCTTAGCATGAGTTGCATCACAAGACAACCAAAGCAATCAATAAACATATTAATTCAGATTACATGGCTTAAATCACATTTAGCAAATTTGATTTATCATAATAACATAATAGTTTTCACAATGTATAAGCAAAATACATATGTTATATCAAATCGAAAATTTTCAAAATTTCAAACACATGTTTTACGGATGCAAACGGATTCAGTTTAAATAACTTAACTACAATTTAATCACACCTTAAATTATTCAGACAACTCCAATTTTAGCAGTAAAATAACTTCACTGCAGCCCTTCAAAACATCTTAATTTATAGCATTCTTTGGACAACATTATCTAAGTATTAAACCTATTAATTTCACAACATTGAGACTAAATTAATCTAAGACCAATTAGACAACGTAATTACCTAACATTAATTTAGTATTTGGACAGCATAATTCACCACATTTCTGACCATATAATTAGGCAAATATTTGGACAACATACATGCCACCTGCATGCAACAATAGCTTACTCGACAGTATACAATCTATTAAAATTTTCTTAACCCTATCGCATTACCAACACCTAGATACAACCAAATCAACAAGGAAGAAAATGCAAATAACTCACACATAATTGTCTTAAACACTAATTTGATCCTCCTCATAAAAATCATCTCGAATAGTTAAATTATCAATTTAACAACTTCACTATGATTTCATTTTCAACAGATTACCAACATGTAACCCCAACAAACTTTTCAACTAAATAATAACAATAATATAACATCATACATATAAAGCTAAAAGTTTATAATTCAAGGACTCGCCAAAAGATTTTTCTGTTACCGTTAGGATCCTCCTCCTCCTCCTTGCTAGCAAGCTTGAAAGTTCTTATTTGGACAAACTAATCTCCTAGATTCACCCTCATGCAACCTCACTCCTCTCCTTCTTTCATTCGAACCAACCTTCAATTAACTCGAAATCACTTACATGCAAAAGGAGAAGTTCAACCAAAACCCCCCAGCTTTAGAAATGGTGTTTTTCGAGTAGAAGAAACAAAAATAAAGAAGATGAATTTGGTTTTCTTCTTTTAACAATTAATTAATTTATAATTTAACATTTAAAAATCAATGGAATAATACCTTAATTGTCCGCTAATTCAATAAAGTGGCAAAATTATCACTTAAATCCCTTAAAAACTTAATTAAACCTTTTTATGAACCAAAATTTAATAGTAATTAAGTTTTATAATTTTTACAATTTAGTCCTTATACCTTAATTAACTAAAAATCACCAAATTTTCAGATCAAACTTCAATTCACCTATATAAAAATTTCGTAAATATTTAATAAAAATATTTACTGGCTTGATTTATGAAAATGAGGTCTCAGTATCTTATTTTCCAAAACTACCGACTTTCAGTACAAACCACTTGCACCTTGACTAACTGACCAATTAAGAAAATCTATAAAATTAAAATTCAAAATAAAACTATATTTACCTCGTAAATATTATTAAATTGTAACACCCCTAACACATTTCCGTCACCAGGTTAGGGTTACGGAGCATTAATATACAAAAAAGAACCTTAAACTTCAAAACAGAACAATAATTCAACTTAAGTATAAATTTCCAATAACTCATTCCAACTATAGCAAACATACACATTTGGGCCTTAAAAAAAATTTAAAAACAATCAGAGATCATTTTTAATAAATTAGAGAATTTTAGGAAAAACCTAAAAAATTAGGAAATTAGGGGTCACACGGCCGTGTGACTTGACTTAGACCGTGTGAACATTTGAAGCATGGACACACGGTCGTGTCGTAGGCCATGTCTCAGATCGTGTGAAATCTGCACTTAATATATGAATGAAACACGACCGTGTGAGGTGACCATGTGCGTGGCACACGGCCGTTTAACAACTTGTGTCCCAGGCCGTGTGCTACAATTTAGCCCCTAAAACAAGTCATTTCAAAACCTATACTTCCATGCCAAAGCACGTTTTTCCCATACACATTCATATGACCAAAAAACACCTTAAACACATACAAAGCATACCAATTCAACCATCTTATATGTTCTTGCCATTCAAAGGCACCACATTTCAAACACCTAACCTAAACCAATTTAACATCATAAGTTCAATCATTTAACATACTTCAAATACCAAATATCCACATCCAAAAACATATCAATCAACCATTTCCTTCCTAATTTCAAAATGCTATGCACAACTATTAACATCTTATAAATACACTTCATATACAAACCATTTAAGACACACCAAGGCTTGGCACAATCCAATACATACCAAATAGATATAGAACACTATAGATGCCATTTATAACCATTTCAATATATTCAAAAGCTACCAAAGTGGATCGATAGATAGTGTGATCATGCTCTGACAAAGATTCCTACCGTTCAAGCTTTTCGATGATCTACAAAATAAAGAAAACAACTATATAAGCAACTAGTGCTTAGTAAGCTCATATAAAGGAACTTAAACTTACCAATTGACTTAAATTAATGAACCATGAGTAATTCCTTTTAGTCATAGACCAAATTTCCTTTTCCTATACACCATACCCTACAAGGTTAGTAGGTGAAGCAATGCATATATAAATCTAACCCAATCAAGTATATAACATATCAAGCTTTTCAATTTCACTATTCATCTATCATATGATTACCATATACCACCATTTTATTTTAACTATACTTATCATATATTTCATATCTTTACTTTAAATTATAGACCATTTCATATAGTCATATACTCTGTAAAGCTTTGATTAACCGTTATCATGAAAAGAATTTCACTATATAAATCATTCGTCCGCATAATTCAAATGTTATCTTTTCAATCCAAATACATCAAAACAACCTCCATCTTAATGGACTTTTTGAAATCATAAATCACATTTACTCAAAGGAACAATCCATACATGTAACTAAGAAACTCATTATAATATCTTTCACTTACTAATACTATAAATATGCCATAATATATAAGCACATAAATAGATTGTAATTCAATTATTTCATAGCCTAATGAACTAGTAACTTGACTCAGAGGTAACTACACCACACCAGAAGCATCGTAGATGCATAATAGAGGCACTGAAGTGCAGACAGAGGCACGATTGTGCAAATAGAGACATTGAAGTGTAACATAGTCATCAAAGTGCAATCCCGTACAAGCGCACATACTAAACCTATTGGCATGCTAATCGTGTCCTAAGCATTTACTACGTTCAACAAGCATTAAGCATAAATTCGTTACTTTTATACACTTTTATGATTTGAAAGCACTTAATCATTTTTGTATATTTACAATAACTCCATTACATTCATATCAATAGTGTGAAATCAAAAAAAATGCTATCATCAACTATTCATTCCCATATAAACTCATTTGTAATAATCGATATCTAGTAATAATAAATGAAATTTCTCAAACATATATTCAACTAACTAACAAACAATGATATAATAACAAGATATTTACATTTACATATCAAAACACTATAAATTTACCTTAATCAAAGTAAACATTTAAAGAGACAATCTATAATTCCTAATCACCAAATACAATTTCACCAATCACATTAGTAATTGTTCACATATCTTTTAATTTGATTAATTTCTCTAGTTGATCCACAATAATAATTTATCACACCTTTATAAATTTAATTTAAACATAGCATAAATATTTATGTACATTCACCTAAAATAGAAAATAATGATTTAAATCCTTATACGAACTTACCTCGGCAAATACAGTTGTAAAAACGAAGCTAACGACTAATTCAACACTTAGCTTTTCCTCGGTTTTGATTCGTTTGGTTCGTTTTGTGATTTAAATAATAATGTTTCACTCAATTAAGCCCTTCAAATAATTAATACAACTTATAACCCTTATCAACAGGAAATTTACAAAATTACCCAAAATATTTTACATTTTATGCAATTTAGCCCCTAAATCCAAAACCAGCAATTTAACCACAATTAATAAAATCTTATGTTAGTCGGTTTTCTTAGGGTTTCATATGATCCCACACTTTTCCTTATTTCACACAATTTACCTTGAATTTTACTATTTCAACAATTTAATCCTTAAACATTAAAATCATAAAAAATCACTTAACAAAATACTTATATTTAACTACCAACTTTAATAATCTATCAATTAAAATAAAAAACCTCAAAATCATTCATAGAAAGTCTCCATACTTTTAACAGTCTTACAAATTGACCCCCGGGTTAGCTAGATTAAGCTACAACGATTACAAAAACATAAAAACTATTAAAAACGAGACTCGAAAACATACCATGCAATTAATTGAAGTTTGGCCGAAACTTGCTTCTCCTTTAATCATGGCTATTTGGTTACAAAAAAAATGAAAGGAAGAAGATGATGATATTATTTTATCACCTTTTACTTAAGTTTTATTTACTTATTTACTAATTTACCCTTTATTTAAACTTACATTTTAATTAATCTCAAACCCATAACCGTCCACTAATTATAACATGGTATAATTCCAATATAAAACCTCCCTCATTTAATAATTAAACCATTTAATCATTGTAATTCAATAGTGACTAGGTTTTACACCTTTTACAATTTAGTCCTTTTTATTTAATTAACTATCTAAACGTTAAAATTTCTTAACCAAATTATAATATGACCCTAATAAAAATTCATAAATATACTCGATTTACATAAATGAGGTCTCGATATCTCCTTTTCTAAAACCACTTGACTTTAGGGATATACCACTTGAACCTAATTATTCTTTCAATTAACAAAAATCATAAAATTAAATTCAACGTAATTCTATACTTGACTCGTATATATTAAATAATAGTATTTACGGACTCACTCGTCGTATTTGTGGCTCAGAAACTACCGTTTCTGACACCACTGAAAAATGAGTTGTTACATAAATAATATTTATGGACTCGACCATTGGAGAATGGGGTTTCAAAACCACTAGAAACTGGGTCATTACAGATTTTCTTGTAAAAGAACACACACCTAACTTTTGGGGTCTATACAATGACCCTCACATCCAAATCTGATTCGGAATACCTACAATGAGTCTTTCGATAGACAAAAATGCAAAAATTATTATCGATGTTCAAGATTTATCAAATTTATCAGGATTTTTGGGAAATTTCATAAAAGATTCAAAATTGATTTCGGAAAATTGACTAGGGCAATATTATATCAGATTTCCAGCGTTCTATGAAATTAGAAGTCAGAATCCTTACCGATCTTGGCACGTTAGAAATGGATTTTGACGGTGTTACACTAAAATGATGCGAAGAATGGTTTGAACAGGCTGGAATTTGGGTGCGGGATTCAACAAATAAATTTCCAGCAAAAGAACATGAAAATTTATGAAAATGAAAAGTGGGAAATAAATGATAAAAGATGTATGTAAAAAAGAGAAAAGAAATTCTAAATAGGGTTGAAAATGATAATCAAAATTATATTATGATTAGGAAGGGTCGAAAAGGCTAGGTTAAACAAACTTTAGAGGGCTAATTTGGTAATTAAAACATTATGCCGAAATTAATAAAAATGGAAGGGAATTAGCATGATTTCAAACTTGGTGTAAGAGGAAACTATGCTAGGGCCTTACTATTAAACCAACAGGTTCATTCTTAGTCATTTTCTACCATAGTAAATATATATACTAGCTTAAAATTGTTCCCTAGTTGCTGAAAATAAAAGAGGTAAAATGAAAAGTGTGAGACTTAAACCTTGGCTCTTTAAAGAGTTTACTATGCTATCTTCCACCCAAATTAAGACTCAATTCTTGATAATTTTATTAATTCTAACCCTATTATTTTTAGGATGTTACAACATTGTTATATATAATTTGAATACCCTGAGAATTTTAAAAACTGAGATCCTGTTTCTTATTTCTTATTTCTAATAGGTTTGTGTATGTCTTACCCTTTTTTCTCACAGTTTTAGAAAATTAATTAAATTTCAATTTTGATCTCTTTATTATACCTAAAATTGATACTTAACTGCTACACTTTAATTTGAAATGTAATCTAGTTCCCATATTTTTATATTGTTATTAATTAGTCCAAATAGTTAATATCATTAATTTTTTATTGAAATATTACATGGTTATATATAATTTGAATGCCCTAAGTGTCTTAGAGACTGATACACAACTTTCTATTTCTTTTACGTTTGTCTTGTTGCATTTTTTTTTTGGCATTATAAGACAATGATTAAACTTTAGTTTTATCATTATACTATGCTGAAACTTAGGATTTAATCTATATATTTATTTTTTGATATAATTTGATCTTTTTACATTTAACCATTTTTAATACACACCCGTGCTAGCTGAATATTCATGGAATTCAATACAGCCCATTTTTGTAATAATTTCATAACAAACCATGTATTTTTACTATTTCAACAATTTAGTCCCTAATCAAAAAATTCATCAAAAATCACTTAATAAAATACTTTTAAATAATAGTTAATATCTCAAATTCATCATTTAACATCTAAAATCACAAGGTTAATCAATGGCAACATTCAAAATCTTTAACAGTTTCAAAATCGAAGATATAGGCTAATTGGACCTAGTTACAACTATATCAAAAACATAAAAATTATTAAAAACGGATAGCTTAGGGACTTACATGCTTAATTTTAACCATGGCCGAACCTAGCTTCATTACCATGGAGTTTTCTTCTTCCAATTTCGGTGAAGAATCCACTAAAATGATGATAATAGTTTTTCTTTTATTTAATTAAAATAATTATAAAATTACAATTTTGTCCATTTAAAATGTAACCAATTTTCAAGCTTTGAATTGCCCAAAACCATCCACTAAATTCTTAAATGGTCTAATTACTATTTAATTCCCTTTTCTTTTATTTAATAAACAATTTAATCACTCAAATCAAATAGTGACTAAATTTTACATCTTTTACAATTTAGTCCTTTTTAATTAATTAACTATCAAAAAATTAAAATTTTTCAACAGAACTTTATACCACCTTAATGACATTCCGTAAGAATTTATAAAAATATTTACAGCTTAGTTTATAGAAACAAGGTCCTGATACCTCATTTTCTAAAACCACTTGACCTTAAGGTCTTACCACTTGAACTTAATAAATCATTATAAAACATAAATTACCAAATCAAAAACATTTTTAAAACCATATTTGACTCGAATATATTAAATAATAAGAACTTACTCGTCAAATTTGGTGGTCCCAAAATGACTATTTCTGACACCACTGAAAGACTGGCTGTTACGAGACAAATATGGATAGGTTTTATTGAAATTTTTTATTAATGATGAGGGTAAAGTAGTAAATTAGTAATTAAAGGAAAAATTAAGTAAAGAAAAGATGAAACAAAGTTATCATCTTCTTTCTTTCTTCATTTTTGAACCAAAATTAGCCATTGAAGGGGAGAGGGCTTCGGTTTTGAATTATTCATGCATGGTAGGTTTTCTAGCCCTGTTTTTAATTATTTTTATGTTTTTGAATTCATTTTAGCTTAATCTAACGAGTCTGGGGGTTAATTTGTAAAACTGTTAAAGGTTGAGAGACTTGCCATGGTTGTTTTGAATAGGTTTTAAAGTTATTTGATAATTTATTAATCTTGGTTGTAAAATAAACATGTTTTGTTAAGTGTTTTATTGTGAAATGTTGGTAATAATGGGTTGTTTCAAGGTCCCTTGTAACATTCGTTAACATGGATTTAGGTTAAAATGAGTAATATTCAAGTTATGAGTTTAAGGACTAAATTGTGAAAAGTTAAAGTATTAGGGGTAATTTTGTAATTTTACATAAATATGAATTATGGATTAAATTGAATACTAGAAGTACTTAATTGAATGAAATTATTTATTTAGATTAAGATAAACCACAATCAGACTTAAATCGCGGAAAGGCTAAAGCTTCGGATTAGTTTGCAACTATACTTCTACGACCCTAGTTATCGAGGTAAGTTCGTATGAATTATGATCGTATTAATGTTAGTTAAATTGATTATTTTTATGTTGTATTAATATAAATGGACTTGAAATTGCATATATATTGATGATTGATTAATTGACGGATAATTAATCCCGTTTGAACCTTAAGAATTACTAGGATACAAAATGCATGGTCTTTTAGTATGTTTGTGATGGCATGGAAATGGTCAATTGTGATATGATTTGGTAGATAATTGAACTAGGTTTTGTGCTTGAAGTATGGTCATATTGATTTGTTATTTAATGATGGTTTGGTATATATATATGTGGTGCCTTTAAATGGCATATTGGTTAGATGAATTAGGGTGTTTGAAATAGCATGTTTAGGTGTATTTGAATGATGTTTAAATCCCTTCAATGTATGCCCAAATGGAATGGTTGCTTAGGTATGGTTTGGTCTTGAAATGGCTTCATTTGGGGGTCAATTTTTGGATCACACGGGCTGTCACACGGCCGTGTGTGATTTGTAAAATCCTAGTATTTTAAGTTAGTGAGTTACATGGCCTAGCACACGATCATGTGAGGCAAGTCAGAGAGTTACACGATCTGGCACACGGTTGGCGACACAGTCGTGTGACCCTACTCAGTGAGTTACATGGGCAAGGACACAGGCTGGGACACGGTCGTGTGTCCCTTATTCGATTGTTACATGGCGTGGGCTATGTGACACGGCCGTCTGACACCTGTTTGTAAATTTTATATTTTTTTCTCAAATCTTTTGTTTTGGTTCAAATTAGTCATGAATTGCTTCTAAGATATTTTTAGGGTCTCGAAGGCTCGATTTAGGGACAAAATGCTTATGTTTGATCAGTTTCCAATATGATTACTTTATTTAATATTATGCTGTTAAATGTTTTCCAATTGATTGGTAAAACTCTGTAACCCTAATCTGGTGACAGAGACGAGTTAGGGGTGTTATAGCGTGCTTTATTGACACTACAAAAACAAAACACAGTAGATGGTTTTTTGGAAACTCAACCAACAGTAACACTAAACCCATAAAAAAAAGAAAAAAAATTAAAGAGTCATAACCCAACCTCAGGAGAAAGGAAAAAAAAGAATTGCATACTTATCATCTACCTTCTCCCTCCTTTGCATGGTCGATAACCACCTCAACTTCACTGGAATTTGTCAATGAAAGATGACCATAGTTGAAATCTTGCAATCCAAATGTTAGCATATATCCAAATCTAGCCCTTACAACTTCCTTATGCACCACCGTCAATGAAAACAATTCACCCTCCGACTATTCCATCCCACCAGCCCTTGAATCGACACTAGTCCCTCCTCCATCCAACAGACATCTCTTTTTCAAAGAAATCCCTCTCACGCTAAGAGGTGAGCAACCGTATTACCACTTCTCTTTATGTGTTGATTTGAATTGTTTAAACCCCAACACTAGCTGCTTCACGTCCCAAATATAGCTACTCACCTTTGATCTATCAATATCAGCGGCGTTGAGCTTTGAAATGACCATCGCCGAGTCTCCTTCAATTTCAACTCCTTCGAGCCCCAAATTACGGGTAAATCTAATGGCCTGCATGCTGACCAATTCCTTCGCAGCCAGCGCGCATGGTATATGTCACTTCCAAAAACATGTCGATACTAAAACCAACCCTTCTGAGTTCCTCACAATAACCTCCGTGCTTGATGCTTACAGGTCATTGAAAAATCCTGCATCAAAATTTATGCGAACCCACGGGTCAATCAGAGGTCTCCAAATCAGCAACTCTGCCACCTCAATAGCCCTACGCTCCACCGGCAGGACTTTCACCTCTCATGCATAGCCCAAAATAAAGATGAGTATTAACTGAACTAGCTGGTAAATCCCCTCATGGATTATTTTGTTTTTGCAATTCCAGATATCCCAAACTATAATTATAGATAACTGCACTTTGCGTGTATCTTTTGAGAATAATTATCCAACCCAGTTGATGGGTGAGTCCTCAGTTATAAGTTGAGTACACCAACTAATCCCTAATTGCTGCCAACTTTCCAAGACAACAGGGCAGTCTATACAGGCATATAGATTATTTTCTAACCCACCACCACAACGCGGACACATGCTGCCAGAACCAAGTCAGCAATGAAACAAATTAACTTTTGTAGGAATGAAATTTTTAAGAAATCTTCAACATGTAATTTTCATTTTTTCTAGCTCATTTGCCTCCCACAATTTCCTGTAAATTATGTGTGTTTCCTATCCAATGTCATTGGATCTGTCACCCTCCGAATCTAGAAATCTTCTCAACAGCAATTGATAGTTGCTACAGACCATATATTTTCCATTTCCCTCAAGATACCATCTCCACCAATCCTCCAGCTCATAAGATACCAGCAGAATATTCAGAATTTAACACACCTCATGGTCAAAATATGATGCTCTCACTAGTTCATTATTCCAGTCTCTTCGATTAACATCTATTAATTCCATGACCTTATCTATTCAACTAACCTTATTGGATTGAATTTTACAGGGCTTGCTACTAGGAAGCCAAGCCTTATCCCCAATTGAAATTAAAGCCCATTTCCCACCTACTAGCCGCTTCCCATCTACAGTAGGCTTTTAGCAACCTAAATACTACGCCAAACAAGAAAAGGTTGATTCTCTAACTCTACTTCTATAAAATTGTTAGTAGAATAGTATTTTGCTTTAAGCATATGAGCAACTAACGAAGCTAGATTATTTATTAGCCACCACCTTTGTTTAACGAGCAGCGCTACATTAAATTTTGACAAACACGAAAGCCCAAACCACCCACTTCCTTTAAATCACACAACCCTTCCACGAACACTAATGAATCCCCTTTTTTAAATTTGACTTCCCCCACCAATAACGACATAACATAGCCACTAATTATTTACCAAATGAACTTGGAAGCAAGAAACATGACGTAGTATAATTCAGAACAGCTTGTAGAATCGATTTAATAAACACAACCTTACCTTCTTGCGATAAGAATTTATTATACCATCCACCAATTTGCTCAAGTAGACAATTTTTAATAGCCCAAAAGGCCCGCTTCTTTTACTCCCTACAACGACGGGCAAACCCAAATATTTCCCAGGCTCTATGGTACTGCAAACCCCCAATATTCCTTCAATTGCACTTCTCATCCCAATATCCATGTTGAAGCTAAAATACACAAGAGATTTCCAAAGGTTAATTTGTTGTCCCAAACACATTTCATACTCCTTCAACACCTTCACGACATTCATCGCCCCATCAAATGACACTTCCTCAAAGACCAGACTATAATTAGCGAAGAAAAAGTGAGATATTCGAGGACTCGAGTGAATTGCCTTAACCCTTTTCAAAAGACCCCCATGACACGCCAGTCTCAACAAAGCAACAATACCTTCACTAAAAAAGAAAAAGAAAAAAATGGCTCAATGGGTTTCATTGTCGTAACTAGAAGTGTCCATGTGCTGGGCTGGGCCGGGCCCAACCAAAATTTCAAGCTCAATTGGTAGGCTCGGGCCCAGCCCAGTCTATTTTTTTAATATTTAATTACATCAAAAAAATTTACAATATAGTATATCAAATACACTAAAAAATTAATACAAAATTCCTCAAAATTTTCAAATTGCATTAACAAATATTAAATATTGGATGAAAACCTATTGCCATTTGGTGGATGTACACATCATTAACATTCATAATAATTAATCATTGCTCCTTTTAAAAAAAATAATTAATCATTGTTAATGTAATGATTATCTTTTCAAGGGAATAATAAATCTTGCACATAATGAAAAACGACAAGTACAAGAACAAAAATAATGAAAAATAACAAAGTAAAGGATGTTATAAAGGTTGTTTCATTGAAGTACATTAAAGCTAAAGGGTAATACATAAAATTTGATAATTAGTGAAAAATCTTGGTAACCAAAATCAACCACAACAAGGTTATATTCTCATGCAATTGATGTTGGAAACCTGATCAAATTAAAAGTTTTACAATATCCAAACAAAAGTTCTACAATATCTATATATCAAGCAAAATAGCGCCAAAAATAGCAACAGAAATTAGCACCCAACGGCAATAGGAAAACAATAGTGAAACAACACCCAAAATAACACCAAAAACAACCTGCAAAATGTAATCAACCATTCAAAATATCTACATATCAAGCAATCAACATATTTGATTTTATAACAAGCTATAAATTTAAGCTAAATTATATACCTAAAAAGGAATCGAAGAATTATCGTCCTTACCATCCTTACCATCATCGTCATTCTCATCATTGTTGCAATCAATTTCTAATATAAAATAAGAAAAATAGTTAGATAATCAAATTGATAAAATGTTATAAAATTATAATAATAAAATGAGAATAATAATTACCCGTTGAAAATCCCTTAGCTCACATCCAATTATCAAAGCAAACAACAGCTTGAACCGTTTTTAGTTTAAGGGAACTCATCAAAGATGTGATAACTTTCTTCCCGATGCTAAAAGCGACTCGGAAGCTACAGTCGATATTGGAATTGCCAAAAGATCACGAGCCAAAAATGAAAGCTCATGATATCAAATTGAACTTTTGCTCCAATAATCCAATACATCTATTTGGCTATTCAACTCAAGCTCTGGTTCTTCCAAATAAATATTCAACTGTGATCTTTCACTTTTAGTACTGGATTCACTAAGAATCATTTATAATCATCACTCTCATCATAATATCCTCCCAAATCAACCCTATTAACATTGAGTTGATGAAAACTAGAATCATCAGGATCATTATCCGAAACATTGGAACTCTTGGCCAAAGATGAAGACATTAATTTGGAGTTCTTAACATACTCATTAAACAAGAGTTTAAGATTGTTAAGAATGATTTGCACAAAGTTTGAAGCATGAGCATTATAGATTGTAGTAAAGCAATACTGCACATAATTTAACTTGTAACAAGGATTTAAAATTGCAGCACATGACAATATCAAAGAATACTCAGCCCAATATTTATTAAATTTCTTTGGCATTTGCATAACCATTAGAGTTTAAAATGAATGGGGACCTTTAATTGTATTAATTCAAACCTTGTGAACCTTCCAAACCCTTTAAATAAATATTAGTCATTGGATAATTAGAACCAGAAAAAACACAAGTCACATTATAAAAGGCTTTCAAAAATTTACAAAGAATAGCAACATTTATCCACTCTTCATCAGAAAGTGCAAATATTTGATAATCTTTATCCCGTTGGCCCCAATAATCTAACATGTCTTTATAGTAAAGAGAAAATTCAAGCATCAAATCAGTAGAATTCCATCTGACACACACATTTTGACATAACTTTTTGGTCACATTCAAATGAAAGCTTTTGTCGGCCACATCATAAATTTTTTTCCTACGAATCACTGACTTTTTTATGTACTTAATTCCATTTCGAGTCTTACCACCATCATCAGCAAGTTCCAAACTAGCTATAACTATAAGATTCAATATATGTGCACAATATCTAACTTGAAAAAAAACACCATCACACAAAAGAGCTCAGTTTGCACAAAAATGATTTTTTAGACAATAAATCATGATATTGTTATAAGAATCATTATCCAGGGTGATGCTAAAAATTTTATTATCTATACCCCACTGAGATAAATATAAAATAAGTTCATCCGCTATATAAAGCTCTAAACCTTATGATTCTCTTTTGTAGCTTGCAATCTTTGTCAACCCAATGAGCAGAAATGTAAATGTATTCATCATTAGTATGCTCAGAGTTCCAATTATCAAAAGTTAGACAAATTAAACTAGGTGATTTAGCCAACTCTTCTTTAACATGATATCTTTTTTGCATAATACATTAGGACATCCCTAGTAGTTATTTGTCTACTTATATTCTTAAAATTAGGACTAGCAACACTAATCATGTATCTAAATTACAGTTCTTCAACTGTCCTAACTAAATGCTTGCCACACACAAGAAAAGTAGAAACAACTCGACGACACTAATCAGCATCAAACTTGTAGGTTTTTATAGATGAACCACCTCCTAATGATGGTTGAGTGGCTATGGCGTATTGAGTGACGTCCTTATTATTTTTTTTCAAATAGCTACTTAGATGGCATCATAAATGGGAGGTTCCACTAGAAGATTTAGTAGAAAAGATACTCTTACAGTGATTACATTGTGCCCTCAACTAATCTTTGTTCTCACACTCATGCTTTGTCATTTCATCCCACACATTTAAAGTAGTAGACTTTTGAAATTTGGAAACAATTTCATATTCATTAAATCCATCATCCACAAGTATTGGAGTGTTCAAACTAGCCATTGTCATAAAAACTAAAGTCCTGAAATCATAAAAACTCGGTTAATATATAAAAAAAGAATAGAATCAATTTTTAAATACATATATGGTTGGCTATGGCAACATGATTTGAAATCTTGGTAAAGTACAAGTACTAATAATGGATTTTGATCATTCATTTTCATAGCAATGCATATTTAACATCTCAAATTTGAATACAAAATAATATAAACACCATCAAGACATCAACCAAATAATAACTCATGTTGTTAAAGATATGTGACCTAAATTATTGTTAAATAAAAATACAAGTGGCAAGATAGAGGGATCTACGAGGGCAAAGTCCGAGGGCAGGAGGCCTAAATTAGGTGTTTTAACCTTACTGCATTACTTTTATTTGACTTTCATTAGAATATAGTTTTACAAAACTATAAATAGACGTAGTCGTCTCTCCTCATGTATCATTCAAATTCGACATAGTAAATTTTTTTCATCTACCCGTGGTTTTTTCCCAAAAGGGTTTTCATGTAAAATATGTGTGTTCTATTTTTCTCTCATTTCTTTCCATTATCAACATATTTTTTCAAATTGGAATGAGAGCATTCTAAGTTGCTTATCTTGATCACATTACTAGCATCAATGAACTATGAAATTTCACTGTTGGATCACAACACCAAATCATCAACATAGACAAAGTAATATGCATACTCGTCATTACCGGAATATATAAACAGCGAACTGTCAGCCTTGGAACCGTGAAAACCAAGCTGTTGTAGTGCATTCGAAAGGCAAAAATACCAAGCTCGTGGCGCCTGCTTTAAACCATATAGCGATTTCTTTAGAGCACATACAAATTCGGGTTTAGAATGATCAGCAAATCCCTGTGGTTGTTCCATAAAAACAGTTTCATCAAGAGTCCCGTGAAGAAAGGCATTCGAAACATCAAGTTGCCAAATGGGCCAATGACGATTGACGGCAATGGAAAGAATTAACCTTATGGTGGCCGGATTTATAACAGGGCTAAAAGTCTCAACGTAATCAAGGCCTGGTCGTTGATGAAACCCTTTTGCAACCAACCGCGCACGACATCTATCGAAGGAACCATCCGCTTTTGTTTTTACACGGTATACCCACTTGCAACCAATGATATTCGAAGCTCGAGAATGAGGAACAAGATACTATGTGCCGTTTGATAGAAGAGCATCAATTTCTTCTCCCATTGCAGCATGCCATACTTGCCGTTTTGCTGCTTCAATGTATGACGAAGGGGCTGACAATGTAGTGGACGCAGCAGCATGAAAAACCTTTGGTTTAAGTGAGCCAGTATGGGAGCGTAAAGTCATTGAATGACGCATGGTAGGTACCTGAGCAGTGGTAGGAGAAGCATTGGGACTGCTAGAACCTATCGGGAATGGGATATGGTCATTGGGAATAATGGGAGCAGGTTGGAAGGACACGGTGGTGATGGCAAGAGATTGATCGGCAGTAGGGAGCTGCTGGTTGGGGCATGTGGCTGTAGGAAGTGGGACGGCAGGTAATGGATTAGAATCGGAGTGATGGCCAAGAGAAAAAATGGTTGTCGGGGAAGGTGGAGGACCGAGAACCGATACGTGCCCATCACTTGACTTGAATGGAAAAACCTGTTCATCAAAAATAACATGGCGTGAGTAAAACACTTTATTGGTGGACAAAGATAAACATTTATAACCTTTGTGAAGAACACTGTAACCAAGAAAAACACATTTGGCAGACCTAGGCTCAAGCTTATTTTTGGTGTATGGACGCAACCAGGGATAGCAGCAACAACCGAAAATTCTCAATGACTTGTAATCAGGGTCACGATGAAAAAGGGCTTGGTAGGGTGATTTATGGTGTAATTTTGGAGTTGGGAGACGGTTGATAGTGTATACAGCAGCAACAAAGGCATGATCCCAAAATTTGGGAGGAACAGAGGCATGATGTAACAAGGTGCAACCAGTTTCAGTTATATGACGATGTTTTCTTTCGGCGCAGCCATTTTGTTCAGGGGTATGGGGACAATAGTTGTGTTGGATTATAGCTTCAGAGGCCAAATATTTTTTAAGGGCTTGGAATTCCCCACCCCAATCGGATTGGAACTGCTTAATAGGTAAACCAAAGTATTTCTCAACAAGCACGAAATTGAATGAAGCAATTATAAACATCCGATTTACGACAAAGAAAATAGATCCAAGTATATTTGCTATAATGATAAAAAAACACCACATAATATAGAAAACCATCACTAGAAGCAATTGGAAAAGGACCCCACAAATCCGAACAAACTAACTCTAATGGTTGTTTTGCTTCATAAGTAGAATCTGAAAAAGACAATTTGTGTGATTTACTAACACAGCAAGTTTCACAAAGAGATGAATCATGCTTATTAGGAGCAGACAATTTATTAAAACTAAGAACTTTATTGACAGTGTTTGAGCAAGCACGGCCTAGTCTAGCATGCCATGTAGACAACGAAACTGAATGAAAAGCAAGAGATACTGGATCAGTGGCTAGGCGATATAAACCATTCTCGATGTATTTTCTATGCAGAGTTTGCTTCGTCCGTCGATCCTTAACCACAAAATAATCATGGAAAAATTCAACAGAGACATCATTAGTGAGTGTAAACTGAGGAACAGACAATAAATTTAGGTTAGCCTCAGGAACATGAAGAATATTAGACAATTTGAAAGGATGAGAATTAAGAGTTAAGACAGACGAGCCAACACGAGAGATAGGTAAGGTTTTACCATTGGTAAGAGTGACTTCATCGGAACCAGTGTACTCAGAATGAATGCCCAGGTTTCCCAATTCAGATGTCAAATGATGAGTGGCACCGGTATCAACGATCCATGACTTGGGATTTGTTTGAGGAGACGAGCTATAGTTTACTGACGACTTGTGTGGCCACGTCCCTTGCAGTTGTAACATGTTGGATCCTTGGGCGGGAAGGCAGCTCGGCTACGACTGGAATAATTGCCATTGCGCTTACTGTTACGACCCCGTCCACGATTAGCGGAAGTAGAAGGCTGCCGACCGGTAAAGTGGGCCACGGCAGTAGGATGGAGAGGCTCTTGAACAGCTTTCAATTGTAATTCCTCAGAAAGTAATAAGCCAAACAAATCATCAAAGGATGTTGACTGTAGTTTTGCCTCTAGATTGCGAACGAATGGTCGATAATCGACACCAAGTCCTCGTAAAATATGATCGACAAGATCGTCTTTAGAAATAGCCGCATTTAGAGCCCATAGTTGATCAAAAATCCATTTCGCACGATCCATGTATATGACAATTGAATCATCGCCATGAGACAAGGCATGAAGAGAGCCTTTAAGGGTTTGGATTTGAGCCCGAGATCCAGAAGCAAAAGTTTGATGCAGCTTTGTCCAAGCTGCGAATGTAGTAGTGGCTCCAACTGCCTGAGATAGCACGGACTCAGACAACGAGCCAAGGATCCAGCTAAGAACCATTTGGTCCTTAAGAAACCACGGCTCATAGGCCGGGTTAGGAGCATTGTCAACGGTCTTGGAATAAGCTGCTGTGTCGTCGACATGATGCATGAGTTTTTGGCTATATAAGAGAGGGGTCATTTGTGTTTTCCACAGGAGGTAATTAGAGGGAGTAAGCTTGATGGTGATTTGATTTGGCATAGAAGGTGGAGAGGAAACAGTCAAATTGGCCATGAGGAAAAAAAATGAGAGGAGGCGGTGATTGAAACCTTTTTACTGGCAGTCTGATACCATGAAAGATAGTGAATTTGGTTTGTAAATTCAGCTCAATTGTATTCGACTATTGATAGCAAATATATACAAAAATACATCAGGGTGTTATCTACAGCTATTCACAATTTGAATTTGAATTTTAAGTAGAATAAGATCCTAAAGAATAGGAGTGATAACAAGTCTAGTTTGACTTGGTTAGCTCCCAACAGATGCAAGTAGTTCTTACGTAGATGGATTTGGAAGATGCCTTGTTGGGGATAGATAAGATGTCTTCGACATTGATGGGGGAAGAGAAGAAGCGTAAAGATCGAAAAGCCTTGATGCATTTACATTTGCATTTTTCTAATGAAATTTTGCAGGATGTGATGAAGGAGAAGGCCGTCACAGCATTATGGGCAAAATTGGAGCAGCTATGCATGTCAAAAACCCTGACAAGTAAGTTATATATGAAGCAGCAACTTTATGCTCATCGTTTAGAAGAAGAAGCAGAAAATAATATATATATTTTATTTTATTTTGCTATATTCGTGTATTACTTATCCTTACGAAATATCAAACGAAATAGAACGATTTGAGAAAGGATATAATGAAATTCTTTGATTGGTTTTTCTCAGAGAGAGAAATGCTCCATTTTATTTGACCCATGGGTCCAACAAAACCAAATCATTACACAATTAACAATTCCAATTAAATTAATATTTTTTACTATTTAAATATTCAAATTGACTAGTGCGTCTATGCACGAACACTTAACTGTGTTTAAATAAATTATCTCAAACTTAGAGGTTATGGAGGTTCAGTTTGATAAAGAAAATTTAGGGTTCATTCTACTTTATTCATTGCCCCTATCCTATTCAAACTTTAGAGACAAGACTTTTTATAGCTGCGAATCATTCACAGTTGATGAGGTCTATGATTCTTTGACCTTGTATGACAAGATGCAGTATCTTGTGATTAAATCCTACTCTCAAGGAGAGATTCTTATTGTTTGTGGGAGACAAGAACGGAATATTAATGATGATTACGGAAGGACACAGGAAGGGAATCCTTGCGGTAAATCTAAGGGTAGATCAATATTTTAAAACACAGGTAAAATATGTCATTTCCACAAGAAGAAAGGGCACATTAAATCTGAGTGTTATAAGTTTCAGAACAAGATCAAAAGGGAGGCTGCGAATCAAAAGGGAAAATAACCAAAAAAATCTTGTGGAGCTGATGTTGTAGAAGACTACAGCGATGGTGAACTCCTAGTTGCTTCTTCAAACAATTCTAAAGTGAGCAAAGAGTGGATCCTTGATTCTGGTTGTACCTTCCATATGAGTTCCAACTGGTATTGGTTTATAACTTATGAAATATTGTCTGAAGGTATTATTTTAATAGAAAATAATGCTTCATGTAAAATCGCAGGTGTTGAAACGATTAAAGTTAAGATATTTGATGGAGTTGTTAGAACACCTAGTGACGTATGAAATGTTCCAAAATTGAAGAGAAATTTGATATCGTTGAGTACTCCTGATTCAAAAGGGTACAAATACATAGCCGAAAGTGGGGTTCTGAAGATTTCCAAAGGTTCCCTCGTTGTGATGAAAGGGCAGAGAAAAACTGCCAAGTTATATATTTTACAGGGTTCTACTATTACTGGTGACGCTGCAGTTGCTTCATCTTCCTTGTCAGATGATGATGTTACTAGACTTTGGCATATGCGTCTAGAGCATATATGTGAAAACGACATGGTAGAATTGAGCAAAAGAGGACTTCTTGAAGGGTAAGGCATTAGTAAACTGAAATTTTGTGAGCACTGCATTTTTGGGAAGCGAAAGAGAGTTCGATTCACCAGAGGAATCCATAACACAAAGGGAACATTGGATTATATTCATTCTAATCCTTGGGGACCATCAAGAATTCCTTCGAGAGGTGGAGCTAATTATATGCTAACTCTTATTGATGATTTTACCAGAAAAGTTTAGGATTTTTTCCTTAAGCAAAAATGCAATGTGTTTTTCACCTTCAAGTCTTGGAAAACTATGGTTGAGAAACAGATAGGAAAATAGTTAAAACACATTTGGATAGATAATGGTTTGGAGTTATGTTTTAATGAGTTTAACGAGTAATGCAAATCAGAATGGATGGTGAGACACTTGACAGTTTGTCATACTCCACAGCAAATCAGCGTTGCAGAACGATCATGGAGAAGGTTCAATGTATGTTGTCGAATGCTAATTTACTGAAGCCATTCTGGATTGAAGTAGCCTCTGCTGCATGTTTTTTAATCAACCGATCTCCACTCATATCCATTGAGAAAA
The DNA here is from genome assembly GCF_007990345.1 of Gossypium hirsutum. Taxonomy (NCBI): domain Eukaryota; kingdom Viridiplantae; phylum Streptophyta; class Magnoliopsida; order Malvales; family Malvaceae; genus Gossypium; species Gossypium hirsutum. The sequence continues at coordinate 12,289,634 of NC_053442.1, read as the reverse complement.
AGACTCCACAAGAGATATGGTATGGTAAACCTGCTGATTATTTTAATTTAAAGATTTTTGGGTGTCCTGCGTATGCTCATGTTGATAATGGAAAATTGGAACTGATATTTATTAAATGTATTTTCTTGGTTATAAGGTTGGTGTAAAAGGGTATAAGTTATGGAGTCCTGAAAATAGAAAAGTTGTAATTAGCAGAGATGTTGTTTTTGATGAAATTGCTATGCTACCTAACTTATCTCTTAAAGACTCTTCAAATAAAGAATAACAATAGTAGGTAGAGCTTTAGATTCATCCAGTATCTACAACAAAGTCGACTCCTCAAGTTAGTACAGAAAATTAGAATAGAGTCACTTCTTCACCACAATATTCTATTGCCAAAAACAGAATTAGAAGATAAATTAAACCTCCAAAGAGGTATGACAAGGCTAATCTAGTTTCTTATACTTTAAATGTGGCTGAGGATATAGATGGAAATCAAAAGCCATCTACTTATTCCGAGGCAATTAGCTGTGAAGACTCAAAAAAGTGGATGTTTGCCATGCAAGAAGAGATGGAGTCACTCCACAAGAACAAAGCATAGGATATTGTGAACCTTCCTAAAGGTAAGAAGGTTGTTCGTTGTAAATGGGTGTTTAAGAGGAAAGAAGGGACTTCAGGAGTTGAAGAACCCAGATATAAAGCAAGACTTGTTGCAAAGGGTTACAGTTAGATTCCAGGTGTGGACTTCACAGATGTGTTTTCTCCAATTGTGAAGCACAGTTTGATTCGAACCTTGCTTGTTATTGTGGTCATGTCAGCGTTCTTGCATGGAGAACTTGAGGAGGACATTTATATGCAACAACCAGAGGGGTTTACGATCTCTGAAAAAGAGGACTATGTTTGCTTGCTGAAAAAGTCTCTTTACAGTTTGAAACAATCACCAAGACAGTGGTACAAGATGTTTGATTCCTTTATGACTTCTCATGATTTCAAAAGAAGTAGCTTTGACAGTTGTATTTATTTTAAGAAAAACTACGATGGTTCTTTTGTGTATCTACTCTTCTATGTTGATGACATGTTAATAGCGGTAAAGGATAAATAAGAGATAAGAAAAGTTAAAGCCCACTTAATGAAGATAAGGTGTTTTAACCTTACTGCATTACTTCTATTTGACTTTGATTAGAATATGGATTTACAAACCTATAAATAGACATCGTCATTTCTCCTCTTGTATCATTCAAATTCGACATTGTAACATCCCGATTTTGGGCCTAATCGGAACAGTGGTTTCGGGACCACAAATTTGATGACGAAAAAATTTATTTTTACTTTATTTTTATGGCCTACAATTTCACGGAATGATTTTGTGAAAATTTTGTTCAAAAATTTCGACGTTTGGGCACTCAATTTAGTCAAAGGACTAAATTGTAAAAAATGCAAAAGTTGAGTTCTACATGTTAGAGGTGTCCAATTGTTATGAAATTTTAAATTTGAGGTATTTATATGGTAATTTGACCATTGGTTAAGTTATGGACAAAATTGGATATGAGATAAATGAAATAGGAAATTTTTAAGTTAGAGGCATTTTGGTAATTTGGTAATTAAAATGAATTAATAGGGAAAAAGATGGCAAATTGTCAAGCTTCCAAGCTCTATTTAGGGTTTTCAAGCTTCCAAGCTCTATAGTAAGTGATTCCAAGCCCCGTTTTTAATGTTTTTTACGTTTTTGAAGCCCCGGTAACTTGATTTAACTTATTCTAGCAATAATTTTACCTAGGGTTCATATTTGGAAAAATACCCATAGGAGAAATGTGTTTATTTTGATGTTTTATGGTAGAATATGAAGCTTGGAATTATATTAAACAACTTTTGCTAAGCAAGTTTAAGTGAAAACGAGTAAAATGACATAATCGGTAAAAATACCTAATGTTCATAAGTAAGTGTTAGAGTGGGAATTTGATGTTGTCATAGAAGGTAAAAATGTTCAGCATGTCATAAAACGTAAAATAAGGGGTGAAGTTTAATTTCCGAGCTTTAGGGTAAAAGTATAATTATGCAAAAGTTTAGGGGCAAAATCATAATTTTTCCAAAGTTTGAGTCAAGGATTGTTTTGATGAATGTGAGTATTAAATAAGATAAATTTGCTATTTTAGATCAAGAAGAACGAAATTCGGAGTTAGATCGAGGAAAGAAAAAGGTTGAAGACTAAGTTGATAAATTTGACCATATTTTGTACCGAGGTAAGTTTACGGTAAATAAATGCAATATTTGATCATTATTATTAATACTGTTATTTTTTCAGCAATTATGTATTTATTTCATGAAAATCTCTAATGTTAACTTAAGTATGAGTTGACAGAGAATCAGTGATAAAAGCCCCGTTGAAACATTGGGAATGTATCGAATACAAATGTCATGACATTAAGGGAATGAGATCCCATGTAAGACCATGTCTGGGACATGGCATTGGCATCATTGAGATTATGAGAGGTCCCATGTAAGACCATGTCTGGGACATGGCGTTGGCACCGAGATGAGAGGTCTCCCGTAAGACCATGTCTGGGACATGGCATGGGCACCGATATGAGAACTCTCATGTAAGACCATATCTGGGATATGGCATTGGCAGTACAGAAAACATCCCAGGTAAGACTATGTCTTGGACATAGCTTTGGCATGTATTATCAGACAAGAGACCCGAGTATCCTTAGTATTCCAAGTGATTCAACAGGCTAGTAAATAGACCATGTTACATGAAAGTTCAGATAAAAGCATAATAATAAATTCAGGTGAGTTATAAGGAATGAGAATATCTCAGTTATCAGTTGAGAAAGAAATTTCAGCAAGGGGGGAGTAAGTTATAATCATGAGTTATTTAAGTAAGCAAGTAAGTAAACAAGTAAGTGAGTAAGTAAGTAAGCGAGTAAAGATTCTAATGTTTGATGAAATTTATGAGTATAACTATTTCTGATAAATGTTGTTATTTATTTACTTGTAAACTTACTAAGCTTTATGCTTACTTTCTTTATTTTCCTTATTTTTATAGTATCACCAAGTCAGTTCGAGGTCACAAGGACGTCGGAGTTTGTCTCACACTATCTACAGACATCTCGGTATTATGTGATTTCGAAACCTGTAAAGCTATCGCATGTATAGAGACTTAGTCATTTTGAGTGTGTTTATATGATACGGCTAATGGTTAGCTATTGAAATGGCTAATTAAGAACATGTGTGGTGTTATGAATGCCTAGGTGATAGTTTATACCTAGAAAATATGAAAGAGTACAAATTTGCAATGAAACAGTTTTGGGACAACAGCAGTGACGTGACTTTCAAAAATCACCAAGGATAGTATAAAATGAATTAGAGAGTGAATGATATATATAATTAAATCTTATAGAGTCTATTTTCATAGAAAAATAATGGTGTGGGTAAAGGAATTTTATGTTCTGAGATATTTTAATTTTGGTTAGACAGGGTCAGAATCGTTTTTGGAGTCCCCTATTCTGAATTTAGAAAATCATTAAAAATTGTACAAAAATAATTATGAGTTATAATTTATATGTCTAGATTCATTAGTGAGTCTATTTTCTATAGACACAGGAGAGAACACCATATGAAAATTATACTATAATAAAATTGATTTTTAGTGAAAAAAGGTTAGAACCGTTAGGCAGTGAAATAGGGGAGAATTTAATTAATAAACTATACTAATTTGCTAAACCAAAAATTCTTAAAATTTTATATTAAGATAATATATGAGTCTAGTTTCAGGGAAAATTTACGGATCTAAATTTTGAGTTTTGTAACTCGAGTTATAATTAAATTAGTGACTGCTGCACAGGTGCACAACATTATAGTGAACAGTGAAATAAATTTTAAAAGCAAATTTTTATGCTCCGAACTGGTAAGTTAAATCAGATAACGTCTCGTGCTTGACTCCAGTAACGGTCTCGGGTAAAGGGTGTTATAGACATACTGAATTTTCTTCTCCTCTGCCCGTGTTTTTTTCCCAAAAAGGTTTTCACATAAAATCTGTGTGTTCTATTTTTCTCTCTTTTCTTGCTATTGTCTACATTTTTTTTCACATCTTACTATAAAAAAAATAGCATCATAATGGCATAAAGAGTTGACATATAAGCCATTTTTTATATATGCTATAAGTAAAAAAAATTCACTTGAAATATGTTTGTATCATAATTAAATTATTTAAAATTATTGGAGTATAAGTTACCATTTTAATATTTTATACTATTAGTAAAATAATGTTTTATTTCATTAATTACTTTCAGGTCAATTGTAGTATTTAAACAATTTATTTATTTAAACATTAAACGGATTATTTCCTACATTCACTTATGATCAATTTTAGACTTTCACAAAACGTATTTTTACTATAGTTAAGCTTTAAACTTAATGAATCAAATGAACATCAACTTAGATAGAACTTACTTTCTAACATATATATCTTATCAAAACTTAATTTCTAACTTCCAAAAAAAATTATTATTCTTCTAAGATTTGAACTTAATAGAACTTAATTTCTAACATCTATATCTTATCAAAATGACTAAAGTTCCATTTTAGTTGTTATATAAAATTTTTTTATATATAAATACATTCTTATATTTCAATGATGAACTATAAGAGTACCTTTATTCCTTGCTTTCTTGGACGAAATAGTATAAATACTCACCGCAATTAAAAAGTATTTTATTTTAACAAGTTGTTAACATTATTTGCCATTCACTTCCTAGCCAACAAAATAGCCCTGAAGTCAAAAACTAGTCTACTAGCAGTTCATCAACAGTTTGGAGAATCAAAGAGAGAATTTACATGTTGCTTTAGTCAAGCCAGATTGGAAGTAAAGGACTTCATTGATGAATAAGCCATCTCTATGTATATTGCTGGCCTTGAACATAAGCATCTCAAGTACATATTGATGTTTAATAGGTTGAAGAAATTTTACCAGTTATATGAAATATAAGTATCATAAATTTTTGAATAAAGAAAAAAATTCTTTATTATGTCTTGCAATATATAAAAGATTCTTCTTATTCTTACAGTATATACAATAATTCTCTAGGAAAAAATTTATATAAAACCAAGAAAAATAAGATCACTTTATATTCCACAGTAAAGATTATTGGTAGTTTAAGTGTGTCAAGTGGTAAAATTATTGTATGTGTTATCATAATAAGTAGTTTTTATAATCACTACTAACCAATTGTTATTACAATGAGCAACGAGACTAAAGGCTGAATGTTGGAGACAAATGAGCAGCGGCGCTGGAGGTCTCTAAGCAGGGTGGGGGTGTTGTCTCAGTGAACGGGCGAGTGGGGGAACTGAGGTTGCAAAAGGCAGAGAAGTAAAAATTAGCAGCAGCGACCAACGACTGGCGAATAAGTGGAAACCAATAGAAGGAGGAGAAGCAGCAATGGCAACAGTGGTGAAGAAACAAGCGAAAAGAAGCAAAATGAAGAGAATCAACATTGGTGGCAACGAAAAAGAAGCAAGAAGCAAGAAAAAAATTTAGGGATTAGGGATTAAGGGGAAATAGGGTTGGAAAGGGAAAGGGGAATATGGGACTATGTCTATTGGGAAGTGGGGAACAAGGGTAAAAATTTAGGGTTAATAAAATCAAGTCGGGCTCGGACTAAAAAACCTTGCCTGAAGCCCGACCTATTTTTAAAATGGGTCTCATTCCTAAACCCAAGCCCATTTTTCGGGCCTATATTTTTTTCCAAACACTTATATATTTCGAACGGGCCTTCGGGACGAATTGAGTGGCCTGGCTCATAGACAGGTCTAGCCGTAACCCACGAGATGGTGAAATATGCCCTCTAACTTTCCTATTCACAACCACTGAATACTTAACCGTCCGAACACACCGCATAACCATTTCCATCCAACTCACATCAAAACCCAACTTCAAAATGACCTCCTGAACCAAATGCCACTACAACCTATCATAGGCTTTACTCATCCAATTTTAGCGCAAAGTTACCCCTAAAACCACTCTGTTGCTTCTCGAATGAATGAAGGAATTCAAAGGAGACAATTTTGTTATCCATAATCAAACAACCTGGAACAAAGGCACTTTGTGCCTCATCAATACAGTGAGGCATAATTTTCTACAACCTATTAACAACCACCTTAGAAATTATTTTAAATAACACATTACATAAACTAATTAGTCGAAAATGGGTCATATTATACGAACTTCATTGTTTTGGGATTAGAACTATATTAGTATCATTATTCTCAATAGGAAGTAGATCATCATTAAACACTGCTAGGAAAAAAATTGCAAACATTCGTACCCACTATATGCCAAAAAAAATTTTAAAATAAAGAAGGCATACCCTCACTACATGTCGATTTAATAAGAGGCATACTCTGAACCACTATAAAAACCTCCTCCTCCGTAAACTTAGATCACAAATAGTTGTTCATGCTCTTAGTAACATGAACCGAGATACACGATAACAACCTACTTATCTCACCTTTACCCTGCAAAGTAAAAAGCTCTGAGAAGTAGTGTCATGCAACCCTCTCGATCTCCTCAATACACTTAACCACTCTCCCATTAGCATCTTCAATCTACTCCACAACATTAATATGTCGATGCTACGAAGCAAACCTATGAAAGTAAGTTGTACTACAATCACCATATCGTAACTAATTGGCTCGTGCTATTCATTCCCAGTACCTCTCCTTTTTTGCAACCTTGAGATTAAGTTACATCTTTGCAATGATCGTTTCCTCAAGAACATCATCCGGGTTCTCACACCCAAGCTCCCCAAGATGTTCCTGCAGCCTAAGTACAACCAATCTCGATGAACTTCACACCTTATCCCAATTCATCAATCCCTCGCCAACCAAACGAATTCGAGTCAGGATAGATCCCATCGAACACTCCCATAGACGATTAACCTCTACCTCACATGTCTCAAGTAACTAGGATGCCTCAAACCAAAAGCACCTCCATCGCCCTTCCTGCTGCACTACCATAAATCTCGTATCAAGCAACAATGTGTAGTGATCGAAAAACGAGTGCACACAATCATAAATTTTAAAGTTCAAAAACAATTCTCTCCAAACCAACCGTGCCACCCCTTTATCAAGGTGTTCTCAAATATTATTCTGTGGTAATCAACCCCTCTCTCATATATACTATTGAGCAACATACCCTAAATCAATAAGCTCAGCATTTTCGAGCACGGATATGAAATCTTCCATTACTCTTTCCTCCCTTAGTCTCCCTCCTTAATTCTCATGGCAGAAAATGATTTCATTAAAATCCCCATGAAAACCCATGGATATTCAACATCAATGGCCAACTGACGCAGAAGATCCCATGATTGGTGATGATGATTTTTAATCGAGCTTTCATAAAACCCAGTAAACCGCCACTGATCCCCCTCAGAGTCATCTTTCACCAACACATCTATATAGCTTGTTGAATAACTATGTAGTTGAACCTTGCATTCCTCCTTCCAACACAAAGCCTACCCTCCCCTTGAATCAACACTACTTACCTCAATTGTAACACCCCTTACCTGGTAAATATTGAGTATACAAAAGCTTAAAAATGATTCGAGAATGAACATGGATCTATTTGAATTAAAAATAAAATGTTGGGAAAAAGATGAAAATAGGGGACACACGACCATGTCCCGAAACCATGTGGATGAGTCAAATAGCCGTGTGAACAAACCATGTAACCTGATACCGTGTGAAATTGGGGTCACACAACCGTGTGAGTAAACCATATGACATAGACCAACCCGTATGACTCAAGAACATGGTCATATGGCCAAACCATATAAATCTCTAAAATCGTGTGCAACAAAAAGTACCAAAATTCACAGGCCACATAGCCATATCTCAAAACCGTGTAAGGAACATGGTTGTGTGTCTGGCCGTGTGTACCTATAATTACCTTTCAAAACAACCTTTCTAACATGATTCACTTATGCTACAAGTCATCTGTTTTAAACCACAATCAACCATTCCAAAAGCAATCAAAACAAGCCAATTTCATTATTTATAAACACTACCCTAAGTGTCTATCCAATATGTCACAATTGGCACCTCAATCAATAATTCAAAGCTAACCAAATGAATATATAAAAATACACCAATATGCCTTTAAGGCACCTCAACAATTCCCATTATTCTAGCATAACCAAAATAGTATAAAAATACCACTTCAATAAATATTAAATGACATATCCAATATCATCTACTCAAATACAAATAGCTTTACAAACAATCTCGAAATTTTAAGCATTAACTTATCAAAACATCTCCTAACGTAACCCATATATGCCATCCATCATTCCATATTCAAGCATTAATAAAAACACATTGCATAGCATGATATCATCTCATCCATGAAGGCATTAGGCATATAATCCAAACAACCTAACAAGTTATCTATAACATAACTATTACCATCCTATTTTTACATATATACACATAGCCTTCAAAAAACCAACAAAACACAAAATAACCAATACAAAACATAAAAACATCCCCAGTTACATGCCAATACCAAAAGAACAATTCACCCATACTTGAGTTAGGGATTATCGCTGGATGTTAATTCGACGATCGAATTGCTAAATACTTAACCTACGTATAGAAAAACAAAATCGTACGCTGAGTATAACTTAGTGATATTTCTATAATCCAAACAAATAAGTCTAACATAAATCATAAAGGTGCATAAGTTAGAATGGAAATTATATGCAAATTAACAAGTTCAATATACCATTTCACATAATCATATATTCAAAACCATCTTATTTCTCTAATATTAATATAATTCTATCACATTTCACAAGTCAATAATCACACAACTCATATAAGACACATTTCATCTCAAATTCCAATTTCATGTTTTCATTTAAAATAACATATTAATGTTTCCAATTCAATCCACAATTTCACATTTCATTTCCCATTTCAAATTTCATTTCTCATTCTTTTTGCCATATCAAAATCATATAACTCATTTCATCATTTATTTCCCTATTAACACGACTTGGGCGGATACATGGATCTAACCAACACACCAATTTGACACCCAGTGTCTCATTGGATAAATCAAAAGCAAATAATTACACCCAACGCTAATAATAAGTTTGACACCCAGTGTCTCTATAACAGTCCATTTTTCAGTGGTGTTCGAAATAGTGGTTTCAAGGCCACAAATCTGACAAATAAGCCCATAAATATTATTACTTAATATTTATGAGTCAAATATTGTATTAAAATAAATTTTAAATTGACAATTTATGCTGTTTGAGTGATTAATTAGGTTTATGTGGTAAATCTTTAAAGTCAAGTAGTTTTAAAAATTGAGGTATAGGGACCTCGTTTCTATAAACCGAGCTTGTAAAATATTTACAGTGTGTTATTAGGGTGATATTAAATTTTAGTTAAGAAATTTTAACGTTTAAATAATTAATTGAGTGAAAAGGGCTAAATTGTAAAAGATGCAAAAGTTGAATTCTATATGTTAAAGGAGTCTAATTATTATGAGAAGGTGAATTGGTGGCTTTATATGGTAATTATACCAAATGAATTGTAGGTGTACAGTTAGGTGAAGATTTTTATGAAATTTTATTAAATAATAAAAGACAAATTTGTAATTACATAAATAAATAAAATTAAAACATGAATAAAAAGATGAAAAAAATCATCTTTATCATCTTTTAAAGGGAAGAAGGCTGAAACTCCATAGAAACTTCAACCAAGCTTTCAGCCAAGTCTATTTCACACGCATGGTATGCATTTTTTTTACCCGTTTTTCATGATTTTTATGTTTTTGAGTTCGTTTTATCTTAATCTAGCTAACCCAAGAGTCAAATTGTAAAACTGTTAAATGTTATAAATTATGCCATATGTTTTTGAAGTTTTATGGTAGATTGTTAAGTTTGGTTGTTAGATAAACATATTTTGTTAAGTAATTTTTTATGTTTTAAGGTTTAGGGAGTTATTTATGATAATGATAAAATTTAAGGAAAATATTGTGAATTGATGATAAATATGGGCTGTTATGCGACTTGGTACAAATCGACTAGGCTGTTATGCGACTTGGTAAAAATTGACTAACATAAATTTTAACTAAAAATTATAAATTTGCAAGTTATGGTTTAGGGATTTAATTGTATAAAAGTTAAAATAACTGGGGAAAATTTGTAAATTGATAATGGAAGGGTTTAATTGCATAAAACTACTTGTTAGAATGTTGGAAATGTATTAATTGGGTTGAATTATTATTTAGATCAAGAAACGCTGAAATCATATCTAAGCAGAGGAAAAGCTAAAGTTTCAAATTAATTGTCGACTCTATTTTAGTAACCGTTGCAATCGAGGTAAGTTCGTATAAGGATTAAGTTATTATAAGTTATTTTGTATGTCATGTTGATAATTACTATCTTATAAATAATTAGATTTAAAATTATACAATATTATGGTAATATATACCAAAATATGATGTTAATTAAACTGAATGACAGTGTGCTTTGGTTTGGATGAAATAATTAAAAGGGAATTATGGTAAAAGAATTGTATATTGGAAAAAGGATATAATAGAAAGAAAAATTAAGGTAAATAGATTTTAGATGGATTATTATGTATAACATAGATGATGGTATTGTATTTAGTAACCAAAGTGAGTTATGATAAATTTATGAGCATGTAAATTTCATGAATGGTTATCTGAGAATGAAAGTTAGAGATAAGGATATGGAAAAAGACCTGTTGAGCCTAGAAAATACTTAGAATACAAATGACATGTCATTAGGAAGTATTGGGTGCTAGTCCTGGAGGTCTTACCGATGGTTGAGATCCAGCATGTGTTGTGGATTCTCCACAGCTAGTGTGAGTAGCATCGTGTAGCTACCGTCCTAACCCACAGCTTGTGTGAGCAGGCCCACTTCACAGCTCGTGTGAGCATTATTGAAAAGGAAAATGAAAGGTTAAGTTTACATGAAAAGGTTTTTCGTGTATCCCATGTTATTCGAAAAGGTCCAACAGATAAGAAAAGGTCAACAGAAAGGCATATATAAAGACTTAATGTTCATATTATATGGAAAGATGAATATGCATATATGAAATGAAAATGGATGATCATTTATCAAGTGATGAATGAAATATGCATTGAATCCATTTCTTAATATATGTTATTTTTATAGATGTATTGTTTACTTTTTATCTATGAACCATATGATTTCAATGGAAAGTATATGTAAAGGATATATGTCTGGGTGATGGATTATGGATAAAGCCTAAATGTTTATCACGTATATGCCTTGAGTTACTTGGGATTTTTATGTAATGATATATTTACTAACCTTATGAGGTGATATTTACAAGAAAGGAAGTTTGCATATAACATGATGAGAGTATGTTTGGTTGTTTAATTTTATATGTTTGGTAAGTTAAAATTTCACTTATATGAATTTACTAAGCATTAAATGCTTACGTAATCGTTTCCTCTGTCTTGTAGATTATCGAAAGCTCAGCCGATTGGAATTTCATCGGAGTATCATCGCACTATCTATTCAACATATTAGTATTTATGGCTATTTTGGTTAATGGTCATAAATGGCATGTAATAGGGTTGAAAGGTTATTCAAGTGAATTGCTTGTCTTGAGTTGTGTCAAGCTTGTTATGGCTAATAAGGTTAATGTTGGCATGAGTAATAGTTGCAAACATGGGTGAATGAACCCTCATGCATACTCCATAGATTCTAGATAGTATAAGGTATGATGGCATGTTTTGGAATGGTTATTTTGGCATGGTTGGTATAGGGTTAAAATAGATTTTGTGTTTGAAATGTGGCAATATTGCCTTATTTTGGTTAAAGTTGTTTTTGGTATAAATGAGGTGCCTTTGAATGGCATATTGGTTAGGACAATAGGGTTGATTGAATTGGTATGTTTATGTGTATTTGAAAGGTGTTAAAGTCTTTTGAATGTATGCACAAGTTGGATGCTTGGTTAGGTATGTTTTGGTCTTGAAATTGCTTTTTTAAGGTCAAATTATGGAGCACACGGCCTAGGACACGGGCTGTCGCACGGCCGTATGTGACACACGACCTGGCTATATGGACGTGTGTCACTTGTTAATTTTGGTATATCAAGTCAGTACGTTACACGGCCTAACACACGGTCTACGACACGGCCGTGTGTCACAAGTCAAAAAGTTACACAGTCTAGCACAAGGCCTACGACACAGTCGTGTGACCCTACTCAGTGAGTTACACAGTTTGAGACACGGGCTAGGACATGGTCGTGTGTCCCTTTATTCGATTGTTACACGGCCTAGGCTATGTCACACGGCCGTGTGACCCCTGTTTTCAAATTTTGAAACTTTTTCTCAAATATTCTGTTTTGTTTCAAATTAGTCTCGAATCATTTCTAAGTTATTTTTAGGGCCTCGAAGGCTCGATTTAGGGACCAAATGCATTTGTTTGATTGGTTTTTAATGAGATTAGTTTATTTAATGTTATGATGTAAATGTTGTTCCGATTGTTTAGTAATTCTCCGTAAGCCGAGATGGGTTAGGGGTGTATCGGTTAAACTAAATATTGGCACCTAGTTCCTCATCAACTTGTAGTCAAAGAATCCCTGAACTCTTCCTATCCTATGGCATGCCAACTATATCTGACTTTACCCGAACATTTAATAAGGTTGCTATTTCGTATTTCATTAGCATCAAATATCTCATTTTGCCTTTATTTTCATGATGAACATATAAATTTACATATGATAACATTATATCATCACATTACATACTCAATTTCGCATTTGAACAGTATGTATACATTTTTCATAGCATTCAATTTAATCTTCAGATATATCAATCAAATCAATTCATCCCAAATAATTTCTTAATCATAAATGTCTTACCTCATATTCTTACCATACACAAACAATTCAAAATGTAGCAATTTTACAAAGAGTTCGAATTATAGAAATACAAACCGTAAACTTCGAGCTATTCATCGACTACTTTGTCTTTACCTTTCTTTTATGAGGAATCCGGGTCGACGTTAGCTACAGATTAAAACAAACATAATAAATTTTCAATACAAAGCCAATTTCACATTCAATTTCTAATTTATGCAAGTTTTAAATTTTATCCAGTTTAGTCCCTAAAACTGAGACTAATATAACTTTCACATTTAACCTCTAATTTTTATATTGTTTTCTCTATTGGCCTAATTTAACTTCCTATTTCGTATTTCTACCACTAAATTTTAAATTTGTGCATTTTAGTCCCTATTTCACAAAATTATCAATTGACTTTACAATTTAGTCCTTTATCAATTCTAAACTTAAAATCCATCACAATAACATCTCAAAATCCAAATATTCAAAAATGGTAACATCCAAAATTTTTAATCAGTACCAAAAATTATGACATGGGTCAGCTAGCTCTAGGTATCGGGATTTCGAAACATAAAAATTACAAGAAAAGAACTAAATTGAACTAACTAAATTAGGGCTTGAAATTTTGGAGAACTCAATCGTGCATATTCTTCCTTGTTCTTTTTGCTTCGAAATGTTGAAGAATGAAAAGATAATTTATATTTCTCTTTCAATCCACTAACATATCATCTTTTAAATTCATTAACTTTTAATTGTATTTTATTAAAAATTTTATAACATTTTTTAATCTACTACACCTTATTGTCGTCCACTATTAATAAACCATTGGTCTAATAGCTTCAAAAGTCTATTAATCAAGTTCTACCTTATAATTTAAAGACAATTGAACTTTTAACACTTTTACAATTTAGTCCTTTTACCATAATTAAGCATTAATTCGACAAATTTACCTAATCGAAATTCAATTCACTACCAATATAACTCTGTAAATATTTAATAATAATATTTACTAGTCCAATTTATGAAAGCGGGATCCCAAAACCAAACTTTTCGACACCACTAACTTTCAGGTCGTTACATCAACGCCACATGAAAATCCCCAACTCCTATGAACCTTCTCCATTCTAACATTTTGCAAGTTTGTTTCAATGAAAAAAGCCACACTGGGGTTCAATTCCTTCAACACGTGCCAAAGGCACCGCACAGCCTGAGGGTTCCTCAGCCCTTGGACATTCCAACTTAAAAGTTTCATAGCATCTGGCCGACCTATCTAGTAGAGGCAATCAATATCCCAAATACAGGGACGTTGGGTTGTCCACCAGTGGTTTCCTTTGAATCTATGCCAACAGAAACCGGAGAAAACACAAAATTACGAGATCATTTTTTCCCTCATTAACCTCCATCAAGGAATCCTCCTCAACTGGGTCCAAATTAGGATCTACATTTTCCTCATCCTCAAAGTCGCTTGACTTACGTCCCCCCCCTAATTCAGTCCCAGATTAATACCAGTATAGTTCAGTAATGTTTTGTTTTAGAAAAAACCTTGAACATCTTTCTGCCCAATAGACACTTCTCTTCTTGATACTCTTCATACCTAATCCATATGAAAAACATTACCCTCCTCTCTAAGCCAAAAACTCTTACCTGCCTTGCCCTTCTGGATAATGTCTTAATCAATAGATCCCACTCTAAAAGTAACTATTTTCTACAATGGACAATTCTGACCAAACAAAATCCCTCCAAGTAACCCAATCGCCCACAAAGGAAACAAAAAACAAATAATCTTTCATATTGGAATTGGGCATATATACTGCTTTTTTGAGACAAAACAATTTTCTTCATTCGTTTCAATAGCCCCTTGATTCACACAAAACCCCAATAGCCCCTACCCATAGCTTTTGTATCATACTCCAAAACTTCCCAATAAAGTTTCTAAACTGCCTTGCCATATCCTTAGACATCAACCCTGATGGCAGATCATGGATTTGAACCAAAAATTTGTAAAGACTAACGACACCTCCATCGGATCTTCCCCTTTCTGCAATATATGAAAGACTAACAAATGACCATTAAAAGTCCAAGGACTTCCCTCCAAGAATCTATCAAAATAGATTTCATAATAAAGCCGAAGCCGAAACAAGAATCAAAGCTGAAACAAGAATCACTTATCTCCCAGATCTAATAACATCACCCCTCCATATGGATGCCATAGATTGGCTAAAGTCGATTTCATTGTTTGGAACTGAATAACGTTGGCAGTCAAAAAATTGCTAACTACGTAGAGATCGTCCACCTCCTCACTCTCCTCCCCTCCCAAATCGTCTTGCCATCCTTTCTCCTCTCCCCCTTCTAGCGAGAGCGCCGCCATCCCCCTCTCCATCCCAATGTTATCACCATCGCTCCCCATCTCAGCAGCCACACACATGCAAACCACCAACAACCGAAACCACTCAATAACCAAGTAGGACTCAAAGATATGTCAATAGAGCAAACTTAGAAACGTGTCAGTAGAATAAACCCTCTAAAGAAATTTTTTATCTCAATTTTACAAAACCTGGAGCTCAACCTTTTTTATTTAATTACTATATTCCATAATTTAATGTAAACAAATATTCAACCTGATACAAAGCGAAAGAATCTTACTAATTTATAATTATATTTAAGTACAGCAAGCAAGAGGCGCTACCAAAGACAAATAGCCATTTTAAATACTTCAATAAAAACTTTTGCATGCCCAGCTAATCTAACCACCCAAATTCATCAGTTTGGCAAATAATATAAGGATGTATTTTTAATATACCCAACATTAGTATTGAATATAAGAGGTCATTTGTAAGATTTTTTTTATCACTCACCATCAATATATAAATTTATAGACTACCAATAAATTAAATATTAACACATACTCTAATGATACAAATAAGTTAGGTAATCATCAAACAGGATAGAAAGATTTTGATAAAAAAAAATTAGATTCCAATCCCATTATCTCTTCATACACAAAACATGGACAAGGAGAGACCACTCACGGGCATTACAACACAAACAGCGATAAAGAAAGAGCTGATAGAGAAATAGTTTTCATTTAAGACAAGGAAAAATATGTTTTCATTATATGCCAAAAAAAGTGCAACCTGGTCCTCTCTTGTGGCCTAGA
Organism: Gossypium hirsutum; assembly: GCF_007990345.1. NCBI lineage: Eukaryota > Viridiplantae > Streptophyta > Magnoliopsida > Malvales > Malvaceae > Gossypium > Gossypium hirsutum. The sequence continues at coordinate 12,273,586 of NC_053442.1, read as the reverse complement.
TTGTTTGCTTTTTTTCCCCCATATATCCCTTCTCTCTTCTTGACTCTTGACATGTTTGTCTACCCGTGACCTCTACCTTTCTTTCATTCTCTTTTCTCTATTTCAACAACAATATTTTATATTATATACCTTTTTCCAACTAACGATAAAGTACCAACTAAGCTGTATATAAACCATGAGAGAAACTCGCCACTCTCATCACTCAACCTCTAATATTACATTCCCCTTTTGCTCTCTCATTCTCCTTTTATTCCTAAAACCATGTCAAAGTTTCAACGTTTTCTGTACATTACCTTCATTTTCTTTCTATTGAATTCAGGCCATGCATTGTGTCATACCAAAGGAATCAGATTCAGAAGCTCTAAAGGGAAGCACAGCCATAGGCAATCAACTATGACGGGAACCCATGGCTCCGAGCAGCAATTCATGCAGTGGGTCAAATTTGTTGGTAGCCTTAATCACTCAGTTTTCAAGACAGCAAAGAACAAGCTTTTCCCTTCTTATACTCTCACTGTGGACAAGAATCCGGCCAAAGGAGACTTCACCACTATCCAGGATGCCATTGATTCTCTTCCTTTAGTAAATCTTGTGAGAGTGGTCATCAAGGTCCATGCAGGGGTTTACACGTGAGTACCTTGTGGCTTTCCTTCATTTGTAGTTTTACTCTGTCCTTATGCTCTTCTGCACATATATATAGATTCTAGAGTTTGTCTACATTCACTTGTATGCTAATTCTTGTTCAGTGTGAGACCGTCATACAGACACAAGAATGTAATTTCCAATTTTGTCTTTATCTACCTGATCAAAATGCCTTCTGATATGGTTTTTGACCAAAGAGTCTAATTCAAACCAATCTTGTCTTTCAAACTATCTTTAAGAAATTAACAAATATTTACCTATATTTGATTTGATTGCAGAGAGAAGGTTAACATTCCACCATTTAAATCTTTCATAACCATTGAAGGATCAGGAGCAGATGAAACAATTGTCCAATGGGGAGACACAGCTCAAACACCTGGACCAAGAGGACAACCTTTGGGAACCTATGCTTCTGCAACTTTTGCTGTGAATTCCCCTTATTTTATAGCCAAAAACATAACATTCAAGGTAACTTAATTAATCAGCCTTCTTAACTATTCTACAATGTAATTATTTTCTTATTTGCAAAATCAAATACTGGTGCAGAACACTACACCAGTGCCACCACCAGGAGCAGTAGGGAAACAAGCAGTAGCATTTAGGATATCTGCAGATACAGCTACTTTCTTGGGCTGTAAATTCCTGGGAGCACAAGACACCCTCTATGATCACTTGGGCAGACATTACTATAAAGATTGTTACATTGAAGGTTCAGTGGATTTCATCTTTGGCAATGGTCTCTCCCTCTTTGAGGTTAGTTACTTAATTCCCGACCTGTATATAAGTACATATTATACAAAAAAAAAAAAAGATATGTTGATTAGTGAGATGTGTTTATTTCAGGGGTGTCACGTGCGTGCAATAGCGACGTTAATAGGGGCCGTAACAGCACAAGGAAGAGGGAGTATGTTAGACGACACGGGGTTCTCTTTTGTGAACTGTAAGGTCACGGGGTCGGGGGCACTGTACCTAGGGAGGGCATGGGGTCCTTTTTCCAGGGTGATCTTTGCTTACACTTATATGGACAACATTATCATTCCAAAGGGATGGTACAACTGGGGCGACCCTAGCCGTGAAATGTAACTTCTTTCTTTCCCCCACACTTCTCTTTCATGCATGCATATAATATGCACATAATTTCATCTACAAATTTAATCATTAAACACTGAAATTGTTGGGTTATTAGTTAATGGTTCATTAATTAATTAACTGGTTATATTAATGGATAAAATATAAATACCCACTTTAGTAGTAGTGGATGCATGACCGGTGTTTTAGGTATAGTTTTTCAGCTTATCCTTTAGGCCGCCTCAACAGAAAAAATTCAAATCCAACTGAAAATGTTAAAAATTAGGAGGAAAAATTTGATTTGTCATCCTCCTAATGGAAAGGGATATAGATAACGTGAAATCATAGTTTCATACAATCCTTTCTCCTATACAAACTAAGTTTTTCATCATTTACTCTACGCTTAGTGAGAGGTTTGATTAAATAAAAATTTAATTAGCTCGAGTATTAAAATAATTAAATTTGTTTTCTTTTATAATTCGATGAATCTTAAATTTGATTTTTTTTAAATGAAAGCATAAATAGTTGTTTATTCCCCTGACCATAACATTCATCTGTTTTGTTGGGAATTTAGGCTTATATATTTGGCAAACAAGTAGGACAAGAAATTAGGGCGGTTAATACTTAATTAGGAACCTGAGCTTCAAAACTGTGTGCTCTTCGTTTGATTGATCTGTAAAATCTACGTGTAATGCATTATGCAGAAGCAAAGAAAGAAAGAAAGGCGTAAGCAATGCCAGCCAAAATATTAGATTAGGTAGCAATAGTGGGGGGAGGGGGGTTATAAAAGATAAGAGGCACGCCAGTCTTAACTCTAGTGCTGAGCGGTGCTAAAGTTTATTATATAAATTTAGCAAAGATTGCAGAAGCTATATAGCATGCGCATTCATGATGGGGTGCTAAAGTTTGTAATTTTGTATTGATATGGTTGGTTTATGTGGGTTGGCAGGACTGTGTTTTATGGGCAGTACAAATGCACTGGACCAGGGGCAAGCTTTGCAGGCAGGGTTTCATGGTCAAGAGAACTTACAGATGAAGAAGCCAAACCTTTTCTTTCTCTTAGTTTCATTGATGGCTCCGAATGGATCAAATTGTAATCATCAAAGAAGCTTTTTGTACAATCTAACCAACAAAAATAATACATTTCTACATGAAGGAAGAATAATATAATCAATGATAAAATCGATAATTAAAATTTGGAACCCATAGCTAAATCTTTCTTTTCTAATCAGTCCATTTGCATAATGACCTGGTTGCAAAAAGTGATCAAAGTAACCCAATTGCTGAATAATGGGGAAATCTAGGGTGGAGTTAGAGGCTCGGCCTGCAATAGAAACGGGCAAGCAGCTAAAGTTTCATCTTGGGTGTCTGTGACATAGGAAGATCATATATTAAAAAACAAAAGGGAAGTAAGTAGGCTTCATGCCAGCTACCAATGTTAGGCCCATTGACTAGAGATCTTAGCTTTTGGCGGACGTTTTGAGCCTACCTAAGCTCTATGTCATGTCACGTGAGCCACCATGATTTTACCTAATAATAATAATAATAATAATAATAATCTAAAAGAATTATTTATACAAATAATATTATATTTTCTACTTTTTCATAATATATAATTTATATATAATTATATCTATTTGAGGATCAAGTTGATAGAATTTGTAAATGTAGAAGGTTAAATTTAATGAATTATTTAAAATTAAGATCAAATTGATAGAATGTATAAGTAAATGTTATTATACTAATTAGAAAATACTACATCATCGCTTCCGTTAACTATTTAATGGAAACTAACCAAAATAGAAATACACTAATAGTTGGGTGATTAATTCTATTTTTTACTTAATATGTATATAACTTAATATATTATATTTTAAACATAGAAAATGAGTCAGGTTGGGATAGGATCGAGCCTTGAATATTTAAATCTGAACCCAACCTATATTTTAAATAGGTCTAAATTTTTAATCCTAACCAAATTTTCGAGTCTGATATTTTTACCCAAGCTCTCATAAATTTTAAACGAGCCTTCAAACTTAAACAAGTAACCAATTGATTAAACCCTCCATGTAATAAAACTACAATGTTACGTTATTGGCGGGCCTTCCAATTAATGGGTTACCAATAACAAGAGTGTTCGTTAAAAATCCAAGATTAGTACTTGTTGAAGCATTCTATACATCAGTTGACTATAAGTTTGATTCTGCTGGTTTTCGTATTACATTTATATGGTTTAAGAGGCACTTTCAAACTCTCCTAGAGAATCCAACTCCTGTTGAGATAAATTAAGATGCTAGAGGTTACATCTTCCAAGTGATTGGAGGTGTGTTGATTAGAAAAGTTTGACAACAAAGTTCATTTAATGCATATCCCAATTGATACGAAACCCCAAAATCTAAAATAAGAAAAATTAGAATTGAAATATCTTAACAAGAAAAGAAAGTATAAGAAGAAATGGGGTTGGTGATGGAATGGAATTGTTTTGCCAAATAAAATAAATTTATCAATTATATGTTTTTTAAATAGTTATTTCAAATTATGGTGTAAACTTTTCGTTTCATTAAATAAGAAAATTTTAAGTGTTTAACTTTTTAAAATGTTTTTTTATAATTGTCGAAACTACTTTTAAATTTAGAAAAAATGGGGATCGACTTTTGAAATGAAAACGGGGAGTCACCACCGATTTTGTATTGAGGTGTGATCGGATCACCTTGAAAATAATTTTAGGTCTGCGAATTTTGAGAAAACAGGTTCGGGAGTCGGTTACGCACTAGGAAGGGTTAGCACCCTCGTGACGCTCAAAATTGGTACCGAATTGATTGTTTAATGTCTTAATGTCTAAATTTTGAAAAGATTTTAAAATACGATCCTTTTAACTTGAATAAATTGAATAATAAAACACTCTTATTTCAAAGAAATAAAATGTCACACCCAGTGAGTTAGGACGCAACATTTTTAATCTTCAAAATTAAGTTTATCTCCTGACTTTAAAACCTATGCATTTTGAGAAGGATATCTGATTATTTGGGTCAAATGAAAAATCAAAACCCAATAAGTTAAGGTTCAATTTCACAAAATTTCTAAATATCGAATATTGCCTTTTTTTTATTTAGAAGAACCCTCGTCTCGAGAAAATAACATGTCATATCCAATACGTTAGGACACAACATATTGAATTCCCGAGAATGAGCTTTTTATTTGTGTTTTAATTAAAAAGGATGCTTGGTTTCTTAGATCTCGAGGAAGATTGGAATCCAGTAAGTTAGGACACAATCTTTTCGAGTTTCAAAATATGAAATTTTGTTTATTTTAAAATCATATTAAATAAAACTAACTTAACATAAAATGGTAGGAATAAACACAATATTAACTTGTATAACAAAATGATGATGATGATAATACAAGCACAAATAATATACGCAATGATCACAAGAAATAAAATACATAAAATAAAAGAGTCAAGTATATGAGATAATAAGTAAAAAAAACTAAAGCATTTCCTACAAATAATAACGAACATATGAATAAATAAATGAATAAATATTGAATAGAACGACAATAGCAATACAAATAATAAAAGATAAAATATCTACGTATTTATATTAGTAGATAAATTATAAAGTATACAAAAAATATAAGTACGTACATATATGAAATATTAAAAGGTATATATATGCTAGTATGTATATATATAATGAAGTCTAAAAACAATATAAGTGGGTAAAAAATAATAATAATAAAGATATTAAAAGATATTTACATTTAGCTAAACAAATAAAATAGAAATATGGTAATAATAACAATGTAAAAATCATGACATAATATAATAGTGAGAAACAAATAAATAAATAAATAAATAAATAAACTAAGTTAATTTATAAAATAGCAAAATAACAGGAAAAAGACTGATTTGAATTTTAAGACAAATATTCGGGGCAAAATCGAAAGTGAAATAAAAAGGGAGGACCGAATGGGAAAAATGCGCAAATTCGGACACGTGTCCGCTTTCAGTGCGCTGATGGGTCAGGGATCTGATCGAAGTCTAAGCAAAATTCTGTGGGTAAATTTCAAAAAGGTTAAAAATAAGCAACAGGACCAAATAGAAATAAACTGAAAATGCGGAAGGACCTGGACCGCAAATAACCCACTCGCACGAAAACACGCGGACCCTGGGTTGCGGGTCGGGTCAACACGCGGGTAGGAGGGAGTAAAACGACCAATACAATACCGTTTTAGGGCCACTGAAACAAGCCCTAAATGGTGCCGTTTTCCGCACTATAAAAGACCCCTCCTAACCCTAAAACCAGTCTGTTGACACACAGACACCAAGCCTTCAACCCTCTGCGCCGCTTTAGCAACGAAAATGTCCCCCTCGCCTATTCAATCTTGGCCTGAACGGAGGGGGATTCGGCGACGCACCGAACCAGGTAATGTTTCTAAACCCTTCCCTCTTTTATTTTATAAATATGCCTATATATATGATTAAGATCAAGCAGAAAAAAAAAAGAAAAAAGCCATTAAAAAGGAACCGAAAAGAAAAAAAGGAGAACCTTTTTTTGGTATTGATTTTGTTTTTTCTTTACAGTATGCGTGTGTAACCCCTTTTTACAGAAGATGATTGGCCTTATATAGCCAAAACAGAAAGAAGAAGCTCAAAATAAAATTCTCTAAAACTCTTTTTTTCTTTTACATTTTTTTTTGCTATTATCTTCGGTCCATTTGTTATGGTATCTTTCTTTGCTGTTGCTCTCTGTTTTTGTTGCTCGTTTGCTTGTCCTTTACAGGTACGGGTACGGAGGTGCGTGGGCGCGCATGTACGGAGGCTCGCGTGGCACAGTGCATGTGGGGAGAGGCGTGCTCGTACGGAGGCTCGAGCGCACGCACAAGGGCTCGTCACATGCGAAGGGAGAGCGAAGGGACGTCACTGCTGCGGCACTGGGAACCCTTGCTGCTAGGGTTTCCAACCTCTGACTTTGCGTTGGCCGCTTCGTGATTGGGCCAGGGTATTGGGCTTAGGCTAATTGGGTTTAGGCTAGTTGGGTTTCTGTAACTTGGGTTGATGTTATTGTTTGTTTTTTTTTTTTGACTTTTTAATTTGGTATTTATTTGTGCACGGGCCGGGCAAATATTGGGCCTTACAATAATGATATTAAATTTTAATTACTTATTAGGCTCGTTCCGGTAGAAATCTTGAGAAATAAAAAAAATAATTAAGTTAAATTATGCAATAGAATGTACTCTTTATAAATTTGGGAATTTAGTTCTTATACTTTGATTTCTATTTTCAAATTTTAAAATCCAGGTCTAATTGTTAACACTATTAATTTGTTTTTGTTAAATTTGTTGGTAGTAATGTAACTAAAAAATGACGTTGTAATAAACCTAAATTTAACAAAATAATTTTAATAGTGTTAATAATTAGACTTGAATTTTGAAATTTGAAAATAGAGTGACTAAAATTCTAGAAATAAAAATTCAATGACTTACGACATATTTTAAATTTTAATTTAATACAAAATTCAAATTGAATAAAATAAATAGGTGGATAGTTATTCATCGCTCAAAGTGTGTTTGGACAACACATGATAATTGGGTGAAAGTGCAATTAATAGGGTAGTAATTGCAATGTCTTTTAATTTTCCTAGACGTGTTTGATTAATAGAGTGTAATTACATCCTAATTTTCTGTCATGTTTGATAGTTTAAATTGTAATTACATAACCACATAATTTAAATTCTAAAAAAATATTAATTACTATTGTAAAAAATTATCTATAATACTTAAGAAAACATCTCCAAACAAGTAGCAAAACTTAAAATCAAACCATTGTATACAATGCGTGAGTCAAAAAAAAAACAAAAAAAAAAGCATTCAACAATATAATTACCAATAAAATCAATATAAAAACAAAAATCATAAGTAATTTTATTTAATTATTCTAGCGTTCTATATTTGTTTAATTATACTTTCTCTAATGTTAAACATGTGCTCATATCTATATTCAATTGATCATTAGCCATGTATAAATAATTAATAATAAATATTATGTAATTTAGTTAATTAGTAGGTCAATATGTATAAGAAATTATCTTTCATCAATAAATTTTTCAAATTATTTAAATAAAATTAGTAATGAACATATAATTATATTTTAAAAAATAAAATATATATTCTAAAATTAGAATATTATTATTGTATAAACATAAAATTTTAAATTTAAATCATGTATGGACATGTTTAGAAAGTCATAGGATAATTAGATTAAGTGTAATTGTATGTCGTTACCCATGTGATTATTCCAATTCGAGAATTAAAAAGTGTAATTAGTGTACTCAAATTACACCCTCAAAATATTAAAATTATTATATTTAAATTTTATCCAAAGTTATCTAAAATAATATAAAATATTACATTTATAACATTAAAATTACAAAATAAATAATTTTTAAAGATCATCATTTATTTTTATGAAACAACATGATTATATATCCTACTATTTTCATAATATAAATTGAGTACTAGAGATTCAATATTTAATTTTTCAAATTAAAAATAACACCTTAATTAATAATTTTTATATTATAATATTTGCATATTAAATAATCCAAAGAGAAGAATTTAACTAAAAAAAATTAATGTTTATTAATATTATGCGATTTTTGTCTAAACTCGTACGGTTTGGTCGGTTAAAATTCATGCATGATTTTCAAAACAGAAAACCAAATCTGGATGTTATAGGAGATGGGACAGTACAATTTGGGTTAATTTTGTGGGCTATGAAACTTCAGAGGTTATGGGCTTTGGGGGGTGATTTTGCAAAATGAGCCCATAATCTGAATTGGACGAAGTATCCCTCAATTGATTGTCGCCCAATCATAAAAGAAAGGTCTTATATGACACATCTAATGTTTTCTTTCTGTTTTCTATTTTTTACATAACAAGATAATATTGGTTACATTTCAATTCTAATCCTATAATTTTTTATGATTAAATTTTATTTATGATCATATCCCGAATGCCTTCCTTGCATGCCACATGTCTAATTTTTTCTTTCTTAAATTTTAGTTTTGATCCTATATTCCACTCAAATTTATTTTTTAACATGAGTAGATAATGGCTAAATTTTAATTCTAATTCCAATAATTTTTATGGTTAGATTTTAGTTTTAATCCTTATATTTCACTCAAATTTGAGATTTAATCTCTATACTTTAATTTTAACATATTTTTGTACTTCAACTTTTATAATGTCGTTAGTTAATCTAAATATTTTATTTTGATTAAAATGCTTATGTGAATTTTAAAAAATTTTAACACTGTTTGTCACGCCCCAAAATATAGAAAGTTAATTGAAATAATGAATTAAGAAATGACTTAGGTTTGATGGTTAAGTAGTTAGAGCACTCCATAAGGGCCTTAGGTTTAAGTCACTCCTCTCCCATTTCTTTTCTTTTTAATTTCAATAAACTAAGATAAAAACTATACCAAAATATATATTGTTAGGAGTAAAATTTTAACTAGAAATAAGCTTTAGGCCTAATTGTTACTCATATGCATCTCCCCTCTTTATACCCAAGTTTGAGTCACCCAAATCCCGAAAATCCATTTTATTTTCGGCAGCAGAGGTAAATTACCATGTAGCCCCCTAAAGTTTGAAAATCTTAGGTATTTAACCCCATTTTTCTAATTACAATTGAACTATAACTTTCTTTTCCAAACTCTATTGAATTTTTTCTTTCTTTTTCCTTATTTCTTCTCCCTTTTTTTCTTTTTCATCTTCTTCTTTGCAAAATATTTTTTCTCCATTGCTGAAATTATTTTTGCTTCTCGAATCAAAGTCAATTTCCGTTTGAATTGTTTTTCTTCCGGTAGTCGATATCGCCATTGAAAGCATTTGTTTCTTTTCATCCAAGATCAGTAAGTACACCTAATTTCAATGATCAAATCTCGTAATTCTCGTAATAGTAAATCTTTGTTCAATGACGTAAATCTTTGTTCAATCAAATAATCTTTTGTGATTCTTGCCCAAATCTTGAGTCAATCTAGAAAACATCACTAACTTGTGTATAAATGTTGTTTGAAGGACTCATTTTAGGTGGATCGAATTAGATTTGATCGCAAGGAACGTTAATTAGGCTCCTGGTGAAAGGTGTGTGTTCTTTTATAAGCGAATCGGGGCAAACTGTGTCTAAGAATAGAGCCACATGGACAAGCCCTCACTCGACCATTTGCCCTGGAAACCCTTGGCTAGTTCGAATCTCACATGACCAAGAACCCTCCGCACGGCCTGCCACACAGTCGTGTCCCTCTTGTAGGTTAATTTTGCAATTTTTACACGGCCACAGTCTGTTACACAACTATGTAACCCTTCCACACAGGCTAGAGCCTCTCACACGGTCTAATCACACGGTCATGTGACCCCTGATTTATAATTTTACCCAAAATTTTATGAATTCATCAATTTAGTCCCTAAATAGTCCCCGAACTATTTTTAGTGTTCTGTCTCATTCAATTGAGTCCTTGATATTATGAATAATGTTGGAATCCATGATCTGATTAACTAAATTGTTACTATACATGCACGATATGTGATTAGCACATGTTTACTGTCATTGGTTTACTGATAAAATGTTATTGTTACTCGTACCATTGCGTTTTCGATTGCATGACCAACATGACTATTGTTACTAATAAATTGAACACATGTCATACATGGCCACTACTACTCTTATCTGAATACATGCTAAGCATGTCTACTATTTCTCTATTGTATTATTATTAGCATGTCATACTGCATTGCATGAGGTGAGACGATTGAAAAGAGGAAGTAATGTAGTTTATCTACAAACACTGGTGGTTTACCCACAAATTTATTGGCAGCTTTTATCTACAAACACTTTGTGTATTCACAACCTACTGGCAGCGTATTAACCTGCAAACACTGGTGGTTTATCCACAAATTTACTGGCAGCTTTTATTTGTAAACCCATTGTGCATTCACAACTTACTGGCAACATATTAACTTGCAACACTGGTGGTTCATCCACAAATTGGAGTGTCCGGGTTAAAGAGTTCTAGGGAACTCTTACTATGGAGGGTAGCGATGAGGTAGGACTTTTATTTTTTGTTAAATTGATATCACACTGCATTGACACACATAAGCATGCTCGAATGAACTGTCAATTTCTGCTATATTATATTATCATTACTGTACTGAAAACTGTTATTATGTATGCTTGGTTTATTATTCTACATTGATTTTCTTGTGATGGAACTCACACTGAGCTTCATAGATCACTCCCCTTTTATTTCCATCTCTACAGATAACCCACCAAGTTAGGACACGGACACAACATCCGGAGGGAGTCGACTCGGATTTGTTTTTCTTTTATATAATATTTTAGAGTTATAATTCATGTTTTTTATTATTTAGAGATTGTAATGTTTTATTTTTAAACTGTGTCGTGGTACTTAAGATTGGAGTTTTATAGCATACATGACATTTTATTTGATGTTAGGATGTTGAAATATGCATTATAATTAGCTATGCACGAAATATGATTTTTACTAAAACTAGGTTAATTATCACTTTTCCGTTGCTAAAATTATAATTAAAATTTTGAGTAATAAACAGATTAGGAGTTAACTAAGTTTTTAAAAGTAATCACTATTACATAGGATAGTTAATCTAAATCGATTTTTGACTACTTATGGGTTGTTCTAAAAATAGACTAAGTTTTCTTCTAAAAAAATGTTTTAATGTGACTATTTTAAAACTCTGATAGCTTATTGGCCATCTTGGTGGCCAATATAATCTTCCAAATTCGGGCCTAACTTCTAGGTCAGGTTGGGGAGGTTACATTTGGTGGTATCAAAGCCTAGGTTTTCTAAACACAGACTGTGGAAATTTGATTGAGTCTGCATGCATGTATTAAAGGGGTATTTTGGAAAAAAACCATGCCACAAGCTTTTGAAAAATTTATTTTCTGCAGGAAATTAAATCCGAGACTCCGGTGTCGGTCCTACTTTAGTTACTTTTACCTTTGAAAAGTTCAAAGATCAACTGTAATCTTTAGACTGGAGCTACTCAGGAAATAGCTAATGCTTGAACTTTTGTTTGAAAATTGTAGATATACTCTAGATTTAAAATTCTTGTAAGATCATAATGAACACTCAAGGTAGATGTGGTAGGGGTAGGCTACATAGGTTGCACTTGTAGAGTCGCTCACTGTTCAGGGAGAAAACTTGATCATTGAGGAGGAGTACGTTGAGAATTCTACCGCCAATTGTGGTGGAAGCTATGAGAACAACGACGACGAGGTGACATAGGCGATGCTGAGGGTGTTACAAAAGGTTGTTGGAGCCCAAACTAGATCGGGGAGCTGTAGATTTATTGCAGAGAGGCTCCAATCGAATGGGACTGAACATTCAAAGGCGTTGCTGGAACGACTCCTACTATGACAAAATACTGGATGAAGTCGACGGAAAAAATCCTGAAGAATCTAAATTGTACTCCAGAGAAAAAGTTGAAGATGATCTCAACTTTATTAAATTTATAATAATATAATTATACTTAATTCTAACTTTATACTATTTGTTTGTTCATGTGGTGTTAAAAATAATCAATTGAAACAAAATATTTTTTGTAGAGTGAAAAAGTATAATATATTTTTTTATAATGATAATCTCACATATTTTTTGATATATCATAATATTTTTACATGACTCCGTTTTGTGTTCTTTTATCATATAACTCGAGCAATGCTCTAATAAAATATTGCAACTCTTTTAGATAGTATAATAATAAACACCTTCGTCCATAGCTTATCCCCAATGTTTCACGAAGAAATGATTTAAAATAATAAAATATTACTCATTGAAAAAAAATTAAATTTATTTAAATTATAATAAAAATGTAATTGAAGATGAATATAAAGTGTTAATTCATATTTCTTGAAATTTATCTATTTTAATTTTTTATTTAATTAATTTTAATATAATAATATTTAATGTTTATGGGGAGTGGAGACCGTTGCAATTAGTCTTGGTTTAAATAAGAAATATTTAAATTTATAAAATATTGATTATTTTTATTGATAAAATTGAATAGTTTAAACTATAATTAAAATGTAATTGAAATACTAATAACTGATACGTATAAGACAATTTTTCAAAAGTTTTAAATTCTGTTTTGATCAGACGAATTTATTAACTGTTGACAAAGGCAAGCCAATGACAAATCTAACATATTTCGAGAGAAAATAATAAAGTTACAGACTATTTAGCAAAAATGACTTGTACCAATGATAATAATGTTAAATTGTTTGTGAGGTATTAGACTAGGTTTAGCCTCTCCCAAGTTATTTTTTTATCAAAAAAAAAAAGGTATTTGTGCTTAATCACTAATTAATTGTTATAAGGGCTGTTGAATAAAATTAATTTGTTTAATTATTTTTTTATTAAGGATAAAATTATGAAGTTGCCCTATGAATAAACTTGTTCAAGTGGATTAAGAGTTGTTAGATATTATTATATTTTAATTATTAATTATTTTTAGTTTAATGTTATGATAAAATTAAGAGGTTAATTATCCCATTAATGATTGTTTATTATGATTTTATCAAAATAATTAAGCGTTATAAGAGTTATTTTCCTTCTTAAATTATTATTGTTTTTTAATAGAGACGTTAATCATCACATTAATCACTAATTACCTAAAGTGTCTTTAATTATTCATATTAATCTATGATAAATACATCATTATTAAGATTTTATCTAAAAAATATTATTTAAATTTAAATTTAATTCTTTTTATTATTATAATTTTATATAAATATTATTTTTAAATATTAATCCTGTAATATAGTACACCGTAAAAGTTTTTCAAACTCGTATTTTTATATATATTATAAATTATAGATAAAAAAAGATTTTGCAAGCAAATTGGAAGTGAATCCTAAATTAACTCACAAGTAGGTATACTTATCAAACCCTTCTAAATATATCATGTAAAATTAAATTAATGTTATTAAAATTAAAATTTTATACTTTGTTAATTGTTAAAATTAAACTAATGATACTTATATTTAGAGATAAATTTAGACATCAAATAAATTTGAACTCAATGTATAAATAAATTATTTTGGATAATTATTTTAAAAATAATAACTTTTTTTATATCGATCGGATTGAGCTCCTTTAAATACATAATTGTAAACTTGTGTAGGCCAAACTTCTACTATGTACAATGTAAATTCTTTTTCTGTTGTGTATTCTTGGTACAAACTCTTTTTTGCTGCCGAATGAAACACATAGTATTGGAGTTAGTACATGTATTTTGCATGCTCTTTTTTTATAGAACGTAGTAGCTAAATATAAGTGGTCATCCAAATTATGAAGTGGACCCATGATGTCAACCTCTTAGGGGTAGAGAATCATGGGTGAGCAAATTAAAGGAAGGCTAACATGGTTGCTAGGCTAGCTCTAGAAGATTACAAGTTCAAAAAAAAATTATATGATAGAAAAATGGTTTGGGCTGTTTCTCAAGGGGACATGTAATGGCAAGTTGAGAAATAAAGAAGCAGGATATAGTTGAACAAATCATAGCAACCAACCCTACTCTATATGCGTATATTATAAGTTAAAGGGAGTGGTTGCCAAAAAGAGTAGCCATGTGAGAAGCATGATGCTGTAGAATAATGCTGCCACTCTTCTATTTTACTATAAATGGGATGGCAACTTGATTCGTTAGCTTATTATACTCCCAATATGCTTTGCAAGTATCTAACCTACAGGTTCTCATTTTTCTAATGAAAAAGATCGATGTGCTGATGGGATGACTGCAAGAGTTGCAATGAGGTGCGAGAGTGGACTATATATAAATAACAAGAGTTAAAAGGTAGAAGACAGGAGTAGGTAAAAGTATCCAAGAGACTTTTGTATCAAGAGCTAAATTGTATTCTGTTTTTTTTTAATTAAAGAAATATACAAATTAATCATTATACATTAGATCAAAAATTAAATTAGTTCTTTTGCTAAAAATTGTATCCTTTTATACAGTTAAAAATTGGTCACCATTTGTCAACACGAGGTATGTGTGATACGTTACAAGTAATTATCTGGTTAAAATTTTAATGATAAAAATATGTGAAAATTTTAATATAATGTACAAAATAAAATGCATGTTGTGTATGTCGAGTAGTTTGCTGTACTTATTGTGCGAAAATGAGGCTTTGTGCTAGCACTCACCATTTGGGTGACTTTTTACTTTATAAGAGACTAGACTACATATACATCTTTTTTCTTTTTCTTTTTTTTTTTTACTTTATAAGAGACTAGACTACATATACATCTTTTTTCTATGTAGTTTGGCATACATTGAAGGAAACTATAAGTCTCTTCGGTAAAGAAGTTGAGTTTTGTGAATGAAAGGATATTAAAACGAGAAATGATTGAATGAAATAGTGATATTATTATTTTTTAATAGTTTAATGTTATATCAAGATTTTTATTTGTATTTAATTTTTTTCATGATGAAAATACTGAAATTCAGAATGAAAATACTTTGTAACATTAAACTGTTGAAAAAGAATACAGATAACATGGCATCAATATTTTTATTTAAGAGTTTTATTTGATTTGATTTTAAATTTAATTGGTTTCAATTTAATTATGAAATATTAGAGAATCTCAAAAAAAAAAATCTCCTTAACAAATGGCAATGAATTATTGTTTTAGATGGAAAAGAAGTCAAATAGTGATCCCCTCCCCCCCCCCCCTTTTTTAATGTAGCACACTTGCAATTAACCAGATTTGACCTCACACAAGTTGATTAGAGAATGGAAAATATAAGGGTGAATCTGTTGAGATAGGGCCACACAAAAACCTATTCAATTTAGTACATTGAATTATTGAAGCCAAATTTCAAAATGCAGTGATTTATGTGCTACAGCTTTTTTTATTTGGAATGGAAGAAGATAATGCTTTATAGGGAGATCTTCTAACTCTTGTTTTTTCCCACAAGAGGGCAATTGAAGATATTTCGTTGGGCCACCGGGATGTGTTTCAGCTTATTACACTATAGAATATATCCACTATCTACACACAGAATGAAGTTTAAAAGAAATGGCATCTCCATTAATTCTATTATCCAACTCCAACTTGCGATACTCGATGTTGATCTTAAAAATTCACGCTATAGGTTAAAATAACAAAGATCCTCTAAAAATGATAAAATCATATCATTTGATTTATTAATGGTTAGTATCGTTTAATAAGAATATCTATTTAGTTGAAATATGAAAAATGTGATAGATTGATAATATCTTCCCAAATGACAAACAGATTGCCTTTATGATTATAATTTCCCGTCAATTACAAATAGGGATGTATCTAGGGGTGCGGGGGTGCTTTCCCTTTTAGAATTTTGAATTTTATATATAAATTATCATGTATTTTAGATTTAGTGTGCACACTTTATAATATTCGTTTCCTTTGATCAAATTGTATTTCATATAATCCGCCTCCTTAAGCTATAAGGTTATATTTTATATTAACAAACTATTTTTCAGTTTTTAATTATATAACTTTAATATTAA
Organism: Gossypium hirsutum; assembly: GCF_007990345.1. Classification (NCBI taxonomy): domain Eukaryota; kingdom Viridiplantae; phylum Streptophyta; class Magnoliopsida; order Malvales; family Malvaceae; genus Gossypium; species Gossypium hirsutum. The sequence goes on along the minus strand of NC_053442.1, from coordinate 12,257,283 downwards.
TCAAATATTAATGTATGATGAGCCTTAAAAGACTAAACTTAGAGGCTCAATATGGATTTTAAAGTCAAATTCCAGAATTATTCATCAAGTATTTATTTTCTTCTTAATAGAATTATTCGTCTTGTGCTAACTCTTCCCGTGTCTACTGCAACAACCGAACGATCATTTTCAACCATGAAAATTGTGAAGACAATGCTTTGCAATAGAATGGAGGATGATTTTCTTTCAACTTACTTGGTGGCATACATCGAAAAAGAGACAGCTTGAGAATTTTCAACAGATTCTATCATTGAAGAGTTCGATCTTATGAAAGAGCGGATGGTACAATTTAAGATGCCTAGTATTGAGAAATAGGACTAAGGTCAAATTTTTTTAATTTAATTTTTGAAATTATAATAATATTTATAAAATTTTTAGTATAATATTAGTTATTCTTTTTTACATATTGGAAAGGAATATTTAATTGTATATAGTATGAATTTTTTTTCTTTTAATTTTTTTATAGTTAAATCATTTATGCTTTTTTTTTAGACATTAAATTGATAAAATCTGAAAATAATTGATACTTTTTTACGTTAAAAATAAACTTACCCCTTAAAATAAAATTATAGATTCATCCTGATTACAAAGGTTGACAACATCAAATGGAGGTGAAACCATGAAATTCCAAAAGAAGGAAGTCCCTAACCAAATATATAAAAACATGGTGGGACTACATTATTCTTTGCTTCTTTATCAAACTTCCCTCAGTTCCACGCTATCATCTTCCTAAAAACAAATCTAATTTGATTGTAAACCAAGTTAGAAATTTCTATTGAAATAAAAAATATATATTTTTAGATATTAAAGTATAATTTTATTATTTAAAAAAAAGTTAATCAAGTCTTAATTCGATTAACATTGATATTTTATTAGTGGAAGAGGACGTAAATTCAATTATGCTAAAGCACATTTATCTTCCTATTTAGAGTTAAAAAGAGGGTAAATAAACTTTGGTCAAATATGTAATGTTGTACGTAAATTTTAATTTTGTATAATTTTATATTCACAACTAAAATCATTATCCATATAGCACCACCTAACGTTGATATATTATATACGTAAAAAATAATATTTATATAATATAAAAATAAAGCGATAAATTTATTTAAATGAATTAAACTAAATTTGATGTAAAGAATTAAAGATGTGGTTATTGCTTGGTTTGAGGTTAACAAATAATGTGGATGTGAAGTTTAAAATAAAATAAAATTTAAAAATGAAGAACAAATTAGAATTAGTTTTAATTATATAGCAGTATTATTGAAGATGTTGAAGTCGAGATAACAAAAACCTTTTTTTGCCTTTCTTTATTTGTTATTTCTTATTAAGCAATGAAGAAATAAATTTACTAAAAATAAATAAATATCAGATTCTAAATTTACTACTGCTAATTTAGGTTAATTAGGCAGCTGAAGTCAGCACACTGCAAATCAACGGCTGTTGTTCGTCCTCACCCTTACAATTATTATCAAAATCATGAGGTAGCCATGTAGTATCTACACACGTCAGCATCTGGGCCCTCTTGGCTTGTAGGTCCCAGTCAGTGGACCCCACCACATACAGCATAAGCCCAGCGCAACACACCTGGGCCGAAAGTAGGCCCAACCATACCCCAGAAAATCCGACTCCGACATAGAATCCGAGTCCGACCGCAACGGGCATGCCCACCAAGTAAAATGCCCCGAGGTTCACATTAGCTGCGGTGGAAGGACGTGCACTCCCTCTGAGGACCCCACATCCCACTGTTTGCGGGCAGTTCCCCAGCTCGCATAACCCTAGGATAGGTAGTGCAATAGATGTCAGCCGTAGGATCTCAGGATCAGATGTGAACATCCTGGCCCACTTATTTCTCATCCCTGATGCAAACGTCGACGCTGATAAGCCCATCATGGCTGATACGAAAACCGCCACCACAGCCAATAATCTCGCTTTATAAGGACGGTTTGCCCCTAATTCGTTTCCGACACGGGTCGAAACCGCGAAACCCAACGAAGAAGGGAAAACGTACAACAATGACGTCGTTTGAATCAATATCCCCATTGAAGCGACCGGCGCCTTCGGGTTCACCAAAAGCCCACACATCACGATCATGATCTCGTACCACCACCACTCCAAACAAACAGAAACACAGCTTGGCGCGGCTAGCTTGAGCAGCGGCTTCCAGCCGGTTAAACACTCCAAAGTGGGTTTTTCCCACGTAGAATGGTGGAGGCCCGAGGTCCAAATGTAAACAACCAGGGAGACGAGAACGAAGAAGTTGGAGATGGAAGCAGAAGCGGCTACCCCGGCGACGCCCAAGTTGAAATGGGAGACGAGTAAGAAGCTGATGGGTAAATGGAGAATGGTGGCGGCGAGGGTTGCTAAAGTGAGCGGGTGGGTGATGCCTTGAGCGCGAAGGTAAATGCGTATTGGGTGAATGAAAGAATTGGTAAAGAGGTCAAGTAGGGAAAACAGTAAGTACCTTTGGCCGATGCGGGTGATATTAGGATCTTGACGAAGATAAACCATAATGTTGAACATGTTTATCCAAAGAAAGGATATCAATATGGAAACGAATAAGAGGAAAATAACGTAGCGGTGAAGGGTTAAAGATAAAAGTTTATGTCTTTGAGCTCCAAAGGCTTGTGAACACAGTGGCTCCATACCTAAAGCAAGGCCGGAAAGGACAGAGTAGCCGGTGACGTTAGCAAAGGCTATAGCTAATGAACCGGCAGCCAGTTGGATATCGCCGAGATGGCCAAGGAAGAGCATGGAAATGATGGAACGAGAATAGAGAATGAGACCAGTCAAGGCTATGGGGAAGGCTAGATTGAAGAGTGATTTAGCTTCAGTTATGATGTCAGAGATCGAAGGGCATAAGTGATGAGCTCCATGGTCATGGTGATGCCTATGCTTTCCAGGGTGGAAATAAAGGTGGGTTTGAGAAGAGTTCTGAGTAGAAGTAAGGATGGAAGCGGTGGTGGTTTGGTTACACATGATGAGGATGATGATAAGAGGGAAGAGGGAATCAAAGAATCAAACCAAATCCTGTTTGTTGTTTTCCGTTTCAGATACTCTCGTAAGGATCACTCTTTTATTTTCTCTCTTAGTTTGTATGGATGCTAAGTTTCCTCTTAAGGATAGACAGATTGGTTTGATTTTCAGCAATATTAATAGAGAAGTTGAGGTGGTGTTTTTAATTTTTTTTACTCTTTTCTTTTTTGTCTCCTATACAATAGTATACATGCAGTAGGCAGTATATATGTATATTATATATGTAGTGTGTGTGGTTTGTAGTTGTTTGATAAAGGGTTCAATTTCCGATAAGTGAAATGGAGTTTTTCACGAGAGGTTGTTGGAGGTGTGACTTTTTAATAATTTCTGGCCTCCTCCTCCGGCAGCTCACTTCTGCACTGCTATCACTTTTTTTTTTCTATTTTCTATACCATTTTGTTGTTTACTTTTTTTAGTAATTGATATACTTAAATATGTCTGGAATTTTATTTTTTTAATAAGGGCAAAAAGGAATTATTATAATACAATATTATACAGATCAATGTAGTTATTTTATTATTAAAAATAATATGTTAATTAACATGTGATCTTAACTCGTTTTACTGTTTGATTTATCCTGATATCAATCTCATTTTAATCAAACTATATTCTTTTGATAAACCCATTTCAGAATTGATTAAAATAGAAAATTGACTTAAAGAGAGAAATTAAATTTTTTTTAAAATACTGTGACTCAAATAAAAATACATTGAAACTTGAATGTGTATCTAAATAGTTTCCCAAATAAATAAAAACACTAAAGGTATGGGTTCGAAGCTCACAAAAATAAAAAAAAAATTTGGAGATTCCTACATTTTCTACTGATTAATACAGTAGTAATGCTATGCCATAAAGTACTTTAGCACACTTGTTAGCAAAACAAAATTTTCAGTAATTAGCCAAAAAGAAAGGTTCATTAAAGGCATTTGTCGTCTCAACAAAGAAAAAAAGTGAGTAAAAATGTAAAGAAATAATCAGTGTGAAAAGAAAAAAAAAATACTAGAACCAGAGGGATGATAATGACACGTGACAGGTCACACGTGCAGTTAAGAAGTTGCTTTTGTCCTTTAGGATTTCATTCTTCGGTTTTTACTTGTGGCAGTCCTTGAAGGACGGTGGAGAAGAGACAGAGTCGAGCAGAGCAGAGCAGAGCAGGCCAGGCCAGGCTAAGAGAGAGAGAGAGAGAGAGAGAGATCGAAGAAGACTGAAGACCCTGAAAGGACTGATATTGGATTGGACGACTGAAAGTTCTCTTTGCCCAACCATTTGGGACACCACAAGCCCAGGTCCCTACCCTACCCTACCTCTCGCATCAGCTAAAACAAACTTGGATTCATTTCACTACCACAACTGCTGTTGCTGGCTTTTCTCCCCACCACGCCATTTCTCGTCCCCACAAACGATGAGAAATTACGCATATTTCTGGGTGAAACGAAACACCGTAATACATATATACATGATATCTAGTAAGTAGTACAAAAGTAATTATAAACTGCATGCAGCCACATTCTTCCTTGATTTTGTTTCATTCATGTTTTCTCTCTCATTTTATGCCCCTTTCTATGTTGAGTTGGGTGAAATGGAGTGATGTGTCGTGTTGTGTTAAGGAAAAGGAAAACAAGCTTTTGTAGTGAATACTTATGACCCACATATTTGGCTGCACCCTCCCACCTTCCCTTTCTTCCTTTCCCCATCTGACACTCTCTGTCACTGGCTGGCCTTCTACTTCCTGCACCATTTCTCGTGTTTCTATAACGGGAGCGCCCTCTGCTGTAAGGTCCCTTTCTTTGTGGGCTCCTTTCCCCTGCAAAAAAGATTTCTACTCTTTTTTTTTTGTTTTTTGTTTTCTCTCTAGAATCCCTGATCCATGCTGCTTCGTTTTGGACCATTTGATTTCATTCCCCTTTTGGGGTAAGAATAAGATAATCATCCATCCCTTCTTTATTTCTACTTGTATATATATCATCCCTGACCAGTATTTAGTTAACTGAGGCCAAGACTCTTCTACAAATGACAGATCAATTAAGGAAAAAAGAAGTTTTGTTAAACAATGAGCAATTAGCTATAGTTAATTAATATACAGGAACTTGTTCTGTCAATGATGGAATAACTTAGATGAGACTATGCGTAAACTTTTTAACTTGTCATGGTTTCACTTGCATGCATGCAGGCACATGGAAAACAATGTCGAAGGTACTTTATTAGGCATATATTCCGATTTCCTCGTATATATTTCAATTTGAACGTCTTTTGTGGATGGTACTTGAAAGCTTATCTTACCCTAACTTTCCTTTTCGCTTGCAAGCTTTTTCTGGTGTGGGTTTGAGCTGGTGCCTTATAAAAATGTATGGGTCATCAAAAAAGAACAGGAAAAGGAAGAACCAAGTTGTAAGAGAAGAGACCCACACGTATGTCATATCCTATCCCACGTGGGGCGCATCTCTGCACATGGTTTGTGAGACATTATTCTTGTCTTAATTATTCCACTTTCCTTTCCCATTTTCAAATCCAACTTCTTCTCCATGCCTTTGATTTCTCCTTTTTCAGCAGCACACACAATATACGCAGCAAAATATGATATTTGATTTGGTTTGATCTTAAATAAGTTATTTTATTTAGTAATTGGAGATCATAAACTTTTGAGTGCGACTACTTTAGCCACAATGTTTGACTTACTTATTGGTCTTCTATACTCAACACGCTGGGAAGAAAACAACAAGCAAATTGGCTAATGGGGTTGCTTTGATTAGATTTAGACACTTCAAAGGAATTGTAGTCGTCAACATGTTCATGTTCCACAAAATGAACCAACACTTATTATTATTCTTAAATGTTTAGGTTCCTTGATTGATGCAGAAATGATTGAAGATGTAGTTGGTGATCAATGGCTATTTACTTATAGAATTCAATTGGATTCAAGCTTCTAGTGGAGCAAGTGGTAGACCTTTATTTAGACGGCTCTCTTTGGACGTAGTGTACACATGTGTAGTGCAATGTTGCAAGCCACGAATCAAAGTCCATAACGAATGCACACAGTGTCTCATAGAGGTCAACTGATTAAATGGGGCTCATTTGACTCATTTGAACTAACCCGATTCGTGGAACACATGGAAAAGTCCATCTACTTAAAGCGTTAATGACCTAGTGAAACATTCCAGTAAAACTAGAGTTAGCAGGGTCATTATTGTAAATCCTAACATATAAAGATGTATAGAGTTTAAATCCCTTAGACTCTTATATTGTAGATAGGCACTAATCTTAGCCGTTGATGTAATTCAATCTGTACCGTTGGGTCTGGAGGAGTTCAACTATAAATAGAGGCATTACCTCTCATTTGTAATTATTCTATTGATAGTTAAAGAATATATTTGAGAGTATTTACTCAAATACATTGTGTGCATTATTTTACTGTGGCTTTTATGTTCAATTCAAGTTTCTTTATCTTTTGAATTGCTTTTATTTTACTTTCGGTGCCTTAAAGTATTTTCAAGAGAATTTTCACTTTTCGAAAGTTAAATTGAGTTAGGCGGATTTAAAACAAAGAAATCGTGCGTTTTGCCAGACTTAAGTTCTAATATTGATTAGTTAAGTGTACGATGAGGGAGATTTCATGTAAGTGATATTAATTATTTAGAGTGAATGATTAAATATTAAAATAAAAGTAAGAAATTATGGAAGGTGGGGTTGGGAATGACATAGTTGAAGTTGAATAAGTGAGGCAAATCTATGCTTTCGCGTTGAGAAACACAATGATTCAACCTTGTCTCCTACTCGGTCACTTGGTGCAAAGCAGCACGGGTCCAGGGCCGCCACCACCCAATCCCCTTATTACTTTATGTATATATACAAATGGAAGGAACATGTTTAGGCAATAATAATAGTAAGCATAGCTAAGACTTTTCATGCTATCACCCATTCATTGCATGTGATATTCACTAATTGCATATAAATCAATATATTTCTTTGATATATATGATTCTTTTATTGTTCCTTTGTGTCAATGTTGAGAATAAGTTGTGAATTAGACATTATATAGCAAATACGATTATAGGGTGTGTTTGAAATATGATGTCATTCATTGCTCTCTTTTATTTTCTATTATCATATTTTGTGGGGTTATTTCGATTAATTAAATTAACTACAATTCAAACCAAAATCAATTAAGAATAAATTAATCCAATTAAAATGATTTTGATTAATTTATTCGGTTTTTTTTAACGAAACAACCTATTTTATAAGATAAGAAACAAAATATTAAAATCAACTACAATGCAACTTAGAGGTTGATGCTACCTTTGTTATTTTATCCGCACCTCTTTGAATTGGATCTCTTGAGCTTTCGTGTAACAGCTCATTTTCAGTGAAATCGGAATAGTAGTTTCGGGACCACAAATTCGAAGTCAAAAAATTTATTTTAATATCTACAGCATGTTAATATGATAGTATAAAAATTTCGTTAAGAAAATTTTCCGGTTGTATACTCAATTTGTGAAAAAGGACTAAATCGCGTAAAATGCGAAAGTTTTCTTCTATTAGCTAAAGATATTAAATAGCTATAGAATTTTAAAGTGGAGGTCCTTATATGGTAATTAGACCAGTAATTGAGTTAGTGGATGTGCATGCTTGGTAATTATGAAAATTTTAAAGTTAGTTAAGGGTAAAATGGTAATTAAGTAATTAAAAGTTAAATTAATTAAAGAAAAGCTATCATCTTCCCCATTTTTCTTCACCATAGCCGAAATTTACCCTAAGAGAGGAGAAGAGATTTTGTTCAAGCTTTTCCTTTGCATGTAAGAGAAAACCTATCCCGTTTTTAATGATTTTTATGTTTTCGGGATCGTTATAGCTTAACCTAGCTAACTAGGGGACTAATTTGCAAAATGATTGAAAGTATAAGGTATTTTCATGAGAGCATTTGAGTTTTTTGTGAAGTTTAATGGAAGAAAATGAATCCTTATTGTGAGTTAAACACTTTTTGTTAAGTGATATTTTTTATGAAATTGTAAACTAGGGATTAAATTGTGAAATATGAAATTTGTATGGTAAATGTGTGAAATTATGAAATGTATGGACTGCCATGAGTATATATAATATTCAGCTAGGCTTAGGTGTGAATGAAATTGCATGAATTTCATTTTATAAGCCTAGGGACTTAATTGTAAAAAAGTTAAAAGTATAGGGGTAAAACAATAATTTTTCCATAACATGGTTTTTTGGATTAAATTGTATGGAATGAGGTTTAAATTAATTAAATTTTATTGTATAGATCAAGAAAAGCAACATTCGAAATTAAATCGGGGAAAAGACAAAGTAGTGGACTTACCGATCGTTTTACCTCCGTACTAATTCGAGGTAAGTTCGTATGTTAATAAGTATTAAATTATATGTGCTTTAAATGCTTTATTATTATATTTTTGATGATACGACTCCACGAAAATATTCGATGAAGTTTCGAAGACGTATGGATCCTGGTTGAACCTTAGGAATAGATAGAAACAAATGACATGTCATTAGGGGTTACCGTATTTTGGGTGTTGGTCTCGTACGTCCTACCGGTAGCTGAGTTTTTGGCATGTGTTGTGGTTACTTTACAGCTTGTGTGAGCAGCACCGTGTAGCTACGTCTTGACTAACAGCTTGTGTGAGCAGACCTAGTTATGGCTCAAGAGAGAGCATTGATACAAGATATGAGATAGTGGTGGTTTTGACCACGTATTGGCACTTAGTGTGAGAGATACATGTGTATCCGATATTATTCCAAATGGTTCAACGAGCACAGTGTTGTTACAAGGATTATACGAGTTTGATACGAACTAGTACATGTAATTTGTGAAATACGGGAAGTGATATACATTTGACATATGAATTCATGGCTAACATGACTATGGATTATGTGTTAGGCTTTTGGGCCGAATGGAGTTGAATTATGTCTTAATTTTACTTACCTAAATTGTGGTTGATTGGTAAGTTGTATTTTTAGTTATACGAATTTACTAAGCTTAATTGGTTACTCTGTTTATTTTTTTCGTGTTTTACAGTGTATCGAAAGCTCGTTCAGATTGGAAGTTGTCAGAGATCTCATCACACTATCAAACGCTTATTTTGGTACTTTTGACAATATATATTTTGGTTAAATGGCATGTACAGGTCATTTTGGCTAATGGTAGCCTATATGTTTTGGTCATGTATTTAGCCATTTGATTTAGCTTGTTTTGGTATATTTTGTTATGTATATATGTGTAAATAGCCTTATGTTATGTGGTATATGGTTGCTATGTGAATGCCTTGTTGTGAAATGGTATTTAGGGTACCAAATGGTTGAAATTGAGATGTGGTATGCATGCTAAGTTTTAGGCACAATGTCTCAAATATATGTTTGACCATTTAGGTATATTTTGGAAGCATATTTTGGCATGTTATAAATGGTCTTTTGAATTACCTATGAGAATCATGATTGTATGTGATATTATAACATGTTATGAACTTGATATTGGTTGGTTTTGAACGTCTAATTATGCCATGGTTATATGCAAATTGTCAAGTTTAGGTTGGTACCAAGTTGGGTGAGAAATATGGCTTGGAAAATGGCCTATTTTTGTCCACACGGGAAAAAACACGGGCGTGTGTCTCAATCGTGTGTGACACTCGGCCGTGTGTCCCCTGATACTTCTATAGAAAACAAGTCAGTAGGTTCACACGGCCTAGCACACAGGCGTGTGGCTTGGCCATGTGGCACAAGTCAGTATACCCTCCAACTTTCACACGGCCTAGCACACGGTTTGACATACGGGCGTGTGAGGCCATTTCGAAGGGTACACGGCCTGGAACACGGGCGTGTGGGTTGGCCGTGTAACCTAAGTCAGTGAGTTACACAGGGTCAGACACGGCTGGGACACGACCGTGTGTCCCAATTTCGAACGCCCACACGGCCTGAGACACGGGCATGTCTCTTGGCCGTGTGAAACACACAGTCTGGCCACATGGGCGTGAGCCCCCTACACTTTGAAATATTTCAATATTTTTCTAAAAATTCCTTAAGTACTCGGTTTAGTCCCAAACCACTTTTAATGTCTTTTTAAGGCCTCGAGGGTTCGTATTAGGGACTATATGAATGAATTTGAATGGTTTTTAAATTGAATGAGAAATGAATTCGAATTATTTGATTGTTTGATCTATAAGTTCGGTAATGCTATGAAATCGTGTTCCGGCGTCGGATACAGGTTAGGGGTGCTACATTTCGTATTCACATTGTATGAGTTTTGTAACCACCCTTTGAATAGATCTATATTTATTAATATTTAATTTTTTTTATTAAGTAAATTGTAGGTGTGTTGGGATAAAATAAATTTATGTGAAATGAATGAAAGCTTTAAAGCTTGTATCAATATCACTTTCTTTAAGGTTCTATTCGCCCCCATCATGTGCAAAAGAGTTACTGGCAAATAAATCTCGAGGATACAATGAAGCCCAATGACTATCGACGTTTTGCATTGACGGTAACAATCCACTGAGTATTAAGCTAAACATAACAATAATATCAATTTCTATAAATAATTTCCGCAGTAATTCTTTATAAAGCAATCTAGGAATATAAAAAATGATGAAAGAATATAAAGAAACTTTTGATTTTTTTTCCAGTGTGTCCTGAAAATGAAATTTTACTCCTATTTATAGGAGGTCTCATGTCTCTTCATTGGGATATAATTACACAAATGGGTAGTCATATCTTTAGCCATAAACATAATTATTCAATAGATATCTACTTGAATAATTATTACCCTTTATTTTTAATTAAGTGACATAACTTTTGATAACTTATAACTTTTTATTTATAACTATTGGAATACTATATATATTTTGAAAATGTTCTAACATAAATGCCACGTTTCAACCAAATCGCTATTCAACGGAGAATTTACTAAAAGTTCATCATTTTTATAAAACAGTAGATGTTATTTTTAAAGCAAATTTGTCTTTCAATATACAAGTTTAAAAAATATTTATATATAGTGGGATTCAAACCAAAAACATTATGATTTTTAATAATTTTATTTTACTATTTTAACTAAAATAATATTTAAGTATTATATCAATTCTTTTTAAAAATTATTACATAAAATTGTAATTTACATTGTGAGTGAACTATTATCTAATCTAATTCGAAATAATCCTATATATCCAACTAAATTATGAAAATAAATCAAAAGCAAAAGAGAATAAAGATTATAAGAGCTATCAATTATCAAATTAATGCATATTAAAAATCTAAAATAAATAACAAAAAAGTATAAAAAGCTTAACATGATTTGTTATACCTTCCCCACCTTGGGACACATGGTAGCAGGTAGTTATCAGAAGTTAAACCTTTTGTCTCGATCACCCAGTCAAGCGGGAGGTAATTGCTCAATGAGACTAATTACTTATTCTTTCGATCACCTGATCTTTTTTTAAGAATGTGATCATTTTGATCACCAAAACTTACATGTATTTAACGACTTCGTACCACAACTCAAGGAGAATGACAATGCATGCCATCACGGACATTTCCCCACACATCCAATAATCACCCAACATGAAACTTTGCCTATAAATATCCTCCAAGACGATAGAGTAGGGATCTATTGTCTAAGCATACTAGTCTACACTCTATCATTCTACTTCCAACTCACACTTCCACTATTTTCATTCTCTATACTCTCTGGTTCTCTGTCCAGACAGGATGAACTAACCTCCATCAACACCTCCATTTCCTCCTTTGTTTCTCTTCCTTATTAAATTTCACACATCAACACAATTAAATTTAATTGATAACTAAAATAACACTCAAATATCAAATTTTGATTATTTCAATATAACTTAATTTCATTAATGCAACAAATAAATCTATAATTAAATATTTTTTTTTAAAATCAGAATTAAATTTCCATAGATTAATTGGATTAAAACCAAATAGCACCACCAATATTTTGGAGTGAAAGATTGAGAACCCTGATGTTTATTTATCCGGTGGGAATAAACATGGATATGAACACATCAAATATGGGCCTGACAATACCCGACAACCCTAATAGTTTTGGGCCTCATACCCGCAATAGTTTATTATTGCGGGATGGCCCATGATCTATATCACGCGTATAAATTTGGAAAAATTTGAAAGCCGGTATTAGCGAGAGAATGGAAGGCCCTGAACTCAAGAAGAGGAAAATCCCTAAGCCACCGCCTCGCCGGTAATGTTCTTTATACGCCTCTCTGCGCTCTTGGTTTTTCGTTTTTCTTTTATGTGTTTCTTTCTATTGAGAAAAATATGCTCATCTGAGTTGCTTGATGCCTGCTTTTTAGAGTGTGTTGGAAAGCATGAGCTTATTCACTGAAATTTTGTTTTTCCCTTTTGGTAAATTGTAAGTTGTCTGCTTGCAAATTCAACTTTTATTTTTAGTGAAGGATGGGATTCCATTTAGAATTCAATTTTGAGCATTTGTTTTGTACTTGGGAATTGATGCATAGGATAAGCTGATAATGGATGGAGAAATTATGTGAATTGGCAAACTAGGGTTTGGGATGAAATTGAAATATTCAAGACAATTTGTTGAGAGCGAGTATCTGCTTTGGACTGTCTCACTCCCTCATAGGAATGTCTTGTTCCTGTGTCGCAGTTCTGTTTCTTGTACTCTGAGCAGAGCCCAAATGCGTTCACGGAGTTTAAAGAGTGCCTCAGTTGGTGAGATACGATTTGCAAGCTCACGAGGGAAGTGTCGATATTGTGTAAAATATTAATTATGCATATTGTGCCCGTGGGCCAAGTGGTACCATGGATGCGAAGGTTGGTGGTTCGAATCCCTTAAGGTGCAATATGCATAATTAAAATTTTGCACCATACTGACACTTCTCCCGTGAGTTTGCACGTTGTATCTCCACTAGCCGAGGTGATCACCAAACTCTGTGAGCCCCTTTGGGCTCTTCTCCGAGTATGGGAGACAAAACCCTGACACGGAGACAATATCTTCAGTTGAGGGAGTGAGACACTCTAAAGTAGATACTTGGTCTCAACACACTTTTTTCTGTGAAAGAGTTTACAAGTACAATCACAAAAAAATACATGTCCGCATAACTATAATTATAATACAATCGGACGTAAAACCAGAATATACCTGTTTCTTACTAAATAGAAGAAAAGATTTGGTTCTTATTTCATATCCCCTGCCTCAAGTTCCAATCTCACAAGCAATGTGCCAAAGCTTCCACAAGAAAAAGAATGTTAAGCATTCAATCTAAAATATAACATTATAGGCAATCTAGGATTTAAGTAATATGGGATAAACCCACTTTAACAGGCACCCATCCATGTCATGTAGTTGGAGATGGAAGACCCTATCATATTACAAAATTGGAAGAGGTAAAAGACGAGAATAACAAGCAAGAAAAACATTACCAAACTTGTCCTTTAATATCATGTTAAGCATGTAACATAAAGCCAATTGGTAATAGGTGGAAAAGTCTAACTTGAATGTGAGATCATGGACAATCTAAAATTAAACTAATGTGGGATAACACCACTCTAACAAAGAGAACTTAAATTCTTGCCAGTTTGTTGCATCATGTTGTTTCATTCTGTTGTTAAATTGTTCATATGCCATGGCTCATGAAGAATAAACTCATGATGAGTCCTTACTTGGGATTTTATTTTATTTTTGTAGGACTGTTGCTTCACCTGCTTCAAAGACTCTCAAAGATGCAAAACCAACAAGTAGTTTGAGGGTAAAGCCTTTTCTCCTGCTTCTATTCTCATGATTTTTCATTTTTCTACCCTTTTTAAACCTTGTTTAAGTTATAATATGTCTATCCAATCAGATTCCAGGTGTACAAACAAGTGATATTAATAGTTTCAGAATCCAACAAGACAAAAATTTTGCTGTAGCACAACAAGACGGCTGCACCGGAAATTTTATGAAATTTGATTCATGGTATGGGAATTTTCTGGTACCGGTTGTTCCATCACGGGCAGAACTTAACAGATAAGTATTTCTTGTATCATATTAATTTTGATATGATTTTGTTTGCAAACAATGTGACAGTTGTTTAAGTCCTTGCTTTTGCTATATGGATCATAAGATTCTTCTCCGGCTGCTGGTTCTCATTTGTTTGACAACAAGAGATCCAATAGTACTTGTAATCGTGGTATTAGATAGGGATAGCCTAATCAACGAGTTTACCCACTTGATAACTATCTGTTTTACTCCATTTTGTTCATTTATTGTCAATTTATCACTCATACTTTTGGCTATAGAACCAATTCCAGGCCTAAATTTTATCTTAGTTTGCCTTTGTATAGGAGTAAAACCAAAACAAATAAGATGAAGCTTAGAAGATATCTGGGTTTAGCTTGCCTTGGATAGTCTTATTCATTTCACTATCAAAGTGAATAGAAAAAGAAAATGATTGCTCTTTTAAATTTGCAAGGTTACAATGTGATCCTCAAGTAGTTGAGTAACAAATTTGTCACTTTCTGAAAAATATATCCTTATTGGAACTTTCACTCAGACTTCCTGAAGATAATTAGATTATGGTAATGAGGAGTAATCAATTTATTGATTTTGAAACAAATATATTTACAATCATATCTCTAATGTATCCCTCAATGTTGCTTTTCATGTATTGTCTACGACCCTTTAATACAAGTATCAATAATGTAATTTTTTTTATTCAATTTTTCATGTACAATAAATGAGAAGGAAGGAATTGATTTTAATCTCGATAATGACCCAATTTTTCTTCTTTGTATTGAACGAGTGAGGAAGTTATAGCAGCTTGAGGACTAAATTAAAGAAACGTTTCTATTGAAAGCTTTAATAGAAGAATAAATAACATGTCAAAATTTGACAGGATGAGTAAAACAAGATTAGATCTTCTAGGTGAAAAGGAAGGGTTTGGTTTGTTAAAGACATTGTTGTAATTGGGCACTTTTGAAACAATATTAATTGATGCATATGCTAGATTTGGCACTCAAATGAATAATATTTGATAAAGTAAAATAATGGTGTAGATATATATACATGTATTCCTAATACAAGTGTAAGATATGAAAGATTCAATGTTATGTTTTTTTAAGGTAATTTATAAGAGGTATCCTAGTTTCTCCGAACCAAAGCATAAATACCAAGGGCGGGCGCCGGCCGACCACAACTCTGCAACTATGTGACATATGAGGACCAATTCTCTTATATCTTCTCATTTAATATACATTTATCTTCATATTTTTAACTTTCTCTCTCTATATGCATTTGATAGATTACTATAATCCTTTATGCCATTGAACTATTTATCTCTTCAAGATATGATGCTCAACTTTTGTGCAGGCCTATAGTTTATAGAATCTAATTCCTTTAAGGTAAGTTTGGCTAAAATTATAGATATATTTCAGTTGTTTTTTATGTGAACAAATTTGTTTCCTAATGGGGTTTAAGCTTATAAAGATCAGAATAATAACTCATCATTCAACATGACTGTTCAAACTAATGGATTGTCTCTTTTGCCCATTGAAAAGCTCCAATCAATTAGCATAAATGTAAGTCTACATAAGTTTTTAATTGATATTAATCATACCTTTTCATCCCTATCCCTTAATAAAACAAATTATTGATACATGTTCGTAACCTGTTATAATGAAGAAAATAGACTTGGTTAATGGCAGGGGAAGTTAAGTGGGGGAAAGCATTCTTCATTCCCTAATTTGGATATTATATTTGGAGGAAGGAATTTTTTTTCCTTGTCAATTTAGTTTAAAAGATAGATGTGCGTTTACAATAAACAATGAAACATAGTGCATGAGTTCAAATATCATTATTTACAATTTTTATTGGTTTTAATAAAAATAAGAAAAAGGCAAAAGCACCATTGTAATAATATAATTTTGTCAAAATTTATAAGGTTGTTTTCATAATTTCATCAACTAAGTTGGTGTCATTTGACTTGTGGCACTAGGCTAAGTTTGGGCTTTAATAATAGTAGAGATATACAATTGATAGATATAATAAAGTTTACATAAAAATGTTAAAATGTACAAAATAAATTAAAACAAAACTTTTGTTGCAATGGTAAAGTTAATGTTTTATTGTTTGAAATTTTAATATTTGTAAATTTTTTATCGATTTTATTAAAAAACAATAAAAGTATCATCGTAATAATATTACTTATTCAAAATATGTAAGGTTATTTTCATAATTTTATTAATTGAGTTGGTGTCACTTGAGTCACGACATCAAACTCTCTTGACCTTTAATAATAGTAGAGCTTCTAATGGCTTGGGTTCAAATCTTAATACTTGTATGTTTTTATTGGTTTTATTAAAATAAGAAAAAAGATAAAAATACCCTTTTAATAACATAATTTACTTAAAATGTGTAATATTATTTTCTTAATTTCATCAACTGAATTGGTGTCACTTAACTCCTAATACCAAACTCAGTCAAGGCCTTAATATTAGTAGAGATTTATTAATTAAGTTGGTGTCTCTTGACTTGTGACATCAAACTTAATCAGGGCTTTAATATTAGTAGAGATTTATTAATTGAGTTGGTCTCACTTGACTAGTGACACGAAACTCAATCAGGGCTTTAAATTAGTAGAGATTATCGATATGTATACAAAAGACGTGAGAAAAATTGTGTAAAAATATTAAAATGTATAAAATTATCAAAATAAAACTTTGGTTGAAATGGTAAAAAAAAATTTTATAAATGTTGGTAGCATGAGTTCAAATATCACCATATGTAAATTTTTTACCTGTTTTATTAAAAAGATAAATGTACCCTCATGATAATATAAATTATTTTATACATGTAATGGCATTTTTATAACACCATTAATTAAATTGATGATTGATTTGTTGGGAAAAAAATTTGGTTCGAAAACTGTTTTTTTACATAGCGAAAAGTTAAAACTCGAGTGTGGGTACAAACAAATTTGAATCAAACACAATCATAAATTATTTATTTTACTTTTAGTGGGAAAAAATCTCTCTTTAATAAAAACAAATAGAATTGTTATTCTGAAAACAAAATTTATACTTAGAAATAAATTCTCACTATTTTCGAGTAGAACAAAAATATCTCAAAGTTGTGTAAAACTTAATTGTGTATTTAGTTCTACCGGTATCATCTATTTATAGAGAGAATAAGTGAACACCTTGTTAAAGTAGTTGAAATCTATTTTATAGAAAAACTTCCTAGTTGAGCTAGGAGAGAGAGGGGCTAATCAGGTGTGCTTTCACTCATATGTAATATGACGGGGATTTGATCCTCTCTTATATTGAGTCCAATTATAAGTGCGTTTTGTACTTTTAACCCAATACTTTATAATTCAATCCAACCCAATATTTTAGGATTCAATCCAACCCAATACATATTTTTCTATTTTCCAAAATAAACATCATAAATTAATTTAAATTAATTAATTCCTCAATTAAATAATTTTTTCAACCCGAATTTGATTTTATTAAAATCATGACAACTTTACCATAAAAGAATCTATGAGAAAATATATTTAATTTTTTCTACATTCATCAAATTCATTATAACCAAACTTCAATTATTAATTAATTAAATAATAATTTGAAAAACTATAAATTATGTAACACCCCTAACTTGTCTTCGTCGCCGGATTAGAGTTACGGAGTATTATGGCACATATCAAAGCAAATAACATAATAAAACCATTTAAATATTAATTTAAATATCAATATTCAATCCACATATTAAGCATAACTTAAATACACTTACATGCCTTATATCAAACTTACGGGACCTTAAATATAATTTGAAAATAATTAGGGACTAATTTAAAACAAAACAGAAAAATATGAAAATTTTGGAAATAGGGGTCACACAGTCGTGTGATAGAGCCCAGACCATGTGGCTAAAAAATAAGGCCATGTACAATTCGAAATTTGGGTCACACGATCGTGTCGCAACCTGTGTGCCCGCCCGTGTACAAATCGAAATAAGGTCACACAGTCGTGTCTTCAGACTGTGTAACAACATGTGACCGTGTGTGATAAACTTGCATCAAAATTAAATAGCCCACATGGCCGTGTGGTGTAATCGTGTGTGGCACACAGCTGTGTGACAACCCATGTCCCAAGGCGTGTGCACCTAAAATAGCTTCCAAAACAAGGCAAACTAAACCAATTTCTTAGGTGCCAAACCAAACCAAAAACAAGCATTCATATACCTTCAAAACACATTCAAACAAGCTAAAAACATACCAAAACATACAATCTAAGTGCCTAACCAATATGCCCTCAATAACACCACATTTTATGCACAAACCAATTCACATTCAAAGCTCACAAATACATATGTTAAACACATGCTAAACTTACCAATTCATACCTTCCATTCATGTTCAATTCTACCACAACCTATCAATTCATAAGCAGCTTAACCCAAAATGACCAAATCATCTACATATAGACCTTTACAAGCCATATGCCAAAAACATATATATAAATGAGCCCAAATCAAGTTTACACAACATCATTCAAGTATAAAATGCACCACAAATATTAAATATCCAAAACATATACAAGACACCTATTACATGCCATATAACCCAATGTAATCATGTCAAAATCTATCGATAGATATCTGGATAATGTGATCTTCAGGTTGATCAGGTCGCTCAATTCCACAAAAAGTTATCTACAAAGCAACAGGAAAAATGATACGAGTAAGCTTCAATAAAGCTTAGTAAGTTCAACGATCGAAACAATCAGACTTACCTTATAAACATATCAATTATACAATAACAATTAATAAACAATAATCCTGTCAACTACAACCATTTCACAGGTGAGTCTTCATGTTTATACACATATTGTATAATCTGATCAATTAAACTAGATCATTCAATACAAATTCATTTATACATTCAGAAGATCATGTAGACATTTATAAGATTAAATAACGAATCATATAACCATTGAAAATCTGCCTGATGAACGGTATAAACGGATTCGGATATGCGGTTAACTATCCAGAACACATTAGAACGCTCAAACGAGTCAAATCAACCGAGAACACACTTGGGCACCAAGTGCCTAGCCCGTAGGCTAACATCCCTCCAAAACACACCTGGGCACCAAATGCCAAGCCCGAAGGCTTTACATCCGCCCCTAGTAACACGTCAGAATCATTATAAATATAACACGGTAGTCCGCAATAAATGTTGGACTCCGGTATATTCAGTGGACGGTAACAAGTCAGGAATCATCATCACATCATAAGTCAATCTCATATAGTGCGCAATATAACTTATTGGCATGCCAATTGTATCCTATCTTATGTTCATCCGGGCTCGATACAAGTAATTACATAATATTTTACAAATCAATTACATTTCTCACCTTGAATTAACTTTATGATTATAGCATTTTATAAATATATATGCGTGTTGGGGATCGACACAATTAAGCAACGAACAAGTAAAAAATAGCAGAATAAATTGAGAAATTGAACACACAGATTTAACGTGGAAAAATCCCTCCAAAGAGAATAAAAAACACAGGTAGAGATAATTTTACTATAATGACAAAAAAAACGAAGAGTACAAAAGATGGAGATAAAAACTAAACTCCGAAACTCGAAAATAAGAAACCCTCAAAACGTAAAAACAAAATTCTCCAAAAATGTTATGAATTCTAATATTTTAATGTGTGTATTTTCTAAGGTTTTAAAAGAGCCTATTTATAGGCTAAATTTATAGGTCAAATAATAATAGAATAATCTAGACTAATCTAAGTTCGATTGAAACAAATAAACAGAGATTAACTAGGAAATTATCTCTTAAATTTGATTGAAATATGAGGCGTACTTAAAAATACGAATATTCAACAAATCATAATCCACAAGTCAAATATAACATTACAAATTATTCTAATTTAAACCGTACGAACTTACAAGGGTTAGATTGTAGAGATAGTAAAAGTTCAAGGTCTAATCAGCAATTATTTGTAATTGCTGATTATTCAACAAATCATAATCCACGAGTCAAATATAACATTACAAATTATTCTAATTTAAACCGTACAAACTTACTAGGGTTAGATTGCATAGATAGTAAAAGTTCAAGGTCTAATCAGCAATTTTCCTTTTTCCCCGATTATCTACTTGTTCTTGATCTATAAAATAGTTTATTTCAACTTATTAGCCTCAATTTTATATAATATTCAATTTGTCGAAACTATTTTTATTTTTGGAAAAAAACAAAAATTAGTTGTCGATGAAAATTGGAAAAATTGGGAGTCGCCACCAATCTTTTATTACAGTGTGATTGGATCACTTGAAAAACGGCTTTGGTCTACGAGTTTTAGAAAAACGGATTCGGGAGTCAGTTACGTACGAGGAAGGATTAGCACCTTCGTAACGCCCAAAAATTGGTACCAAGTTGATTAATTAATGTCTTGAAGTCGAGAGTTTAAAAAAATACAATCCTTAATTAAATTATTTATTAAGACCTTCTCATTTTGAAAAAAGAAAAAATATCACACCCAATGCGTTAGAGCACAACATTTTATTCTCTTCACGATGAGTTAGTAAAAAAATTCGTGTAATAAAATTTAAGAAAATATTTAGTTGTTTAAAATTTATGAAGAAATCGCAGCCCAATACGTTAGGGCACGATTTCTTAAAATCCCAAACATTCAATATTTTCTTTATTTTTTTAAAAAAATCTTTATCTCGAGAAATCAACGTGTCACATTCAATACGTTAGGACACAACATATTGAATTCCCGATGATAAGTTTTATTTTGTTTAATTAAAGAGCAATCCTCGATTGTTAGATTTTACAAAAAAAATCAGAACCCAATACGTTAGAGCTCAATTTCCTTGAAAAATCCTAAATACGAGTATTATCCCTATTTTGAAAAGTTCTATTTTAAAATCGAATAAAAAGATGATGTGATGTTATGTTGTATATATAAATGTCACGATAACAAATACAACAATAATAAATACGATAATGGCATAGAAATAATATAAACAAATAAATAACGAAACAAATACATAAGGGAGAAAAAAGTTAATGACTTGCAAATTATTAAATAAACGAGCAAGATAAAAAAATTAATGAAACCATAAATAAATAGAAAATAAACCAAAAAATATAAAGAATAAAGGTACATGACATATACATTAAAACTATGAAGAATACACATGAATTTATATATATAGAATTTAGATTATAAAAATTTATATAAACAAAATACATATTTGTGAAAATAACGAAGAGTATAGAAATATATATATAAATTATAAAACATGTGTTAAAATATAAGTAGATATTTAAACATTTTTGAAAATAAACAAAAAAACATATATATACGTGTTTATAAACATAAAAGAATATTTGTTTTTTTTAAATATATATATAGATTAAAAATAATAAATACATTATCGAAAATAAATATGTGTATATATATAAATAAAAAAATATTAGTTTTTTTTAAAAATATAATAATAAATATGTACATAAAAAAATATTCATGTAAAAAATAATTACATATGAAAATTATAAAAAATAAAAATAATTACATTATTAAGATTAATTAATTTTAAGATAAATGTAAAAAAAGGATTGAATTGAATTGCAAATAAAAAAATCTAGGGTAAATCTGTAAATAAATAAAGCCCAAAGGACTAAATTAAACGCGCGAATTACATAGAGGGGCTGGAAGGGAAATTTTTCCTTCTCCTCTAAAATGGCGCCATTCAAAGGGGACTGAATTGAAATTTAAAATAAATTAAATGGCCAATTTTGAAAAAAATAAAAAAACTAATGGTAGAATATTAAAAAGGCGGAGGGGCTAAAAGCGCAATTTACCCCTCCGCATAAAAACACGCGGACCCTAAGGCGGATCGGGTCGGATTCGGGTCGGGTACTCAAAACGACGCCGTTTTGGGCGTTTGAGGGTTTCCCCAAAACAGTACCGTTTTGGTACCCTATAAAGGCCCCTAACTCTAAAAAAATTCATTTCAAAATCGATTTAAAAAAAACAAAAAAAAACCTTTAAAAAAAACTCTCCCTCCCCCAGTCCGTCCGGCCTCCAGTCTGGTCATCAGTCGATCACCGGCCATCGCGTCGGCCGTCGATCTCCGGCGCCGGCACCACCGTCTGTGGCGGCCGAAAAAGGGAAAAACCCCTATTCAGTTCCTTCAGTCTCTTTAGGCCCAAATCTAGGCTCAAAATCCCCAAAATATCAACAAAATCCTCAAAGCAAACAAGAAACCTTTCGGTTTCAGGCCACCGTTCCCCGGGGGTGGCTCCCTCGACCGTCTCAACGACGTTTCAGACCCGAACAAAGGTGAGTCTTTTACTTTTTATTTTATTTTATATCAGTATATAAAAAAACAATAAAAAGAAAATAAATAGTAAAACGAAAATGTATATCAACCTTTGGTTTCGATTGACTCTCTATTTGCTGTGAAAATACTTGTTTTTTTATTATTGATTTTTCAAATCTGGATTCGAGATCCTTATTACAGTGTATTGAGTTTGCTTTTATAGCAAACAATGAAACAAGAAAAGTAAACAAAATCTTCTGGTATATTGCTTGATTCGTGATTTCAAAGATTTTTCTTGCCGTATTCTGTTTTGTTTCCTTCCTTGTTGCGCAGGTATGAAGATCGTGCGGAGATTCGGGGGCATGGTTGCGGCGGCCAAAGTTTACCCTAGTTCTCTAGGGTTTCTGAAATTGTTTTTGGGCCTGGGGGTTAATTTTGGGTCATTCGTTATTGTATTTTGTTTTGGGTTTTGGGCCCAAAAAAACTGTTGTATTTGGACTGTTTAGCTTCATGTAGGCCGGGCAAATTTGGCCCATTACACAATTTAGTGCATATGATTTCCTATTTATAATTTTCACATTTGCCCCAAACTTTTATACTTTATTCAATTTAGTCATTAATATTAAAACGAGTCTATTTTCACAATTAATTCATAAACCCAATTTTTACCAAACCTTTAACCATATAAAAGCAACCCTTAAATTCTGAAAATTTTCAACAAAACCCTTCCAAAATTCACATGCTTTTAATTAAATCCTTTAACTTAAAAATTATACAAATTACTTTACAAACTAGTTCAAATTCACTATCAAGCAAAAACAAAAATGGTAAATTTTCCAAAATTTGATAACTTCACAAATTAACCCCTGAACTAGATAGTTTAAGTTACAATGATTTCATAAATATAAAATTTACAAGAAATCGACAAAAATAACACTTACATGCAATCGCCAAACAAATAGAATGCTTCAAGCTTTAATTTCCATGATTTCGATCACAAGAGATAAAAGAAGAAGATGATGTTTTTTTTTAATGTTTTAAGTTTTATTTATTTTATTTTAACTTTATTTTAATTGAAATTTCATTATAAAAGTCACCTAATGCCGGTCCCTATCACAAATTATGGTCTAATTCCGTAAAGATCCTCTCACTTTAACTATTTAAACATTTTAGTTAATAATAATCAATACCAATTAATTTTTACCACTTTTACGATTTAATCATTTTTCTAATTAGCTATCAAATCACTAAAATTTTTGGACCAAACTTCAATATATCTATATAATCACTCCGTAAATATTTTATAAAAATATTTATTATGGGTTCGGTTTATAGAAACAAGGTTCCGATACCTCATTTTCTAAAACCACTTGATTTTAAGGACAAACCACTTGTACTTAACTATATATTCAAATAGCAAAAATTATCCGATAACAATTCTATATAATACTATATTTGACTCGTAAATATTAAATAATAATATTTATGGACTCATTCGTCGGATTTGTGATCCCGAAATCACTATTTTTGACCCCATTGAAAAACGGGTTGTTACAAATTAATTCTCAAACCATTTCCATACTTAGTGAGAAAATCACCTTCATTTCTGAATGTTTCCCATTTCTATCCATTTCTGTTAATTTGATTCAACATGCAGTTCATTTCTGATTTCAAGAAGATAGCGGAGGGACCAATTGAATATATGTGATTAGGGCTCAAATGATTTATAATTAAGTTCCAACTTTTCACCGCCTATTAATTATAAACTAATTTAGTAATGAAGTCATTCCACTATAGTATCGTGAATGAGCTCTCCCTTATGACATATCATTACGAAAGCAACTCGATCGATGCTCATCCAATAACCTTGTCATAAGTGTGTTGCCCTCATTGGATATCATTAATCTCTTAGGGATAAATCCGATTTGTCTGGTTCGATTGTATAAATTTAAAAAAAATAAAAAATAGAGAAATAGATTCAACTATTGATTTGACCTGTTCGATCGATTCAATCGATTCACAAGTCAACCAATCTGACCCCTTATTCTAAACCAGTATCTCAATCGATTTCTAATCCAATTAGTTTGATTGACTAATTCAATTCAGTTCTGAAAATAGCGAGAGATAAATAACTTCATCCAATACTTGTAAAAAGTTATGAATTAGTGGAATTACAATAATAATTACTAGTGAAGATTTTCAAAATTTTTTATTTTTATTATTTTTATAGTTTTTACATTAAAAAAAAAAAAGATGTATCCACACTCTATTAAGACTTTGTTTATAATTGAGATCGGAAAAGTACTTTTTAACTCAAACTTTAATTTTAAACTAAAAATTTTGATAAAAAAAACTTTTTTAACCAAACATTGATTTCAAATGGGATTTTAACCCAAGTTAAAAAGCCAAAAATTTTAGCTTTTGGCTTTTGAAAAAATGTTTATTTAATAAAGTTATCTTTTTATCCGCCATTAAATCTTCTACTTTACAATATTTTATTTACAATTATCATTTTATTTCTCAATAATATTTTTTTACATCAATAGTAAATACTTTCAAATTCTTTTTAGAAACTTTTTTTTCATAACACTTTTTACCTCAATGATAAATCAGAGGTAAGTAGTAACCACATATATCTAGAAATTCATATTTTCTTATAAATAAGTGTTTAATTGCTTGTGATCTCTAATTAAGAGAAGTGATTGTATAAAACTGTGATTCCACGTGATCCATATTCTTTTTCAATAGAATAAGAGAATGTCAAATCAAATTTTATATAATCAAGAGAAAAATTTTGATTTGTCACTCTCCTATTGAATACGAATATAAACAACATAAAATCATAATTTTATATAATCATTTAATCTCCAACAAAATAATAAAGCAAAGAAAGGAGATCATCCAAACCATGTGGCTTAGTGAAATTGGGTGACTAATAAAACCACCAAGTTGGCAACAACATTTATGAATCCCAGATTGATGTAGTTGTACTTATTTCCAACCATGGATTAACTCATTCTAATCCCCACTTTCAACTTGAGTTACACAAAGGAGAGATTCCTAAATATCATAAACCTGACACCTGTCCACTCATGTCTTCATTAAATTTAATACATCACATTGGAATGGAAAGGTCATTATCGTAATTTAAAACCACTCCTCACTTTTAAATATCTTCTTCTTCTTTGTATTTTTATTTATTTTATGCCAAATAACAAAATAATTACATCTTCTTCCCTTTTTTGGTCACTTTTCGCTTTGCTTTTTTTAAACAAATGAAAGCCGCTTCATTGCAGAAGCAAAGCCAATAACTACTACAAATATATTGAATTTTCCAATAAAGAGACAATTAAAAATTCAGTCATCTAGACCTTCCCTCCTTTTGCTTTTTTTCTTTTTAAATCCAAGTTAGTGTTTTTTTTTTCTTTTGGGGGGGGGAGTATCCGTACAACTCTGAAAGTACTTTTTTTCCTCTTGTTTGATTGGTGTTGCGGTGGTGATTGGGAAAGTGGCAGCAGGGGCGGCGGTGGTGTGCGCGGCGGCTGTGTGTGCAGCAGCGGCGCTGGTGGTGCGTCACAGGATGAAGAGTTCGGGGAAGTGGGCCCGGGCGCTGTCTATACTGAAGGAGTTTGAGGAAAAGTGTGGGACCCCAAGTTCGAAGCTTAAACAGGTGGCTGATGCCATGACCGTTGAGATGCACGCCGGGCTCGTGTCAGAGGGTGGCAGCAAGCTCAAGATGATCATCAGCTATGTACATAATCTCCCCACTGGGTAACTTAACCATTCAACTTTTATTGTTCTTTGTTAGGATCGTCCTGATTAAGCAACGAACAAGTAAAAATAGTAGAAGAAATTGAGAAGATGAACACACAAATTTAACGTGGAAAAACCCCTCAAAAGAGGATAAAAAAACCACGGGCAAAGATAATTTTACTATAATGGCAAAAGAATGAAGAGTACAAAAGATGGAGATAAAAATTAAACCCCGAAAACCCGAAAACAAAGAACCCTCAAACGTAAACACAAAATTCTCTGAATGTGTTATGAGTTCTAATCTAATATTGTAAAGGAGCCTATTTATAGGCTAAATTAGTAAGTCAAATAAACTATACTAATAAATGCTAAATATATTATACTAATAAATACTAAATCTTCTAGAAAGAAAATATATTTTTGTTTAACTTGACTTGCAAGCAATCTCTTAGAATTTGGGTCACACAATTCTAACATTCTTTCCTTAAAATTTTAAGTTCCAATACTTCTGGAATTCTCTTGATTGATCAACTCTGATTATGAGCTCTATTTCAAAATTTAAAAAAAGAGAGAAAAATTTGTAGAAAAGTTTAATTCATGATTGACATTCAACTAGTTTGTGAGATGAAAAAGCTTTAGAGATTAGTGGTTTTGATTTTACTCACACTGTGGTCCATTCGGATTTGCTGTTAAGGAGATTGATAATTCATTAGATGCCCTGAATTGAACTTTCTATACCCAAAGGGTAAAAATTTAGTAGTTTCGAAATTTACTTTGAGTAACTGATGTTGGATTCCACTTATGATGGCTTTTGTTGTGTTATCAACACCAGGGATTTAAATAACGGTCCGTTACCGAAATAGCGGCCGTTATATAGCGGTAGCGGCGTCGTCCGAAACTGCAATTGCTGAAAATAGCGGTGAGAAGCAGAGTCACACCGATAGTGGTGGATACGGCCGCAATTTAACGGGTAACGGCCAATTGCGGCAATAACGGGCCCCTATTCCCGTTATTTCCCGTTAACAGCAAATTAAAAAAAATCATCTCCTCTAAACAAAAATCAACAGAAACACTGAAACACAGTTCAATCAAAAAAATGAAAAAGAACAAAGAACAAAGAAGATAACGGGAAAAAGAACAAAAAACAAAAAAGAGGAGGTATGCCTGGAAATGGAGCTCCCTGAGGTCCTGAGTACGCTGAAAAACAAAGAAGATACGATTAGCTATGTGAACCAGACTAGAAAGAACCAGGAGAGGAAGAACGGAAGGAAGAAAGCTTCAAAACAATAAGAAAATGGAACGGTTCGGAAGGAAAAGTTTTGAAAAAGGAAATGGTCAAATTGAAAATGAAATTACGGGATTATGGGAAGAAGAGAGGGCAGATTTCAACTGATTGGGCAAGGAATCGGTGCTTTTTTTAGGATTATATCTAGATTTTTTTTACTTTAAAAATATTTAGATTTTTTTACTTTGGGCCATCTGCTTTGGCCCTTTTTTAGAATTTTTGTAATTTTGTTCTATTAATAAAAGCTCAATATAATGTTATTAAAAAAAAGCAAAATGAAGTCCAAATAAACAGCAAAAAGCAATCAAAGTCCAAATATTTAAAACTCTAAAAATCATAAAAAATGATTTTTTATAATTATAATTATAATTCTTATGTTTTATAATAAGTTGTGCAAATTTTAAAAAAATTCACGACCACGATATCCGCAATAACCGCAATAGCGTCCGTTATGTCCGCGACCGCGACAAACGCGACGCGACCGAAAACGCGACCGCGACCGTAATTTAAATCCCTGATCAACACTGCATGCTTATCAACTTTATGCTTGTTTTGTTCTAAAGATGATTTATGGGTTAGTTTTGTCTACAAACAAGTGCTGCTTTTAGTATTCTTGTTTGTCCCATCAAAATCTACCTTTTTGCTTTCAATTCATGGGATAAAAATAACTCACCTTTTCATCTTTAGCTTACCTTCCAAAACCTTTGATACCTTTTTTACTTATCGAGTTTATTTGGGGTTGTGGGTTATAGCTGCTTTCCTTTGCATTCTACTCCATGCTTCCTGCCTTCATTCTATCTCTACGTGCTGATGTCAAATATAGATATTAGAGTGGGTTGCCACAGATTCTATGTTTCTCCTACTTCCCCTTTTTCTTTTAGCTACCCACCTATATTTAATACTCATGTGAGATGTACATCCAAATATTGGTACCCTATATGATTTTCCTACCACTTTCTAAATACATCGGGAATAAAATTGAACATACCATGGATTAATGTTGCACACATGCACATGGATGGAACTACATAGAAAGTGGGGCCAAATTTCTTTTTCCTTTAACATGTATTACTAAATATTCTAACTTTATACATATAATGTTTATAAATTTAAACATGAATTGGTCCCAATTAAATTTGTAATTTGAAACATGATTGATCCCAATTCAAATACAACTCACTTTTTAAAACCAATTAGATTCAAGTTAAATTTCATTTTTATTTCTAACTTATATTTTTTTCCCCAAAAAACACTTCTATTTGTTTACTTTGTTCTAAAAGCTTTAAAAAAGAGTTAAAAGCTTTCCCATTTATTTAAAAAAATTCCAGTCAAAACAAATGTTAAACTCTACAAGTATTTGGTGCTGACAGACAACAAGGTAATAACAAATAGTGATTTTAAGTCCTAACATAGGTTTAATTTTTTTTATTTATTATATTGGAAGAACCAATGAGTCTAGGTTGTTGCCCTTAGAAGATTTGGGTGGTGATCTATTTATTTGTATATATTATTTAAATCTTTATATATTTTAAAACTATTTATTTAGATTTTTTTTCTCTTACTACTTTGTTTGTTAGGTTTTTTTTTGTTTTTTTTATAAATGAAATATCATCTATAGTCAGCACTTCTTAGTAAGTCTAGAGACAAATTTTAAACCAATTGGGTTAGTTTACTATTGAGGTTGAAAAGTATTCTTGAAAAATATTGTGAAAAAGTGCTTTTGAAAAGTTTATTAATGTTTACCATTGCTGTCAAAAAGTGATTTTGAGAAGATAAAATATTAATTTTAAGACATGATGTTGTAAAATAAAAGATTTAATGGGAGGATAAAAAGGTAACTTCATTGAAAAGTACTTTCCAAAAGCCAAAAGCTAAAAATTTTAACTTGGTTAAAATCCCAGTTCAAAATCAAGGTTTGGTTTGAAAAGTTGTTTGTTTATCAAATTTTTCTATTTGGAATCAAGATTTGGGTTAAAAAGTGTTTTTCAACTTAAATGGTAAACAAAGTCTAAGTACTCTTGAAAAAGGAAAATAAATAGCTTAAGTTTAAAGTTTTGAAAAAGGATTAATATACTATTTGGTACTTGAGTTTAGATTCAATGTTCAAATTGGTACCTGAATTTGGTTTCAATGTTCAAATTGGTACCTAAACCAAACATCATCATGTGACCCAATTGAATATTTGGCATGTGTTCTACTAAAACACATATATACTTAATTGGAAAAAAAACTCAAGTACTAAATTGAACATTGAAACTAAACTCAGGTACCAAATAGAATATTAACCAAAAAAATTATAAGTTTCAATCCTTCCATTAACTAAAAAAGCCTCCTAATTCAAAATGAACACTAAACTGTGTACGTATTTATTGATGAGACTCAACAAAACAAGGACAAATTGTGATTTCAATTTATATTTGGCCCAAAATGTTTGATACTGGTTCCATTGTTGCATGTACCGATGTCCGAGTCTAAGTAACATGGTTTTTGACATATAAGCAACCCAAATATCTTTTGCTTTCTATTTGTGGGATAAATAACTTATTTGACATATAGTTTATCTTCTAAGGCTTTGAAGTTTTTTGTCAAAGCCTCCTAATTATAAGTTTCTATTTGTGTTCTGGTTCTTGGCTTTAGATGCCCTCTTTACTGTTATTTGTCAAAGTTTTTTAAGATGAAAATTCTCTTTTCCATGGTGCCTAACTTCATTCTATGTGTACTTTGTATTATGATGATTTGCTGCTCAAAACGTTTTTCAGAAAGATAATAGAGTGGGTTTGCCATTAACACTATGTTGCTCTGACTTGTCGTTTTCCTTTAAGTACTTATATTCAACGCCTGTGTCTGAACCACATTTGGACATTGGTATGGGGATATAATCCTCCAAGTGCTCTCCAAATACATGGAAATCTTTTGAAAAAATTGGACATACCCACTGTGTTGCATGCATACCCGTGTCCAACACTCGCAACGAGTTTGAATAATACAGTTTTGATATATAAGCAACCCAAATAAACTTGTTTGATGTGGAGAATTTCTTGATTTTCCAAGTTTCAGGAATATTCGTTTCATTATTGTTTTAACTTTTAGTTAAGTTTTGCTGCTGAACTATGTATAGTGGGTGATAATTGCGAAAGAATTTACTTACTATCATGAAAGAAGTTGCTTTGCAAGGATGATTGGTAAAGTTGACTTCACAAATAAACCTTTTTTTTTCATTGGATTGTGCCATAAACTATCATATAAATATTCAAGAGAGAAGTAATTCTTATAAATGGATTCCTATGAACATAATTCCTAACAAGAAAAAGGAAGTTGCTAAGCTGTTATACAAATTTTGCATGGTGTGAAATATTATGTTTCTAGATTTACATGTTGCATGAAAGCGGAGCTAAGTGTTTGTCATGTGTCCATGTTTAACTTGGCAGTGATGAGAAAGGGCTGTTTTATGCCCTTGACCTTGGTGGCACAAATTTCCGTGTTCTGCGTGTGCACTTAGGTGGTAAAGAAAGCCGTGTTGTTAAGCAGGAATTTGAGGAAGTTTCTATTCCTGCGCATTTGATGACTGGATCTTCAGATGTGAGACCCTTCTCGATCCCACCTATCAATATATAACACTGCCTATATTTGTTCATTCTCTGAAATTCTTTATATGATGTGATTGCAGGAATTATTTGATTACATTGCTTCAGCTCTTGCAAAATTTGTTGCTACGGAAAGTGACAGTCAACATGTTTCACCTGGTAGACAAAGGGAGCTGGGGTTCACTTTCTCATTTCCTGTTAGGCAAACATCAATATCATCAGGGACTCTTATAAAATGGACAAAGGGCTTCTCAGTAGAAGATACAGTTAATTCTAATAACCTTGACTCCAATTTGGCAGCTTTTTATGGTTGTTTGTAATGTGGTTGTTAATTTCCTTTCGTTCTGTTATCTGCTACATCCCTGCCATTAATATTATTAATTTTCTTTTAAATTTCCAAAGCATGTGGCATGCTGACCTTGGTCTTTTCCCCTCTTCTTAAGAAGCTAAATATTTTGTGCTTAAGGGCTACATATATACCCTGGAACTAAGATGCCGGTGAAGTGATAGTTTCAGATAAATACTTTAGGATCTGGCCTGGCCTATATATCTCTGATCAATCCCTTATTGTGTACCAACAGTTAAATTTGGCATTTAACTATTTTATGCACAACCTGAGAGGACACGTTCTTGCTAGAGATGCTACAGAAAGCATACACGAGGACCTTTAAAATTTTATGTTACAGAGTTTTTTCTTTTTAATGCATTACAATGCCTATAACTCCTGGAGTTCTATATCCTTAATGTTTTTTTCTTGGCTGATGCAAGTAGGTTGGACAAGATGTTGTTGGAGAATTGACCAAAGCAATCGAAAGGGCTGGCCTTGACATGCGTGTGGCAGCTTTGGTGCGTCTAATTTTGTTCTGCTGTTGCGCATGTTGCACTGTTTGTCTTGTTTAACATAGATGGATGCCATCTGGTGCTTTTACTTGGATACATGTTTGAGTTAATATCTCTAATTCTCTTATGGATTTTGCAGGTCAATGATACAGTCAGCACATTGGCTGGTGGTAGATACAACAACCCAGATGTTGCTGCTGCCGTGATATTAGGTACTGGCACAAACGCAGCTTATGTAGAGCACGCCCATGCAATCCCCAAATGGCACAGTCTTCTACCTAAATCGGGGGAGATGGTAAGTAGTATTAGTGTACTGTTACATATGTTCACTGCTTCTGTTAATGTTTGATTGAATAGACTTAGAATCGACCGTGTTATCAACTTCTTCCATGTTATTTGTGAAATGTTCTTGTGATTCTTATTACTGTTTCTGTCTAGAGTTTTAAAACCTCTCCATTTCTGCAGGTTATCAACATGGAATGGGGTAACTTTCGGTCTTCACACCTTCCACTAACAGAATATGACCAAGCACTTGATGCTGGGAGTCTAAACCCTGGAGAACAGGTCACTTTCTTCGGTCCAAGTTGCTTGTTCCAACTTATTAACTTTTGTATATGCTAGATGTAACTTTATCAACTACTTTTCCCAGATTTTCGAGAAAATGATATCTGGTATGTACTTGGGAGAGATTGTACGTAGAGTTTTGTGCAAGATGGCTGAAGAAGCTGCCATTTTTGGTGATACTGTCCCACCAAAGTTGAAAATTCCTTTCATACTTAGGTATGCCTTGATATCACGGTCCCCAGTTAACACTCATTATGTTGATTAGAATAAATTTCTCATGTTTCATATTTTGCAATGGAACTTAGATGGATTAGTTGTCTAATGGCTTCTGCAATCTTTAGTTGTAAACTCATCATTTGTCACCAATACTAAATCTTCAGAGTGCCTATTACTGGATCCTTAACCCATCCCAATCATTACCTGATCTTATCCAGTTTGGTTTAATTGTTTGTTTAGTTACAAAATATAGGTGGTTCATACGTTCTTCATGGAAGATAACTGTTTTGCGATACATTAAACATATCAGGATTTGCTTTTAGCCTGATGAGCATTTTGAGAGTCGTTGACGCTTATCTGTTAAATATGCAGAACCCCTCACACATCTGCAATGCATCATGACACATCTCCAGATCTGAAAGTGGTCGCCACCAAACTTAAGGATATATTAGAGGTAGAATATGTTAGTACTTTGTTGTATGAATGCATACTTTTCTATTAATCCTTTTGGTTGTCTTCACTTTCTCTTCTTAATGCTTGTATTTGATGTTTTAGAATTTGGAAACAAAGAAAAGAAAAGAGTGGAAAGGAACTTAACTTAATTCGCAATACCCCTTTTAGGAAATATTTAAGACTATGGAAAGAATTCTCTTCTTAAAGGAAATAAGTTTTTACATGAGAGTAAATGAGATTTTTATCATGTGAATTCATTGCTTTTATTAGGTTTTCATATGTATAAGTTGTCTATTCTTTGCTTTATTTCAGATATCAAATACCTCTTTGAAATTGAGGAAGCTTATTGTTGAGGTGTGTGACATTGTTGCTACTCGTGGTGCTCGCCTATCTGCTGCTGGAATCGTGGGTATCCTCAAGAAATTAGGAAGAGACACAGTGAAAGATGGTGAAAAGCAGAAGTCAGTGGTAGCTTTAGACGGCAGGTTGTATGAGCACTACACTAAATTCAGAACCTGCATGGAGAACACCCTCTGGGAATTGCTAGGAGAAGAAGCCTCTGAGAACATTGCTGTTGAGCACTCCATGGATGGGTCTGGCATTGGGGCAGCCCTCCTGGCAGCCTCTCACTCCCAATACATTGAAGTTGAGGAACCCTGAAGATGGTTGAAGTGTAGGTAGGTTAAAGAATCACAGCTATTCGGAATTTCGCTTTCCTCTTTCTTCTTTCAGTTTTTTCAGCTTTTCCATTCGTAGTCCACACTCATCCCAAGTTATGGACTCTTTGATGCCAGCAAATGTGTAAGTTATGGTCATCCGGGGTGTCTAATCAAGCAACGATCAAATGTCATGAGTGGCTGATAGTAACCAAGGAACTTTGGTCATCGATCCCTAAACTGGTTCCGAAAAGAAATGTAATGTATGGTTAGAGAGGTCCAAGGAGTGAAATCGCTGCGTAATAATAATTTTATCAACATTTTGAGGTTTGGGTCATTAGATGTTTCATGATCGGCTACGTATCTTTTGGAAAACTTGAGCCAATGACGATACTAAAACTGCCAACGACACTACTTTTCTCAGTACAGATCCCACCCCTGCCAACTCCGTACCGAAAGATTGCTTTTGTGAGATGTTGTTAGGGTCTTACAAGGTAAAAAATCCTTTAGTTTCAAGCGATGGTCCGCTTCCTGTTATTAGACAGATAAACCTTTTTGAATCGCGTGCCTGTATGCATGCACTTTGTGTCTCACAACAATGGCAGGCATAAAACTGAAAACCGAATGTGCTCGCTACCCATTTCTAAAGATTGTAAAATTGAAGAGATAGCATTGCCCTCTTATTGCAGAACATGTCTTCCATAGCTTATAACCCCTACCCAAAGCCCTTCCACTCGGAATTGATAATTATTTCAAGTAGAGAAGGGAAAAAAAGTCTATAAACTACAGATGGTTCATCATTCAAAGCAATTATAGCAGCAAAAACCATAAAATGGGAACTGTAAATGGTAGCATATCAAAGCAATCAGCTACCAAAATTAAGTTGAACAACTGAAGACTGAAACCAACCATCACATAGCATAGTTTTAAGTTTAGCATAGTATCTAATAGGGTTCGTCAATGTAGTGTTACTAGAAATTAACAGTTTACCAGGTTTAAGAACCAAGGGTCGCGTTGTTAAGCCTCTCCAAAGCCAAAATCAGAGCTTGGGTTCCCAAATTCCCTTCCCCATGAGCCTTAAGCGACAAATAAAGCTGTTGAGCCAAAGCCAGACCGGGCAAAGCAAGTCCCATGTTTTGACATTCCTTTAAACAAATCCCCAAATCCTTAACAAAATGGTTCACGAAGAAACCAGGATCGAAGTCCCTCTTCAAAATCCTGCTCCCGTACAAATCCAACGACTTTGAGCCAGCTGCCCCGGTCGATATCGCATCCAAAAACGACGCCACATTCAGCCCTGCTTTGTGGGCGTAAATAATTCCTTCCACTAATCCCACCATCGTCGATGCTATGGTGATTTGGTTAGCTAATTTCGCGAATTGGCCTTTCCCGCTAGGCCCCATGTAGTTAACTTTTCCCATGAGGGTAAAGATGGGGTTTAGGCGGTTGACAATGGCTTCGTCTCCCCCAGCGAATATCGCGAGTGTCCCGTTCTTGGCACCTCGGTCGCCGCCAGAGACGGGCGCGTCGATTGAGGAGCAGTTCTTGGAAGATGCAGCGGTGGATATTTCGACGGCGAGAGAAGGCTCCGATGTTGTCATGTCAACGAGTATGCCGCCAGGACGGAGGCCAGAGAGGGCACCGTTAACGGGATCGAGTAGGACTTGGAGGACGTCGGAAGGGTAACCGACGATGGAGAAAACGACATCGGATTGGGCGGCAAGGTCGTGAGGCGTTTGGGCTAGGCGGGCACCCATGTCAACGAGGGGTTGGGCTTTGGAAAGGGTACGGTTGAAGACGGTGAGAGAGT
Source organism: Gossypium hirsutum (assembly GCF_007990345.1). NCBI lineage: Eukaryota > Viridiplantae > Streptophyta > Magnoliopsida > Malvales > Malvaceae > Gossypium > Gossypium hirsutum. The sequence continues at coordinate 12,221,711 of NC_053442.1, read as the reverse complement.
AGCCAGCGTTGATTAGATGAGCACACATGGATCGACCCATGACGCCAGTCCCAATCCATCCAAGGCGAGTGTTGGATGGGTTAATGGGACCGGCAGCGGCGGAGGTGGCCATGCTGCGGAGGAGAAAGGTGAGGTGAGGAGTAGATGACGATTGAGAATGGGGAAAGTATCGTGAGAGTGAGCCAAGTAGATAGGACAGTGATCGCATTTTATCTTTTATGCGAAATTATCTAATCTTATTATAACCCTTTTTTATGATTGTGCGACATAATTTTATATTTATTTAAAATTTTTTAATTTTGAGAATTAGGGCACTACCTACCCTTATATTCGCATCAGGTTGGTTCCAACTTCAACCTAGTAAAGTCACACAAAGGAAGCAACAGAAATTTGTTAACAACAGCTTTTTTAGTAAGCCCATGCGGTCAATTGTTTGGGGGCAGCCGAAGGAGGATTTTTCGGAAGGCCCAGAGTTTGCCGGTTAGCAAGTAGGTCTAAGCCCATGGCTCCAAGTAGGACGCCTGCTAGAAAACTTCCGAAAACAGAGTATATGTATAAATAAGGTATTAAATACTACAACAACAATAAATTGATTGAATCTTAAATCAATTAGCATGAATATCATTTTCAATGCAAGAGAACGTAGGTTTAAGCTTGTTGAAGCGCATTATCCAAATATTTATGAGTTGGGGAGGGGTTAAGACTTTTAACAAAAAATAAACATGAGATATAGTGCGGTGGTTACTTATTTTATCCTTTTAACTTTGAGATTGGATGTTTGATTTTTGCCTATCAAAATGAAACACATTTCATAGTTAGATTTTTACCTCTTTGGAGAACACCCACAACAAACAAAAAAATATAATAATCTTCGCATTCTTTATGAATTTACTTAATCTATTATAATTTGATTTTTGTTTAATATAGTTTTTGAAATGGGTATATTCAATCTTGAATTTAACATTTTTGTTTTAATTTCGTTTGACATGTATATTTTTAAATAGTGATAGAAACTATAGTAAAGGACTAAAGCCATACAAAATGCCTGTTTTATAAAATTTGACTAAACAAAATAGGGGCCAAAAAGAACTTGGGAGGAGCTAGATGGAATCCATCACAAGATCTAAATTCTAGGGCAGAATGTGGAACTAAGCCTGCTTGAAATTTCCTTTTGATTTGTTGAAAACCCCTTTTTTTCCCAGGTTTGTAAATCAAAGTACAACTTAGATGTAAATATGGAATGGGTTGGGGGAGAAGGTCCTTTTTGTAAGGTGTTGGATTTGGATAGACCTTTTATGGAATGAAAATCAATCAACTACCAATTCACAGCATCAAGATTGGAAGGTTGATAGCGGAATAAGTGTACAAGGCAACAACATGACATCTAGCTGTTTTGCTTGGATTGGTCCCCTTCTAAAATCGGCATTTTCCCCAATACTCATTATCGATGGTTTCCTCACCTTGGTCCCTCTTCTTCCTCCCCTTCTCTTTTTAACTCATTATCTCAACTCGCTTTTTTTCCTTTTTAGGTTTAATGTAATTTTTAGTTCATCAACTTGATAATTAGATCTATTTTGTTGCTTATATTTTTTGTTTCACTTTGATATTTGAACTTTCATTAAATAAAATAACATAATACTATTTATTACTTGAAAATTAAAATATATATAATTTAATTTTTTTAATTATAATTTTTTAAAGTTTTAGATAGTGATGTTACATATCCTCATAATTTCATGTTATTACACTTTTATAAAATCTAAATTTAATAACTAAAATGAAAAAATTGTCAAATTCAAGGCTAAATAAGGTATATATGTCTTTTTTTTTATTTGACCTTTTAGGCCATTTATTTTTCTTGAATTTTAGGGAAATAAGTTGTTTTTGGAGAAAAAAATGTGAAAGCGTGTTCAGTTGGGCGCGCTTTTACACTCTCTCTCCTTGAATATTTTTAGAGTTAGGGTTAAAGTTTTAGGAGTAAAGCCATGAAAGTTTATTGGTAGATTTGAAGAGTCGGGGATGCGATAACATGACTCATAACACATACATTTCATGTGTCATGTTAAGATAGTACCATTACCTTATAATCCCTCTCATGAAAATAAGGTTTCGGGGTGACAGTGCTTAATTCGGTCACGGGTCAAAGTCTAAGTGGAGGTCTCAGCCGACAATCGTGATACGGTCATGGGTTCGAGTGTAACTAGAGGCCAGTTAACGGTCGTTATGCGGTCATGAGTTCAAGCTTTTTGGATACCTGCAAATTATGCCTTACATATGCCATACATAATATTGAGGCCATAATCATAGGGAAAAACAAAGGATTTTTCGGTGTAATCAACATAATTGTTTTCTCTATTTTTAGGCAGCCGATATCTTTAACCTTTCTTTCTTATCCGAAGGCTGAAACTGAGGTGGACACATGAGGATTCTTAAGAGGAGAGCGGATGTTTCGACAGAAGTAGAGGTCAAACTCGGGTTGGCGCGAAAGCAGTTGTGGTTATTAAGGGGTTGTTTAATAACAACAATCATTGTCACCCAGAAAGAAGCATCACTTTTACTCCATTAAAACAGCCGCTCCTCTCTTGAGAGTCTTTCTGTGTCCATGGCGGTGCCAACCTTTGAATAAGAAAGAAGGTCAAAGATATTGATTGCGTGAAAATAGAGAAAAGAATTACGTCGATTATAGCTGAAAGCCCTACAGTTCTTCCTTATGATTATGACCTCAAACTTATGTATGGTACTTTTAAGGTAACATTTTTGGGTATTTAAAAAGTTTGAGCTTGTGGTTGCGTAACGATCGTCAACTGGCTCCTCCGCTATACTCCTATCTATGACCGCATAACGACCATTGATTAAGACTTTTACATAGACTTCCACCTGTGACTGTACAAAGTAAAGTGACCCCAGAACCCAACTTTCACAGGATAGATTTTTGAGGTAATAGTCTCATCTTGACAAGATATATGAAATGTGTGTCTTAGAGTGATATCGTCTTTATCTTTCTCGTCTTCACCTTTACCATCGTGTTCATCTTTATCTTTACTGTTGTGTTCATCTTCAAATGCATTATCTCAACCCTCGTCTTTGTTTTCATCTCTATCGCCTTCTTCCGTGCTTGAGTGCGATACTACCTTAACCTCATATCATGTATCTTCCACTCCACGAGAAAGTGGTTGTGCCGCTGAACCACCTCGATAAAACTATAACGTGGTCGGTGTTTGTGACACTATCGACGAATCACCGTACAATATACGGTGACATTGACTAGGGCATCAATATTGGTATCGATGACGGTATTAGTGCCCCCATCGATAACGGTACTACTGTCAACATTTGGCTCGGTGTTTGTGTCAATATTGACATCGACATAGGGGAGTAGGACGATGGGGACAGAGGTGCCTTGAAATATGTACTTCGATAGGGGTAAAAGTAGGGTGCTGCAATGGTGCACAGTGTGGTGCTTCTGAAAAAACACGAGGTTAGTGAAATGAATAAAATAAGTGGAATAAACTGATTGGGATGTGGCGTAAACATCGATAGCATTTATTAGGTCGGAATCGGTGACAAACGCGTCGCGGCACTTCTTTCAGACCTACGCTGCTGGGATTCTCGTCGTTGCCTCTTCTAACGAAGTTGCCTACTCTTTGCCTCCATCGATAATAAATACAACTTGTCAGCGACTCTAAACCAGGGCATGTACTCCAAACAGGTTGTCATGTCCAATAAGAAAAATGGTTCATGGATGGGTAAAAATCTCATCCCACAATCCCAAATGTTGATATACTCTTTATAGTAATCTTGCCAATTTTCGTCGTTCTTCCTTTACAGGTTCAACTTGTGTAGTGCTTCCATGTCTTATGGTGGCGGTGGAATTTGTTACCTCCACTCAAACTATCGTAGCACTAGATCTGATTTGTGCCCATCATTGCGTACACTATCAATGGCATCTTTACGTGCCACATTTTCTGACTGGCTAAAAATTTCGGCGAGACGCATTCTATGATATATGGCTCAGCATTTGGCATCAATTCAAACTACAGTGCATAATTGTAAATTATGTTATGTACGAAATTTTATTTTACAAATCATTGCGAAATTATTATATGTTTAAAAACATAAGTAACTAACATCAACTGACGAGTGTTGATTTAACAGCAGTCGGATATCTTCAAGCTGTTTGAGTAATCCCACGTAACTCGGCCTATGGTTCCACCTATACAAGCGATATGTTAATTCAAACTACAACATTTACTATACAAACTACATATTTATTAAGAAATGATTTTTACCTTGTCACCAATGGGAAAATATATGGATCATTCACTCGGGGACGTAGAAATAGTATTCACCACTAGGTTTATGATTACAGCAGAGGTAGACAACCACCAATTGACATCTTATCTGGTTTCATCGCCCGACACAACTCCTGGTACAATTTGGCCAACGCTGTTAATCCATAACTCATTCATTCACTTTCTTTGAAGTCGACTAATTGTAGTAGCCATCTTTTGTGTACCAAATTTTGAGATTTATAGGGTATTAGAATACCCCCGATTAACCTCAAGATAAATGCTTAGACGTATTATTTTTTAACGGTGTCGGGCGTATTCGGAGAAAGATATTTGATATTGGTTTCCAACCATTTCATATATATTCGGCCACGTAAAAATTATTCGGCACCTTCCCCAAAAATACCTCGCAAAGGTCTTCTTTACCGGGAACGATCGTTGACCCCGTGACAATTGGCCCATCCACCGATAAACCAAGTTGTAAAGCTACGTCCTCGAGAGTAATTGTACACTCGCCGCATGGAAGATGGAAAGTGTGTATCTCGGGCCTCTATCTTTCCACCAATGCACTTATGAGTGTAGGATTGAGTTGCAACCCCCGAGCATATGAAATCTCGCATCTTATAAGTAACGAATAATTTTGATATTTGGCTCTTTGACAAGTTATGAATGAACCCTTCTGAAACACAATCATCCGCCTATTTATATCGACCAAAATAATTAATTTAAAATATTTTCAAAAATAAAATACTTTAAATTTTATTCAATTGAAAATAACGAAATTTAAATTTTCGTCTTACCATTATCGCTTGAGCGACGAAAATGTATTTGTCGTTGAAACGAATCAAAGCAGTTGTCATTCATGATAATTAAGTAAAGCTATAATATTTTTAAACAAGTGTATCGAAAATTTTAGAACAAAACTTGAGAAAATTGAAATAATTGGGAGAGTTGAGAGTTCAGAAAGAATTGAGAAAGTTGGATTTAAGTGAAAAGAATGAAAAATGGCCTGGTATTTATAGAGAAAAAATTACCATTAAGCTTTTTAAAAAGTTTATCGTTGCCAACGTTAAAAAAATTGACCATTGGTGGAAAGCGCACCCAGCTGGTTACGCTTTCAGACATTCTTTCCAAAAATAGCTATTTCCTTAAATTTAAAAAAAACGGCCTAAAGGCCAAATAAAAAAATTGGCATATATGCCTTATTTAGCCCAAATTCAGATATAAAAGTCGATAAAAATGTATAAATATCAAAATATACCTAATTCCTAAGTTCAAGGTCAAAAATTATATTAAACCCTTTTTTATGTTGATAAGATGTAAATAGGCTAATCTTTATGAACAATTTTGTTAGAATGTTGACTATAACAATAGTTATAACTATCGAAACACCTAATGTAACATTAGTTTTGACACTCTTTATGGTAGTCAATTTTACATATTGTAAGTTGGAAAATTTCTTTATTCTTATTATATTTCAAATAAGGCAATAAATATAAAAGATTTATATATAAAGGAAATTATAACAATAATAAGAAGAGTCTATGATGTGAAGGACCTTTTACTATGAATAATTTGAAGATTCCATGTTTTGAAGGGTACTCTTGAAACACACAATAGATAAGGGTAAAACTTGGTTGATTGTTGAAGGAGCAGAATTTGAACATGGCTAATGTAGAGATCTAGTGCCCTTAATGTAATGATTTCGTGTATATACTTGTACTTTTTCGAACAATTTGATTTAATAAAAATCCATCATTATCATTAATATATTTTGTATAAAGTATTCAATAGTTTTTGCACGCAAAGCAAAATGAAAGTAAATATTGGTTAAATGGTTATCTAATGTTTAAATTAATATTAAGGAGCATTACGTGATTGAATCGTAATGCGAAAAGACAACTTATATTAGAAAATAATCTAAACACATCCTTAGTCTAATTGGAATTGAGAAAATCAATTGAAAAACTAATATATCGTCTATCAAGTCCAAATGGGGAGATACCTTATCTTGGGTATCAGAGCGGATAACTCCCAGAAGATAAAGACATTGATGTGATTGACTCGATTGACAAAACATCAGACATGACCCAAGTAGAATAAATCCTAAATGGATTTAAGATTTATTCACTTGTGATATTCATAATGTGACATACCTTAATCCTGAGTGGATGACAGACTATGTATGTGTAACTCATATACTTTGATGTAAATGAAAGCCCGAGTTCAAATATATAAGGAACTGAAAGTTGATACATCGGGTATACGAGTTCTGCATAATGTAGCATCCTATATTTGTTTATGGATTTATTCACTTGTGATGTTCATAATGTGGTATACCTTAATCCTAAGTGAATGATAAACTATGCATGCGTGACTCATATACTTTGATGTAAATGAAAGTCTAAGTTTAAATAGATAAGAAACTAAAAGTTGGTAAATCACGTATATGACTTCTGCATAATGTAGCATCATTCCACAACAGTGGAATTCATAGCCCAATAAAAGGTAAATGATATCCTCTCATCAACATTACGTGATAGATTTAAAGTAACGTGGCCACAAGTCATTTGTCTTAGAGATAAATGATTTAATTATTATTTGTTAGTAATTAACTTTTTTAAATGAATATGTAATGATTACTATGAGATAAAATAAGATCATATTGAGAGAACAAATTTATCCTAAAGAGACTAAGGATATCCTATAAGGGTAACATACTTATGACAATATCATTAGACGATCACTTAACGAATTGCTTTCATAATGGTATATAATAAGGGAGAGTTAAATCATGATAATTTAGTGGAATGACTCAATGATTAAATAATGTTGTAATCAAAAGGTGAATAGCTAAAACTTAATTACTAATTATTTGAGTCCTAATTATATATGTCCAATCGATCCATTCACTAGTTCAGTATAACCTTGATGGTTTGCATTAAAGTGTCTCTCGACAGGCGAAAGACTTACCTTTATCAATTCCACTATAGCCTCTCTTTTTCTCTATTCTCTTCTACTTTCAAAGCTTCTAATAATGTTTGTGAAAGCATTGATAGAGCTATTCGTGGTTTTTGGTAGGGTCACAAAGCTTATGAAGGAAGCTTCGTCTTTAACTAGAACAAACTTTGTTCACGATTATGTAAATGGGGCTTAGGTATTTGAAAAACTAAACTATTTAATGAAACTCTTGTTTTAAAATTTATTTGGTGAATTTTGATTGATCAAAATAACCTTCTCTCAAGAGTCCCAAGGTCAAAGTACTACAAGAATCTCCCTTTCGAAATTGTCAATCCAAAGTCTTCTGACTTCTAGGCTTGGAAAGGTATGTTACATAGGAATATCTGCAATCAAGGTAAGGTGTTTAGCTCTAGAGCAAAAATAACTATTGGAAACATATAAACTCTAACTCTCCATCTTAAACAATACCAGAAACAATGATTCTGACATTTAAGTTTTCTCTTGCCTTAATCCTAATATGAGTAATTGGAATGAAAGTAAAGCTATTGATCTCTTAGACCCTTCTCATGACGAAGACATCTTCAATGGGAGTCTTTCAATCAAATGTGAAAGTGACAAAACTATTTGGAAATTTGATAATAATGGCCTTTTCGATTAAAAATGTCTATCACCATCTCTGTTGGATAAGTACACTTACCCTTCCTTCTAATAATATGCAAAAAAGCCTAGATTAATCCCTGACATCTCAAACTCCATTATATTCTTATGAAAAAATTGCAACAATTGCCTCATTGCAAAAAAACCTCAGACAATTGTTTTTGAATGAGAAATTTTGCCCATTTTGTACCACTCACAGGGAAACAATTGAACACCTACTCCTTCGATGTCATTTCACACAGGACATCTGATTTGGTTCTCCTTATCTCTACACTTAGATTCCCTCAATACCCTTTCCATCTCCAAATGGATCCTCCAATGACTCAAATCAAACAATGTTATTTCAAAGGACTCCAAGAGATTTTATACCCTTATTGCCAGTGCTCTCTTGGTCATTTGGAAATCAAGAAACAAACTTATTTTTAAAAATGTTGATCCTAAGTTGATGGGTGCCCACATAAGAATCAATGATTGTTGCTAGTCAGTTCTTCACTCTTTCAACTATGACCTCCCCCAGCCACCCAGTCATGATTTTCATGATCCTTCGACATTGGATGACGTGATCCATATTGGACTCTTTGCCTCAACACTTTTTAGAGTAACCCTAACAATTTTATTGGTAGTGTTGTTATAGCATAGGGCTTCGATGGCTTCCAACTTCTTTTGATTAGAAGTTACAAATTTCCCAGCAAACTTCAAGTTAGAATCCTAACTTTGCACTCTATTCCTCTTATTTTCAAAACGAACAATGTTGCTTCATGTAGATTTCTCAATAAGGACAAAAAATGGAGCAATATTATCTTAGGCCGCATCGTTGTAAGATGGAAACTCCAACCAATAATTGATTGCATTCAACATCTCCTTCATTCAATTTTCATTCAAGTACAAACCATTGACAATTGATAGCTCAAAAAAAGAGACAAAAAAAGTTACTTTCACTTCCAAAGTATTATTAGCTTCTATTGGCCATAATTTTGTTTTATTGCAATTCTATCTAAAAATAGGGTAAATTACACCAACAGTCACTCAACTGTGATCTCAATGACAAAAAAGTCACCCAATTTTCAATTCAATAACTCAGCTTTCAAAAATAACAAATCAGTTATATTAACCATTTTTCGTTACAAATGTAACGGACAAGTTACATAACATTTAACCGACTCTTTATTGTTATTAACCAGCTCCTTACTGTAATTAATCGGCCAGTTGAAGGGTTAGCTGTCATTTAAACGGCCCCATTTAAGAGCCTAACTGGGTGGTAAAAAAAGAAGAGAAAAAGAATAAGAAAAAGAAGAGAAAAAGAGGAAAAAGAAGAAAAGAAATTAAGATGTCAACCATGATTCTGGTGCGCTATTGTGGAAACCTAACCAATTTAAAGACTTCTTGGTCCATGAAAACCCAAGTAGAAGGTTTTTTTATGTAAAAGGTATAGGAATAGGTTTCGAAATCCATGCCATTTTTTCGCCTAATTTGATCTACCACTGATTTTTTTTAATTGTATTGGGTTTTCTGAAAAAAGTGAGGAGATTGGAGAATGCAAGGATGATGGAAAGAAAAACATGGTGTTTGGTGTTGTTATTTGTAATAGTGTTGTTGTTTAAATGAAAAACCAGGTTATGTGATAGCTAGTACTGTTGTTTTTATTGAAATGGAAAACCATTTTATGTAATAGTTGGTATTGTTGTTGTTGCTGAAATGGAAAACCAGGTAATGACTACTGGTATTGGGGTTGTTGAAATGGATTAATTTAAAATTTTATAATTTGTAAAGGAGACAATGGAAAATTTTCCACTTTAGGTGGGCCGACCCCTTGTTGCCTCTGCTTAAGTGTATTAGCTACTGTCAAAAAACCAGCTGCAATAGACATCAGATTGGCCTCCACTATAAGTTAGGTTTGTTTGTTGTTTTAAATTAATTCTTTTCGTCTTTGAATCGATTTTTTTTGTTTTAAATCGATTCTTTGCTTACTTTAATCAATTATTTGTTGTTTTAAATCGATTCTTTGCTTCTTTAATCGATTCATTATTATTTGAATCGATTCTTTATTGTTTAACTCGATTCAAACTCCAACATAAGTTCACTGTTGATATTCATTTGGTCTGTTATCACTACTTGCAGAACACAACATTTGTCTTTTATCAATATTAACTTACACTATTAGCTACTACCAAAAAAGTCAACTCCAATAAACATCAAATGGGCCTCCGCTATAAGTTAGGTTTATTTGTTGTTTTAAATTGATTCTTTACTTATTTGAATCGATTGTTTGTTGTTTTAAATCGATTCTTTGCTTCTTTAATTAAATCATTATTGTTTGAATCAATTCATTCTTGTTTAAATCGATTCAAACTCCAACATAAATTTACTGTTGATATTCAGTTGGTCCCTTATCAATACTTGCACAACACATCATTTGTCCCTTATCAATATTGACTTAACAACACAACATTTGTCCCTTATCAATATTGACTTACACCGATGTAAGTAAGTTCTTTTTCCCTCAAACCTTTTATTGAACGTGTCAAGTAAAGAAAGGTTCCCTCAATGCTTTGTTAAGGAAAAATACGTAAATACACTGCATAAAGTATGAGGAATCAGTTAAATGATATGTTATACTGTAGAACTAACTGAGAAGAAGTCATACTTAGAATAGCTCTAGAAAGAGTCAAGAATTGGAAATATAAATTGTAGGAAATATATATGAAGAGACAAAACAAATGAAAGAAAAATCATAAAACATTGGTAGAAATTATACTTCATTCATTAACTAAGGCCAAACTGTTAACAAAGAGAAGGGCAAACTATTGCCAAATTTGCCTACAATTCAGTACAATTGAACTTATCTGAATTGCAGGAAAATTTAGAAAAAATATTCAATACAAATTTACAAAAAAATAATCTGCCTAAGTTAAGAAATCAGTAGCAGTAATAGGCAAATTTACACAATAAGCTCAAAAAGTTAACAAAATAAACTTTCGGTTTACAATGTCATCGATGGGTCTGAAACAGATGACTTTTGAGAAGAAGGCATCCATCTAATAGTGGTTGGTTTCCTCTTGAAAGGAAGCTTTTCTTTTAGGGCAGCAGCTTTTTGATAAGTTAGGGCAACCACTTGGTTATGAGTACCAACTTTAGAAAAATCTAAACCTGCAATTTAGTTTGATACAAACAATGATCATATTTGAATGAACATTTAAAAAATGTTTTGAATCATATTTGAATAATTCAATGACATACATAGTTTCGAATAATTCAATACAAACTACTTTATCAAATAGGAATTGATTTGTCTCATTCCTAAGGTTATTAGTACGCATATGGCAGACAATAACTTTAGAAAAATCCAAACCTGCAATTCAATTTGATACAAACAATAATCATATTTGAATTAAATTTTAAAAAATATATTTTGAATCATATTTGAATAATTCAATGGCATACATAATTTTAAATAATTCAATAAAAACTTATTTGTCAAATAAGAACTGATTTAACCTTAAACTTAAGGCTTTCTGTATGTACATGGTAGACCATAACTTTAGAAAAATCATACACTTTAATAACCAAAGAAATCAAAATTTGACATGCACTTTAATACAAACAATAAACATACACAGTGTATAAGCCCTATGCACATGCAACATTTTTTATTAACAAAGAAATCCAAAAAACCCTAAACCCAAATCCTTCTAAATCCAAAAAATCATAAACCAAATACAGAAACTTACCCGTTACAGTAGATGCAACAACTTCGACTGCTTCTCTTCTATTAACCATTGTGGCCTTAAACCCTAACCACTGGTATCTTTTATTGTCTTCTTTTCTCCCTAAACCCGAAACCCAAATATCAATCATTCAACCTTCAATCGTTCAATCTTACCCTTACCTTGGAAGTTTTAATCCTTCAATCATCCAACCTTAAACCCTAAAATGTTAATCTCAGTCAATTTTCTTTTCTACTCCTTAATCTCAATCGATTTGTCTTTTTTTTTACCTTAAACCAACCCATATTTTCTTTTGTTTTCCCTAAACCCTTCCAAACATTAGACCCTTTGGCTTTCGCCCAACATGGCAAGTTAACTGGTCACGTCATATATTCCGTTAGGCCTATAACTGAAAATGTTAATCGATGATTGATTTGTCCTTTTTCAATAACGTTAGTGACTGATTTATTATTTTTTAAAAATTGAGTGATTGAATTAAAAGTTGAGTAACTATTGATGTAATTTACTCTAAAAAATAAGTGTATCCTTTTTATTTGTAAATTAAATCGCTTTATTGTTTAAAAAGCTTTAGTTTGAAATTTGAATAGAAAAAAGAACCAAATTTGAAAAGGTAGCTTGAAATTGAAAAGCTAACAATGATTTGAAGGGTAAAAAAGTGGACTGGTAGGTTGATGATATCACCCAACACATCAGCTGAAAAGTAAATTAACTTTTTTTTTTCCTTTCATTAAAAGAGAAAAAGAAACAGGGTGGGCCACATGGGAAGTGTGGAGACAAGGGAAAGTAGGCAAACCATGTTACGTCTTTGCTAGCAATGGGTTCTTTCAAATAAAAAGAGCTGGCATCTGCCCCCATCCATGTGGGAATACCTTATGGGGATTCCGTCTTTTTATGAGATAGCTACGTTAAACGTAATTAAATTGGAAAAATAAGTAAATATTAATTTTATTCAACTAATTTTGAAATATTTATTTAAAAGGTCGATTGAATTTTAACTCGTGTTTAGAAGGATGTGAATTTAATTACGTTGAAGTATATTATTTTTTTATTTATAAAGTAGAGAGAAATTATGTATAATTATAGATATTATATTAAATAGAATAGATATAATCGTAATTATTAAAAAATATTTTTATTTGAAAGGGAGAGAATTTGTTAGCATTGGAGGGATATACTGCGAGTTGGGCGCCGCTAATCTCTATTTTCCTAAACAAAACAACATCGGCTTTTCCAAAACTAGACAACAAATTGACAGCTTATTTATTGTTTAGCCATGGAGTGGCCTACACAACTGCCCCCAATTTTGCACTTCCTTTAAATTTATGTACCAATTATTCATTAAGGGTCTGTTTGATTGTCAGTAAAATATTTTTCATAAAATGATTTCGGGAAAATGTTCTACTTTTCTGTGAAATGATTTACTGGAAAATATTTTCTGGTATTTGATTGAATCTCTGTAAAATATTTTCGGCTGTTTGGCAGATTTCCTGGAAATATTTTTCAAAAAAATTGTTTTTACATATATTGATATATATTAATAAATTTTTATATTTTAAATTATTTTTACATATATTGCAATAATTTATTTATAAGAATACTCAATTATTAAGCTACAATATTAATCGTTATAAATTGAAAAAAATGAATATCAAATAAATTATTTGTAATTGTGTTAAAAAAACAAGTATTGAATAATTAAAAAAATAAGTTACTGAAAAATCGATAAACAGAAGTAATTTTCTACCGGAAATGAAAGAAGGAATGAAGGAGGCGATAGAGAGGAGAGCACGGAAAATGTCTTACGGAAATTGAAAGGGTAAGACATTTTCCCTAAAATGTAACCCATTTTCCCTTGTTTTGGAGTTCATTTTCCAAATAGAAAATGTTTTCCGCCAATCAAACGCTGGAAAAATTGAAAATGATTTTCCGAAAAATCAATTCCTTCAATCAAACAGACCCTAAATTTGGTTTGGAATTTGGATCCTGCCCCTTTTCCTCTCCTAAAAATATATTTTCTCTTCATAAATTTATAATTTGATTTTTTTCTTTTATTTTCAACTTCAGGGTTTTTTTTTCCAAAATATTATAAAAAATAAAAAAATACCAAAATAATATACAAAAAAATTTATTTACCAAAATAATACAAAAAAAATACGGCTGAATGGAGGGCCTGCCACAGGCGGCACCAATGGTGCCTGTGGCAGAGGCGGCACCAATGGTGCCACTGCCACAGGCAGCACCCCCCTTTGTTCGTATTTCACCCATTTGTTCGTATTTTTTTCCCCAAATTTTATTACTTTTAAAAAATATATTATTTTTTAATTTATTATTTTATATTATTTTAGTACATTATGCTTGAAATATATTCATTTAGTGTGTTTTTTATTGAAAGTAATAAAATTCGGGGAAAAAATACGAATAAAGGGTCGAAATAAGGGTTTTTTTTTTAAATTTATTTAAAAAAACACACTAAATGAATACATTTCAAACATAATGTACTAAAATAATGTAAAATAATAAAATTTAAAAATATTATATTTTTTAAAAGTAATAAAATCCAGGGAAAAAAATACGAACAAATGGCCTAAATAATGGTTTTTTTTAATTTATTTAAAAAACATAGTAAAGGATGTGGTAGTTGGAACTAGGGAGCAAAGGAAGAAGAAGAATGTGGTAGCTGTAATTATTTGGGGGATCATAATAAAAACATTCAAAAAACCGGTGACCAACTAGATGATTTATCCTATTCTTTTATCAGAAACAACTCAAAATTGATGTGACGAAACAAAACTTTTTTTAAAGAAATGTCAGTACGTGTTGATTATGACTTAACTTCTGCTCAAGCCTTTAGCTGAAGTAATAGTAAATATTCAGTGGCATTAGTTGAAGTAAATTGCATTTCCGAGAAACAACACTGAAATATTGAAGATAATATGATTAAGAGAGATAATTATGAATTTTGAGGGTTTTTTACACAAATAGTATAGAAAAAAATACTGAAATAGGATGTCAGAAAAAAATTTACCAAAATAGGTTACTTTTTCATTGGAGCCTATTAGATAGGCGCCAATGAATAAAATAATAATAATTTTTTTTAAAATAAAATATAATTTTATACTTTTCCGGGTTAATATATAACCCGTATAATACATAGTATTGGCGCCTATCTGGAAGGTGCCAATGGTGGTGCCTACCTGGAAGGCGCCAATGGTGGTGCCATTCTGAGAGGCGCCAATGCTGTTATTTTTCCCTATAAATACCCCCAACACAGACATAAATTTTACTCCAGAAACGAAAGAAATAAGAATGAAGGAAGCAGAAGAAAAGAAAGAAGGAAAAGAAGAAAAAAATTAGGTATTTTGGTTTTTCTTTTTAAATAGAATGTAGAGTATTGTTAGTAATTTTATTATTTGAAAGTTATTTTGTCATGTTATTAATTTTGTTAGCTTCTGAATGAAAAATTTTGCATTAAAATTTTTATGTAATTTGTTTACATTTTGAAATTGTTTTAAGAAATTTGAAATTCTTTTTTACTGATCTAGTATTGAAAATGGAGAATCAGTTTTTTGTATGCATTTATTTCGATGGAGAAATTTTGACAACAACTGTGGGATGTATATTTGAATGTCGCAAACAAGTAGTAATGAGATTTGATAGAAATATCTCGTTTGATGATATGAAGGAAAAAATTAGTGAAAAAATTTATAGACATTGTGGGAGAAGGATATCAAAAGTTTTCTACAAGTTTTCAGTTTCAACAGATCCAATAAAATTTACCGAAATGGAACTTGTAGACGATGAAGACGTGGAGACAATGGTCGCTCTTTATTGTGGGACTGAGAGTAACAAAAAATGCACCGATTCAGTTATTTGCCGAGTTAGCCAGTGTAGAGGCAACTGAAGATCCCACTCCATTAGGTGAAGAAGATGGAGTTGAAGCGCCGTGTATAGTGGTTCCGGTATCGTATGTTGATAGTCAATCACCTATATATGGGATAAATATTGATCTTAATGCTGCAACTGAGACTGATGTGGTTGGTGATGATGTATACTATAGTAGTGATCCTGTTGATTACGAAGTGGATAGTGAGAGTGATCCCGACGCAGACGAGGTCCCGGATGATATTGACGATGAAGGCGTGAATAAGGATGGAAATGTTAATGCTTCTTCAGTCGGAAACCAGATTCGTCGTATTGTGATACACAATAATCCTGGGGCACACATGTCTCGGATAGACCCCGATGCAGCACAAGAAGCTGAGTTTCCGGAGTACCCTGAAATACCACATGCTTACCGAATGGACGTATATTCTGATCCAGATGAGTTACGCGTGGGCCAGAGATTTGAAAGTAAGGAAGAATGCATGTTTGCGATTAAGCGGTATAGCATGAATATATCAGTAGATTACAAAGTCATTGAGTCTAAACCAACATTATATATTGGAGAGTGTTGAAGGTCGGCAGAAGGCTGCAATTGGCGGATACGAGCTGCATTTATGCAGAAGTCGCAGATGTGGGAGATACAAAAATTTGTTGGGTCCCATACATGCACTTCAACACGTATGACAGAAGGTCATCGAAAACTTGACTCCAAAACTATCTGTACATGCATCATGCTAATAGTGAAAGACATGCCGACCATTAAAGTTTCGGTACTGATTGCTGAAATACAAGCACGATTCCAGTATCGAGTATCATACCGGAAGGCATAGATAGCTGAACAGATGGCAATGGAGCAATTGTACGGAGATTTCGATGCATTGTACAATGAATTACAGGGATGGATAGTCGCCATGAGGGAACACGTACCGGGGACTGTAATTGAGTTGCAGGCACGATCTTATCACGAGCCAAATGACCAACTACAATCGAGAAAAAGAATTTTCCATCAGATGTTCTAGACTTTTGGTCAATGTGTGCGCGCATTTCCCCACTGCAAACCATTTGTGCAAGTAGATAGAACCTGGCTATATGGAAAATACACACAGATCTTATTTCTTGAGGGGCAACAGGAACGTACTCCCGATAGCATTTGACATCGTCGATAAGGAGAACATGGAATCGTGGGAGTTCTTTCTTACCAACCTGCGGAGGTATGTGATTAGCAATGATAATATTTGCATCATTTTCAATAGAGGGAATGATTAATTGCAGCCATTAGGCGTTCTGGTGTACCATGGAGATCTGTTTACTGCATCCGGCACATCGCGGCTAACTTCCAGCGAGATTATAAGAATGCAGACTGGAAGAGACAAGTTGTGAGAATAGGTAAAGAATTACCTTATCTTTTTAATATAAGTTTTAATGTTTTAGAGCAATACTGTAACTTAAATTTTTTTTAATACATATACAGCGTACGAGCTAGAGCCACACATTTTTCGCCAAAGAATGGCCCGGCTTGAGAGTGACATGGAGGGTCAAACCAACACATCTTTCCAGCAGTGACTGGGTACCATGAAGCCGTGACAATGGGCTCAATGTTTTGACGAGGGCTTTCGTTATGGTCAAATGACTACAAACTTAGTGGAGGGGATCAACGTTGTGTTATTAAAAACATGACATCTTCCAATTTCATCTATTTCTCGGCAACGTTCTACAGGTTGGCTACCTTGATGCCAAGAATGGGTCAGTAACAAGTGAACCAGATGGAGGCGGGACATGTCTTTGTCGAAGGTATTAGGGATGCAATGGTTGTAAACCGTCGAATGGCGAGGTCGATGACAGTAGAAGTATATTCATGACATAATGAAACGTTTCGAGTTATAAAGACCATCGGTTGTCGACCCAGTATATCACCTAGGTCCTACAGAGTTGATCTCCAAAATAGACGGTGCGATTGCATGAGGTTTCAAACACTTCATTTTCCATGTGCACACGTCATGGCAGCTTGTGTTAAAGTTAGGCTCAATGTAGAACAATTTATCGATGAAGTGTACACCATCGAACGCACGTTGCGTGTATGGGAAAACGAGTTCCCCGTGCTTCCTGACCTATCTACTTGGGAGGTACCTCCGATGACCTTCGAGCTAGTCCCAGGCATAAGGTTGCGTAGAAACCTGAAAGGTCGTCCGCAATCATCCAGAATCCATAACGAAATGGACATTAGGGAGAAATCTGACGAGAATTTGTGTGGCGTATGCAAATTACCCGGTCATAATCGGAGTAAATGCCCTCTCCGAAACTACCATGTTGGACAATCGTCTCAATCGGGCAGAAATTGATATGTACTTCATTACATAAATATGGTTTGAATCACAAAATTGTCTACAATTTGTTGCAATTATAGAGACATTTTTAAACCATTATAATTTTATTTAGATAATAACTATCATTACATAAATATGAGGTTGTTTATTACAAAAAACCCTAAAATTGATGGTTTGATGGTGTGGTTCTAGGGGTATATTTTTGTGGAGCTCGACGCTCACGTTTTGGGCGATTACGGTTATCAACATTCTCCTCGACAGTATGTTGGGGTGTGTGAAACATAGATGAATAATCATATGTCTCAAATGCCATCGATGAACTTGATCCGGGAGGAGAGGAGTACGACGGCGGATATTGGCCGGAAGGAGCGGAGTACTGAGGTAGATACGAGGCCACAAAATAGTCATCACCCGCTAATTCTGGATGATAAGAACTATCCCTAGAATGTAGTTCTAGGTCTGGCTCTGGCTCTGGCTCTAGCTCCGGTGCATGATGCAGATCTCGAAGGGGTTGCGTAATTCGTGTCGTATGCGGAGGGACTACAATCGACCGCCCACCAAACAGAAATGGTTTCCCTGTCTCACAGTACCACTGTATATACTTTAACGAGGGCTGCAAATCCGGAGCACGATCTATTTGAGGTACCCTCCCGAACCGGTTGTTCCATATCGTAATATATTCTTCGTGCACTTCTTCCTAATTATCTCCATACCTCCCCTTCTTGTTCATCCCATGGATCTCCCCCAATTGTACTGGTAGTGTCGGGATATACTGTATGCAACTGAACTGCCGGAGTACTTGATTGCCATGATACCACTCCACTACGTTAAAATTGATAATGGGTGCGCTAATGCACCATAGGTTTGAGTGGACGCGGGCAGAAGATGGCATAACTGCCATAATTTCCGGAGCAGAATACGACATCCAAATGAACTGCACAGTTAATAATGTTGTTATATTAACGCGGGTCGAGTGAGATAAAATAATAAAATTAAGTTTATATTCGAAAAACTTACCCCCTCTCCAGCATGATTCTCAATCATTAGACGATATATCGGAGCCGTCGGTGACCTCCCGATACCCGGATTAGTACTCCACCTACGAAAACAAATTGTTAGAATAATATAATATAAAAAAGTCAACTAATTATTATAATGAGTAAAAATTCATCACCTATTAATGAGTGGACATACATATGATTGATGACTAATGGATGCCAAGAATGGCATTCGGTAAAGTGCCCATGACTACAACAGTATGAGGCATCCGCCTATGTCAACCGCAGAAGGATTTGTTGTCCGACAAAGTTCGCGATACAGCGTGGCTAAAACTGCGGACCCCCAACTGTATGAACGAGTGTTATGCAAATTGGATAATAAAGGTAAGTACATCAAGTGGACCTTACTGTCGTTTGCATCCGGCATGAGTACACCCCCTATAAGGTGCATAATGTAAGCTCGAACAGCTTGCATCACCTCCCATTCATTAGCAGTACTTGGCAAATGCTCAAAATTGGCATGTAGCCATGAAAATCTCAAACTGGTAAATTTCCCCTGACTTGGCGAGCGTCCAAGTAATTCATTGCAAAGGGTAGCCGACTTAGAGATTGAACTTACGCCCGTGACCGCATTCCCGTCTATAGGAAGCCCGAGCTGTACTGCAACATCCTCTAGAGTGACGGTACACTCTCCGCACGGCAAATGAAATGTGTGGGTCTCCGGACGCCATCGCTCGACTAAAGCGGAAATCAAGTCGTATCGCAGATCAAAAGTCCGAATCAATACCGCTGATCCGAACCCGGCTAACTCTAAGTATGGTATTAGGCGTTCATCTGGCTGAAACCCTACACTATTAACACGGCCCCTCAATGCGCGGTACGGACCCTGACATTATTAAATTAGCAAAATAGTTAATACAATATAATTTAATTCAACAAATAACATGAATATCAAAAATAAATTTTATTACCATCTCATTAATAGTACTTGATATGTGATTATTATTAATTAGAGAACCCATTTCCTGCAAATCTGCAATAAAAAAATGAATTCAGTTAATTTATTTCAAAAAATCAATAATTACTGTTAAATAAATACAAAATCAAATAAAATTTAATTATATAAAAGTTACATTATATAAAAATTAAATGAGTTAACAACAACTATATGATTAAAAAAGTCAGTTATAATTAAACTTTTAATAAAATGATTTTTAATTTTTTTATAATTAAACTTTTAATGAAATGATTTTTAATTTTTTTATAAACTTTATATGTTAAACTCACCAAATACTAAACTAAACACAACAACTTATAGCTTAATCCTAAATTACTAATAAATTAAATTTTAAATAATTACAAACACAAAAATTTATAACATAATCCCAAATTACTAACAAATTAATTATAAAATAATTATAATATTCATACAAAAAATTACAATATTACAATATATCCCCACATTACAGTATTCATACAAAATTACAAAATTACAATATTCATACAAAAAAATTGTAATATTCATACAAAATTATAATATTACAATATTCATACAAAAAAAATATAATATTCATACAAAATTACAATATTCATACAAAAAAATTGCAATATTCATACAAAACTATAATATTACAATATTCATACAAAAAAATTATAATATTCATACAAAATTACAATATTCATACAAAAAATTACTAATCCAAAACTATAAATACAAATTTAATTATAAAATAATTACAATATTCATACAACATTACAATATTCATAAAAAAATTATAATATTCATACAAAAAAGTTAAAATATTCATACAAAATTCTAATCTAAACTATAAACACTAAATATAGATAATTTATAATTAATAATTAATAACAAAAAATTCACAATATCTTCTAAAATATATCCTAAAAAATTCACAAACTATAAACTTTTTAAATTATAAACAAAATTATTTATTAAAAAAATACATTACCTTTTTTTTTCTTTCTTCTTCTTCTTCTTCTTCTCCTTTCTCTCTCTTTTTTTTTTCTCTACCGTGTGGCGTTGGGACCATTTACAATTACTTATAGGCAAAAGAAAAAAAGCATGAAGGGACAACACATGCAGCAGCATGCAGGGGCTGCAACGGTGGGCAGAGGGCACCATTGGCGCCTCTCCATGAGGCTCCTTCATTGGCGCCTACTAGACAGGCGCCACCGACCGTATTTTAACCCGTATTTTTTAAAAAATATTTAAAAAAGTATAAAATTGTATTTTATTCAAAAAAAATTTGTTATTATTTTATTCATTGGCGCCTATCTAATAGGCTCTAATGAAAAAGTAACCTATTTTGGTAAATTTTTTTTCTGACATTCTATTTCAGTATTTTTTTTCTATACTATTTGTGTAAAAAACCCGAATTTTGAATATAAATTGTAAAATGAATATTAATGATAAAAGAAATTTGTAATTATTTTAAGTTATTGGTGAAAAATGAAGGCTACATATAATAGAGTAATACAATAGCACGTATCCCTAGGACTCTAAGCATCTTTGAAAAACTAAAATATAAACAAAATTGAACATTTATCCTCGTATTAACAACATGAGAGGCGGCACCAACATGTTCGTATTTCAGCCCTTTATTCATATTTTTTTTCTTGGATTTTATTACTTTTAAAAAATATAATATTTTCTAATTTTATTATTTTACATTATTTTAGTACATTATGTTTGAAATGTATTCATTTAGTGTATTTTTTAAATAAATTTAAAAAAAACCCTTATTTCGGCCCTTTGTTCGTATTTTTTCCCCGGATTTTATTACTTTCAATAAAAAACACACTAAATGAATACATTTCAAGCATAATGTACTAAAATAATATAAAATAATAAATTAGAAAATAGTATATTTTTTAAAAGTAATAAAATTCGGGGAAAAAATACAAACAAAGGGCTGAAATACGAACAAAGGGGGGTGCCGCCTGTGGCAGGCCCTCCATTCAGCCGTCTTTTTTTGTATTATTTTGGTAATTAAATTTTTTTGTATATTATTTTGATTTTTTTTTGTAATATTTTGATAAAAAAAACCCTCAAACTCCAATATAAAATTTTGAAATTCCTCCCTGTACTTGCTCCTAACATTTTAACTCCCGAGAATGGGAGTGTTGAATTAAATACCGGTTAAATTGAATGAAAAAATTAAATTAATTAAGTTGATAAATTTTTTTATCAACCAAATTTAATTTAAAATTTTAATGAATTGAATAAATATATTTAACTTAAAGTATATATTTAATTATATTTAAGCATGGTGAACCAAATCCTATAAAATTTCATATAACTTGAAAGTATACTTAATAAGTCACAAATAATGAATAGCACAATAAGCATATTTTAAGTAGACAATCATTTAATGAAAGTTATACTATAATTATGACAACTTTTTAGTTACATTACTCTACTTTTAACCGTGGATAAGTGATTCAGTAAAAAGTATTTTTCTGCCACAAAAGTAATGAAAATTACCCTATTTTTGGAGTCAAAATTGTGGTAAAAAAGTGTTTTTTCATCCAAACACAAAAGTTTGAAATTTAAATGTTTTCTGCTTTTGTGTTTGGAAATGAAAATTATCAAAATATTCTTATTTTAATAATTATTTAAAAGTTTATAAAAAAAATTGATTAATTTATATTTTATGTATCATTATATCAAACCATTTAAATATTTCATGTATCATTATATTAGATTATTTAAATACCATTTTTATTATATTAAATCATTTAAATATAATTCATTATTATTTTTAAGTTTTTAAAATATTTTATGTATCATTAATTTTACAAATAATTTATATTAATTAATTAACAAATATTTAAAATTTATACTTCTTGTACCATTATATTAAATTATTTAAATATCATATTACTTAATTAATTTTTAAGTGTCAAAAAATGACATTTTGACCTTTAACTACAATTTTTGACAGCAATGAAATTTTGATCCCACCAAAATTTGTCAAAATTTTGAAAAAAAATTATTTTATATAAAAATAAATTAATATCTTTCAAATTTCTTTCATTCTCTCTTTCCCTCTAGAATTTTTACTTGATATGTATTCAATCTTTCAATACTTTCATGTTGGTCTCTCTAATTTAGTAACAACTCTTCTTTTCTTTTCATACCTTATTAATTAATATCTAAAAAATTAGGATTGTGGTTTTCTTTTATAATAGATTAAGATTTTTATGCAAAATTTAGTTCTTTATTTATTGAATGATTTTGGAATATTGGTTTTGTTTAGGATTACTAAAATTGTGATTGAGTAATAATTTTTAAAGGTTGATTAATACAAATCATTGAAGAAATAAGGATTGATTGTATTTATAATCTTGAATTTTTTTAATATTGATTAGAAATTTAGTGTTATTTAAAAATGTTGTTGCTAGCGTGATTATTGTGAATTTTGTGTTTGGAAAATTGATATATTGCATTCTCGAGACGTAAAAAATTACTTAAGTGATTTTTATTTTTGTGAAAAAAATTACTAGTTGTATGTAAACCTGTTCATGGATCAGGCTACCCACCTAAGCCCGAAGACTTGCTTGAAATTTTAGAGGATTTAGGCACAAATATT
Source organism: Gossypium hirsutum (assembly GCF_007990345.1). Lineage (NCBI taxonomy): Eukaryota > Viridiplantae > Streptophyta > Magnoliopsida > Malvales > Malvaceae > Gossypium > Gossypium hirsutum. Next base: position 12,198,262 of record NC_053442.1, on the reverse strand, counting down.
AAGCCTAAAAAATAGGTATGGGTAAAAATATTAGGTCAATTTAAAATATGGGTCAAGCTCGGACTTAAACATTCAAGGCCCGAGCTCGACCCTTTTTTATGCTTATAATACTTTATATTATTTTTTATATATATTATGTAATTTATAACATATTAAAAAAATAAACTTATACTAAATATATAATATTACTCTAAGGTAACCATTAAAATAATGTTAAGATGACTATATAAAAAATTTCAATAAATAGAAAAATATATAAATTTATTAAATATTAAATTAAAATAATATAACTATTTTTTTTAAATAATATGGGTAGACCTTAAATGAGCTTGGATTAATCTTTTGAAAATATGGGCGGGCTTAGGCAAAATTTTAGGCCATATTTTGGATCGAGCTGGGCTTGGGCAAGCATAATGTATATTAATATCATACTTAGGCTCGGCCTGAACTTGACCCGAACTAGCCCAACCCATGAACACCTCTAGTTATATGTTGGTTTCGTGAAAACCTATTTAAAGCTTAGATTTATTTGTTTTAAATAGTTAACAATAATGGAAAAATATTTTAATAGAAAGTATACTAATGAAGTAGAGAAATAACAGCAAAAAAGAAATAATGCATTAATTTATATGACTTTATAAATATTTTAATTTTAAAAATTTGATCCCACAATCCAAATTTTTTGGTTTCACCTGTGAATAGGGTTGAATTATATAGTTAATGGTTTGAACTATTGGAATAATTCGAATTATACCTTTCAAGTTCAAACTAAACTATTTAACTCAAATGATTTAATAGAGTGGACTCAAAATTAATTTGAGAATTTAATCAATTTTTCAAGTGGAATCGAGTTTTACTCGCATTAATTTTAAAGAGTAGGAGTTTTTAAAATTAATTTAATATTTAGCCTCTACTTTAGCAAAATTGTCAATATGATATTTGTACTTTCAATTTATTTGTTTTGGTACTTATACTTTATTTCTCGTATATCACTTTGATATTCTGGCCTAATGGTGTTACTTTTAATTTGTTCATTTTGATACTTATGTTTTTTTCTGTACATCACTTTGGTACTTTGGCATAATAGTGTTAATTCTTAAAAAAGTTTGCACGTCGATCAATTATGGGCTGTCATGTGGCATAATGTCTGAAAAAAAAATTCAACAATCAAAGTCCAAGGACATGAAAACAATTATACCAAATTTTATTTTTAAGTGAAAATATTTTTAAAGTTGGTATAATTTTTTAAAAAAATAATTTTAATTTGAAGGATTTTAAATGAAATCCTCGTAATTTTTAAATACTTTTACCTCCCTTTGCTTTATCTTCCTATTTTTTAAAATTAAGATTTAATTACCCTTTATTTTTTGTTAAATAATAAGTAAAAAATCAAATTTCTTTAGTGGTTATTAGCTTACATTGGAATTTTTTTGCTAGTTTAATATTGTTTTTAAGAAATAAAATGTTTATTTTAAACATAGTATTATAAAGTAACAAATAAGCATTTAAATAATGTTCAAATTAGTTAATATTATGATATTTTAATAAGAATATAGAAAATAATTTATTATAGATTGTTGTTAATATTTTAATATATGAAAAATAAATTTTAAATATTTTTTAAGCAATTAATCAGAGAAGGGAAAGTACCATATATTGGAGTGGTGAAAACATAATTAAGCGGTTAAAAGTGCTTTTGAGAGAAGTTAAAATTTTGGACTTCTCCATTTGGAGAAAAGTGCTTTTGAAAAGTAAAAAAATTCATTCAAAAATTACTTGTTTAGCATTCATTTTACTTTAAAAATATTTTACATGTCAAAAATGCTTTTAAAAAACACTACTAAACAAATACTTAGTTTTTTTTTCTTGGGGTATGTTGTATTTTTATTGGTTTAGTTCATGTTGTTGGTTTTGCATCGATGCCGATGAAAGATGAGAATGATAGAGGAGTTGAGTAGTAATGGTTCAAGAAAGTCGTCTCTTTCACAAAAAAACTAAGAAACCGGGAAAAATCTAATTCTGCCATAATCAGTTGAAGAGGTTTAGGTTCACCTCTTGAAGATCTAAACGATGGGGATGTACGTGAGGTCAAGGAGGATAAAGTATCTTGGGCAAACGGCCATTCTATAGCTCGGATTTTTTGGTTTCAAAACTTTGCTTGGATTTTCATTGACTTTTGGTTGTTCTGGGGGAAATTAGAATCGAGAAAGAGAAAGGGGCAGAACGAGCTTCATTTTAGAGTAAGATGCAAGGCCACCAGATGGCGTAGAGGCAACATCAATAGGAGCAACAATGATGGAAGAAAGGAGGAGAGGAAGAGAGAAAAAGAGAAAAGAAAGAAAGAAATAAATGTGTTAATATGTTTAATTAAATTAAAAGGGCAAAATTCTCCAAAGTCCATGTCACATTGTCACTTGTCTGTTTACCTCTTTTTGCGGGCCAACATTGTCATGTGTCAATAGATGGAAAACAAAGATAAATACTAAATTAAGTATTTATTTTATCTTTAAAGATAATAAATTATCTAAATTTAAATTCAACGAAACCTTAAGCAACATTAATCTTCCCACCACACTAAATCACTAAATTTTTTAGACATCCACCAATAAGTAGTTGAATTTCTTTTATAGACATTTGAATTAAGTTCGAACTCTTGAATCGACATTGTTAAGAGGGCTTTATTCGAATACCACTCAATTCGAATATGATCAAACCTAAATTGTAAAACGAATGAGTAATTGAATATTACGATTTAATGTTAAGTTTAAATGTGATTACTCAGAATGTTGGGGGAATATATAAATTTGCAAAACAATTATCTAGTTTACGATGACATCCCAGGATATAGTTGTGTTCATAGAATGAAATTTATTATTATTATTATTATTTACTGGAGATTGCTCTTAAAATAAGCTCCTTCTGAATAGACATTTAAGTCGACTTGTCGGGATCTTAGAAGTCGACAATACTAGTCGATGTTGGCGAGGACCAACATATCAAATCACTATTGAAAGTAAAAATTTATCCGCTATAACGTAATTTCACACTTCCTCAGGGAGATGAAAAGGCCGAGGAACAACAAATTATTTTTCTCATAAATCCAATTTTATTTAAAAATTTGATTTCGATCCTGAAATCCCTCTTGTTTCAAATATTTTATAAAAATTAAACTAAATATATTATAAAATTAAAAGATCATAATGAAATATATTATGAAATTCTTATTAAATTAAGAAACATAAACTTTATAATTAATAACACAAAAATAATTGTAAAATTAAAAGAATGAGTTTCAAATATATTGGAGCAAGGCAGATCAGATGACTTGGAAAATTTTAATAAAAATGGATCCACCTTGTTTCAAAATCCATTTTCAAAAATACATAAAAAAAATTGGAGCAAATCGAAACAAGATAATTTGTTGCAATGCAGTTCATCATTTATTATGTTTCACCTTCTGTTCAATTAAGGGCGAATTACATTAACAGTCACTCAACTTTCAATTCAATCACTTTGATCATTGGAAGAAACTTTATCTTTCTTTTCCTAGAATTCGTTAACAATTGTATTGGGTTTTTGGATGAAGGGATTGTAAAAATAGAACGACAGTAATGACAATATATCACAAAGAAAAGAGAAATAAAAATAAAAAACACTTATATTTTTACGTTAAAACCCTTTCGGGAAAAAACTACAGGTAGGGGAGAAGAAAATTCACTATGTCGAATTCGAATGATTACAAGAGGAGTTTCGACTACATCTATTTATAGATTGAAAAAACCTAATTCTAATCAAAGTCAAATATATTATGCTAATAAATGCTAAATATATTATACTCATAAATACTAAATCTTCTAAAAAGAAGATATATTTTGTTTAACTTGACTTGCAAGCAATCTCTTAGAATTTGGGTCATACAACTCTAACAATCTCCACCTTGACACGAATTCTCAACGAACAAGTTTTTCACCTCTTCCATAAAACCCCTTAAGGGTTTAACTTCAACAATGAACACCAACCAAGTCTAAGCAATGCTCAAACTTGGTTATAGGAAGTGACTTAGTCATCATATCTGTAGGATTTTCATGAGTACTAATTTTGCTCACAATAATATCACCACGAGCAATAATATCACGAACAAAATAATACCGAACATCAATGTGTTTTGTTCTCTCATGAAACATTTGATCTTTTGTAAGGAAGATGACACTTTGACTGTCCCAAAATACTGTACTGATTTGAAGGTCTTCATTGAGTTCACTAAAGAGTCCTTCAACCAAATAGCTTCTTTACAAGTCTCAGTAATCACTATGTACTCAGCTTCAGTGGTAAACAAAGCGACTGTAGTTTGCAAAGTGGCTTTCCAACTGATTGTACAACCTCCGATTGTAAAGACGTAACCTGTGAGAGATCTTTTTCTATCAAGGTCTCCAGCAAAATCAGCATCAACATACCCAATAACTCCATCTCTAGTTATTCCAAATTGTAAACAAACATTAGTAGTACCTCGTAAGTATCTTCAAATCCACTGAATTGCTTTCCAATGTTCTTTACTGGGATTCACCATGTATCTGCTAACTGCATTGACTGCATATGATAAATTTGAACGTGAACAAACCATAGCATACATGAGAGATCCCACTGCACTAGATTATGGAACATGTGACATGTACTCAATCTCATCATCTGATTGTGGAGACAAAGTCGATAAAAGTCTGAAATGGGCTGTTAAAGGAGTACTAATAGGCTTAACACTTTGCATATTGAACCTGTAAAGAACTTTCTCAATGTACCCCTTCTGACTTAGGTACAATTTACTTGCTTTTCTATCTCTGAGAATCTCCATACCAAGTATCTTCTTTGCTGGTCCCAAATATTTCATCTCAAGTTTTTCACTTAGTTGGGCTTTGACCTTTCTTATCTCTCATTTATCTTTTGCTGCTATCAACATGTCATCAACATAAAGGACTAGATACATAAAAGAACCATCATTGTTTTTCTTAACGTAAACATAATTGTCAAAACTAGTTCTTTTGAAATCATGAGAAGTTATAAATGAATCAAACCTCTTGTACCACTATCTTGGTGACTGTTTCAAATCGTAAAAGGGACTTTTCCAGTAAGCAAACATAGTCTTCTTTTTTCGAGATTGTAAAACCTTCTGGTTGTTGTATGTAAATATCCTCCTCAAGTTCTCCATGCAAAATGCAGTTTTTACATCTAACTGCTCAAGCTTCAAATCATGCAAGGCCACAATACCAAACAAAGCTCGAATCAAGCTACGCTTCACAATTGGGGAGAACACATCTGTAAAGTCCACTCCTGGAATTTGACTGTAACCCTTTGCAACAAACCTTGCTTTATATCTGGGTTCTTCAACTCCTAGAGTCCCTTCTTTCTTTTTAAACACCCATTTACAACGAACAGCCTTTTTACCTTTAGGAAGTTTCACAAGATCCCATGTTCTATTTTTGTAGAGTGATTCAATCTCCTCTTGCATAGCAAACATCCACTTTTCTGAGTCTTTACAGCTAACCGCCTCAGAATAATTAGATGGCTATTGATTTGCATTTATATCTTCAACTACATTTAAAGTATAAGCAACTAGATCAGCCTCGACATGCTTCTTTAGAGGTTTAATTTCTCTTCTAGTTCTATTTTTGGCAATAGATTATTGTGGTAAAGAAGTAACTCTGTTATGAATTTTTGTACTGGCTTGAGAAGTCGACTCTGTTGTAGATTTTGGATTAATCTGATGCTCCACCTACTTTTGATTTTCTTTATTAGAAGAGTCTTTAAGAGATAAGTTAGGTAGCATAGCAGTTTCATAAAAAACAACATCTCTGCTAATCACAACTTATTTGTTTTTAGGACATTATAACGTATACCCTTTTACACTAGCTTTGTAACCAAGAAAAACACATTTATTGAATCTCTGTTCCAATTTTCTATTATCAACATGAGCATACGCAGGACACCCAATGTAACAGCCCGGTTTAGACCCTAGTCGGATAGTGGTTTCAGGACCACGAATCTGAGTTAGAAAAATATTTTAAAATTACTTTTGGTTTTTACAATATATGAATTAATATGTGTGAAAATTTCATGTGAAAATTTTATCGTTTGTGTGCTCAATTTTATAAAATGACTTAATCGCATAAAATTGAAAAGTAGAATGCTATAAGTTAAAGTGCTTATTTGCTTTAGTTAATTAAAAGTGAGGTCCTTATATTGTGATTTGACCATTAAATAATTGAGTGGACAAAGATGGACAACCATTAAGTGTTTTATTTATGTTTTATTAATGGACATTTTGGTAATTAAATAAATAATGGTTGCTTAAATATTTTGGCACCTTTAAATCTTGATTTAGGTATGTTCTTTGCTCGGTTTTTGATGATTTTTTATTTTTTGAGATCGTTGCTTCATATTCTAGCTAGCCCATGCCCTAGTTTTCAGAATTTATGATGAATTTGTGATTTGCTATTGATGATAGCTTGATGTTTTTGTTGTTTGATGATGAAAAATAAATAATTGTTGATAGATTAATATGTTTAATTAAATGATTTTTGATAAAAATGTGTATTAAGGATTAAATTGTGAAATTAGTAAATTGAAGGGTCAAATTGTGAAATAAAATGGGTTGCTAAGGACCTAAGTTAAATTCGGCCTAACATGGGTTTGTGGAAATTTTGAGTAATTTGTGTTATTTTGAAATAGGGACTAAATTATAAAAATGTAAAATGTTAGGGGCTAAAATGCAAAATGCCCAAATTATACATTTTGGATAAAATTGAATGAATATGTTATTAAACAAGCCAAATTTGAACTGAATTAGATCAAGAAAAGAGGAGATCGGATTTGGATCGGGGAAAAATCGAAAATTTTTGAATAGTTGTCCGGTTCGTTCGTGTCTGTACGAGGTAAGTTCATAAGTGAAGAAATTTCATTAAATTTAATTGTATATGTATTAAATATGTCGAATTAAATTACTATTTTTATATGTATTCATGTCAAATTGATATAAGCATGGGAGAATTAAATACGAGCTTGAATCGATCAAATTACGACGTCTGAAAGTCCCGTACGAACCATAGGAATAGTTAGGATACATATGTCATGACATAGGATTCTGAAATGTGGTTTCGTGTAAAACCACGTCTGGGACATTGGCGTCGATTTGAGATTAACGTGTAAGACCATGTCTGGGACATCGGTATCGTATACGATTTTGTGTAAGACCCTATCGGAATAGTAGCATCGATATTTGATTACATGTAAGACCACATCTGGGACGTTGGCATTGTAAGAGCTTCCGAGCTATCCGAATATCCTTATTGATTCCGAACGGTTCAACGTGCAATATCGAGAAATGAATGACTATGTGAAATTATATCCGATTCAGGTACGTACGAAGTGTATACGGTATTCAAGAATGAAAGGTGAGTATGTTTCAAATGACAATATGTGAAATACATGACAATGAATGAAATGAATGTATATAAATGAACGTGGTGATACACATGCTCATTATATGAAATTGTAATGAAATAAGCTTAATTATATTCAAGAGTTCGAATAACATGAAATTGTGGTCCTATGTTTCGAACATGGGATTTATGAAACATGAAACATGGTTTGAGGTATGTTAGTTTGGTTTGAAAGATGATTAGATAAATGTTATTGATAAGGTTAAATTATTAAATATGTTATGTATATGTGAAAGAGTTAAATAAGCATGTTTTGATTTGTTGGTTATGTGTTTTGTATGACCGAATGTGATATATATTTGAATGAGGGGTATATATGGTTTGAACAGTGGAATTATGAAGCATGTGTAATATGACTTTGATGTATCGTAGTTAATTTAAATTTTGAATTGATAAATGAGATTGAAATGGTTGAATTTGAAAGCTTGGTTTATATGTTCATTGATAAATACGATAAGTGAAGTTACTTAATGTGGTCATAAGAATTTACGAGTATGATGAATGTATATGTGGTTGAGATTTGCTAAATTTGGCCTAGTCAAATTGAATTATAATATCATTGAGATGATTTATTTATTTATGGCTTACTAAGATTTCAAAGCTTACTGTGTGTATTTTTCCTATGTTTATAGAGTTTCGAAGACTTGCTCGGGTTGGAAGTCATAGGAGACCTCATCACACTATCCGGTTATCGCTTCGGTAAATATAAGCTTTGAGTTTTTGGTTATGTGGCATGTATAGGCTAGTTTTGAGATGTTTGGTTTTGAAATTTCTATATATGTATATAGCCATGAGAAAACGGCTTGGTCATGATACTAATGTTGGTATACATATTCGATCATGTTATAAGCTTAATTTGGAGGTATGTTTCATGTTAAATATATTTGTGATGTTGGTTATATAATTCGGCAATGAGAAATTTTAATGATGATGTATAATCGGCCATGAAAGTAGCTCATTTTTTATGTATAATTTGTCTCGTGTAAAGGTTTGAAAGTGGTAAATGATGTGTTTTTGACATAATGCATATGCTCACATAAGTTAAGTTATGTATGTGTGATAGATTGCATATTGATTATTAAAGTACAGTTTGTGATAGTAAAAATATGAACATATAATGTAATTTATTTGATGGTCATTTAGGTACAGTTATAAATGGTACAGTTAGCTTTGATTCGAGTTGTGAAATTGGTAGTTATTATTTTGGTAAAATGTGCATAATTTGGTAAAACCAAATTTTATACTTGACCATTATGTGAAGTTGTTAATATCGTATATATATTAATGTTTAATAAATCATGTAGTTTGGCTTGACTTAGTAAAATGTGAAGAAGTGCATATTTATAAATAGTGCTTTTGGAATGTATTTAATGAAATCGAATTATATGAATAGATGTCTTAATATATGATCAGTATATGAAATTAATTATAATTGGTTATAAGTTAAGTATTCGATTGCTATGATTCATTGGTTATAATGTTTGAATATTAATTTGGGTAGAGTATGAATTATAGTATCGAAGCATGTTAGTTTGGTTTAAAATTATATTAGATGAACAGTATTGAATTGATTACATTTTTTTTGGTACTTGAATTGAAATGAATGTCTATTTTGAGTTGTATTTTGATCGGTAAACCTCGTAACCCTAATCTGGTGACAGACACGGGTTAGGGGTGTTACACCCAAAGATTTTTAAATCAGAATAGTCAGCAGGATTACTAGATCATACCTGTTGTGGAGTCTTTTTCTCAATGACCACGGATGGAGATCGGTTGATCTAAAAACATGCAGTAGAGGCTGCTTTAGCTCAAAATGGACTTTGGTAAGTTGACATTTGACAACATACATCGAACCTTCTCCATGATTGTTCTGTTCAGTCGTTCTGCAACACCGTTTTGCTGTGGAGTATGACGAACTATCAAGTGTCTCACGATCCCTTCTGACTTGCACAGTTTATTAAACTCATCAGAACAGAACTCTAAGCCATTATCTATGCGGATGTATTTTATTTGTTTTCCTGTCTGTTTTTTCAATCATAGTTTTCCAAGACTTAAATGCGGAAAACACATTGCTTTTCTACTTCAGGAAGAACTTCTAAACTTTTTTGGAAAAATCATCAATAAAAGTTAGCATATAATTAGCTCCACCTCTCGAAGGCACTCTGGATGACCCCTACAGATCAAAATGAATATACTCCAACGTTCCCTTTGTGTTATGGATTCATCTAGTGAATCGAACTCTCTTTTGCTTCCCAAAAACGCAGATCTCACAGAACTTTAGTTTGCAAATTCCTTGCTTATCAAGAAGTCCTTTTTTGCTCAATTCTTTCATGCCATTCTCACTCATATGCCCTAGGCGCATATGCCAAAGTTTAGTAATATCATCATCTGACAAGGAAGAGGAAGCAACAACTACATCACCAGTAACAGTAGAACCTTGTAAAACATATAACTTGGCAGTCTTTCTCTGCCCTTTCATCACAACAAGGGAACCTTTGGAAATCTTCAAACCCACTTTCAGCTGTGTATTTGTACCAACCTTTTTAATCAAGAGTACTCAACGAAATAAAATTTTTCTTCAATTCTGAAACATGTCACACGTCATTAAGTGTTCTGACAACTCCGTCAAACATCTTAACTTTAATTGTTCCAACACCTGTAATTTTACACGAAGTATTATTTCCCATCAAAACAATACCTTCAAACACTGTTTCGTAAGTTTTAAACCAATCTCGATTGGGACTCATGTGGAAGGTGCAGCCTGAATCAAGGATTCACTCATCGCTCACTTTAGAATTGTTGATAGAAGCAACTAGAAGTTCACCATCGCTTTAGTCTTCTACAACATTAGCTTCACTGAAATTTTTTGGTTGTTTTCCCTTTTGATTCGCAGCATCCCTTTTGATCTTGTTCTATAGCTTATAGCACTTAGATTTAATGTGTCATTTCTTATTGCAGAAGTTAACAAGTTTTACCTCTATTTGAAGACTTAGATCTACCATTAGATTTATCGCGAGGATTCTATTCTTGTGTCTTTCCACGATCATTATCAACATTCCATTTTTGTCTTCCACAAACAATGAGACTCTTTCCCTTAGAGTCGGGTTTAACCACAAAATGCTTCATCTTATCATACGAGGTCAAAGAATCATAAACCTCATCAATTATGAGAGACTCGCGGCTATATAAAATCGTGTCTCTAAAGGTTGAATAAGGTGGGGGTAACGATTAAAGTAGAATCAACCCTAGATATTTTTTATCATACTGAACCTCTATGGTCTCCAAGTTTGAGAGAATTTCTTTAAGCACTGTTAAGTGTTCGTGTACAAATGCACGCTTCATATGCAACTTGCTGGTTAGAGTTTTTGACATACATATTTGTTCCAGCCTCTTCTATAATGCAGCGGCGGTCTTCTCCTTCATCACATCCTGCAAAATTTCGTTAGACAAATGCAGATGTAATTGTGTTAACGCCTTTCAATCCTTACGCTTCTTCTCTTCATCTTTTAATGTCGAAGGCATCTTATCTATCCCCAGCAAGGCATCCTTCAAATCCATCTGCGCAAGAACTGTTTGCATCTTAATTTGCCACAATACAAATCTGGTGTTGCGATCTAACAGCGAAATTTCATACTTCAAAGACGTCATTCCTATGATCGAGATGAACAACTCGGAAGCTCTGATACCAATTTATAAAAATAGAACGTTGGTAATGATAATATATCGCAAAGAAAAGAGAAATAAAAATAAAGAACACACATATTTTTATGTGGAAACCCTTTTGGGATAAAAACCACGGGCAGGGGAGAAGAAAATTCACTATGTCGAATTCGAATGATTACAATAGGAGTTTCGACTACATCTATTTATAGGTTAAAAAAACCTAATTCTAATCAAAGTCAAATATATTATGTTAATAAATGCTAAATATATTATACTCATAAATACTAAATCTTCTAGAAATAAGATATATTTTATTTAACTTGACTTGTAAGCAATCTCTTAGAATTTGGGTCACACAACTCTAATAGGGATTGTTCTAAAGAGAAAAATATAACGGAAAGAGATAAACAAAGAAGTTGAATAGAATTTTAATTTTTGGTAATAGTCACTCAACTTTGATTTCTTTTTCTGCCCAGTTAGGGTTTTTTTGGGGGTTGCTTAAATGACGACATAGGCTCCAATGTGATTGGTTAAATGCCACATCAATTTGCAGTTACGTCTGTAATGGAAAATGGTTAGTATGGCCGATTTGTTATTTTTTAAAAATTGAGAGACTATTTTATCATTGAGATCAAAGTTGAATGACTGTTGGTGTAATTTACCTTTAAATTAAATATTCATACTCTCAAAATTAAAAATAAAAACTCTCGTTTTTTCCCTTTCAAATTTTGTATTTCTCTTTGCAATTTTTTAATAAGTTAACATTGATATATTGACGTTGTTTTTTAATTGCACAAGCAACTTAAAAAATTGATAACATTTAAAAAAATTGATAATATTTATTTTTTAAATATTTTGTCATATATTTTTAGGACACTTGTCAATCCTTTGACTCTACTCGTAGAGTTTAAAAACTCTGCTAGTAATGTGTGAAATACGTTCTCTTTTTTAATTTAATATTCTATACATTTTATCAGTGAATATCTGAATTAAAAATAATCATATTACGATTATTTATAATAAAAATAAGCTTTTAAAATTTGGGATTCAAGTTTGAGGATCATTTGTATAAATAATGTGGGAGTAAATTGATTTTGAGTTTACGTTAATTTATTACGTTAATTATTCAACGATTATAATTATTGATTGTAATGTTAATTATTAATATAAATTTAGAGAAAATTATGCACTACAATATTTAGGTTTTTAGGGTAATTTCCATAGCCAATTTTTTTGATAAACAATTGTCACAATTAATCAAGTAATAATATTTTATATGAAATATATAATACCAATAGTAATCTACCTAATACATGAGCTGTTGTCAGCAAAACTGCTATAATAATATTAAATCTCAATTAATATAATGATTTTACCTAATATAATTATTATTAATTGTTAATTTAACGAATTTGAAAATCCAAAAAAAACTTAAATAGAACATGCCGTCATTTTAACGAAAGCGAAAGGCGAAGATTCGGATAATTTGGATCCTAAATGCAGCATCTTTTTAAAAAAAAAAAAAACAAAAATTCAGAAAAGCAAAAAAGAAAGAATGGGGGCACGTGACAGCTAGCATGTGGGTCCAAATAATCCTCTATGGCTCTATGCCTCTATGCAATCACCCAATCTCTGATTTTATTTTATTTTATTTTTTTATTTTCAGTTTTCGTTTAATTTTGTGAATAACGAAACCCATCTAACGGTCTCTCCCTCTTCTGTTTTTTTTTTTAATATCGTTTTATAGAATGCGATTTTCGTTACTATTTTTTTCATCATTAAAAAGGAAAAAAGAAAGAGGATTTATGAATGTGGTGGGTTAATCACCTTTCTTTTTTCTTTTGATTGTATTCGTAGTTATTAAAAAAAAAAAAGATTTACGCGCTCTCTTACTCTTACCGTCTGCTCTCTCTCTCTCTCTCTCTCTCTCTCTCTCTTATTTCCTTTCTCCCGGGGTTCCTCCGACGCACGACGGAGGGAGAGAAAGAAAGAGCCCACAACTTTCAAAAGTTGAATTTCTGGGGCTTTTTTAAATTTTCTTTTTTCTTGTGTGGTCGATTTTCAGTTTAGCTAGTTAGATAGGTTGGATTGAGAGGGAGGGAAGAGCAGAAGAAAATAAATAGAATAGAAATGTCAGCGGCATTGGACCCTGTCGATTGGCTTCTCTTCTCTCTCAGTAGAGCTTTCCGTAGTCCTCTTGCTGTTTTTGTTCAGATCCAGGTTTGTTCTTCTTTTCTCTTTCGAAACCATTTCCTTCCTTTGATTCCGCGTTACACGAAGTCTGATTTTTTGTATATTTTTCGCCTTTTCGGTGTTTGGATAGCTCTAGCGACTAGCATGTTGATTTTTTCCCCTTTCTTTAATCTGAGCTTCAAAAAAAAATAAAAATTAAACCTTATTTTACGTCTTTCCGCGGACATTAATTGGATGTTTGGTTAGTTTCTCAGCTTTGTATCTTATCTACAACTAGCTTTTTTATTTTAATCTAATTTTTAAGATTTAGAGTCTGCACCTTAAAAAGATTATGATTTCCTTTTACAATGAAGGCGCTGGCTTTTCATTACTATTGGATCTCGGTGGTTATGTCTAGAACTGAAAGCTAAATCTCTTTGATTTTTACTCTCTCTCTCTCTCTTTTTTATTTACCAGAAAAGAAAAGAGAGAAAAGAATACTGTTTGTGACATAATTGAAATGAAATGTTTGGAATTTGGTCAGAGTGGTGGCTGTTATGAAAATAGTTGGCAATGTATCTTGTAATGATTGCAAATTTTGTAATTTAAATACCTTGATTCTGCACCGATTATGTAATTTGTAGTATTGAGACAGCAAAGAGTTTTATTAAGCTCTGAATTGAGCTTTGTTTATTATAGGCTTATAGCATTAGAATCAAATGGAGTAGGAAGCTCCTTTTCCTAAATATGTTTTCTCTATATCACGGGACTTTTGTTTTAGTTTACTGATTTGTTTATGTTGTTTGAGGGAAGGATGACATGTCAGTTAATGTAACAAGGGTCGTCTCATTGGATGGCAAAGGAAATGAGTTTTTAACCAATAGTTTATAAAAAAGAAAAGCTATTGAAACATCCTTATTTTTATTAATTACCAATTACAACTTTTGAAGGAACTACAATGTTTGACAAATTCATGTTATCTATTCTGCTAGCTGATGTTCTTCTATTTTTAACTAGTGCCTTTCTTTTAACTTCACAATCATTCCATTTATCTACTTTATGAATACAGAACTTTGATTGTTATATATCAGTTGCCTCTCTTTATCTGCCCGTTTAAACTTCAAAAAGGTTACCAATCCGAATGCTTTGTATATGATGTAGGGATGTGTAATATGCTTGACTCTTGCTATTGGGTGGGCTTTTGCTGCTTATGTCAGGTACATGGTTTTAAGAGAATTTAAAAAAGCAGGCTGCTTGCTGCCATAACCATTCTATGTTGTCTTATGACCTAGAAACTTTCCTATTTCATTTATATATACCTGCATTCTTTGCCCTTTACAGGAACAGAGAGATCAATAGAATGAAGGATGCCATGAAATGTGGCAATAGCTTTGCTTTTTTGTGCCATGATATTAATGAACTTGAGCACTCTAATCAGGTCAATCTACCAAGAGTTACAGTCGTGATGCCTTTAAAAGGTTTTGGAGAACATAATCTGCACAACTGGAAGAGTCAGGTGAGTATTTTATGGTCTGGCTAACACTAAGCTTTAGGTGTCCTTTTAGTGCATTCTAAAGAAGCATGCATTTACCTATTCCTTGTCCACATTTTGTTCATCAGAAAATGGAAAACTGAACTAAATCTCTCTCCTTTATATTTTTTTTCATATTGCTCTGAGAATTTTCATGTTTGCAATAGGCAATTTTCTGAAGTATTTGTTTAATGTCAATGGAAGCAGATCACATCTCTCTATGGTGGTCCTCTAGAATTTCTTTTTGTGGTGGAAAGTACTGAAGATCCCGCTTACCATGCTGTATCTCGGTTAATAAGGGATTTTAAGGTATACTAAAATTTGCTTTCTGAT
The DNA here is from genome assembly GCF_007990345.1 of Gossypium hirsutum. Classification (NCBI taxonomy): domain Eukaryota; kingdom Viridiplantae; phylum Streptophyta; class Magnoliopsida; order Malvales; family Malvaceae; genus Gossypium; species Gossypium hirsutum. The sequence goes on along the minus strand of NC_053442.1, from coordinate 12,183,073 downwards.
TATATTGACAAAAAAGTCAAATAGTTTTTTTTTATTAATCTATATCCTTTATTCCCCTTTCACTGAAAACCCTGGGTACTCAATGCTTGCCCCTTGTTTCATGCAAGTGTTAGGGGGCATCATTTGAGTGTCTTCTCTGTGGCTTTACTTCTTGCCTTCCTGATTTCATTGCATGTTTTTCTGCGCAGGATGATGTTGATGCTAAAATCATTCTGGCTGGTTTGTCAACAACCTGTAGTCAGAAAATACATAACCAGCTGGTACATAATAACTTTACCAAATTGTTAAACAGATTTTGCAAATGATCTCGCCTTTTATTCTTGTATTAGTATTATGTTTAAACTATAAAATTGTCAGTCTCACTTGTACTCAGTGAAGAATTATGTTACTCCACAATTATTTAAAGTCTGTCCTTGTATGTTGTTAACATCTCTTTGCTAGAAGTGTATTCAACGTATTATGTCATTTGGTATTTCTTTTGAAGGTTGGGGTGGAAAGAATGCATAAAGATACCAAGTATGTATTATTTTTGGATGATGATGTTATGCTTCACCCTGGATCAATTGGAGCCCTCACTGCTGAGATGGAAAAGAATCCTGAGGTATGTTGCTCACAGCAATATACATTAAATCAAAATAATTAACTTTTTTTCTGAACTGTTGATCTCTTTTGTGGTATTCATGTTATTGGCAATGGCGTGCAGATATTTATTCAAACTGGATACCCTCTTGATTTACCGTCTGGAAGTTTAGGGAGTTACTGCATCTATGAATACCATATGGTATGATGCCATCTACGACTTATTTTCTCTTCCCAAGATTTTGTATATACCTGACCATATATTATTTTCGGATAACTTGAATTGTATTTATACAAGAGAGCAGTGAAAAACCAGCCATCAAAACAACAGTACAACAAGAAATAAAGCAATTAGTGACTAACACCTAAGTCAACCGTCCAATTATTTCATAAAATATGGATTTAATGGGGGAGTCAGGCACTAATAACTTTTTTGTATATGGTGTACTGTTTTGTTGTTGTCCTAATGTCAAAATCTATCAGCAACACCTGTAGATAAGTTGCACCTTTGATTGCTAGCTGAGCAACCCTGCTTTCCTCCCTAAATATTAAACACACATTAATTCGTGTACTCCTACTCATCAAATATTTTGTTTCTACAGCCTTGCTCTATGGGATTTGCCACCGGTGGGAAAACATTTTTTCTTTGGGGAGGGTGTATGATGGTAAGTAGCCCCCCCCCACCCCTATTGTTTTCAGTGCATCCTGTGCAAAATTGAAGGATTATTTCTGATTCTTCTAGATTGTTTTTCAGATGCACGCTGACGATTTTAGACGTGACAATTATGGTGTGGTCTCAGGACTTCGAGATGGTGGATACTCTGATGATATGACACTAGCTGCTATAGCGGGTAATCTAGTCTCTGTTAGCTGTTTTAGTATACTAATATATCTGTTGATATTAGAATTAAAGCTTTTTATACTCATAGACTTGCAGCCTTTAACTGCTCATGATTGTCTCTTCTCAGGAGCCCACAAGAGGCTTATTACGTCCCCTCCTGTAGCTGTTTTTCCTCATCCTCTTGCAAGTGATCTCAGTTTCTCTAGGTTTGTGAATTTTACCTGTTAAGCTGATCTATTATATGCAAATCCTTCTTGACTTGGACTTGTTGTCCAGGTACTGGAATTACTTGAGGAAGCAAACATTTGTTTTGGAATCATACATAAGCAGGGTTAATTGGCTAATGAATAGAGGACTGTTTTCATTCCATTGTTATCTTTCATGGGGATTTGTAGCACCATACTTTATGGCTGCAGTTCATATTGCAGCAGCATTACAAATCTATATCAAGGGTTATTCATATGAGGAAACAACCTGTACTACAAGTGGTGAGCACACTATTTTTCCTTTTTAGCTGGGTTTGGTCGTAGTATTAATTAGTTCAGAAGAAGCCAATATCTGGGATTGTAATCTGGTAGTATACCAGTCTATTTGTGACAAGAATTTGTTTCTTTGTCTTTGGCTGAGATGGAACTAAGTTATACTGATAATTTACAATTTCCTCTGGGTCCCCTACATATTGGGTTTTGGTAATTTAGACTTATTTATCAGGGATGCATGCCTGTTTGCCTTCCACTACTAGAGATGCTAGCAGTAGCCTTTTTCACATAATAGCAATTTCTTTTTCGGTAGTAAATATTGGTTGCAGAGAAGCATGCTATGGTATTAAAGTTTGAAATAGGTCCTGCAACTAACCAAACTCTTTTTCCACAGGATTGTTACTAGCAAGTTGCTTAGCTATATGTACCCTTACGGAGCTACTTTCTATGTGGAACTTAACAAGGATTGAAGTTCAACTATGCAACATGTTATCCCCTGAGGCACCTAAGCTCTCACTTGATTATTACAACTGGAGCTTGGTAAGCACCTCTATCTCTTTAGTATGGAGGATGGCAACGAATTTTATTGAACTTGTATCATTATGTTGTTCCCATGAAACTCGAGTGCGTATCTTTGGTATATACCTCTTCCTTCTCCCCAACTGTATATTATTCATAAGTTACACACACCTATGTGTTTAGAGTGATGACAAAAATTTCTGGCCTTTTTATCCGTTTCAATTCCTGGTCTAAAATCCTGGAATGATCTCCTTCACACTGTAGTGAAATAGTGTACTCAAGGTTTCACTTAAAAGGAGCATAAAAGTTTTATAGTTAAATCAACTCTGTTTTTTGTTTGATTAGGTCTGAATTTTGACTTGAAGCTTGGTTATATCGCTTTTCGAGTATGTAGATGAAATTGTTTTGTGACTGAGCAGATATTTGTCGCATTGCTGGTTGATAACTTTCTATACCCTATCTCTGCCTTCCGATCTCATTTCTCTCAATCAATCAATTGGTCGGGTATTCGATATCACTTGAAGAATGGAAAAATAAACAAGGTAAGTCAGTGGAGCATAGCACTTAAATTAAACCATTCATAATGACCTCGAGGTCTATTAATTTGTTGGAAGCTTAGCAGTATTTGTGTAATGGTGCAGATTGAAAGGAACAGAGGTAGGGGACCAAAGTTCACAGACTTGGGAGGTAAGCATTTATATGGGAAAAAAGGAGCTCCTCCAAAAGCCTCATTCCTAAGCTCATTGGCGAGAAGTTTGTGTCAATGGCATCAACCCAAGAAATACGAGGTTTAGCAGAGAGAAGGAATGTTTATTTTTTGTGACCATTGTGGCTCTTCATTTTTAGATCCGAGTGGAAGCAGCAAGGTTTCTGAAGCACAGATTCTTTAGTTGATTGGTGGTGGGATTATTTGATGATTCCTTATTGGATTGGTTTTAGTGGTTTAGGAATTTTCGCCCTCATTTTTTAGTTGCCATTCAATCAGATTTATTCTTAATTTTATCAACCCTCTTCATCCGGGGGCTGACTTTGTAACTTGTATCGATTTCGTCCTGTAATTTTATTAAATGATTATATACAGTCGGTGTTCAAATGTGAGACAAAGTTTAGTGGTTGTGATTTTACAGTTTTCCAATCCGCATCTGTATGTATCGACTGCCCATTTTGTGTTATATGTTTTGCAATTTTCATTACTCTTTTCTTGTTTTATCAAATTTCAACCAAAAGCAGGAAATGCTTTTAGATAAAGACTTACTTTATATGTTTTCTTTTAATGTAAGTCTAAGTTTGTTTTCGGGTCCAAAATGCAAGGTATAAATTGCCTTTCAAGCACTAGCAAGGAATAGTCCAACTGATGTTAATTGACGGAGTAAGTTGTGAGTTTGAGTTTGAGCCTGCTTATGAATAGTTCTTTCAAATTAAATATTAAAAAAAAAAATCATATGTCAAGCTCTGATTCTTTCCTCCACCGAAAGTAACACTTCAAACGAGCCTATCTCTATCCATCAGGAATCAGAATAAAGTTACAAACAAAGAATCAATCACAGCCAAACTTCCGCCGTCAGCCAAACCTTTTTTTGTTGTTCCTTTCACATTCATATCCAAACTTGTTCCCTTGAAGAAAAACATAGCAAACTTAGGTGCAAAAATAATAGAAAAGATATGGGGTGTTTCAGGGGAAAAAGTTCCAAAGCTTCCCATAACCATCCCATTCAACCCTCCTCAACTCAACCTGTAGTTGCATACCCAGAAACCAAGAATCTGAAAGTAGAGCCTCTTTTGCAGATTCCAGGATGCAGGGTTTATCTGATGGAGGAAGGAGAAGCCTTGGAACTGGGCAAGGGTGAGTTCACACTTGTGCGGGTATTAGAAGAGGATGTTCCTCTTGCTACCATCATTAAAGTTGGGGAAGATGTTCAATGGCCTTTGACAAAAGATGAGCCGGTTGTGAAGCTTGATTCCTTTCACTACCTCTTTTCCTTGCCCATGAAAGATGGGAATCCTCTGAGTTATGGAGTGACTTTTTCGGGACAGTATGATAGCAGGTTCATGAGCTCCTTGGATTCGTTTTTGAAGGAGCATTCATGCTTTTCTGGTGCAACTTCATCTGGGGATAAACATGTGGATTGGAAGGAGTATGCTCCCAGGATCGAATCTTATAACAATGTTTTGGCAAAGGCCATTGCTGGAGGGACCGGTCAGATTGTGAAGGGAATCTTCAAATGCAGCAATGCTTATACTAGCCAGGTTTGCTTTCAAGTTTCAACTTCAACTGGTATTCTACTTCTAGCCATTTATCAGTTAACCCTAAGAAAACATTCATTGCTAAAGCTAAAAAAGCCTTGTATAGAACATACCATGGTTAGTGAATCTAAAGAAAAGAAGGAATTAAAAAGCAGGTTCAGAAAGGAGGAGAAACCATTTTAATGCAAGCTCCTACAGCAAGTAACAATGGTTACCAAAGCAGCAGGACCACTAGGAAGAGTAGTGGAGCTGTCAACAAAAGCCTAAAACGGTATCCCAAGACTTAATTATTTTTCCGGATATTATGTGAAGTTGACATAAAGTAGTTTTCATTAAAGTCAAAAGTTGTTGAACTCTGAGCCTAAGGTACTGCATATGTCTGATTGTGTAGTGTGCGAAAGCTGTCCAAAATGACTGAAAAAATGAGCAAAGCAATGCTGGGCATGGTTGGTGCGGCTAGTGGAACAGTGATGGCACCTTTGGTTAGCTCCAAACCTGGGAAAGCTTTCTTATCCATGGTTCCAGGAGAAGTTCTTTTAGCTTCCCTTGATGGTGTTAGTGAGTAACAATGGCCACATATTCTTGATTTCTCTTCTCTGATATTTGTGACACCAAATATGAATTATCCATTTCGTGTATGTATGGCTATGGCAGACAAGGTTCTAGATGCAGCAGAGGTTGCTGAAAAGCAAGCTTTTTCTGCAACATCATCTGCAGCAACCAAAAGATGATTGATAGGTAATATATATATACATATATTTGGCTTCTTTTTTTTTATTATATAAAATTAACTTAAAAAATTTAATTAATTACATAAATGAGTCTTTTTTTATTATACATGTAAATGACTTAAAATTTACAATAAAAATTGGTGGAGCCAAAGAGTTTGACGCCACTAATATGACACGTCAGCAATCGAGATAAAAAAATTAATTTTTTTGTGGAGCCATATAGAATAACGCCACTTATATAAATATCAGGGAAATATTGTAATTTCTGAAAAAATGGAAGGACTTTAATAAAAATTTTCTATTTTTTAGTGGAGCCAAATAAATTCGTGCCACCAGTTTTTAATGTGATTTTTTTAAGTTTTTAAAATTTTAAATGTATTAAAAGAAATGTTAAATATAATTAATTTTAAAAGGTTAATATATTTAAAATTTTAATATACTTAATATATATTTTTAATAGGTAAAGACAAAAAGATTTTCTTAATATATTTAAAATTTTAAAAATTTTAAAAAAATTTAAATATATTAGAAAATGTTAAATATAACTAATTTTAAAATTTTAAAATATTTAAAATATTTTAAGAAATTAAATATATTAAAAAAATGTTAAGTATAACCAATTTTAATTTTTTAATATATTCAATATTTTTTAAAATATATTTTAAAATTTTAAAAATTTAAAATTATCTCTGTAAAATATTAAATATATTAAAAAATCTTTTTTTTGTCTTTACCTATTAAAAAATATATTAAAATATTAAAATTTTAAATTTGGTTATACTTAAATTTTTTTTAAAATGTTCAAAATTTTAATATATTAAGTATATTAAAATTTTAAAATATGTTATACTCAACATTTTCTTTAACATATTTAAAATTTTAATATATTTAAATTTTTTTTGTGTTTTTTAAAATTTTAAATATATTAAAAAATCTTTTTTCTCTTTACCTATTAAAAATCTATTAAAAATTTAAAATACATTTTTAAAAAAGATATTGAATATATTAAAATTTGTTATACTTAACATTTTTTAATATATTTAATTTTTTAAAATATATTTTTTAAAATTTTAAATATATTACGAATTTTTTTGTCTTTACCTATTAAAAATATATATTAAGTATATTAAAATTTTAAATATATTAAAATTTTAAAATTAATTATACTTAATATTTTTTAATATATTTAAACTTTTAGAAAATAAAAAAAATCACATTGGAAACTGGTGGTGCCAATTTATTTGCCGTCATTCTACGTGGATCCACCAAAAAATTAATTTTTTTACTCCGATTGCTGATGTGGCATGTTGGTGACGCCAAACTCTTTGGCTCCACCAACTTTTACTATAGATTTTAGGTCATTTACATGTTTAATGAAAAAATGGATCATTTATGTAATTAATTAAAAATTTGAGTTAATTTTATAAAAAAGCCCATATATTTCTATCTTGATTTGGTGTTAATGGTTTTGAGTAAGTGTTGCAGGTTTGGTGAAAGAGCTGGGGAGGCGACAGAAGATGTGCTAGCAACAGCAGGGCATTGTGCTGGAGCTGCTTGGAATATATTTAAGATAAGGAAGGCAATCACTCCCAGATCCACTGCCACATCAGGAGTATTGAACAATGCGGCCAAGTATAGAAGCACCAAATCTTATTAGACTCTTGTATTCAACTGACTCATTCCATCATCTGCAAACAAGCAAACATGATTTAAAAGCCTCTCTCTCTCTATAAATATATGTCTGAAATTTTACTAAACCATGGATTTTTATATTGGAACCCACTATTCTAAAGCATGAGAAAATTCAAATGCAGTTTATTTTAATGGTAAGAGTAATAAGCAGTCCAAAGAGCTATATATCTGCGCAGCGTCTAGCATAGTTATTATTATTTTTAGGATTAATATATCATTTGGTACCCGTGTTTCACACTTTTTTTCAGGTAGCAGTTACGTTACTTTTTTGTTCAATTTAGTACCCAAAGGAAACAAGGTTACTTTTTTAGTGTTTAATTCAAGTTTTAGGATTAATTTGATGAAAGTTAACTATTAATATTATTATGTTTGAATTTTTCATGTTGTTCATAGAATAAATTTAGTGTCAATTGTGAATTTGTTTAATTTTGTGTTTAATTTATCAAATATAATCCGATCATGAATGTGATTTAATCCGAGTCTTAGGATTGTTTTGATGAACATTAATTGCTAAAATTATTCACTAATTATGAATTTTTCATCAAATCAACTCTAAAATCCGAATTAAATATTAAAATAATTAACATTATTACATTCTAGTACTAAAAAAAATGAGTGTGTTATTATTCCATTCCCATCGAAGCATAAATAATGGGCCTAGCTAGGGGTTACTTGGGGTTGGGCTTCCCTCCCCTTCATATTATCTCTTAATTTAACTTTTTGGAGAAAGAGTAAAAAAGATTTATCAACTAATAAACATATAATTTAACTATTTTTATTTGGGCTGCCTTGTGCACAGATACATAATCTATGCTATCATATATATATATATAAAATATTAATAAGTATTGGGTACAATAATAATACATATTATGTTTTAAGAGAGAATTTACATTAGAATTTTAGAAACGATATTGCTATAAGAAACATTCACAAATCCTAAAAGAATCAATTTTTAAAGGCGTAAATCAGATATGAAGGGTGCCATGATCATTAAAAAAAAAGAAAAATGCCTTGAGGATTTCTTTACATGACACATATAAACTCTTCACTTTTTTTCTTTTCTTAATCATTGTAAGATAATGAGAGATAGAAGAGAAATACATTAATTATAAGCATCTCTCATAGGTCCTCTAATAACTAACTATTGGCGGGTCTCTTTGTATGTGTTGTCTGAAAAGAGGAGGACTCAATGATTATTTGTTCGCCGGAACCAGAAGTAAAAATTTTGGTAGACAGGGATCTCATAAAAACTTCTTTTGAGGAATGGGCTAGGTTGGGCCGTTTCTCAAGAATAATAGTTAAGGGAATTGATACTAATACTTGGATCTGGAACCTACATGCCCATACTCACGATTTTGATAGTCATACCAATAATTTGGAGATCTCTCCCAAAATATTTAGTGCTCATTTCGGCCAACTCTCCGTCATCTTTCTTTGGCTGAGTGACATATTTTCATGGTGCTCGTTCTTCCAATTATGAAGCATGGCTTAGTGATCCTACTCTAGTTTAGATTCTTTTATTATGCTCACTTTTGGAATTTAATATTTATATTTTTTATTTGACATAATTTGGTCATCTACTTTTACAATCACATTAGTTAATTTAAATAGTTAATATCCTTAATTATTCTAATTAAAATGTTAATATAAAATTTTCTTAAAAACACATTTCTAGCCAAAAAAAAAAGATAAGTGGGAAGGTTTTTTTTTTTTTTTCTAATTTTGTCTCAATATTTTAATTGAAATATTTAAGAGTGTCAACTGTTTGAATTAACAAATAATATTATAGAAGTAGATAGACAAAATGATATAAAATTAAAGTATAAATGTTGAATCTTAAATTTAAATATAGTGGAGAGACCATAACTATAAATTTACTTAAAATAATCTATACCTAACATAATCATCTTTATTTTATTTTTATAAATTTAAATATTTTCAACAATTTTATTTTTCATTGTAATAATAGAAAAATAAAAATAAACCAAAAAATCATATTTTCTTTCTCAACTATTTTATTACTTTTTTTTGGTTATATTTTGTATTTGTATTTTTACTTTTTGAGTAACAAAATAGGGATAGAAATTTAAAAAGAAGATACGTAATTACTATAACTATTATACAAGAAATTTTTTTGATATAACATTAAGGATAGGGGATGGTGGTGACACGAGTTGAATTCGTGTCAAACGGGTGTCTCACAAGAGTTTTAACCATCACTCTTATATAAATTAAGACAATTATTATACAAATTTTAACCTTTTGTTATTGACGTTGACGGGGAAACAAAAGAGAACCCATAATTGTTTTCTCCTAATTTCATGGCCATAATTTGAGGGTATAGGCATGTAAATGAGAATATGGAAAGTAGTTAGTTAACCCTTTTTCAAATGGTCCTCACAGTATGGATCACTAAAGCCACTTAAGGCTACTTTGGAATTGCAAAAGAGCAATAAGCAATTAAGATCAGTTCTCTTTAAATCGCTTGTGTCTTGCTTGGAAATTTTATGCAGTTGAAGTCAACTCATTTAGCTTGTTAGTAAAATCAAACACTTAGTTAAAATTTTAACTTTTTAAGTATCATAAAATTCAGAACCTTTCAAAGTTGGACTAAGATTCACATTTTTTTAAAAAAAATTTTATAGATAAAATTCCATTTTGATTAAAAAAATTTATTTAAGGTGATACGAATTAATTTTGAAATGAGTAGAGAAATAGATGTAAATTAAAATTGTCCAATGGAAAGCACGTGATCAACCTTGTGATTTCCATAATTGGAAAGCACAAATGAAGATATAAAGTTCGAATCCAACATCAATCCTTTACTTTAATACGAATTGGTGCCCAATTAAAAAGCATGTCACTCCCTATATTTTATGTTTCTTCTTTCGTGTAATGGAAACATGCTTTTCATTTTTGTTTTCCCTCAAAACAAAATATTAATAATATACGCTATTACTCCCTGTATTTCTTAGAATTTGTGACTTACTCCCTATCTTTTCTTTTTCAATTTACAAATTCTCGTCAGTCACATGGTATATCACATGAGAACAACTTAATCAATATGCATACTCATGATTTTAATGATTGGATTGGGATTTCTAAATAAGGCTTTGGAGGACTTAATTTTTAACATTTTAAGTACATGGGCTAAATCTCAAATTTTATCAAAGTATAGAGACTAACAATATATTTTTGTTGGAAATATGCTACTACAAAACAAAACTGTCAGCGCTGTTAGAAAACTAAATTGAATGTAAATAAAATAGCAATCATTGTGTTGTGAAAGAACTTATGCCTTAGAAGTAAATTCGCCTTGATCAGAATAATCATGTACTGGACGTTGCCCCCCAAGATTAACATAGTAACTTCAATATTCATACACCCGAATAAGGGAGGTGAAACACAATTGGCATTGCTCTTCTCAAAATTTAACCTAAATAAAATAGTTACCTGCGTCTAAATGGAGAGAGATACCAATTGTCCATTGAAGCATTTCTTAAACCCTAAGCTGAAGAAATCAGAATAGAAGCAAATGATGAAAATTTGTTGTTAAATTTACCATTTGAAGCAAATTGAAGAGAGGCAGGGAAGAGCGAAGATGATCAGCTGGTCGCCATCGCTTTCAAACTTTTTCCCCCCTTTATTTGGATTGAGCAATTATGACAGTTAATTAAAGGGTTTGTAGTGTTTAAACTTAAATGAATTAAAGTGAAGATATTTAGGTATTGTCTTGTCTTTTATCTTTTTATACTTGCATATACATAGAGTTTAATAATATTATCAATTATTTAATCAGAATGGCATTTGATACGGGACAAAACTTAAAGGTGTTTGAAGAGATTTTAAGGGAGATTCTAACAATAGCTCCTGCCGTTAAAGCAAGAGATAGTCTCGTGTAGTTAGTTTGTTTCTCTAGTTTAATGCCAACTATATTATTAGTAACAATTTAAACAAATTAAATCTTCTAATAAATAGGGACAAATAAAATTACCATTTTATGCATTATCTTCTAATCAATATGTACAAATAAAATTATTTTTTATGCATATCGTTTTTATCTCAAGAAAATCTCATTTATAAGTTTAGCCGGTAGCTATTGGATAAAATATACTTTCTTTCACAATAATAAAAGTTGTATTTTTTTTGTGCCATGAGAATGCAATATGTAAAACACAATATGAACACAAACACAAAGATGCACACCAATAATAATATTTTTTAAACAAAAATCCTGATTTTTAATCTATATTTAAGAAATACAAGATAATTCAGACCATCAAGCCTAATATCTTTAAGGATTTGTATTAATGTTAACTATAAAAATATAAATCGACAAGACATTAGTGATATCATACAAAATCAATATCTTAGCCTCATCCCATCAATAAAAATTTAATTTCGCATAAAAATTCTAATTTTATAACAAGCAAAGCTACAATTTTAATTTTTTAGAGATTAAAACTTGAAAAGGAAAGAAAAATAGTTACCAAATTAGAGAAACATGTTAAAAGCATTGAAATATTGATAATCTATCTTGTAAAATTTATGGCGAAAATGCTAGAGAATAATAAATTTTTGAGAAAAAAAATGATAAATGTTGAAAGAAAATAAGACAAAAATTAAATATTTTTAATTTTAATGGGTGTTTTTCAAATAACTTTGTAAGGTCAATAACTCAATTTACTATTTATATTATTTTTTTATAAAATAATTTTTTTAAAATTTTTGTTGTGAGTAATTAACAAGTGTTGAATGCACTGGTAAGGCATATTGCACAAATTTAAACAACATTGTTAGGTGGGACAACAATGAACCCTGAACATGGACTGTAAAATGGACACGAAGAATATCCCAAAAAAATATGTGTGATTGAGTTGGTTCCCCTATCAACTTTCTCATCTCAGTTAGAAAATTACTAAATAACAAAATATATTACGAAGGTTTATTTGTCTTTTATATATTTATATAATTTTTAAATAAATGAATAAAAAAAAATATATATAATGAGATTTAAACTAACACTTCATTTGTTTTCTATATAAAATTTTTAGTAAATATATTTATTCAATAATTTTGTTTCACCTCACATCGTGGATGCATCATAATTTAATTATACATAAGTGTTTAACTGAGCTTGCATGTTAATTGAATATCGGTTTAATTAAAAAATATAAATAAATCAAGTTTATATAATAAAAATAATAAATAAGATAACTTGGGGGTTTTTTACCTAAATAATTAAAAAAAATTAAATACTGAAATAGGTTGTCAGTTGGATTATATACAAAATTGTATTTTTTTGGGTTGCGCCTATTTAACAGGCGCAACCATTTTTTTTATATTAAAATATATATTTTTATTTTTTTTAAAAATTATTATTTTATTGGTGGCGCCTTTCTCATAGGCGCCATCGCTTGTATTTTTTTCCCGGATCAGTATATGACCCGTGTAGAGATACGAAAATGGTATGGGGGTAGGTGGTGCCTATCTGGTAGGCGCGATTGGTGGAGCCTATCTAACAGGCGTGACTGGTGCTTAATTTTTCCCCTATATATACTCCCTCGAAAATCAAATGAGCAGAAGAGTAGGATAATTTTTCCCTTATATATACTCCCCCGAAAATCAAATGAGTAGGATAAATGTATTTTAGTTTATTTCTTTTTAAATAGAATGTAGAGTTTTGTTAGTAATTTTATTATTTGAAAGTTATTTTGTTAGGTTTTTAATTTTGTTAGCTTCTGAATAAAAAATTTTGCATTAAAAATTTTATGTAACTTTTTTGCTATTTGAAACTGTTTTGAGAATTTTGAAATTTTTTTAACAGACCTAGTATTGAAGATGGAGAATCAGTTTCTCGTATGCGTTTATTTCGATGGAGAAATTTTGATAACAATCGTGGGATGTATATTTGAATGTCGCAAACAAGTAGTAATGAGATTTAATAGAAATATCTCGTTTGATGATATGAAGGAAAAAATTAGTGAAAAAATTTATAGACGTTGTGGGAGAAGGATCTCGAAACTTTTCTACAAGTTTCCAGTTTGGATAGATCCCATAAAATTCACTGAAATGGAACTTGTAGACGATGAAGACGTGGAGACAATCGTCGCTCTTTATTGTGGGGCTCGGAGTAACCAAAATGCACCGATTCAGTTATTTGCTGAGTTAGCTGGTGTGGAGCCAATTGAAGATCCCATTCTATTAGGTGAAGAAGATGGAGCTCAAGAGCCGTGCATGGTGGTTCCGATATCGTACGTTGATAGTTAACCAACTATACACGGGATCGACATTGATCTTAATGCTGCACCCGAGACTGATGTGGTTGGTGATGATGTATACCATAGTAGTGATCCTTCTGATCACGAGGTCGATAGTGATAGTGATCCCGACGTGGACGAGGTCCCGGATGATATTGATGAGAAGGCATGAATGACGATGGAAACGTTAACGCATCTTCAGTTAGGAACCAGATTCATCGTATTGTGATACACAATAATCCTAGAGCACACATGTCTCGGATAGACCCTGATGCGGCACACGCGGCCGAGTTCTCGGAGTACTCTGAAATACTACTTGCTCACTGGCTAGCCGCATATTATAATCCTGAAGAGTTGTTCGTGGGCCAGAGATTCAAAAGTAAGGAAAAATGCGTATTTGCCATTAAGCGGTATAGCATGAATATATCAGTGGACTACAAAGTCGCCGTGCCTAAACCAACATTATATATTGGGGAGTGTTAGAGGTCGGCGGAAGGCTGCAATTGGCTGATACGAGCTACATTTATCCAGAAGTCGCAGACGTGGGAAATACGAAAATTTGTTAGGCCTCACACATGCACTTCAACACGTATGACAGAAGATCATTGAAAACTTGATTCCAAAACTATCTGTATGTGCATCAAGCCAATGGAGAAAGACATGCCAACCATTAAAGTTTCAGTACTGATTGCTGAAATGCAGGCACGATTCCAGTATCGAGTATCATACTGAAAGGCATGGATAGCTAAACAGATGGCAATAGAGCAATTGTACGGAGATTTCGATGCATCGTACAATGAGTTATAGGGATGGATAGCCGCTATACGGGAGTACGTACCGGGGACTGTCATTGAGTTGTAGACATGACCTTATTACGACCCAGATGACCAATTACAACCAGAAAAAAGAATTTTCCAATAGATGTTCTAGACGTTTGATCCATGCGTGCATGCATTTCTCCATTGCAAGCTGTTTGTGCAAGTAGATGGAACATGACTATACGGTAAATATACGATAAATATACACAGATCCTACTTCTTGCGGTTTCTCAAAACAGGAACAAGAACATGCTCCCGATTACGTTTGTCATCGTAGATAAGGAGAATATGAAGTCGTGAGAATTCTTCCTTACAAACTTGTAGAGGTATGGTATTAGTAATGATAATATTTGCATAATCTCCGATAGAGGGAAATGATTAATTGCCAGTGTACTAACCCATTTTTCCTGGGCCTAGAATTGATTAAACCCAAAAATAATAATAACAAAACAGTCCAAGTCCATTACAACTAAATTAGCCCAAAAATACGAACGACCCAAATGGCCCAATGATAGAAACCCTAGCCCAGCAGAATGGAAAACAAACAGCAAACCCTAGGCCTAAGCGCCGCATGCCCAGGCTCTAGCGCCACGTTGCCGCTCTGCCTATCGTCGACCCTCTACGCGCGTCAGACCATGTGCAAGAGAGAGCCACACGCAACAACAGAAACAAAAAACAACAAACAAATAGCAAAACGACAAAAAATAAACGATTAAAGAGTTTGTAATCAGGCTATAAAAGCCTTAATCTGTGACTTATGTTTTTTTTATGCACGTTAGAAATCAAAAAAAGCAAAAAAGAAAACAAAGGTTGAGACTTCATTTCTTTTTTTTTGGATCTATTTATTTATTTATTTTATTCATTTATTTTCTACAAATCTGTTCTAAAAGAAAACTATTAAAAAAGAAAAGAAAAAAGAGGTTAGAAAGAGACCTGTATCGCTCCTTGGCTACGTCGATGGAGGTTCCCTCGCCATCGTCGGAATCGTGTCTAAAAAGGGGTGCAAGGCTTTTTGTTCCCTCCAGTCGAAGCCCAACTTGCGTACACCACGAAACAAGGATCAAGAACCCCTTTTCTTTCGCCGTTGGCCATTGGTCACGACGGCGGCGCGTCGGGAGGCCGGAGAACCCTAATACACGGAGGAGGGTAAATTTTTTGAGAGAGTTTGAGATGCTCTCTATTTATTTGTTTAAAATGAAAGATGAAGTGTTTTTTTGTGATTTTTTTATATTTATATGGGATAAATACGACGCCGTTTTGAGCCCTTGCATCAGTGGCCAAAACGACGCTGTTTCATCTTAGACCTGAAATCGACCCGACCCAGTAGCCAGGATCCACGTGTTTCGGCTTAGAGGGTCTATTTGCACATTCAGCCCCTCTTCTTTTCTTGTGTTGCGCCATCGGGTCCTATTTGTTTCTTTCATTTTGGCCCGATGATTTTTATTCGGGTTTCATTTTAATCCGCATTGAAACGCTGCGTTTTGGGGATGGGGAATATTCTCGATTAATCCCTCGTTCCTGGCGCGCATTCTGTTTCAGCCCCGAGCTCCATTTTTTTGTTTTATTTTCAATTTTAAACCCCCGAATTTCACTTCAATTTCAGTTTAATCCTTAGCCGTTTAACTTCATTTTTTTTGTTTTTTTTAAAGAAAAAGGGTTTATTAATTGTCTCTTTTAATATTTTATTTTTCACTCATTTACTTATTTACAATTCGCAATCTAATTTATATTTTTTATTTTATCTTATTTTTTTGTTATTTTCATTGGTTTGTGTATTTTATGTTTGCCAATTAATAATGCTATTTATTCTATTATTTATTTATTTATTTACTTTTTGCTAAATACTTCAAAAAAATAAGTTTATTATTATTATTGTTATTGTGATATTGTCATTGACACAATTGTTCTTGTTAATGCATGTTAATATTGAAATTTATTAGAATCAATGATATGTGTATTCTTTGATGCATAGTATGTCATGATTGTTTTAAACATGTTTTGCATCATCGTTGTTAGTCGTGTACGACCCCTTTTTTTTAAAAAAAAAAGGATTTCTTTTTGAGTGTAATCAAAATGCGCATTCTATTTTCAAATATTCCATTAGTATTCATTCTAATTGAAAAATTTCAAAGTAAGACAATATTTTGCGTTTGTAAAATCGAGAAAACGTGCCCTAACGTGCTGGGTTTCGATTTCTTGTTCGACCAAATAGTCAAATATCATTTTAAAATTTCAAAGCAAGGCAATATTTTGCGTTCAGAAATTCGAGAAAACGTGCCCTAATGTGCTGGGTTTCGATTTCTCGTTCGACCAAATAGCCAAATATCCTTTCAAAATTTCAAAGCAAGGCAATATTTTACGTTTGGAAATTCGAGATAACGTGCCCTAACGTGCTGGGTTTCGATTTCTCGTTCGACCAAATAGTCAAATATCGTTTTAAAATTTCAAAGTAAGGCAATATTTTGCCTTTGGAAAATCGAGAAAACGTGCCCTAACGTGCTGGGTTTCGATTTCTCGTTCGACGAAATAGCCAAATATCCTTTTAAAATTTCAAAGCAAGGTAATATTTTATGTTTGGAAATTCGAGAAAACGTGCCCTAACGTGTTGGGTTTTGATTTCTCGTTCGACCAAATAGCCAAATATCCTCTTAAATTTCAATCCATGTTATTCGAGTTTTTTTAAGGATCGTATTTTAAAAAAAACTCTTCAAAGTTTTCAATCTTCGACACTAAGACACTAATTAATCAACTAGGTACCAATTTTGGACGTTGCGAGGATGCTAATCCTTCCTCGTACGTAACCGACTTTCGAACCCATTTTTCTGAGTTTCGTAGACCAAAAGCATTGCTTTAATAAAATCAAATCGTTTATTAAAAACTTTTCGAGGTGACCCGATCACACCTCATCAAAAAGGATTGGTGACGACTCCCGTTTTAATTTTCATTTTCAAATCCAAGTCGACCTCGTTTTACAAAAAAATGGTGTCAACAACTTGACGACTCCGCTAGGGACAAAATAAGAGAGTCAAGCCACAAGTTGATTATTACTTGTGTTTTTTTCGAAAGTCGATAATTTGGTTTAAATTTACGATCCTTTCATTGTACTTCATTTCCGTAGTCTTCATCGTTTTGTATGTCTACGTTATTTGTTCAAGTCTCGATACAGTTTTTGCATATTGCATTTGCATTTGCATAGTCTTCATCGTTTTGTATGTCATCGTTTTGTATGTCTACGTTATTTGTTCAAGTCTCGATAAAGTCGATAATTTGGTTTAAATTTACGATCCTTTGTGAGGTTTTCACCTCCGCATGGGATAGTGAATAGCTTCCGGGATACATCCGTACCTATGTCTTCCTGAGATTTTCATCTCCGCATGGCCATAGGGAAATGTATCCCCCTAAATTGAACTCGGTCCATATGAGCTTATAATGGGTGAGGATCGAGGAATCTGCCGGTTCGGGTACCTCAACTTTAGAACCAAGCCTCATATAATGAACCCTAAGAGCCTACCCTAAGTAGAACTACGCCAAACCCCTAATGGCTACCCGAATAGGCGATTTGCTTACTATTTTTCTCGTATGCTTTGGGATCTAGCTTGATGCACGATACTAACTTATTCTATTTTGCTTTGATTTTGTCTGCATGACATTTGCATTTCAAAAGAGGCGTTAGTTCACGTTCGATATCTAAATAGAGAACTCAACATGGAAAGGGAGTTTTTTGGTAAAGTGGAAGATAATGCGTCTGTCCGAGTTTGGTCCAAAAAAGTTTAGCAGGAAAAAAGTGATAGCCTCGCGGAAGGATACACTTCAGAACTATGAGACTTCACTCGCATTAGCGTGACTCAGAATTGTTTGCAAGAATTAAAAGAGATATGAGATTAGTTGGATAACTGGATCAAGTAACTCTTTTACAGTAACTATGGTGATCTACCTTTTTTGCTTGACGTAAAAGTAGACAAGCGCTTATTTTGAGCCCTTGCGCAGTATTGGAATCCAGCCTACAGTTGTTTCATGTTTGGGAAGGTAGATTTGGTACCCACAGTAGAAGAATATACGACCTTGCTACGGTGTCCAGGGAACCAAATTGACAAAGCTTATTCGAGAGTAGATAATGTTCCGACATTCTTGAAGAAACTAATGTGCATCACAGGAATGAGCGAGCAATGCGTCGCAGCCCGAATTAAGCAAAAGGGAGATAGCGAGTGCATACTGTGGAAAAACTTGTGAGATGTGATCTTGGCATATTCGAATGTAAAGAAGAGGGTTAACATCTTTGCCTTGAGTATTTACAGCTTAGTTATTTTCCCCTAGGCATTGAGGCATGTGGATGAAGCAGTTTCAGATCTGTTTGATAGGCTTGACAAGGGGGTCACACCGGTCCCAACGATTTTGGCTGAAACCTTCAGGTCTCTAAATGCGTGTCAAAGAACAGGTGAAGGAAGGTTCATCGGATGTGCGCAACTGCTATTGGTGTGGTTGCATAGTCACTTTTGAAAGGTGGAAAAGGTTTCTTATCGGGTCTTCTCAGAAAACTACACCCCATTAAAGGAACTAGTGGTTACACCGAGGCGGGAAGACATCACGGAAGAGAAGTGGATGTCGATTCTCCAAAATCTTCAAGAGGATGACATTGAATAGAAAGCTCATTGGATGGTGCTCGACGAGATCCTATATCGATGAGGGGACTTCGACTGGGTCCCTTTACTTGGAATTTGGAGAGCTGTTGGATATACCCTTTTGCTCGTATTAAGACAATATAGATCAAGACAGTTCATACCGGTAACGCAAGGGCTGGCTCAGTGTGAGTTTTCTTTTAAGGATGATAACTACAAGAGAAAAATTCGAGAAATGTCTAACGCTTGGAAACAAGTCCACCGGATGAAAAGATTTACCATAGGAGCAATGACAACTCCTGAATATTATGAGTGGTGGAATAAAAGGGTCAATGACAACATCCCAGAGCCGAGAGAAGAATGCGTTTGATCTATAGAGGAGCTTATAAGTAGTGCCGTTAGAATTAGAGATTATCAAACAGGACTTTGAAAAAAGAAGTTCAGAGTTGGGAAAGAAGATAAAATAGCTAGAAGAGGAAAAGATGCGGTTGGGACTAGATGTCGATATCTACAAGTTAGAAGTCAAAAAATTAATGAAAGGGAAGAATAAGGCTAAAGAGGACTTAGATAGTTTAAAAACGAATTATAAGAAGCTACGTTTGTCAATAAGAACTGCTGGTTTGGGTAAAACGTTGGAGCAATGGCGACTGGAGATCACGGAAGAAAAGACCAAGACTGATCAGTGGGAAAAGAAATTTCGAGATGCCTGAGCTCAAGAGAGCGCTTTGGAGAAAAACTTGTTAGAATGTCGAAATAAAGAAGCGAGATTAAAAGCCTGAGTAGCCGAGTTAGAAAAGTCGCTTCACCTGTACCGTAGTCGTAGCTCTATTATCGAGTTAATAGCAAGTTTAAGTAGGATCGACGAATTGAAGGGAAGAATAGAAGAGCTCGAAGACGCATTGCAAAACTCTGAATTACGAGAGGAACTTCTTGAGAGGTGTAACGAATGGTGCCAAGAGCAGCTCTATCATTCCCAAAGTCAGATTAGAGATAGGGATTACATTATGGGTGAAGCTGTGACTCAAGTGCGGGAAGTAGCTGATCATTTGCAATCCTTAGCAGTTCAGGCTGATGTATTGAGTTTAAAATATGAGTCAGAATCGGACCGAGGCCAAGAGTTAGCTTGGCTTCTTAGGAAGGTTAAGGCTTTGAGTTTAAAGGCGAAGCCGTATATGTAATCCATTTTATGTAAAGAAATTTGTTTTCTGATCGAGTTTTTTCTAATGAAATTGAATTAGAATCAACACCTCTTTTTGCATTCATTCATCTGCATTACATCTCATCATATGCATTAAATTTTAAAAATAAAGACCCTAATAAATTAAAATTATGACAGTTACCCTGGAAACCAACAAAAATCCACCAACCAAATATCGCTACGGTACTCGTTGCCAAACAAAAGCAATGGATCAGATGTTAGAAAGATTGGAACAATTGCGAAAGGAGATACAAGATCAGATGCAAGAACGATTGGATAAAATCCAACAAGACATGCTAGAATCCCAAAGAACTATGATGAACCAATTGGCGCAGTTATTGGCTGGAAGGAATGATAAAAGAAAAAGCCCGGTAGTTGATTCTGGGGTTGATCATGAGAACTCTGTTTATCCTCCAGGTTTCACCCCGGCGAGCACCCAGGCATTGATGAACTTTCCCAATACCAGGTCCGTGCCCCAGCATTGATGAACTTTCCAATAGGCTCAGGTTGTAATCTTGGGGATAATCCTACCAATCCCGTGGTTCCCGATCTCGATGACGTAGCAGAAATGGAGAAGGCAAGAGCGGACTTGCCAAAACAACTAGAAGATCGGTGTAGGTGGCTAGAGGAGAAATTTAAAGCCATGTAAAATGCCAATTACCATCAAGGAATGGATGCTAAAGACTTGAGTTTGGTACTTGATATGGTGCTCTCTCTCAAATTTAAAATGCCGGAGTTTGAAAAGTATAACGGGACTAGCTGCCCTGAAGCTCATATCACTATGTTCTGTCGAAGGATGACGGGATACATCAACAATGATCAACTCTTGATCCACTGCTTCCAAGACAGTTTGATAAGGTCAGTAGCAAAATGGTACAACCAATTGAGCCGGGCCAACATCCACTCATGGAAGGATTTGGCACAGGCTTTTTTGAAGCAGTATAGCCACGTGATGGATATAGCACTCGATTGAATTGCATTGCATAACATGGAAAAGAAGCCTAGTGAAAGCTTCAGATAGTATGCCCAAAGATGGAAAGAAGTAGCAACGCAAGTCCAACCACCATTTTGGAGAAAGAGACAACTATACTTTTCATCAATACTTTGAAGGCTCAGTTTATCAATCACATGTTGGGCAGCGCTACTAAGAGCTTTTGTAGACATAGTGATGTCTGGAGAAATGATAGAGAATGTCATAAGGTGCGGCAAGATAGAAGCAGGAGAAAGCACCAAGAGGTCAGCCCCAAGAAGGAAAGAGCAGGAATCCAACCCAAGGCCGAATGTAGAAAGACCCCAATTCACACCCATCCCAATGACGTATAGAGAGCTATACCAGAACTTATTTGATGCACATGAGGTGTATCTATACTATCTAAAACCCATGCAACCTCTATACCCTAAATGGTATGACGCGAATGCCCAATGCGAGTATCACGCGGGAACTACGGGACACTTGATTGAGAACTGCACTACATTTAAGAAAGTGGTGGAAAGATTCATTACGATGAGGATTGTAAAGTTTGACGACCCATCAGGGCCAAATGTAGCAGGGAATCCATTACCCAATCATGCTGATAAAGGGGTAAACGTGATAATCGAGAGCAGGGGAAGGAGAATCAAAGTTGACATTGCGGAGGTAAAAACCCCACTGAGATGGGTTTGGAGACGAATGATAGATGGAGGTCTTGTAGGAATATTCTGTAAATATTTTAGGAATATTTTGTAGATATTTTTTTTATTAAAATCCCTTATTTTAAGGGATCATATCTCCTATTTAGTATCTTTCCTAACTTAGAGTTTCCTAAAGTAGTGTCATAGGTTGTATATAAAAACTCTGATTTATGTTCTATTTAGTATCAAATACTCTGATTTCTACATGGTATCAGCTTAGGTTACGATTTCTTTTTCAACCTAGACCATGTCCGAAACTCCTTCTCCTACTTCAGAGATTACTTCAAATCCAGAAAATTTTTCTGGTTCCGATGCTCCATCAGATTCGTCTGGTCTGACTATCACCTGCCATCGATTGAATGGCAACAATTTTCTTGAATGGTCCCAATCAGTTAAGATTTTTCTCTTGGGCAGAGAAAGATTGGACTACGTTACTGGTGAAATCAAGAAGCCTGCTGTGACTGATGCTGGTTTTGCTAAGTGGATGCGTGACAATGGTCAGGTTATGACTTGGCTCCTTAATTCCATGACCCCGAGTATAAGCAAAAACTTTCTTCTTTACACCACAGTCGCTGAAATTTGGAGTGCAGTCCGCGAAACCTACTCTAGCACGGATAACATTGCTGAATTATATCATGTTGAAGATCAAGCAGCCACCCTTAAACAAGGAACCATGCCTGTTACTCTCTACTACAATACCCTTACTGCTCTTTGGCAACAATTAGATTTGCATGCACATTATGATTGGGTAGATCCAAGAGATGCTGCTCTTTATCAGCAAATTGTTACTCAACGAAAACTTTTTCAATTTCTCCAAGGCTTAAATAAGGACCTGGACGAGGTTCGCGGCAGGGTCCTGGCTATTTCTCCTCTTCCCTCCCTTCGAGAGGCTTTCTCTATGGTCAAGAAGGAAGAAAGCCGAAGGTGTGTGATGCTGTCTGATGAACCATATTCCACTTCTGAAAGATCTGCCTTACTGACCCATCAATCATCTCCCTCTTCCAAACGGGGGAGACCTTGATGTGATCATTGCAAAAAGCCCGACCACTCTAAGGAGAAGTGTTGGAAGCTTCATGGTAAGCCTCAGGACTGGAAGTCCAAGCACTCTCGAGATAATAAATCAAGCCTTGTCGTTGCCACCTCTGTCACTAGTTTCACTAAAGAACAGATTGCTGAACTTCAAAAACTATTTGGAAAGTTTCAAGGGTCTTGTGAAGGTAATCTGGTCATAAAAGATCCAGAAGGTAACCTTTCTTCTACTGCATTTTTCTCCTCCCAGTTGACTCCTAATTGGATCCTCGATTCTGGTGCTACGGATCATATGACTGGTAACAAGGCATTGTTTCACAATTTTTTCCATACCTTTGGTAAAGCTGTCAAAACGGCTGATGGTACCTTGTGCAAAATAGAAGGACATGGCACTGTTTTTCTCAATGAACAGATTGCACTTAAAAATGTTCTCTTTGTACCAAATCTGGCGTGCAATCTCATCTCTGTTAGTAAATTTTCCACAGACTTGCACTGCTCTGTAATTTTTAATGATCGTGATTGTACTTTGCAGGCACTGAACTCGAAGAAGATGATTGGTAGGGCCAGCTTGCATAATGGTCTCTACATCCTCCCTACCTCTCCTAAAATCGAGATCTCCAAGTCATTTACCGCTTTAGGAAAAGTTGATACTGTTATGTTATGGCACTTTCGTTTAGGCCATCCTAGTTTCCAATACCTTGCAAAATTGTTTCCTGCTCTATTCATTAATAAAAGGCCTAATTCTTTTTCTTGCAAAGTTTGCTCTCTTGCCAAACATACTAAATCATCTTATTTTCCTTCTACATACAAGCCTTCTTACCCTTTTTCTTTGATCCATAGTGATATTTGGGGCCCTTCTCGGGTGAAGAATGCTGATAATTGTAAGTGGTTTATCACTTTTATTGATGATCACAGTAGGATAACTTGGACTTATTTGCTGAAAGATAAATCTGAAACTGCTAGTGTTTTTGTGCAATTTTATAACATGGTTCTCACTCAATTTGGGTCTAAAATCCAGCTCTTTAAATATGATAATGGCAGTGAATTTTTTGCTAGGTCTTTAGGTGATTTTTTTAAGGAAAAGGGCATAGTTCAGATTAGTTCTTGTGTTGGAACCCCACAGCAAAACGGCGTTGCCGAAAGAAAAAATAGGCACCTTCTTGAAGTTACTCGTTCTCTTCGATTTACCACTAATGTTCCTAAATATTTGTGGGGGGAAGCCTTATTAACTGCCACATATTTAATCAACCGGATGCCTAGTAAGGTTTTAAAATTTCAAACGCCTCAATCTATATTTTTGCAGCACTTTCCTCATTTTAAGCCTATCTCCTCCATTCTGCCACTTAAAATTTTTGGCTGCACTGTTTTTATCCAAAATATTGCTCCTAATAAGTCCAAGTTAGATCCTAAGTCTTTAAAATGTGTATTGGTTGGGTATTCTTCACTTAAGAAGGGTTATAAATGCTATCATCCTCCTTCTAAACGATTTTTCACCACTATGGATATAACATTTTATGAGCAGGATTCCTATTTCACTCAGGCTGAAATTCAGGGGGAAACATGGAGTGATTTTCAGCCACAACAAGTATCTCCTTCTAATCTTCATTCTCAACCTTCAGAATTGCCATCTTGTTCGCCATTACCTGCAGATCTGTCACTTGTGAATGCTCCCATTGATTCTCCTGTAGTACCTATGACTAATTCACCTACACCCACTTTAAACACTCTTCCTGAAAATACACCTACTCCAATTGACAGTCTTCAAAAAACACCATCACCCAAACAGCTTCGTGTCTACACAAGAAAAAGAAGACATATCCCTGAGACTATTTTGCACTCTGATTCTTACCGAGAATTGGATTTGGGTCCAGCTGCCGAAATGGAAGAAGAAATCAGTAAGTCCACTACTCTAGATGACTTTCCTATTGCTATTAGAAAAGGGGTTAGACAGTGCACCAAGCATTCTATTGAAAAATTTACTGGTTATAATTCATTGATGCCGTCTTTTCAAGCATTTACAGCAACTTTGGATAAAGAACAGGTTCCCACAAGCATAGCTGAAGCTCTAAAGGATCCAAAATGGAGAAGGGCTGTTGAAGAGGAAATTTGTGCACTAGAGAAAAATGCTACTTGGACCATTACAGACCTTCCTCAAGGAAAAAAGGCTGTCGGCTGTAAATGGATCTTTGCTGTAAAGTATAACTCCAATGGCAGTATCCAACGATACAAAGCTAGACTAGTGGCCAGAGGTTTCACGCAAACATATGGGATAGACTTCACAGAAACTTTTGCACCTGTGGCAAAGCTTAACACTATTCGAGTACTCCTAAGTTTGGCTGTAAATTACGATTGGAAATTACACCAACTTGATGTAAAAAACACATTTCTTAATGGCAAGCTTGAGGAAGAAGTCTATATGCAATTGCCACCTGGCTCAAAGTCTATTGAAGGTAACAACAAGGTTTGCAAGCTCAACAAGTCTCTATACGGGTTAAAACAATCACCCAGAGCTTGGTTCGAGAGGTTCACTAAAGTCATTCTTCAAAATGGCTACAAGCAGTCCCTTGCCGATCATACGCTTTTCATCAAGGTAACTTCTACAAATAAGAAAGCTATCCTAATTGTGTATGTGGATGACATCATTCTTACTGGAGATGATGAGGAAGAGATTAGCAATTTGAAGAAGTTGTTAAACAGGGAATTCGAAACCAAGGACTTGGGAAAGCTAAGGTATTTCTTAGGAATGGAGGTGGCAAAATCAAAAGAAGGACTTGTGATCAACCAGAGAAAGTATGTACTTGATTTACTCAAAGAAACTGGTTTTCTTGGCTGTAAGCCGGCTGATACACCAATGGAGGCAAACTTGAGATTCAATAAAGAAGATGAGTCCTTAGTAGACAGAGAGAAATTTCAAAGGTTAGTTGGGAAACTAATCTACTTATCCTTGACAAGGCCAGATATAGCTTTTCCCGTAAATGTTATAAGTCAACACATGACTAATCCTACTGAAGAGCATATGGCAGCAGCAAATAGAATTCTGAAGTACTTGAAGAAAACTCCAGGACACGGCTTAATGTTTAAGAAGACACAAGACAGAACTGTTAAGATTTTTACAGACTCTAGTTGGGCTGGAGATCTCACTGAAAGAAGATCCACTAGTGGGTACTGCACTTTTGTTTGGGGTAACCTTACAACTTGGAGAAGTAAGAAACAATCTGTTGTTTCAAGAAGTAGTGCTGAAGCTGAATTTAGAACACTAGCTTTGGGGATATGCGAAGGAATTTGGCTACTTAAATTACTAAAAGAACTTGGCACAAATCAGGAGGATCACTTTGAAGTTTTGTGTGATAATCAATCTGCCATTCAGATTGCCAAGAACCCAGTTCAACATGACCGAACAAAGCATGTTGAAATTGATAGGCATTTTATTGCTGATCAAATCAACAAAAAGACAGCCACTCTTTCTTACATTCCTTCAGAAGGACAGATTACAGACATTCTTACCAAGGCTTTGCCAAAACCTGTGTTCAATAAATTCCTATTCAAGCTGGGATTATACAATGTATATTCTCCAGCTTGAGGGGGAGTGTAGGAATATTCTGTAAATATTTTAGGAATATTTTGTAGATATTTTTTTATTAAAATCCCTTATTTTAAGGGATCATATCTCCTATTTAGTATCTTTCCTAACTTAGAGTTTCCTAAAGTAGTGTCATAGGTTGTATATAAAAACTCTGATTTATGTTCTATTTAGTATCAAATACTCTGATTTCTACAGGTCTCATATAGTAAGATTCAATAGAAAGGCCCAAAGGAACGAGGAAGTATTGTGAATTTCATACTGAAGAGGGCCATGACATCTAAAAATGCACCGAGTTCAGAACCATGGTGTAAAACTTAATGGATAACAAAGAGTTGGAGTTTTATGAAGAGGTTGAAGGATTAGAAGAATGGGAAGTTTATGCCTCGGAGGAAGGATCTACGGGAAAA
Source organism: Gossypium hirsutum (assembly GCF_007990345.1). Taxonomy (NCBI): domain Eukaryota; kingdom Viridiplantae; phylum Streptophyta; class Magnoliopsida; order Malvales; family Malvaceae; genus Gossypium; species Gossypium hirsutum. The sequence continues at coordinate 12,156,403 of NC_053442.1, read as the reverse complement.
GCCCAAAGGGTTAATCACCCAGTGGTGATTATTTCAAGGCCAAAGAGCACAGAATCTGGAATACAAATAGCGCCAAGGGTCATAATCCAAAAACCCGTATCCTTTCCCTATAAGGATAGAAAAAGGGTCCCTTGGAATTACGATTGCAACGTGATGATCCCGGGAGAAGAGAACCAGGTAAACGCCTCAAAAGAGCGTGATGATGTACGCTTCTATACACTAAGTGAAGAATGCTACGATCTGGCAAATACAAGAGTGGAACCCACAAAAGGAAAAGTCTTAGCGGCTGTGTGAGGGGACGCAAAAACGACTAGAATTGAATCGTATGTTAACAAGCCGGTAACTGAAAATGAGGCTAGAGAATTTCTAAAATTCCTAAAGCACAGCTAGTATAGCATGGTGGAACAACTACATAAGCAACTGGCTCGTATCTCAGTGCTTGAGTTACTTCTAAGTTCAGAGACACATCGTAATGCGTTGACAAAAGTACTAAATGAAAATTATGTCGCTAATGATATCTTGGTGAACAAATTGGACCGCTTGGTTAACAATATAAGTGTCGACAAATTCATCTTCTTTAATGATGATGAAATACCGCCGGGGGGAAGAGGAGCCACCAAAGCCCTACATATCACTACTCGCTGCAAGGGATACTCGTTGCCCGGGGTGTTAGTCGATAATGGATTGGCCTTGAATGTTTTACCCTTATCCACTTTAAACATGTTAGCGGTAGATAGTTCTCACATGAAATCATGCCAGAATATAGTAAGAGTGTTTGATGGCACTAAAAGGAGGGTAATGAGAAGAATAGAAATTCCCCTCTTGATTGGCCCGAATACATATGAGGTAGATTTCCTAGTGATGGATATCAAGCCTTCGTATAATTTCCTGTTGGGAAGACCTTAGATTTATTCAGCAGGAGCAATGCCTTCATCATTGCATCAAAAGTTAAAATTGGTAATAGAAGGTCGATTAGTTACGATAAGCGCTGAGGAAGACATCATTGCATCAGTAACTAGCGACGCACCATATTTAAGAACGAATGACGAGGCGATTGAATGTTTCTTTCGATCCTTAAACTTCGTGAACGCAACCTTTGTGGTCGAGGGGAATAAGATCCCGATGCCCAGCATATCCAAAACCACGAGGATGGGAATACAAATGACGGTTGGGAAATGAGCTGTGCCCGAGAGAGGACTCGGAGGATGTCTTCATGGAAGTATAGAGGTACCAATGATGAAGGATAAACGAAACCGCTTTGGTTTAGGATTTAAGCCAAATGCGAAGCAAAGAAAGAAAGAGTTGGAAATGAGGCAAGAGAAAGAGTTGGAAATGAGGCAAGAGAGGTAGAAGGCGCGTTTGAGTGGGAAAGAAGTCGATTGGAAACCTATGACCTTCCCCCACATATCCAGGACCTTCGTATCAGGGGGAACCATTTATCCTGAATGAAAGACATCAAGAAGGGATAGTACGGAAGAAAGGTTAAGAAACCTGAACATCAATGCCATATTCAAAGAAGAACTCGAAGAAGGAAGTACCTTAGACATCTGCCCTTACGAACCTGGAACTGTTCTAAACAACTGGACTGGAGAAGAGATCCCTGTAACATTTAGAACTAATTCAGAGTAATATTCAGAACACTTGTTGCCCTAAACCTGGGGGCAATAGGAATATTTTGTAAAAGGCACATGTCCAGAATCTTATTTCAATGAAAACATATTTCAATCTCACTTTGAGCAAATGTTCTTTCATTCATTTCATTCTTAGATTATTCTTTCTTTGGTCCTCCCTTCGTCCCAATAACAAGTCTTCAGATATCAATGATGTGAGCAACGCTGTTACTGACTCAGAATCCCTATTTGAACAAGACATGAGTATGGATGATCCTCATGATTTTGAAGATGACCAGAATAATGTCTTATCTCCTGATTTGTTAAGGATGATGGAGCAAGAAGAGAAACAAATCGTACCCTATAAGGAATTAATAGAAGTTGTGAGCTTAGGAGAGGGAAAAGAGATAAAAATTGGCACTTGCATTACCGAAGAAACAAAGCGGGACCTCGTTGGGTTACTTTAGGAGTTCAAAGATGTCTTCGCATGGTCCTATCAAGACATGTCCGGCCTAAGTACTGTGGTACACCGACTGCCCATAAAAGTAGAATGTAAACCGGCCCAACAAAAGCTTCGAAGGATGAGGCCTAATGTCTTGCTAAAAATAAAAGAAGAAGTTAAGAAGCGGTTTGATTCTGGGTTCTTATAGGTGGTCGAATATTCAGAATGGGTAGCCAACATAGTCACAGTTCCTAAGAAAGGTGGGAAAGTGCGAATGTGTGTGGACTACAGAGATTTGAACAAAGCCAGTCCCAAGGAAATTTTCCCATTGCCCCATATCGATACCTTAGGGGACAACACGGCCGGATACTCACTGTTCTCCTTCATGGATGGTTTATCCGGGTACAACCAAATTAGGATGCATCCTGAAGACATGGAAAAGACCACCTTCATAACGATGTGTGGGATATTTTACTTTTGGTAACCTTGTTCCATGACATGATGCATAAAGAGATAGAACTCTATGTCAATGACATGATCGCAAAGTCTAGAATTGAAGGGGAACATGTGCAAGTCCTGAGAAAACTGTTCCTAAGGTTAAGGAAGTTCCAACTAAAGCTTAACCTAGCCAAATGCACTTTCGGGGATAGATCAGGAAAGTTACTAGGATTCCTAGTCAACGAAAGGGGAATTGAGATTGACCCAGATAAAGTTAATGCCATACAAGAATTGCCTCCGCCATGTACTTAGAAAGAAGTTTGAGATTTTTTAGGCAGACTAAATTACATCGCTCGGTTTATTTCACAGTTAACTGAGAAATGTGACCCCATCTTCCGTCTCCTTAAGAAACACAATCCAGGTGTATGGGATGAAGAGTGCTAGAAAACTTTTGAAAAAGTTAAGCATTACTTATCCAATGCCCCAGTACTGATGCCACATTGCCCGGACAAGCCACTAATACTATACTTGGCAGTATTCGAGAATTTCATGGGTTGTGTATTCGGCCAACATGATGACTCAGGACGAAAAGAAAGAGCTATCTATTACCTCAGTAAAAATTTTACCGAATGTGAGACAAGATATTCGCCAATTGAGAAATTATGTTGTGCCTTGGTCTGGACTACTCGAAGATTGAAACAATACATGTTGTACCACACGACTTGGTTAATCTCGAAACTAGACCCTTTGAAATACATGATGGAGTCAACCGCTCTAAACGGAAGGATGCCCCCATGGAAAATTCTACTATCTGTATTTGACATAGTCTATGTGAGTCAAAAGGCCATAAAAGGAAGCGCTATAGTAGATTTTCTAGCTAGTAGAGCTCTAGAAGATTATGAGCCTTTGAACTTTGACTTCCCAAATAAGGATCTGATTTATGTGGCAACTGTTGAGGCAAACACACAAGAAGGCAATGCTTGGAAATTGAACTTTGACGGAGCCTCAAATGCTGTGGGTAACGAGATCGGGGCAGTCTTAGTATCTCCAGACGGTGATCATTATCCGTTCACTGGCAAATTAGATTTTGATTGCACAAACAACATGGCGGAGTATGAAGCATGTATCAAAGGAATCCGTGCGGCTATAGAACATAAAATCAAGGTACATAAGGTATATGGAGATTCCGCATTAGTGATTTATCAGCTCAAAGGCGAATGGGAAACAAGAGACCCCAAGTTGATTAGTTGTCGAAAGCTAGTCTTGGAATTAATTGAGGCGTTTGACGACATCACCTTCTGTTATCTCCCACGAGATGAGAATTAGATGGTCGACTCTTTGGCTACATTGGCTTCCATGATCAAAGTAAATAAATAAGATGATGTGAAGCCTATCCAAATGAGCATTTATGAGGCTCCAGCCCACTGTTGCAACATTGACGACGAAGAAGAAAAAGATGACCACCCTTGGTATCAAGACATATTACGGTATGTAAAAAATCATGAATACCGAGACCAAGCAACTGAGAATGACAAGGGAACGTTATGGAGGCTGGCTAGTGACTACGTCTTAAATGGAGAAATCCTATATAAAAGAGGTGTTGCTGAGATGCGTGGACGCTATTAAGGCTAGGCAAATCCTGAAGGAGGTCCATGATGGTGTCTCTAGAACACACGTTAATGGTTTTACAATGGCCAGACAAATTATGAGATTTAGATATTATTGGTCCACTATGGAAGGAGACTGCATCAAGTATGCTAAGAAATTCCATAAGTGCCAGATTTATGGGGACAAAATTCATGTGCCTCATTCACCTCTTCATGTCATGACTTCTCCATGGCCTTTTTCCATGTGGGGCATGGACGTCATTGGGCCAATATCACTAAAAGCTTCAAATGGGCATCGATTCATCTTCGTAGTAATTGACTATTTTATTAAGTGGGTTGAAGCTACTTCTTACGCCAACGTCACAAAATCGGCAGTCAGCAAATTCCTAAAAAAGTAGATCATATGTCGGTATGGGATGCCCGAAAGGATTATATCTGATAACGCATTAAAACTGAAGAACAGTAAGATAACGGAGGTCTGTAGTCGATTCAAGATCTAGCAACACAATTCATCGCCATATCGCCCGAAAATGAATGGCGCGGTAGAGGCCGCCAATAAGAATATCAAGAAGATTGTGGGAAAAAATACTGAGACCTATAGAGATTGGCATGAAAAGTTACCATTTGCCCTCTATGCTTATCGAACGTCTGTCAGGACCTTTACCGGGGCAACTCCTTTCACCTTAGTCTATGGGATGGAGGCAGTTTTACCCATCGAAGTTGAAATTCCTTCTCTTCGGGTTCTGTCAGAGTTAAAGTTAGATGAAGCAGAATAGATCCAATCCCGATATGATCAGCTGAGCTTGATTGAAGAAAAGAGGCTAAGAGCTATCCGTTATGGTCAAATGTACCAAAAGTGAATGATTCGAACCTACAATAAGAAGGTTTGTCCTAGAGAATTCTATGAAGGGGACTTGGTACTAAATAAGATTCTTTTCATACAAAAAGACTTTAGAGGAAAGTTGATGCCAAACTGGGAAGGACCTTATGTGGTAAATAAAGCCTTTTTTAGAGTAGCGTTAATTTTGACTGAGATGGATGGAAAAAAGCCTGTCTAATCTTGTAAATTTGGATTCAGTGAAGAAGTACTTCGCCTAAAAAAAAAAAGAGGCCAAAGAGAAAACCCACGAAGGGCGCTTCGAGACCAAAGGGGTTTTGAATTGAAAACCCGAAAAAAGGGCAATTCAAATTTTGATCAAATATGGGGCATGGGGTAGTCTTGTCTTCCCCGAATTAGCAAGAAGGAAGGATGTTACATCTTAAGACATCAACAAAGTCTTCTAGGACTTCTAAACACGTATCAAGTTCAAAGGGTCCTCAAAAATTTTTGTGCAGAGAAGCTCATGCTGCGATATCTGGGGCACCTATTTCCATTTTATTCATTTTTGTATTTTGAAAAAATACGCCATCTTGATTAATTTATTCTCATTCTAGCAAAATTTGCTATCTTGATTAATTCATTCATTCCGAGCTTTGCTCTCAACAAAACTTCATCTTGTCCATTTTGATAATCTTTTTCAAGCATTTTCATTGAAGTAACGATTAATGGACTGACAATATTCAAGCAGAAGGAGTTCTTCATATTACTCTAAAAGCTTCTAAATAGTACGAAGACCTGAAACAGTGCTATTGTTTAGAACTAACCAACTTAAGGGTTGGAAACATTTGGGAAAGAATAGTTTAAATTGTGACTATTTCTTTGGATTTTCTGTTAAAGATACCAGCTGAACAAGAAGGCATGGTAACACGTCAATGATAGAACCTTGATGAACAATGAGCAATGACAACCCAAATATTAAAAAGAGATCATTCTCATGACATTTTACATTCATGCAAATATCATTCATACATATCTAGTTAGGAGCATTTGATTCATTCTGATCATGACATCTTAATCACGAGACATAAATAGGCCCATGAAAGGGATTCTACAAGTCATGTTCCCGAGAGAAAAGATCGGTAAAACTACAGATCTTATCTCTCTAAAGTTGCAGTAGAGCAGATCGTATCCAGTCTTATCTCCCTGAAGTTGCAGTGGGACAGGCAGAAGAAGTCAATCCTATCTCCCTGAAATTGTAGTGAAGCGGATTAAAACCATAGATCTTATCTCTCTTAAGTTGCAGTAGAGAAAATCGCATCCAATCTTATCTCCCTAAAGTTGCAGTAGAGCGGACAGAAGAAACCAATCCTATCTCCCTGAAGTTACAGTGGAGCGGATTAAAACCACAGATCTTATCCATCTGAAGTTGCAGTAGAGTAGATCGCATCCAGTCTTATCTCCTTGAAGTTGCAGTGGAGTAGACAGAAGAAACCAATCCTATCTCTCTGAAGTTGCGGTGGAGCGGATTAAAACCACAGATCTTATCTCTCTGAAGTTGCAGTAGAGCAGATCACATCCAGTCTTATCTCCCTGAAGTTGCAGTGGAGCAGACAGAAGAAACCAATCCTATCTCCCTAAAGTTACAGTGGAGCAGATTAAAACCACAAATATTATCTCTCTGAAGTTACAGTAGAGTAGATCGTATCCAGTCTTATCTCCCTGAAGTTGTAGTGGAGCAGACAGAAGAAACCAATCCTATCTGCCTGAAGTTGCAGTGGAGGGGATTAAAACCACAGATCTTATCTCTCTGAAGTTGCAGTAGAGTAGATCGCATCAAGCCTTATCTCCCTGAAGTTGCAGTGGAGCAGGTTGAAGATACCAATTCCATCTCTCTGAAGTTGCAGCGGAGCAGATTTAAGCTATTAATCATATCTCCCTGAAGCTGCAATGGAGCGGATTAAAATGATGAATCCTATACCTCTGAAGTTGCAGTAAGTCAGATTAAATCTACCATGACAAGTTTTATCTCCCTGAAGTTATAGTAGAGCAGGCTGAAGATACCAGTCGTATCTCTCTGAAGTTGCAGTGGAGTGAATCGAAGCAAGAAGACGCGGTGGATTGAAGCTACAAGCCGTATCTCTCTGAAGTGCAGTGGAATGGATCGAAGTAACAAGACACAGTAGACTGAAGGAGGCTACCTGAAGAAGAGAAACACCAAAGAAGTCAAGATTTGGCAAGACCGGGCAAAATTGGTCATTATTAAAAGTCTTTGCTTCATTCTCGTTACACGACAACGAGCAAAGAGGGGCAGCTGTAATAACCCATTTTTCTCGGGCCCAGAATTGATTAAACCCAAAAAATAATAATAACAAAACAGTCCCAGTCCATTACAACTAAATTAGCCCAAAAATACAAACGTCCCAATGACAGAAACCCTAGCCCACCAGAATGGAAAACAAACAGCAAACCCTAGGCCTAAGCGCCGCATGCCCAGGCTCCAGCGCCGTGTTGCCACTCTACTTGCACACGCTATTGCCACTGCTCGCCTATTGTCGGCCCTCCACGCGCGTCAGACCATCTGCAAGAGAGAGCTACACGCAACAACAGAAACAAAAAAACAACAACAAACAAATAACAAAACGACAAAAAAAATAATGATTAGAGAGTTTGTAATCAGGCTATAAAAGCCCTAATCTATGACTTATGTTTTTTTACGCACGTTAGAAATAAAAAAAGCAAAAAAGAAAACAAAGGTTGAGGCTTCATTTCTTTTTTCTTTGGATCTATTCATTTATTTTTTTATTCATTTATTTTCTACAAATCTGTTCTAAAAGAAAACTATTAAAAAAGAAAAGAAAAAAGAGGTTAGAAAGAGACTTGTATCACTCCGTGGCTCCGTCGATAGAGGTTCCTTTGCCATCGTCAGAATCGTGTCTAAAAGGGGGGTGCAAGGCTCTTCGTTCCCTCCAGTCGAAGCCCGACTTGCGTACACCGCGAAACAAGGGTCAAGAACCCCTTTTCTTTCGCAGTCGGCTATTGGAAACGACGACAGTGCGTCGGGTGGCTGGAGAACCCTAACAGGTGGAGGAGGGTAAATTTTTTGAGAGAGTTTGAGATGCTCTCTGTTCTTGTGTTTAAAATAAAAGATGAAGTGTTTTTTTTTGTGATTTTTTTATATTTATATGGGATAAATACGACGCCGTTTTGAGCCCTTGCATCAGTGGCCAAAACGATGCCGTTTAGTCTTAAACCTGAAATTGACTTGACCCAGTAGCCAGGATCCGCGCATTTCGGCTTAGAGGGGTTATTTGCACATTCAGCCCTTCTTCCTTTCCCGTGTTGCACCATCGAGTCCTATTTGTTTCTTTCATTTTGGCCCGATGATTTTTATTCGGGTTTCATTTTAATCAGCATTGAAACGCTGCATTTTAGGATGGGGAATATTCTCGATTAGTCCATCGTTCCTGGCAAGCATTCCGTTTCAGCCCTTTATTTTATTTGCAATTTTAAACCCCCAAATTTTACTTCAATTTCAGTTTAATCCTTAGCCGCTTAACTTCATTTTTATGTTCTTTTTTTAAAAAAAAAAGAAAAAAGGTTTATTAATTGTCTCTTTTAGTATTTTATTTATTCGCTCATTTACTTATTTACAATTCGCAATCTAATTTATATTTTTTATTTTATCTTATTTTTTTGTTATTTTCATTGGTTTGTGTATTTTATGTTTGCCATTAATAATGCTATTTATTCTATTATTTATTTATTTACTTTTTGCTAAATACTTCAAAAAAATAAATTTATTATTGTTGTTGTTATTGTGATATTATCATTGGCATAATTGTTCTAATTAATGCATGTTAATGTTGAAATTTATTAGAATCAATGATATGTGTATTCTTTGATGCATAGTATGTCATGATTTTTTTAAACGTGTTTTGCATCATCGTTGTTAGTCGTGTACGACCCTTTTTTAAAAAAAAGGATTTCTTTTTGAGTGTAATCAAAATGCGCATTCTATTTTCAAATATTCCATTAGTTTTCATTCTAATTCAAAAATTTCAAAGTAAGACAATATTTTGCGTTTGGAAAATCGAGAAAATGTTCCCTAACGTGCTGGGTTTTGATTTCTCGTTCGACCAAATAGCCAAATATCCTTTTAAAATTTCAAAGCAAGGCAATATTTTGCGTTTGTAAATTCGAGAAAACGTGCCCTAAAGTGCTGGGTTTCGATTTCTCGTTCGACGAAATAGCCAAATATCCTTTTAAAATTTCAAAGCAAGGCAATATTTTGCGTTTGGAAATTTGAGAAACGTGCCCTAACGTGCTGGGTTTCGATTTCTCGTTTGACCAAATAGCCAAATATTCTTTTAAAATTTCAAAGTAAGACAATATTTTGCGTTTGGAAAATCGAGAAAATGTGCCCTAACGTGCTGGGTTTCTATTTCTCGTTCGACCAAATAGCCAAATATCCTTTTAAAATTTCAAAGCAAGGTAATATTTTGCGTTTGGAAATTCGAGAAAACGTGCCCTAACGTGCTGGGTTTTGATTTCTCGTTTGACCAAATAGCCAAATATCCTCTTAAATTTCAATCCATGTTACTCGAGTTTTTTTAAGGATCGTATTTAAAAAAAAACTCTTCAAAGTTTTTAATCTTTGACATTAAGGCACTAATTAATCAACTAGGTACCAATTTTGGACGTTGCGAGTGTGCTAATCCTTCCTCGTACGTAACCGACTCCCGAACCTATTTTTCTGAATTTCGTAGACCAAAAGTATTGCTTTAATAAAATCAAATCGTTTATTAAAAACTTTTCGAGGTGACCCGATCACACCTCATCAAAAATAATTGGTGGCGACTCCTGTTTTAATTTTCGTTTTCAAATCCAAGTCGACCCCGTTTTACAAAAAAATAGTGTCAACAACCACCATTAGGCGTTCCGGTGTACCATGGAGATTCGTTTACTGCATCTGGCACATCGCGACTAACTTTCACTGAGATTATAAGAATGCAGACTGGCAGAGACAAGTTGTGAGAATGGGTAAAGAATAACCTTATCCTTTCAATATATAACCTAATGTTTTAGGGCGAGACTGTAACTTATATTTTCTTAATACATGCACAGCACACAAGCTAGAGCCACACATTTTTCGACAAAGGATGACTCGACTTGAGAGTGACATGGAAGATCAGATGAATACATATTTTTGACAATGGTTGGGTACCATAGAGCCGTGGCAATGGGCTCAAAGTTTTAACGAGGGCTTTCGTTATGGTCAAATGACCACAAACTTGGTGGAGGGGATCAACGCTATGTTGTTGAAAACACGACATCTTTCGATTTCATCTGTCTTCTTAGCTACATTCTACAGGTTGGCTACATTGATGCCAAGAATGGGTCAGCAACAAGTCAACCAAATGGAGGCGGGACACGTGTTTGTCGAAGATGTTAGGGATGCAATGGTTGTAAAACGTTGGATGGCGAGGTCGATGAATGTAGAAGTATATTCACGACGTAATGAAATGTTTCAAGTTACAGGGACCATCGGTCGTCGACCAGGTATACCACCTAGGTCCTACGGAGTTGATCTTCGAAATAGACGGGTGCAATTGCAGGAGGTTCCAGACACTTCATTATCGCTGTGCACATGTCGTGGTAGCTTGTGCTAAAGTCTCGCTCAATGTAGAACAATTTATTGATGAAGTGTACACCTTGGAGTGCACGTTGCATGTATGGAAGAATGAGTTCTCCGTGCTTCCTGACCTATCTACATGGGAGGTTCCTCCGACAACCTTCGAGCTTGTCCCAGACAAAGGGTTGTGTAGGAACCCGAAAGGTCATCCATAATCATCCAAAATTCATAACAAATGGATATTAGAGAGAAATTCGATGGGAAGCTGTGTAGCGTATGCAGATTAGTCGGAGTAAATGCCCGCTCCAAAACTACCATATTGGACAATCGTCGCGATCAGATAGAAATTGAGATGTTGTTTATTACATGTTGAGAGGATTGAATCTAAAATTTCTCTACAATTTATTGTAGTTAATCTAATTTGAATTACAAAGTTAGTCTAAAGTTTATTTATTTAAATTGCAAAAAAAACCATAAAATTGATAAATAAAATGGCAAAAAAGTCATTACATAAATACAAAGTTGACTATTTAAATTGTAAAAAAACCCCCATCAAATTGATAAATAAAATGACAAAAAAGTCATTACATAAATACAAAGTTGACTATTTAAATTGGAAAAAAAACCCATAAAATTGATAAAAAAATGGAAAAAAAGTCATTACATAAATACAAAGTTGACTATTTAAATTGCAAAAAAAAACCCATAAAATTGATAAATAAAATGGCAACAAATTCATTACATAAATATGACGTTGACTATTTAAATTGCAAAAAAAAAACCCATAAAATTGATAAATAAAATGACAAAAAATTTATTACATAAATATGAAGTTATTTATATTACAAAACCCTCTAAAATTGATGGTTTGATGGTGTTGTTCTAGGGGTATATTTTTGTAGAGCTCGATGTTCACATTGCAGGCGATTAAGGCGATCAACGTTCTCTTCATCCGTATGTATGGGTGTGTGAAACATAGACGAAAAATCATATGTCTCAAACGCCATCAATGAAATTGAGCCGATAGGAGTGGAGTACGGCAGTGGATACGGCCGGGAGGAGTGGAGTACGGCAGTGGATACGGCCGGGAGGAGTGGAGTACGGCAGTGTATACGGGCCGGAAGGATTGAAGTACTAAGGTGGATACGAGCCGAGATGACTAGAGTACTGAGATGGTAGTGGGCTGAATATATCAAACTCTGAATGACATTCGTGGCTTGACGAGCCCGAGAAATAGTCATCGCCTCCCAAATCTGGATGATAAGAACTATCCTTAGAGTGTAGTTCCGGCTCTACCTCCTGCTTTGGCTCTGGCTCTGCCTCTGGCTCTTGTGCATGATGCAGATCTGGAAGGGGTTGCCCAAGTCATGTCATATGCGGGGGGACTACCATCGACTGTCCACCAAAGAGAAATGGTTTCCCTATCTCACAGTACCACTGTATGTACTCTAACGAGGGCTGCAGATCCAAAGCACGATCCGTCTGAGGTATCCTCCCCAACTGGTTGTTCCATATCGTAATATATTCTTCATGCACTTCTCCCCAATCATTTCCATGCTTCCCCCTCCTGTTAATCTCATGGATCTCCCCCAATCATATTGGCAGTGTCGGGATATACTGTATGCAATCAAACTGTCGGAGTACTTGATCGCCATGATACCACTCCACTGTCTGAAAATCGAATAGGTTTGAGTGGATGTGGGCAGACGAGGGAATAACCGCCATAATTTCTGAAACAAAATACGACATCCAAATGAACTGCACAGTTAATAACATTATTATATTAACACGGGTTGAGTGAGATAAAATAATAAAATTAAGTTGATATTGGAAAAACTTACCCCCTCTCCAACATGATTCTCAATCATCATGATACGACATTCAAATGAACTGCACAGTTAATAACATTGTTATATTAACACGGATTGAGTGAGATAAAATAATAAAATTAAGTTGATATTGGAAAAACTTACCCCCTCTCCAACATGATTCTCGATCATCAAACGGTATATCGAAACCGTGTATGACCTTCCAATTCCCGGATTAGTGTTCCATCTACGAAAACAAATTGTTAGAACAATATAATCCAAGAAAAAGTCAACTAATTATTATAACGAGTAAAAATTCATCACCTATTAACGAGTGCAAATACATATGATTGGTGACTAATGGATGCCAAGAATGACATCCGATAAAGTGTCCACGACTGTAGCAGTATGAGGCATCCGCCTATGTCCATCGCAGAAGGATCTGTCATTCAACAAAGTTCGCGATACAACATGGCTAACACTATGGACCCTCAACTGTATGAACGGGTGTTATGCAAATTGGATAATAGGGATAAGTACATCAAGTGGACCATATTGTTGTTTGCATCCGACATGAGTACAACCCCTATAAGGTGCATAATGTAAGCTCGAACGCCCTGCATCACCTTCCATTCATTGGCAGTACTCGGCAAATACTCAAAATTGGTCTTTAGCCATGAAAACCTCAAACTGGTAAGTTTCCCCTCACTTGGCGAGCGTCTAAGTAAGTCATAGCAAAGGGCAGCCGGCCTAGAGATCGAACTTACGCCCGTGACCACATTCTCATCGATTGGGAGCCCGAGCTATAGTGCAACATCCTCTAGAGTGATGGTGCACTCCCCGCACGGCCAATGAAATGTGTGGGTCTCTGGACGCCATCGCTGGACTAAAGCGGAAATCAAGTCGTATCGCAGATCAAAAGTTCGGATCAATGCCGCTGATCCGAACTCGGCTAACTCTAAGTATGGCATTAGACATTTATTTGGAAAAACTCTACACTATTAACATGACCCCTCAATACGCGGTACGGGCCCTGACATTATTAAATTAGCAAAATAGTTAATACAATATAATTTAATTCTGCAAATAACATGAGTATCAAATAAAAAATTCAATACCATCTCATTAATAGTACTTGATATGTGATTATTATTATTAATCAAAGAACCCATTTGTTGCAAATCTGCAATTAAAAATATGAATTCATTTAATTTGTTTCAAAAAATACAATAAATTATTTCAAATTTCAGAAACAAAAAAGCACGGTAAATATCTAATAATTTTCCATAATTTACCTACAATAAAAAAATTATGTTAGTTTTAATAATATAATTAAAATAAATATAAACTATCTAAACATAAAAAACATACAAATTAAAAAAAATAGAAATAGAAACATACCTGATTAGTTTCTTTCAAACAACTTATAAAATTATATAACAACAAATTTAATCAACGTTTTAATAAATCAATAAAAATTGTCAAATAAATAAAAATTATCAAATAAAATTACATTATATAAAAATTACATTAAAAAAATCACAAAGCACTAAACTAAACACTAACAATTTATATAATCTAATCATAAATTACTAACAAAATAACTATAAAATTATTTTTTTTAAAATACATTACTAAAAAAATTACAAAAATACATAACTAAACACTAACAATTTATATAACCTAATAATAAATTACTAACAAAATAACTATAAAATTATTTAAAAAAATACATTACTAAAAAATCACAAAATACATAACTAAACACTAACAATTTATATAACCTAAGCATAAATTACTAACAAAATAACTATAAAATTATTTTAAAAAAATTAAATTACTAAAAAAATCACAAAACCCTATACTAAACACTAACAATGTGTAATCTAATCCCATAAATTACTAACAAAATAAATAACTATAACAAAACACAAAACACTAACAATTTATAACCTAATCATAAACTACTAACAAAATAACTATAAAATTATTATTTTTTAAAAAAATTACATTACTAAAAACTCACAAAACACAACAATTTATAATAAATTACTAACAAAATATTTAACAAAATAATTTTACATTACTAAAAACTCACCAAATACTAAACTAAACACAACAATTTATAACATAATCCTAAATTACTAATAAATTAATTTTTAAATTATTACAAACACAACAATTTGTAACATAATCTTAAATTACTAACAAATTAAATTTAAAATAATTAAAAAAATTTATATTCATACAAAATATTAACCCAAAACCATAAACACTAAACATAAACAATTTATAAATAATAATTAATAAAAAAAATTTCACAACATCTTAATTAAACTCTTTAAATTATAAACAAAATTATCTACTAAAATAATACATTACCTTTTTTTTTTTACTTCTCATTTCTCTCCTTTCTTTCTCTCTTTCGGTGCACCTTCAACTTGGGGGACCATGCTTATAAGGTCCCCCATTTAAATTTTTTTCCTGTGAAGGGACTAAACACTGCCAGTGCAGTGTATCAGAGGGGTGTAGACGCACAGAGGGGCGCAGGGGGGTATGTGCGGGGGTAGAGGGGCGCTGGGGAGAGGCAGTCGCGCTACTTGTCAGGCATGACCAGTTGCGCCTATCTGACAAGTGCGACTTGTCTCGGGTATTTTTAACCCGTATTTTGACCCATTGACTGTATTTTGACATGTATATATATTTAAATATTTTTAATAAAAATAAAATAATAATATTTTATTTAAAGTAAAAAAATATTTTAATATAAAAAAGTAGTTGTGCCTGTCAGGGAGGCGCGACCCAAAAAAACATATCATTTTCGTATATAATCCAGCTGATAACGTATTTCAATATTTATATATTTTTTTAAATTATTTAGGTAAAAAACCCATTACTTGGCCAATTTAATTTTCTAAAATAAAATTAAAAGTCACTTCTAAAACCATGATGGGAACACTAAAACATTTTAAGATTTAACTTTCCCAACACAATCGTGTAATATCATTAAAGGTCTCTTTGGATAGACGGGGGCGTTTATCTGCGATTAGTGTAAAAATAGCGGTGGTGGTGAGATTGGATACTGTAGCAAAACTATAGTGTGAGACAAAAAAAGAAGTTAAGTGCACTACACTAGAGATAAACGCCCATCCAAAATTTTTTATCAATAATTATTTTCTTTTTCTAGAAAATCAATGCTTAAAGAATTTTTATTTTTTTTTACCTACATAGTGGATATGTCATAGTACTAATATTGATAATATATAATATTATAACACTATTATTAAATGCTAAATTGGGTTGATATCACAAGTTGATTAAACATCAATTTAATTGATAAAAAAATTTAAAAAATTCCTTTAAGAAAATAAAAAATATTATTGTAAGAATGCTTTTACCTTTTCTATATTTTTATATAAAATTTACAAAAATCAAAATTTAAACCTAAAAAAGTAAAATTATTTAAAATTTTTAAATTTACTACTTCAACCAAAATTTTATTCATAATATAAACAAGGAAATTATTTCAATAGTTTTATATAATTGTTTCAGGATCCGGTGCTACACCATTTTCTTTTTGGGTAAATTATTAAAATAGTCAATTTTGTTTGTCTCAAGTTATATTTTAGTCACTTTTGTTTGAAATGTTACGTTTTAGTCACTTATGTTATCGTTTTGTTACGAAATAGTTATTTTTCCGTTAAGATCTGTTACCTCTCAAATGACAGTCCGACATGATAATTAAAATGAGTTGTAAATGCCAACGTGGATGTCCAGTTGAGATGAGAAAAAATATTTTTTTTTATGAAAATAGAATACAAAATTTTACCTTAAAATTCAATTTTCTCCAGTTTGAAAAGAAACAACAGTTGAGTTTTTTTTTTGTTACCATCAGAGGAGAAGAGAAGAGAAGAACGACAAAGAAGAAGAAGAAGAAATGGACGGGCCAACCTCTATACCCACTTGCTATTGTGGTTGCCCACAATACACAAATAAACAAAGATGAAATATTTCCTTTTTGTCTATCACATATACATGAAACCATGAAAAGATGGACCACCTTATTGCAAAAAAAAAAAAAAAACCCATAATATTTGAACACAACCCAGGTAAAGAAAAAAAACCATTACTTACTGTAATCCATGCTTGGACCCTCTATTGAAGCGATCCTTTGTTCTTCCATTCTGAATAAAAAATTCAATCGATTGATGAAGCACTCAATTTGATTTCTTCTATTTTGATTCAACAAAGATGACTATGAAAATGAATGATTTTTTCAGTCAAAATGGAAAGAAAACTAAAAGAAAAAGGAGACCAAAGATTTTTTTTTCCAATTCAAAGATTAATCTGATGTATTGGTTTTGATTATTTCAGGAAATCAAATTAACATTTACCTCTAATTAATTTAGAAAATTCAATTAATTAAATTTATTTAATTAAAAAATTAATTAATTTGTTTGGTTGGACATCCACGTTGGCATTTAAAACCCATTTTAACTACCATCGAACTATTATTTTGTAATAAAACGATAACGTAAATGACTAAAACGTAATATTTGAAACATAACTAATTAAGTAAAATATAATCTAAGATAAATAAAAGTGACTATTTTAACAGATTACCTTTCTTTTCTAAAAGACTTGGGAATTTCGATGTAGGCCTTTAAAATTTTAACCTAAAAAGTAAAAATGGGAAGGCAGTTTGAGAGGGACATTAACAGTTATCCTCTTGAATTTAATTAAGCGTAAATTACAGAAATAGTCATTAAATTATTGCCTGCATTTTATTTTGGTCATTGAACTTTTAAATTTTCCAATTTAATCACTAAACTATTCAAAATCAAATTTTTTTGTCACTGAATGTTAACAGCCATCTGAAATTTGACATGTGAGTTTTTTTTATTGGTCTAATAATAAATTTAACTTTCTAATGTTTACATATTGTATCAGTTTGATCCTTAATGTAAAAAATCCAACAAATTTAACCCTCAATATTTATAAAATTGATATTTTAATTCAAATTCTAAAAAAATTAATAAATTTAACCCTAATTTTAATATTTAAAAATTTTATAAAATTTTCGATATTAGCTACCTGCCACTGATAAAAAACTTATAAAAATATCAGAAGCCATGCATGAAGCAATCATACAGACAAAGAATGCAACTTATGACTTATGATACAATAATGATTATAATACAGAAAAATTCATATTGAACATATATCATATTTATACTTGTAAAAACTAATTAATTAATTTTATTTTAATTCAACAAATATCATATTTATTGATACGAGTTACTCCGCTCAATTCAAATGTCATAATAGAGATGAGCTTAGTTTCCCTCAATGCCTAATTACGAGATCCAAATCTAAACAGATAAAGTCTAAACTTAACTTAATTATTCAAGAATTTGTCACGAAAAAAATTCAAGAAAAAGAATTGAAGTTTCAAGATGATGAATTCTGGAGTAATGATGAATTAGAAGAGACTAATTATGTTCGTGGGCCTAAACTCTCAATCTATGATGACAAGTCCATATGGAAAATGCTAACAAGTTTAGGCATTTCACTTTAAGAACCCCAATTGATCTCACAAGCCTAGACGTTTCATATTGGGTTCGGGTTTTAAGCTTAATTTTTATTATATATGAGCCCAATATTTTATTTATCAGCTATTATTATTTTATTATTAATTTATTCCAAATTTTTTATAATTATTAAGTATTTTAAGTTATTTAGGAGTTTTATGTTAACAAGAAAGTTTAGTTTAAAACTACTTATTTAGATTAAAATAGAGTTCTAGTATACTTAGGAGTTTTATTTAGATTTATTTAGCTAGCATATATATAAGCCTTTGCATTGTACACAATTCAGACAATTCATTATTAGTCTAATATTTGATTTATTATTTTATTTTAGTTATTTATTTTATTTGTTTTATCTGACTTGGATTCGATTTTGTTTCAGGTTTGTGTTAAAATCCAAGTTTCTTTCCGAACGTCTAGAGCCTTAAGTCAAACCCGCAACTTTTGACAAACTTTACGATCCACTTCCGCATTCATCCGTCTCATTTTTTTTATCATTTGGTATCAAATTTGAGCTTTTTAGGTGTTTTTTTTATTTTTATAAACTAATTTCTAGAAAATAGTCTTAAAACAATTTTTTACCCCGACAGTTTTCAGAAAAAAATATTTTTTAGTGGGTAAACGATTTTCAAACGATTTGAAATTTTACATACTATTTCTTGGCACTATTTTAGAGTATAAAAAAATATTTTCCACAAAAAAGTGATCAAAAAAGTATAAAAAAATAAAATACGAAAAAAATAAAAAATAAAAAAATTTCGTAGGTTGAATTTTGTTCTGAAACTTTCCAGATCAGATCTACATTATTTGAGGAGGATCCAGTTTAAAGTTTTTGATTTTTGGAAATGGGGAACACTTCGAATGAAGTTTTTGAAGTTGCTGCGCAATTTTTCGGGTTTTCGGGTTTCAGCAATTTTCATTGACTCTTAGCTTTAAGTTTTCATTTGTTTTTACTTTTTATTTGTTCCTTTACGCATTCTAATACTTTCTTGTTTCTTGTGTTAGTAGGTTAAAGCACGTTGCATATTCCTTCCTCCGTGCAATAGAATTATTTGATATCTAAGCCAATTTCGGACTCATAATGCTATTAGGTTTACTTTGATAGTTTGATTCTAATACATTCTGATTGATTGATATAGATACTTTTTAAAAGGCTCAAAAGATTAATTCTTACCTCATTGAGAATTTTTTTTGAGTGCATATAGGTGAGGTTTGCTTAATTTTTTCTTTTGAAGTGTTGTGCTTTTCCAGGCCTTCACTATGACTCGTGACACTCATGCCCGTAAAAACCATGATGAGATATCATCTGATGACAAAGAAAAAGATGCTACATTGGAGAATATTGCGGGGATGGTAAAATTTCAACATCAACAATTGAACGAGGTACGTGATACATTTGAGGCCAATTTGACTAAGTGTTGAACAGAACTACAAGACAACATTAATCAGTTTTCCAATCAAATTCAACAGCTAACTCAAGTTGTTGCTCGTTTGGAGACTTCTTCGAATCGACTATCTCGTGCTCGTGATATTGATAATGATAGGGACAATGAATAATTTCGTATTCTTTCTAATATTGGTAGACGCGAATATCGTCACATTGATGAAACTTTAGGTCTTTCTAATTACAGCCAACATTCTGTCGCTAAACCAAAGTTCAACATTCCACCATTCCAAGGAAAGTATGATCCAGAGGCATATTGTGATTGGGAGGATAAAATGGAGATCATATTCCGTTGTTATAGATGTCCAGAGGAGGAGAAAGTTCCATTAGCTATATTGGCATTTTCGGATTATGCATTGAGTTGGTGAACTCAACTTGTGTTGAAGTGCCAAAGGAATTGTGAACGAGATGTTGATTCATGGGAACAGTTCACACAAATAATGCGGTTTTATCCCACCTCACTATTATAGGGATATTAAACGAATACTTCAACGCCTTGTTCAAGGTAATCGATCTGTTGATGAGTACTTTAAGGAGATGGAGATGCTTATGCATAGAGCAAATGTCCAAGAAGATGAGGAGATTACCATGGTGTGGTTTGTAGATGGTTTGAACGTTTCGATAGCTAATGTTCTTGATCTTCAAACCTACATTGATCTTGAGGACATGATACGTAAGGAAATTGAGATTGAGCAACAATTTCAACAACGTTAATCTCGTCCATTTGGTGCTTCACAATATTATAGAGCTACGAGTTCTAATTCTATTTTCAAGAATTCGAAATTTCCTTCTGCTACTAATAAGTTGTTGCCAAAACATGATGAGACCAAACCTTTTAAGTGGAAAAGTGGGGCTCCTACAAAACCTTCATCTTCATCTTCTAAGCAACCCACTTCTACTACTTCACCAAAATAACAATGAGATCGTGAAATTGAATGTTTTAAGTGCAAAGGGCGTGGTCACTATAGTCGTGATTGTGTCAACACGAGACTTTTTTTGATCAAAGAAGATGGTGATTATAACTCTGATTCCGATAAAACTGATCCAGATATGCCTGAATTAATTGATGATGTCGATGATAGAGGTAAATTTTATGGTGAAGAAGAGTTGGTGGGACCACTAACTCATCCCTGTTGTCTAGTTGTGAGTCGCACACTTAACATCCAATTGAAGGATGATCATGATCTTCAATGGAGTAATATATTCCATTCGAGGTGTTTAATTAAAGGTAAAATTTGCTCATTTATCATTGATAATGGAAGTTGTGCTAACGTTGTGAGTAGCTACTTTGTGGATTCTCTTGCTTTGCCATGTAACAAACACCCTACACCATACCATCTTCAATGGCTTAATGAAGGTTCAAAGGTCCGTGTGGTAAAACAGTGCTTGATCACTTGTAAACTTGGGACTTACATTGATGATGTTTGGTGTGATGTCGTTCCTATGCATGCCGCCCACTTGTTAGTTGGTAGACCATGGCAGTACGATCGTGATGTTATTCATCATGGTAAATTAAATCGATATTCTTTTATTTTTCATGAGAAGTACACTTTCACCCCTTTGAATCTGAAAGATATTCACAATGATCAAATTGACATGATGAAGTTTTGTAAGGAGGTTATGGGAAGTAAGACACAAAATTAAAAAAAGGTTGAGAGAAAAGAGGTCTAGTGAAAATAGTCAAATTAATGATGACTCAATGGTGAGTGGAAAAGGTTGAGAGAAAAGAGTTGTTCACAATTTTATGCGAGTGGAAAAGATGTGCGACGAGCCTTACTCACTAAACAGCCTTGCATCATTGTCCGATTTAGGAAAAATTGTTTATCTTTGACTAACCTTCATAACTCTTTGCCTAGTGTTTTTGTGTCTCTTTTACAGGAATATGAAGATATTTTTGAAGAAACACCTAAAGGATTGCCATGTTTGAGGGGTATTGAGCATCAAATTGACTTAGTACCTGGGTCAACAAATCCAACCAGCTTATCGAAGCAATCCTGAGGAGACGAAGGAGTTACAAAAAACAAGTAGATGAACTTTTGACGAAAGGTCACATTCGTGAAAGTTTAAGTCTTTGTACAGTGCCGGTAATTTTGGTGCCAAAGAAAGATGGTTTTATAGTAAGTGCTCAAGGTATTCATGTTGATGAGGACAAAGTAAAGGCAATTAGAGAGTGGCCCACTCCTAAATCAATTACCGATGTGAGATCTTTTTATGGTTTAGCAAGTTTTTATAGACGTTTTGTGAATGATTTCTCCACTATTGCCGCTCCATTAACTGAGATTATTAAAAAATCTGTGGGTTTTAAGTGGGGAGAAGCTCAAGAAAAGGCTTTTCAAACTTTAAAGGATAAGTTATGTTCTGCTTCGGTTCTTAAATTACCTGATTTTCTAATACTTTCGAACTTGAATGTGATGCTTCAAGTATTGGAATTGGTGCCGTATTGATGCAAGAAAAAATGCCAATCGCATATTTTAGTGAAAAACTGACAGAGGTGCAATTAAACTACTCAACTTACGATAAGGAGTTGCTGGCATTAGTTCGAGCTCTACAAGTTTGGCAACATTACTTGCTACCAAATGAGTTCGTTATCCATACAGATCATGAATCCCTAAAATAGTTAAAGGGACAAGGTAAGTTAATCAAATGACACACTCAATGGGTAGAATTCATAGAGACATTTCCATATACAATTAAGTATAAAACATGTAGAGAAAATGTAGTTGCTGATGCCTTATCTCGTAGATATTATTTGATAAGTACATTAAATGCTAAAGTTTTAGGGTTTGAACATATAAAAGATTTATACTTAAATGATATTGATTTTGCAAATGTTCTTTTTTCTAATTGTGGGAATGGTGCCTTTAACAAGTTTTATCTTGTAGATGGGTTTCTTTTTCGCCTAAATAGGTTATGTGTTCCACAATGTTCCATGAGAGAGTTATTAATTTGTGAGGCACATAGTAAAGGCCCAATAAGACACTTCGGTGTCGCCAAGACACCAGATATTCTACATGAACATTTTTATTGTCTGCACATGAAAAAGGACATTGAAAATGTATGTTCTAATTATATTACTTGTAAACAAGCAAAATTTAAGGAAATGCCTCATGGACTTTATACTCTTTTGTCGATTCCTTCTTCGCCATGGGTAGCCTTATCCATGGATTTCATTCTTGGTTTGCCAAAAAACCAAAAATGGTCGAGATAGTATCTTTGTTGTTGTTGATAGGTTTTCAAAGATGGCTCATTCCTTGTAAAAAACGGATGACGCTACATATGTGGCTGACTTATTCTTTCAAGAAGTGGTGTGCCTACGTGAGATACCTCGCACCATTGTATCTGACAGAGACGTAAAGTTCGTAAGCCACTTTTGGAAAGTATTGTGGGGTAAGCTTCGTACTAAATTATTATATTCTACTACATGTCACCCTTAAACTCATGGACAAATTGAGGTAGGCAATCGAGTCTTAGGTACTTTACTACGAGCCGTTGTGGGTAAGAACCTTAAAAATTGGGAAGAATGTTTGTCATTTGTTGAGTTAGGATATAACCGATCTATTCACTCTACAACTGCCTATTCCCTATTTGAACTTGTTTATGGTTTTAATCCACTAACTGTACTTGATCTTATACTATTGCCTATAGAAAACATTTCGAATTTAGATGGTGGGAAAAAAGCTGAATTGGTCAAATCCATGTATGCAAAAGCAAGACAACGAATCTCCAAAACAAATAAAGTAACTGCCAACAAAGCTAACAAGGGGCGCAAGCACATTATCTTTGAGCCCAGTGACTGAGTTTGGGTCCACATGAGAAAATAGCGATTTCCAACTAAACGTAAAACAAAATTGGACCCACGTGGTGATGGACCTTTTCAAGTGCTCAAGCACATTAATGATAATGCATAGGTGAGTATAATGTTAGTGCCACGTTTAATGTCGCTGACCTTTCCCCTTTTGATATTGCAGATTCGAGGACGAATCCTTTTGTAGAAGGAGGGAATGATACGAGCAACTCAACCCAATTCAAAGGTCATAATAGAGATGAGCTTAGTTTCCCTCAAGACCCAATTACAAGATTCAAATCCAAACAGATAAAGTCAAAACTCAACTTAGTTGTTGAAGACTTTATCACAAAACAAATTCGAGAAGAAGAGTTGAAGTTTCAAGATGATGAATTATGGAGTAATGATGAATTAGAAGAGACTAATTGTGTTTGTGGGCCTAAACTCTCAATCTATGATGACAAGCCCATGTGGAAAATGCTAACAAGATTAGGCATTTTACTTCAAGAACCCCAATTGATCTTACAAGCCTAGACATTTCATATTGGGTTCAAGTTTTAGGCTTAATTTTTATTATATATGAGCCCAATATTTTATTTATCAGCTCTTATTATTTTATTATTATTTTATTCTGATTTTTTTATAATTATTAAGTATTTTAAGTTATTTAGGAGTTTTATGTTAACAAGAAAGTTTAGTTTAAAACTACCTCTTGTTTAGATTAAAATAGAGTTCTAGTATATTTAGGAGTTTTATTTAGATTTATTTAGCTAGCCTATATATAGGCCTTTACATTGTACACAATTCAAACAATTCATTATTATTCTAATATTTGATTTATTATTTTATTTTAGTTATTTATTTTAATTGTTTTATCTGACTTGGATTCGATTTTGTTTCAGGTTTGTGTCAAAATCCAAGTTTCTTTCTGAACGTCTAGAGCCTTAAATCAAATCCGCGACTATTGACAAACTTTACGATCCACTTCAGCGTTCATTCATCTCATTATTTATTATTTATACTTGTAAAAGCTACTTAAATAAAAGATATTGAGATCTCAAATTTAGGGTCTGTTTGATTGGCGTATTTCATTTTCCGGAAAACATTTTCCCTCTTTTACGGTGTTTGATTGACCAAAGGAATTGATTTTCTGGAAAAGCAACTTCAACACACGGGAAAATCAAGCCCTTCTTTGCGTAAAATGTCTTACAAATTTTTTTTCCGTAAGACATTTTCCGGAAAACACAGCTTCAACCTCTCATTTCCTCCTCATTTCCTCTCCGTCCATCAACGTCAGCCTCTCCTCCTCATCGGTGTGCTTCTTCTTCTTGGGTTATCAACAGGTTCTGTTCTCCTTTTCTCTGTGTATTATTTTTGTTGATTGTGATTTTTTCTTGAGTGTGCCTTTCCTCCTTTTCTCTGCTGTTTTTCCTCCTCTACTTTCTTGATCTATTTTTTTTGTTTCTTTGATTGAGTTTTTATTTCAGTTATTTTCTAATTTTAGTTTTGATTGTTAAGGGTTTCTGCAAATGGGTAGTTTTCTGCAAATGTTTTCTGCAAATCAGTTTCTGGGTTAACTGGAAAATGGGTAATTTGGATACTTTAGCACCCCATCATGCATGCGTATGCTATATAGCTTCTGCAATGTTTGCTAAATTTCATCTGTAAGTTCTCTTGACCTCCAACTTGGTCGATTTAAGGAAGGAGAAAAGTATGAATATTTTGGCTGATCATCAATGTCTCATTTACATTCTTATAAAAAAGAATACATTTTTTAACTAGAAGAATATCAGTCTTATTTTATCATACATTATAGATGGTCAAAAGTCAGCAACTGCATTTGTTCTGCATTTGTAGCTCTTAATCAACTTGGAAGCTTAAATGAGTGCCGAAACTTGTTCTGCATTTGTAGCTTTTAAAGGTGCTTTAGTTGGATGGTCATGATTATCAGATTGTTGCAATTTATTGTCTTGTTTTATTAGTTAATAGGAGTAAATGTAAAATGTTCATTGGCTTTTAAAATGTTGGAATTCTTTGAATTACTTGAAATGCTTAATGATGTAAACTTGAAGTGCTTTTTTTTGATAAAGATGGTTACTGATATTATTGGATTCTTATCAATCTGGTTTTCTTTACTAAAGAACCTTGATTTGTGTTCAATGATAGTGGGCTGATGTTGCTGGCTTTGGATGCTAGCCAGATTCCTGCTTATTTCATACCTGCTTTGGGACCTGTTCCCAAGTGGTGTTCTTCGCTGGAATCTCTTACGGTGTGTTTTTAACTTGTATCCTAATCAATCTTTGTTTTATCCTTTTATTGGATGTACTATGTTGGGATATGCAGATGTGGTGCACTAGTGTTTACTTTGTATATATTTTACAGGAAGAGCTTGAGGAGGGTGGACAAACAAGCATATATGACAACTATAAATTTTTAACAAAAGAGGATCTTGAGAAGTTGAATTTGACAAATCTAATTGGGACCAATCTTCTGCGAGCCTACATGCACGGGTTCTTTATTGACTTTCGTTTGTACAAAAAGGCAAGACTGCTATTCTGTTTATTATTTCTTGTTAAGGATATCATGCAGCTTAAAAACTCCGGATAATTGCATTGTGTCACCTGCTGGAAATTTGTCTGGTTGGGTGTGTGAAACACGAAATATCTAGAAGTAAATAAAAGTTGAGATGCAGAAACAAAAAAAATGAGTTCAGAGTTGCTAGATGAGTTATGTAATTTGTCTACTTTCTGATCAGATAGTGCTTTCAATGCTCAATGTGGTTCTTTTGTACATCTTCACTATTTTGCTGTTTAATATTCATATTTTTACATATATTTCAATATTCTTACTAGTACTCATTGTGGATAATATTTTTTCAATTTGTAACAATCAATATTGTAGCATATTATTGAGTATTATTATAAATAAATTATTGCAATATATGTAAAAACAATTTTAAAATATAAAAATTTATTAATATATATTAATATATGTAAAAAACAACTTTTCCGGAAAATATTTTCAGGAAATCTGTCAAATAGCAGAAAATATTTTACACAGATTCAATCAAACACCAGAAAATATTTTCCAGTAAGTCATTTTACAGAAAAGTAAAACATTTTTCAGAAATCATTTTACGGAAAACATTTTACTGTCAATCAAACAGACCATTAATATCAACATAAGATTTATTTTAAGTGAGAAAAGTAACTTCTCAAAAGAATAGTAATTTGTGCACCAAAATACTATTTATATAGTATGATGTTTGAATCATTTTTCATATTACACCTTATTTTATAATGCCCATTTTTTGATTTCTTTGTATCATATATACTTTACATATATTAATTAATATTTTAAACTTATATATTTTATAATTTTATTTATGAAAAACTTAAATATTATATTATAATACTGAAAAAAATATTATATAATAATTATACTTAGGCTTAATATATTATTTGGTATTCAAGTTTTACTTTTTTGTTTTCTAATATAGTACCTATGTAACACCCCAAATCCGGTCTAAACATTATGAACGAATCTGGCGATGTCACATTGTAACACCCCTTACCCATATTCGACACCGAAATAGGGTACGAAGCATTACTAGAAGACATACATTTGCATACGTATTAAACCGTGTTACAAAATTTCATCCGAATTAAAACTTTTAAATTATTAACGTGCTTTTATAATTCTTTACAACATATCCTCGAAATATTATATTCATAACAAATAGGGACTACGAGACCCGATATTTACTCATGTAATTCAAAGCTTCATTTCCATTTCATTCAATTCACAATTTCTCATGTTCACAATTCAAATAAATTTCTCAATCCAATATATATATTTCAATCATCTAAGAATATAATTCAAGTTACACGAACTTACCAGGCTAAGTTGCAGAAATACCAAAATACCCAATCTTGATATAAATTAATATTTCATTCAATTTATTAATTTAAATAATAAAACAATTCATTTCATGCAATTTGGTCACTTTTTGACATCTTTACCAATTTACCCTTAAAATATTACTTTTATTCAATTTAGTCCTTGAACCTAAAACATGCAAATTGGCCATTTTTAATGAGAACTCATGCTAGTTGAATAATCATTTATTTTCCTCCTCCTCTCCATTCCACATCCTTAATGTATAATATGCTTATATGTAACATTATTTATAATCCCACCATTTATTTATATATTAATTCAAAGCCGTCCACTTGAGTCATAGTCACTAAATTATTTATATCTTGAGCTAAGGAACTTCAAATTAAGATCCGCTAAATTCATATGAAACTATACTCACATATATTATTACCATAATATTTTCAGAATTTTTTGTTTAGCCAATAAGTACAGTTTATTCTTTAAAGTTTCCCCTGTTTCACTATTTGACAGTTCCGATCCCTCTTCACTAAAAATTAATTATCTCTTTGTAAAAAATTTGGATGATGTTTCCGTTTGTTTCTATTGAAAATAGACTCATTCAGGATTTTAAACATATAAATTTAAGTCTCTAATTATTTTATTCAATTTTTGATGATTTTCCAAATTCAGAATAGAGAAACCCGAATTCATTCTGACCTTGTCTCACAAAATTTATTATATCTCATGATTTACAATTCCATTAATTACACCGTTTCTTCTATGAGAAACTATAATTAATAAGATTTAATTCCATATTTTTTTCATCCTCTAATTCAATTTCAAAAATTTATGGTGATTTTTCAAATTTAACCTACTGCTGCTATCCAAAACTGTTTTAGTGCAAGATGTTGGTTACTAAGTTTATAACTCCCTAATTCCCTTTCTCTATAACATTTCCCATCATTTTCACTTATTTACCTTCACTAATATATCAAGAACATAAGACTTTATTTAAGAAAATTCTACTATAACATCATTTCCATGCTTTTTCAACAATAACAAACTTAAAAATATATTGAAATCTTGATGTTCTTACCTTGTGCTATTGATTTCAATCTTTAACTTGATTTTCTCTCTCCTCCAGCTTCTATTTCTTGAATCTAACTTGACATTCTAGCTCCCCAATGTCTCCTTATTGTTTTTCTCTCTTGGAAGCTATGGAAATTCTTTTGATTTCTAGGTGAAAATAGTGAATTTTTGGTGAAAGGACCAAATTGTAAAGAAAGCAAAACTTTTTTTCTTCTCTTCTCTTCTAACGTTGGTTGCATGGAAAGATGATAATTTTTTCATCATCTTTCCTCCCTTTTATATTAATCATTTAATAATAAAATAATACTAAAAATCTTAATAAAATATTAATTAAATAACATTTACCTAATTAATTAATTAAAAATATCACAAACATCATCATTACCTTCTAGAATTCTCTCTCTCTATTTGACCATTTTGCCCTTTATAATCTTTTGAAATTCCATCCTTGAGTCATCACTTAATTTGGTAAAATTATAATTTAGTCCCTCAAAATTCTTCACCTTTTCAATTTGGTCCTAATTCATCCATTGTCCTTAGTTTCTAGATTATTCCACTCTTAAAATATTTACACTATTGGTCCTTAAACTTTTTTATTTACACTTTAACCCCTAAAATTTTGAGTATTTATTCTTGGGCAACAAAACTTTTCTCACTTTTGCAACTTAATCCTTTCTTAAATTAATATGTCATAATATACTTCACAATGTTGACATAACTCAATATTACCCTTTTTATCACTTTATTTCCTTATTTTACTATATCAAGGATATTATCTTACTTTCTTACTGTAGTAATTTTTGGGGTATTACAACCTACTTGTATTTAACAAAGATTATATATTTTTGCACTTAAAGGTAACGAGGTTAACTGTTAGTGTTTAATTTGAGTTGATTTGATAAAAGTTAATTACTAATATTATTAGATTTGTATTTCAATTTTGACTCCTTTATTATGCCTAAATTTGAGATTTAACTATTACACATTAATTTCTATTGTAACTTGATCCCTTGAGTTTTATAATATTATTAATTAGTCAAAATAATTAATATCATTAATTTTTCTATTAAAACATTAAGTGTTTATATATAATTTAAATGCCTTAAGGGTCTTAGGTACGAATACGTAGCTTTTTGCCTTTTTATATCTATTACTTTTGATTTTTTTTGTATATAAGAAAACAATGATCAAACTTCGATTTTAGCTCTTAAACTATGCTTAAACTCGGGATTTAATCTATATACTTTATTTTATATAATTTAATTATTCTACTTTTATAATACCATTAATTAGTCTAAATATTTAATATTATACTGTAAAAGTGTTATAAAATAAAGAGAGATGGAGAGAATAAAGAACAAAGAAAATATGAAAGCAATAGAGAATGTACTTTATTGATCAAAAGGGATGATTACAATGTTTCATCAGAGTCTCTATTTATAGGCATAAAAAGTATAAAAGAACTAGAGATCTAATTCTAACAACTATTATAATTTAACGTAAATTGAAACTTTATCTTGATCATGATAGACACCCATTTAATAAGATATTCATTACACTCCTCTCCCTTGGATGTCCATTGGTAGATAATGTGCCTCATTAAAACCTTATTAGGAAAAACCATATGGAATAAAAACCCAATGAAGGAAAAAGAGTACATAATATATAATACGCATAATATGTTGCCTCATTAAAAACCTTACCAAGAAAACCCAATGGGACAAAACCTCGATTAAGGGAAAAAGAGTGCAACGCGTATTTACTCCCCTTCATGAAAACATCACATATTTTCTCATATTCTACATATTCAATCTTGAATACTATTTTTCAAATGACTATTTGAATGTATTTGCTAAGCATTTTCTTTTAAAAGTCATGAGTGAGGAAAATTTGGGGAAATATATTTTGATCTCTTCAGGAGATTCAACAATAATCATAACAAACTTTAATCATGATTTTTTTTATAAAAACACAAATAGGTATTTAAGATCATTTTATGATCCTCCTTCAACTACTATTCACTAAGTCAAATTTACCACATATGTTCAAATTATTTCAATTCATATAAATGAACAATTTCTTGAGAATTTTAATATGCTTCTAGCATACTAAATCCTTCAAGGATTTTAATATAAACTTTACTATATAGTGATTCATAAAAGGTTGTAACAATAACCATTAGATGTAAGTTAAATCTTTTATGAATTATCAATTTAATAATATATCTAAAGGTTATTGCATCCACCACAAAAGAATATTATATATTTTCATAATTAGTGCCAGGACTTAGTGAAAAACTTCATATTTTTATTCTGCTTTTGCAAAACTATTTCAATTGCATCTTCATTGGTTTTATACCTTTAGATATTGGGACTACTGGTCCAAAAACTTCACTAATTTAGTTGTACTTGAGTTGTGTCTTTCTATTTTGATCAATTTATTTCATATCTATAGTTCTCAATAGATTAATTCAAGATCTTCCTTTTATTTCATTATTTCAATAATAATATTGCATGCAAAATCATTGTCGACCACTTTTATTATTCGGTTCCACATTTTCTCGAATTGACATAACTTATCGAGATGTCTTATTTTCATTATTTAAAAATTCAATTTCAGGTGCTTGAATCTATTTTGAAGTTTTACTTATTAGTTATGTCTTGGGTCTCTTCTGGAGCACTTACCTCCACAATATGACCATCTAGAAGAATTTTCATCTTTGGAACATATCAATCTATTATTTATTCTAACTGATTGTCCTACTAAGACTTTGATTCAAATTAAATATTAGATGGTATATAACACTTGGTTATTCTAATTAAGTTTGTAAATACATCTAGCAGTTAACTTGTAATGAGTTATCCTTATCGAACTTCTGGTTCAAATTACTCTCCCTTTAACTCATTACAAGTTATCATTTATCTCCCCTAATATCGGGAAAACTATCGAATCAAAATTGTAATCACAAATCATGTCATAATTGAATCTCCAATGCATTTAAAACATCTAATAATACAAAGAAACTTGCAATAAATATATATTCCCCACTTTCTTTGAGGATTCACTCATCTTTGTGCGTTGTGGTGGAGCAATTGGAATATACACGCACATACAAAAATTCAAAGATGAGAAATATTTAGCTCTTGATTAAAAACCAATTGTAATGGGGAATATTTATAACTTATTGGCTTGATGCGTACAACACGTAAATCAACATAATCTCATGTTGAAATAGGAAGTTTAATTCTCATAAGTAATGGTTTAGACATTAATTAGAGGTGTTCAATCAATAATTTCTCTAAAACATTATGCGCAAACTTTTACAAAAGTTTTTCAAACTCAATCAATAAAAGATTGAGATATAAACTCATCAGTATTAGCAAGATAAATTGTCTTAATTGTATGATCTGAAATTAATTATTTAAACAAGTAATCTTGCAAATGACAGGTTGCAAATTGATAACACATGTGATTATTTTGTAGATGCATCTACCAAAATCATATAATATTAAAATCATCCATCTAGTGGATGAATAGGCCCATATTCATTTCAGAAATGCAAGACATTAAATCTCAACTTTAGCTAGTGAGTTTCTAAGAATCAATTTTCATTGAAAACAAACAACAAATGAGAATTTTTTTAAATTAAAGAATCTTCTGGTTCTTTAATGAATGTCCATATAAATTCTCAATTAATTTTCACATCATATATGATCTAAGATGGTCTAACTAGTCACACCAAATAGTAAATGTATTTGTATTAGTAAACTTATGGTTTACTTTAACATGTATTTCAATTGTAGTAAATTGTAACAAATTAATAATTTTACTATCATTCATTTTACTTTATATCCACATATAAGTGCTATTGTGACATTTTCTACTAGAAATGTCTACATCAATGTGAAGATTATAATGTCACTAAGTCAACAAAATAAATATAATTTCCAAATAATTATATGCAATATTCGCTTCAGGGAATATGCCAAAATCTTCAAATATCTAATTTTTTTTTTACAAATTTAGGTGCATCCAACCATAACGAGCTTTAGATAGAATTATCAAATTTTATTGTTCATAAATACATATTTCACAGTCAAATATTTTGCTTCCAACCCCTTAACGGAGATGATGACAAAAGAAGACCACAAAAATTATAAAATAAATATAAATTAATAACCCAATCCTCACTTTTTCATCCTTTCAAAATAAATATTTATAGCAATTGTGACTCATATGAAATATAATATTTTCCTCATTCACAATCTCAATATAATATCCATTATATATATATATATATATATTTAAAAACCAATGGATTAACCATCACAAGATATTAGTATATTAGCCATTCTAGAGCTTTCGACTATTTTTGTACTATCAAATTGAAATAATATTTGTTTGTTTAAGTACCAAATAAGATAAAAATTTTCTATCTATAATGATAGAATTTATTACTATATTCTCATATCATTCCTCAAAGAATACTAACAGAAACAAAATATTTGGGCATATGTCACATGCGGCCAATAATATTCCATATCACATTGATAACATAAGTTATATTTACCCTTTGAAGAGTTATCTTGAGAACTCTCATTGTTCTCTTATTTATTACTATGTTCCCACTTTTAGTGATCAATGATTATATCTTTTACTTTCTTTATCTTTGCATTCACTTCTGGGAATGTAACAAATCTGGTAGGCCAGACTTCTAAATACCTCTATTGATTTTTTATTTCATAATTACCATCGTAAATATATGTGGATTTTAAATTAAAATCTATCCATTCATATTGTCATGATTATTCTCCAATTATAATAAATATGATATAATAAATAAAACATAGTAAATTATATTGGAAGATCTTTAACATCATTGCCATCACATTGACTATTATCACGAGCACAAATCTACTCTTTACCCAAGCTTGTACAATTATAAATCAAAGATCGGGAATAAAAACCATAATCCATTCTGAGATTGAATCTTTCAACATCTTGAAGATGAAGTTGTGAGGGTGAAAGTTTAAGGTGAAAAAGAATTTGATCTGTGGGATGACTTCGAAAGATTTTGGAAAAATAGAGAATCATTGTGCTGATAACGTGTTATAAAATAAAGAGAAATTGAGAGAATAAAGAACAAAGAAAATATGAAAGCAATAGAGAGTGTAATTTATTGATCAAAAGTGATGATTACAATACTTCATCAGAGTCTCTATTTATAGGCATAAGAAATATAAAAGAAGTAGATATCTAATTTTAATAACTATTAAAATTTAAAGTACATTAAAAATTTATCTTAATCATAATAAACATCTATTTAATAACATATTCATAACAAAAAGATAATAATAACCTATAATTGAGTAACGAAAAAACATATAATTGTACTAGTTTTAGATGAGACAACCTTAATCAATTTTAAGATTTTCGCCCACTTTAATTATTGATTACCAACATGATCTTATTTCCAGAAATCTCTGGTTGCCTCAATATAATATTTCTTTCAACCTTTCAGCAATAATGTTGTAAATTAAATATTAATTCAATTCAATCGTTTTTATTATAGTAATTTTTAAATATTAATTTAAGTGTGATTAAGTAATAATATATTTTTTAGAAACACATAAAAATTTTTTTAATTTAAAGGTTAAAAAGATTATGAATAATTTAAAAGGAGAATAAGATCATCCTAAAAAGTATAGTTTTTAGGTACCAATAATATAGTGTCACATCATCAAATTTTAAAGACATACAAATAGTACTATATATACACTCATTTATATATAGTATTTTCTCTAATTAAATTACATAAAAATAATTAAAATTTTAGAAAAAAATGTTGGAACTATAGGTGAAGAAAACCCATAAGAAACAAATTTGAAAAACATGAAATAAATAATTAAAAATTAAATGAAGAGATAAAAGAAAAAAATGAAACCAACAATTAAAAAAAACGTTAGTGGGAAAAATGGAAAAAGAAAAAATAGACTGCCTTAAAACTATTTTTTTTTTAAAAATTGGTTACAAAAAATAAAAAAAATAAGTTTTGAAGAAAAACTAAAAATAATTAAAAAATTATAAAAGAAAAGATATTTATTTATTATTTTAAATAATTTAATTAAAATTAATTAAATTAGAGAAGATAATAGATATAAATGAATGGATGATATGATAATATTTTAATGATATGATAGTATATCAATGATACCATGAATTGGTACTAAGTTAGGCAGATAAAACAACCTCAACATAAATGACACATGCTTCATATGTCGCTCATTAGAACAACATATTATTTTATTTATTTTGCCTTGAAAAGTAATATAAATTAAAAGATGTTGGGATTTTATTTTCTTAGGTTGGGTTGATTGCTGTTGGACCAACCTATTTCATGAAAATGAATCACGTTTGCCGGAGTTATATAATGATGATAGGCGCACTTTGTCTCACAAATATGATTATTTATTCAGTATTGCACTAAAAGCATCCAAGTTCTGGTTGATAGGTTAATTTTATTTGATATAAAGCCTAATACCCTAAACCTATACATCAAAAATAGCACGAGGAGACTATGCTCATATTTATAAACTCCCACAACTTCACACCGCCATCCTATTCTCAACTTTAAGATGTTCATTATTTATTTAATCAATTCAAGCAAATATGTTTTTATTTTGTTTGCCCTGAAAATTCAATCAAAGATTTACAAACATAGCTAAACACACAACGATGCATGTAGGCCATCTGAAATTTTGTTTGCCCCGAAAATTCAATGAAAGATTTACAAACATAGCTAAACACACAACAACGATTCATGTAGATCATCATGGTTCAGAATGGGTTGAATTGTTGAGTGATTATTTTTGGTGACTTTAAAAATGGTGATTGTAGTAAAAATGATTTTTATAGTGATGAGATTGAATATTATAATGAGGTGTGGCTGAAATTAGCGATGGAGCACGTGTTTAGATTTAAATGCAATGGTGATGGTGAAATGAATTATTATGAGACAAGAAAGTGACCATTAAAAACATGAAAATTTTAAATAAACTTAATTTTATAAACTTAATAAATAATCTAAATTTATTAACATTATATTTATGTCAACAATGATTTTATCAATAATAATTAAAAATAAATAATATTTTCTATATCAATTGTACCTAAACTTTGTTTAAAATTAGGCTTTATTTATAATTTGACCCTTAAATTATACCTATTTTCTCACATTGCTACTTATATTTTTTTTGGTCCCATCTTGATACCTAAATTATAGTTCCATTACATTTTTTTTCTATTTTATATTTAAAAATAACAGACAAAAATTTAGCAGATTTAATTGACACAAGGATACAATTAAATTTGGAAATTGAAAAAGAAGAGAGATATTGGGAGTAAAGGGATAGAGCAAATTGGTTAAAGATGGGAGGTAGGAACACCAAGTTTTTCCACAACTTCGCATCCCAAAGGAGAAGAATAAATCGAATTGGTGAATTGGAGAATGAATTAGGACAAGCAACCATGGATCAACAAGGGATGGCAGATGTGGCAAAAACGTATTTTGAAAATATTTTCTCTTTAGGAGGTATTGGCAGGTTAGACTATATTCTTTCTAGTATTGAAAATTTCATTACAACAAAGATGAATCAAGGGTTGACTACTGAATACACAATGGAAGAAGTTTCTCTTGCGTTAAAAAGCATGGGGCCAATGAAAGCTTCTGGAAACGATGGTTTTTCGGCTTTATTTTTTCAGAAGTTTTGGCATATGGTAGGGCATGAGATGGGTGAATCCTGTCTCGATATTTTGAATAAAAGGGGATCTATTGAAGAAGTTAATTTGACAAATATAGTTCTTATTCCAAAGGTGTCCCATCCAACCAATCTCAAAAATTTTCGTCCTATTAGTCTTTGCACAGTCATCTATAAAATCATATAAAACATAGTTGCAAATTGGCTCCAAAAAGTTTTACATATATGTATTGATGAAGCCCAAAGTGCTTTTGTCCTAGGAAGACTCATTACTGATAATATCCTCCTCTCGCATGAACTAATGCACTCTCTCAAACAACAAAGGATCGGTCAACAAGGAGGTTTAGCGTTAAAACTTGATATGAGTAAAACATATGATAGAGTTGAATGGGTTTTTCTGGAAAAAGCTATGTTGAAGATGGGTTTTGTGAAATCTGTTGTGGAATTAGTTTTAAGATGCATCAACTCGATAAATTACTCGATATGTCTAAATGGTGACATGGGGGAACACTTCAAACCTACGAGGGGTTTGCGACAAGGGGATCTCCTAAGCCCCTATCTGTTTCTAATTTATAGCGAAGGATTATCATCTTTAATGAGGTTAGTATCACGGGAGGGTACTATTAAAGGCGCAAGAGTTTGCCGTAGAGGGCCCGTCATTAGTTATCTATTATTTGCTGACGACTGTATTATCTTTGGAGACACTACAAATAGGGGAGCTCAAAATTTAAAAGTTGTCCTACGTGAATATGAAATTTGCTCGGGGCATTGTATTAACTTTGAGAAATCAATTGTTTTCTTTAGCTCAAATATTTCAGAACATAGAAGGAGCAGATTGCAAATATATTAGAGGTACGAACTTCAAGAAATCCAGAAAAGTACTTGGGTTTATCTAATACGGTGGGAAAGGATAAAAAAACTTTTAAAATACTAAAAGATAAGGTACTTAGTAAAATTAATGGATGGAGCACAAGGCATCTTTCACATGGTGGTAAGGAAGTTTTTATTAAGTCAGTTTTACAAGTGATTCCTACTTATTTTATGACATGTTTTTTCTTTTGCTACCAAAATCTTTTTGTGATGAATTGGAAAAAAATATTGGGGTTATTTTGGTGGAAGAAGCTACATAATAAACGGGGAATTCACTGGTGTGAATGGAGGAAATTGAGTGAATTGAAAGAGGATGGAGGTATGGGTTTTAGATGTCTATCAAAATTTAACATAGCATTTTTGGCAAAATAGGGTTGGTGATGAGTGTGTTACCCAATCAACCCTACATTAATATATTTGTATATTATTTTAATTGTATATAAATATTTTACCAAATACCTATGCATTAATACATTTGTCACAATCATAATATATTCATCCTAATATATTAATGCACGGGTTAATGGAACCATAAACTAATTATAAACTAATTTGATTAGGGCATAAACAAAAATATAGTGAATTACTAATACAAATTTTTTTTTCATCTTATATTTGCTGATTTTATTAAAAAAACAAATTTAATGGATAATTAAATTTAAAAAAATAAATAGGAAAGATAAAAAAGCCCTGCTTGTAGTAAATTTAGTTTATATCCTTATTATATATATATATAATATTGCTAATTTGGTTCAATAAACAAATAAGTTACTCCTTCCAATTTGTTTATAATTAAAATGATATTAAAACAATATTCCACCAATTGCATCACTATTTCCCTTCTTCCCAATATTTCAATTGTATGAGATGCAAACATTTTTCTCATTAAAATTCTCTTACATAACATGTTACCAGTCTCAATTTTATCTCTATAAATATTGCCCTAACCATTCCCTAAAAATATCTTAGTTGCAATTTATATGGTGTCAAAACCAACATACACTTTTACAAGTAATTCCCAGCTCGCTCATTTTGTTTTCTTTTGACAATTCTCTTTGACATGGACTCTTCTAAACTTGTAGAAAAATGATGAAACCACCAATGTACCTTATAGCCTAAAACACTTAATCCAAGTTAATCCCCCATCCTAACTATGAAGGCTCAAATTGCATGTTCATTTATGGCCATGGTTTATATGGCCATCTTAAAGGTTTCAAGCTATCTCCTCTACTAACCATCATCACAGACAGTCATGATTGGTTTCATCAAGATAAACCCATCCAATATGCTCTAATGTGTTGATGCCACTATTTTAACTATTGTTGCCTCTATTTTCACCTTTAAGGCTATTTGGGATAACCTCCACATTGTGTTTGTGAACAAATTGCAAACCCCCATCTTCAAATTTTGCCATCATTTAAATTGAGTCACCAATGAAAGAAAAATTGTTGAATACTAATAAGAGATGAAATCTTTTTCCAGCAAATTTACAACAAAAAGTTCTCCCATCACTAAAGAAGAATTAGTGGTAAAATACTAAGTGGCATTGGCCTGAATTCTAGTAGATATTCATACCCATTTGTGCCTAAGACTCCCCAATCACAAAATGAGGATATTTTTTTTATAAGCTTCTCAATCATGAGTTGTTCCTTAAACAAGAAAACCTAAGAAAAACTACAACACAAATTACTATTGTTGCACAATACGCTTCAAATAATGCCTCGACCTAATGCAACCCTTGTCGATCAACCGACAACCACAACTGGCATCAACAACATTAGACGTTTGTTCATAACCAACATATTCACTACCAACTTAGTGACAAGTTTGGTCACACATCCAATGTATGTTATTCATTGTCTAATAATTGCTTTAAGGTGAAAGCCAACTGTGCTACATGCATTATCACACAAAATGATTCGCGGATCCTTAATTAAGGTACCTTTCACCATATCAACTTTGAAACATGGTCACTTCAGAATGTCAAAGAATTCACAAGAACAAATGAAGTGACAATGGGCAATGACAATTTTATTCCAATTAGTCCAACTGGTGCTTCTTATTTACGCACATCAAATAAAGCCTTCAGATTGTCTAATATTTTATGTGCTTCTATTATTAAATGGAAACTTATTTCTGTTCATCAATTAATGAGAAAACTGTTGAAGACAAAATACAAACAATATTAATGAAAAAGATGAAATTTTATTTAAACTAATGTGTTCAGAAAATTACAATTACATTATGATGAAAAACTACACAAAGGGCAGTAGATCCCAACAAGTATGTGAATTGTTAAAAATGAGATGGGTGTGCGTTGTGATGGTTAAACTCAAATTTCTCGTAGGAAATTGCACTCTTTTACGAAAATAGTCATATATCGGACTATAGAACTCGAAATCAAGTAACCATTTCGAAGATGACTCAAAGATCTATGATTTGGGTATAAGAATCACCCAAAAAGGTGGTAAGAAGATATCATAAAGTCAAGTCGAAGTTACCCTTGGGAAGCTAAATTAGTAATCTTGAACTTCTGGCAAAGAACTACACTCCTTTATGAAAACAACCATATCACGAGCTACAGACCTCGAAATCTAATGATGAAAAAATTGTTTCAAAGAGGAATCAATCGATCAGATCTTCTCCACTATTTTTTAACTCAATGATCACGTAATCTGTGGGCATCATTCCATATAAAAAAGTAAGTATTGAATTGAAACTCAATAAAGAAGAATGGTTTCTAAACAAACTCTCCCTTTTGGAGGAATAAGTGAACTGACAACCAAGGTATTTTAGTTCTCATCAAATTAAGGATTTTCATCAATCTTTTCTCTTTATCCAATATGAGATATTTATGAAGACCTAATTGTTTAGATTTACTGATAAAATAAAGAGTCTTAAGCTAAATCAACTAGAAGAGGCGACAAACATAGTCTTGCAAAGCTACCTATGCCGCCCACCTTACTTGCTTCGGTGGCAAGCAAGGCTCCCCTTATGAGTTTGCCACATGTGACCCCAATTGGGTCAATTTAAGGTCCACATATTTATTTTGGGCTCTTAATTAATATTAGTTAATAAACCAAAATTAATTACTCAGTTAAATAATTTACATAATCCTTATTTTAATATTGCTAAAGTCATGATGATCTTACAGCATTAAAATGCTTGCATAAATTTAATTAATTTATTTTATTTTATTCCAAATGATTAGATAAGATGATTTCTTAATTTAGCTTCACTTTGGATTCATCATTTAATCTAATTAATTAGATATCTAAAGTGACTAAATTAACCCAAGATCAATCTAGTCATTAAAACGAGAAAACACTTATTACTCCAATGAGTAAATCCAGTGAACCATATCTCCTTGTTCAATCATTTACGGTTCCGTGCAAATGTTCATGTTAAATGCAACCCGTTAAAGAGTTCTGTTGAGCTAGTAGAAAGACCGATTGGACAGAAATGCTAAAATAATTTGC
Organism: Gossypium hirsutum; assembly: GCF_007990345.1. Taxonomy (NCBI): domain Eukaryota; kingdom Viridiplantae; phylum Streptophyta; class Magnoliopsida; order Malvales; family Malvaceae; genus Gossypium; species Gossypium hirsutum. The sequence continues at coordinate 12,116,156 of NC_053442.1, read as the reverse complement.
AATTAAGTTCTCACTCTTCATCTATTAATCACAAGTTATTTAGTCATGGAGTCATTGCACTAAAGTACTGCAAGTACTAAAATGATACTGGCGAGCATAGTCATGGAGTCACTCCGCTAAAGTACTACAAGTACTGGTGATGAACAATGTAGAAAAACAATGAACACACAGTGTATTTATGCAATTCAATTTATTTATGTTTGTGGGGCCTTGCCCTGAAAGATAATCCACTATCTTAGCAACTCGTACAACCTGTAACACTCACCAGATTCGACTCTTCACTTTTGCAACTAAGATCTAAACAACTCTTCTCTAAGTTTCCCCCTGAAAACTTAGCACAATAACCAAGTAACACACTTGATTTTGCACTCAATAAACTCAAAAAATGTTCCACAATGAACAAGAATAAGTGCTCTCATTTCAGTGTATCACCAATACAAGTATCCTCAATTTATAAGGAATTGAGACTTGTTAACATACTAGATCAAATTACAATCAATCTTCCCATAAAACCAACAAGATAATAAGCATAAATAATATTTTCAATGAGACTAGGATAAGTCTTAAATCTTTAAGGTATGCTTTCAAGTTTTACCTGATTCAATCCAATATCATTGAAGTTGAAAAGTTGATTTCCTTGATTCATTCCAAATCAATCTTCAAGATATGTTGCTATAAATAGTTTGGATATCATAAATGGGCTTGAAATTGTCCAAAGTATCAACAAGAAACTAAGCCTAAGGATTTTGTTCCCAAAATTTGCCAACACAAATATGGCAAGTTTCTGAGCTAAGCAGTTCCAAACACTAGTGAGCACTGCTCCTTTGTGTTGCTTAAAAATAGCTTTAACAAGTACTATGACTGATCTCCCCATTATATACCGTTAGGAAAGTTACTGATTTCAAGCTTTTGTTTGATGACCTTGTCATATATGTGTTACCCTCATAAGATATTCATGATTCCTTTAGGTTAAATCTGTTTACCTAATTAAGTCCATTTTATCTCATTGTCACCATTGTATCTTCTATGATGAAAATGATCATTTCTCAAATTAGTAATGATAATATCATTTGTTCTAAACAAATAACCCTAGCCAGGTTCCATTTTCATAAACTATAGAATGCTAATATGAGGATATCATTGACATTAGGCAAATCACTAACATGCAATCTTTCCAAAGTTATCTTAACATCCCTCTCTAAAACTCAAGACGGTGTAGTTGAAACCAACTTGAACTTGTCAACTGAAGTTTAAAAGCAGCTAAGAAAATATGACTTCGTAAAAATTTCAACTGCTTGGTTAGATGATCCAATGGAAAATAGGCTTATGGTACCACAAACTATATGTTGATGAGTGAAACGACAATCTATCTCTATATGTATTGTTATATCATGAAAGACATCATTGTGAGTAATTTGCATAGTGTTGGAAAAATACGGCTTAGAAAAAATGTTGCTACACAACAAAAATTTTAAAAAAAATTCTAAAGCTTGAGCCATTGTGTTATTTATAGCAATAAATCTTTTACTCGATTTGGAATCGACGGATTAGGTCATTCCCAACTTTCAACCTCTCGATCTTCTTTTCTAATCTCAATCTCGGTTTGCTGGAGTGTGGCATTTATTTACAAACCGATGAAAACTTTCTAGAGATAGAAACCAGTTATGTCAAGAAAAAAAATTATTTCAAATGAAACAAATTCTCTTTAACCCAACAGGATAACCTTGTAGGTGAATGGTATATTTGACCTAGCCCTTAATATTTATTAATTATGGAGAAAAATAGCAAGAGGATCAATTCAACAAGGTTTAATTGAATAATCAAATTTTAATAGGGAAAAACATACTCCCAGTAGGAGTATACAAGTGGGCGGTGGCAACCCCTTTCTAGCACTAGGGTTTGCTGCCTCTTACTTCATATTAGGTAAAATTATATATGTTATATGGTCTTTAAACTAACTCATGTAATTTATCCAGCCCAATAAATAATTTTCCTATACCCAAAAATATTACTTATTCAAATAAATAATAAACTTAATAAAATTCTTTTCTCAATCCAATTTCAATCCCATTAAAGTCATGACAGTTTTATCGTACTAGAATATATGAGTAAATAAATTTAATTACCCTGTTCTTATGAAATGATGATGACTAATTAATTTAATTTTCACTTCGAACTCCAATTATTTAACTACGACTAATTAAATAATAATACAAAGTAATTAATGTAATTTCTAAGCATCTCTTGTTTATGGTGAGAAAACATGTCCATTACAGATGGTTATATAGGTGATCTATTTTTCTAATTCATCGTTTTCATATCATAAATTCAAATGCAAACCATCAAGGTTATACCGAGCTAGCGATGGTATCGATTGGACATATATAATTAGGGCTAAAATAATTTATATTTAAGTACTGTGACTGAGCTCTCCCCATTTTATGCCATTACAAAAGCTACTTGTTAAGTGATCATCCAATGGTCCTTACATATGTGTGTTACCCTCATAGTATATCCTTAATCTTTTTAAGATAAAATTCATTATCCAAATATGATCCTATTTTATCTAATGGTAACCATTATATCTTTATTCATTAAAAATTCAAATACTAACATATAGTAATTAAATAATTCATCTTTAGACAAATGATCGTGGCCATATTACTTTTCCATCTATAATGTAATGTCAATGAGAGGGTATCATTTACCCTTTATTGGGCTATGAGTTATACTATTGTAACTGAAGTATGTCATGCAGAAGTTGCATACCTAACGTACCATCTTTTGACTCTATTACCAATTGAACTTAGGATTTTAATACTTTAAAGTATACGAGTTACACACATATGTTCCATCGCTTACTAATGATTGTGGTAAGTCACACTATGAACGTCATAAACAAATAAATCTATAAATGGATTTAGGATTTATTCTACTCAGATCCTATTCAATGTCCTGTTAGTCTAGACAGTCATATCCATGTATATATCTTTTGGGAGTCATTCGCTTCAATATCTAAGACAAGGTATCTCCCTACTTGGACATGATAGAAAGCATAATAGTTTTTTAATCGACTCGCTCAATTTTGATTAAACTATAAACCATTTAGATTATCTACTAATATAAGTTGTCTTCTCACATTATGATCTAACAACATAATGCAACTTAATATTAGTTAAATATTAGATAATTAATGAGCTAATATTTTTTTTCATTTTGCTTTGCATACAAATCCGTTGAGGAAATTATACAAAAGATATTAACGAGAATGATTAGATTTTATTAAATCAATTCATTGACGATATTATAGAAAAATTACAAGTACATTGACGATATTACGACACTAAGGGCACGAGATCCCAACACCTAGCACTTTTACTATTATGATAAATAGACATAGCAACTTTTTAAGGAAATTCAAATATATAAGCAACAAATAAAGCCAAAGTACTTTACATAGTTTTAACAAAGGCACAATACTAATTTCCAATGCTCGAGAATGAGGCTAATGTGTACTTTTTTCTCCGCTAAGAAATAAGAGAATCACTAAGGAAGATATATCAACCAATAGTGGACACAAATCTATAGGATCACCACCCCAATCAACATTAGAATAAGCTTATAGTTTAAGGGAATAATCTATTGAAAAACAAAGACCATGAAACAAAGTACCTTAAACATAGTGTAAGATGCGAAGAATAGCAACATAATGGACGAAACGAGGAGCTTTCATGAACAATATAGGCAATGTTTGAATGAGTGACAATAAGATAAATGAGACTGTAAAAAAATTTGTCGATAAAGTGTAGGATCTAATAATAAAGTACCAATAATTAGAGTAAACCTTACCTTGTTTCAAGAGGTGTACTTTCTGTTCTACTATTTGTGATTCTAGCTTTATATAACATCATAAGCATACTGAGCTTGGGATAAAGGAATACCATCCTCAAAGGTGAGAACTTCAAGGCCCAAAAAATAACGAAGTGACCTCAAATGGTTTAGTTAAAAATGTTTGAATTCCTCATTACCATTAGAAAAGACATCAGTAATAATCATATCATCTACATAGAGAAGCACTAGTACAACACCTTGACCTATCTTGCATAGAAAAAATGCATTACCATATAGATTATCAAGCAGATGGATTTTATTATTAGACGAATGGATTTTGTTAAGTGTATTACTAAGCTGAACAAACTAGGATTGGAGAGCTTGTTTAAGACCATATAATGCACGATAGAGACAATTTGTTAGGAGAATGATCATATCGAGGTCGCGATTGCATGTACACTTCTTTTAAATATGTTCGAACATTAATAATACAAGCAACCAAAGAAAAAAGTTTCTCTATAAATAATGTGATACTCTTGATTATAGCCTTTAGCAACAAGTTGAGTTTTGTACCTTTTGAAAGTCTACTAGAGTGTGCCTTTATCTTAGAAATCTACTTGCAACCGACAACAGTCTTATTTGAAGAGGGATCAACCAAGTAAAAAGTGTGAGTCTTTTAAAAATCTTGTAGTTCTTCTTGCATAGCTTATTGCTAACAAGAATTAATAAATGCCTCTATATAAGTTTGAATCCCATGTAAGTTAAAAAGTAGAAATGATAGGAATCATGAAGATATTAAGGAAGATTTTTTATTCTGAGGATGATTGGATTGTCAATGAGAGTAAAAGAGGTATGTGGCTCGTAATTGGATTTACGAGAGGAACTTCATCGTAAGAATTAATTGAAGCATTAGGCTCACGTGAGAATTCAGCGGGAGAATTTGTATCAAAGTTGCTAGAAAAAAATTCAACTAAAGAATTAGAAAAAAATTGAATGAGAGTGATTAGGATAGAATCAAATTTAGATAGGGAAGGAAAATTACTATGTTCCAAGTAGATAACTTAAATATGAAAAAAATAATAACTTTATTCGATTGATACAAATGAATTGATGTATATTGCTACACATAATATTGAGATATAAAAGGAATACTGAATCAATACAATTATTTTAATTAAATCAAAATCAAATCCTATTTACAAAAAAAATTAGAATAATTGATAGATTCTAAAAGATTGATCTTCTAATATTCCCCAAATATGCCGTCAACAAAAATATTATGTTTAACCCCACCCAAAAAGGTTCTTATTCTAATAAGAAGAAGATGCACCAAAGTAGGTGAGAAGGTGCTCCGATATGAAATAAGCCATGCTTTAGACATTGATCACTACAAAAAACAAAAAAACAGTGGGATTTGAAACACTTAGATGATATGCCTATGATTGTAAGAAATCTTCATGTAATCATATGGGAAGTTGGAGTATGTATGTATATGCATGTTGATATATTCTCGCCCCTTAAGCTAAATGCCTTATTTTCATTCATTCAACATAGACCAACAATAGAAAAATCTACTAGAAAACAAAAAGAAAAGGAACCATCTATATACATGAATTTGGTATTATATATGTATGTATATCAAGTTAATTATAAGTGGACGGACGATCTCATATCTCCATGAGATCTCATATCAAGTTAATGATAAGTTAGATAAACAAGAGCTAGAGCTTGAGATCTTCTATGGTATACTTTGCAATTATAATATGGGGAAGATTCTGTGATCTCTTTCGAGTTTGTATCATTGTACCGTTAACCAATTTAAAAAGTAGAAAAGTAGCAATCTAGCTTGCAAGAAATAGGATTTATTTTTTCATTATTTCTTTTAGTTTTCAATGCACATAAGAGAATATGATTCAAAGAGTTGATTAACATTAGCTACTCCACCTCAAAATATGATGCTATGCCAGCATAGGATCAGTGCACCAATTGACTGAAATTTGATGCTTGGATTTAGATATAAAATCATATGCTTTTTTGAATAAAAACAAACAGCTTTACTTTAGAAAAAGAGGGAACCCTTGGTTTTTCTAGAAAAGGAACTTTCATTTCAATTTCTCATTCAAGCACCCTTTTAACTCATTTGAATGATGAGCTTTGTGTGGTAAAATATAAAAAAAAAAAACAATTGGTTTCCCTCATTCTTAATATCATAATCATACCTAAAAACAAGGCTTTAATTTCTACTCTTAATTAATTAATCAGTAATGGTCTGATGCATGTCGTTCATCTTTGTGATTATTACTATAATATTATTATGCAAAATGCCAAATCATATTGGAACATGGGTCTAGACGTATGCTTGATTAATCGAATCTTTAATAATGGTATAATAGCAAATCAATTAGTAAACTAATAAAAGGGCACCATCACAATAATAAAAACACATGTTAAGAATAGAGGTGATCATGGGCCGGCCCAAAAATTTTTTTGGCTGCGTACTAGGCCCGGCCCAAAATATGGGCCTAAAATTTTGTCCTGGCCCGGCCTGAGAAAAAATTCCTAAGCTCGAGTCCGGCCCGGCCCGGCTCATTTTTTAATAAATACTAAAAATTTATTTTTAAAATAAAAAAATAAAAAAATAAAAAATATATTTATTATATATTTGGGCCGGGCCGGGCCGGACCCGGGCCAAAAAAGTGGTTCCCGAGGCTCGGTCCATTTTCTAAACGTGCCTCATTTTTTTACCCAAACTCATATTTCGGGCCTATATTTTTACCCGAACCCTCCCATATTTCGAGGCCGGGCCATCCGGCCCATGATCACCTCTAGTTAAGAATAAATATTTAAAATAAATTTTTGGTTGATACCCTCTATTAAAAAAATTAAAAAAAATACTTAGTGACAAAAAAATTAATCACTGTTGTGAATTATAAATACCTTAGTTACAATTAAACTAAAATTTTGGGTTGATTGAAATTCCTATTTCCATCCTCTTCCCCTTATAAAAAGATAATTGTCAGGGAATAAGAAACAAAAAATGTCCCACATTAAAGGGTGGTCACAGTCATCTTTCTTCAACTTATATCAAATGTGATTTATCCTTGGGTTCTCATGGCAATGAAAGTAGCAGCCACCACAACACCATAAAAAGACTATCTTTAACAACCCCACAAAAGGCTTTCTCACTTACATACATATACATATAATATATATATAAGGGAAAGTTAACTTCTTGGAAAGCCAGCAGACATCATTCCTCTACTTATTATATAAATGGGTACTCAAATGCACCAATAGTTGGTAGAGCAAAACAAGTCTTTCTTTATGTATGTTTTTGGCTTTTCTTCCTTTTGTATTTAAAAGCTTCTTTGAAACTGAGGTTTCTGATCAGAATTAGGAGAAACAAAAATGGGTTCTGCAGAGAAGACTGAGTTAGAGAAAAATGAGTTCCCAAGGGAGAGGGAAAGAAGGCATAACATATGCATAATTTTCAGATATGCTGATTGGGTCGATATTCTGCTAATGGTATTGGGTACCATTGGAGCTATTGGCGATGGAATGTCGACCAACTGGTTGATACTCTTTGTGAGTCGCATAATGAACAGCTTGGGTTATGGTAGTAATTCCCAACAAAATAATAACAATTTCATGGGAGAGGTCGAAAAGGTTAGCAGTTTATTAGATCCTGTACTCAACAATCTCTTTTAACTGCTGCTGTTTTTTTTTGCTGTTCTTATTGTGTTCTCATATTTGTCTCCTTGGCTTTACTTTATTAACAGTGCACCTTATACTTTACATACTTGGGACTAGGAAGCATGGTGGTGGCTTTCATGGGTAATTTTCAGCAACACATTTTTTCCACATTTGTTGAGCTTTCTGAGGCCAAAAATTAGTAGCATAATAAGGAGACAGTCAACAGAAAGGAACATGAAACAAGAGAGTTAGTTTCATTTTGTGAAACCCTAGAATGAGCTAATTTGAAAACACTAATAAATTAATTAGAACTAGTTGCATTATATATATATATAATATCAATATGAGTTGGACTGTAAGGGATAAAGTAGATGTTAATATTTGTTGCAGAAGGGTACTGTTGGAGCAAAACCAGCGAGCGGCAAGTGCTGAAGATTCGTTACAAGTATTTCGAAGCAATTCTTAGACAAGAAGTTGGGTTTTTTGACTCACAGGAGGCTACCACTTCAGAAGTCATCAACAGCATATCTAAAGATACATCTCTCATACAAGAAGTCCTTAGTGAAAAGGTACACTCCCCACCAATTTCATACATGTATTATGACGGAATGGGGTTTTGTCTCCCGATTATACTAATAACTATAGCAATTTCAAGTGAAAGCGCCTTAGAGTACTGGAATATACTAAACCTTGGTAAACTTTTCAGTTTATGCATGATTGGGTTCCATCTCATGACCTATGACATATAATAATACCATTTATAGAAAAGATGCTATCACTTGAAATAGCTCTTCAATTTGCTATCTTATTTGATATATTGCTTGGATTTTACCCAATATGATTAAAACCAAATTCCACATCTGCTTATTTTCAGGTTCCATTATTTGTGATGAATACAACAGCCTTCTTCTCAGGCCTGGCATTTTCAGCATATCTTTCATGGAGGTTGGCTCTAGTAGTTTTCCCAACAATACTATTGCTGATAATTCCAGGAATACTTTATGGAAAGTACCTTTTGTATATCTCCAAGAAAGCTTCCAAGGAGTATGGAAAGGCAAACACCATAGTGGAGCAGGCACTAAGCTCCATTAAAACGGTGTATTCCTTCACAGCAGAAAGGAGAATCGTGGAGAGATATACAGCAATATTGGATAGGGCGGTGAAGTTGGGATTGAAGCAAGGGATAGCCAAAGGGTTGGCAGTGGGGAGCACAGGGATTTCTTTTGCAATATGGGCTTTCGTTGCTTGGTATGGAAGTCATTTGGTAATGTACAAAGGAGAAAGTGGAGGAAGAGTTTATACGGCTGGTCTCTGCTTTATATTGGGTGGCCTGTAAGTCACTAAGGTTTCATTACCCATTTTCTTTCTTATACATTACTCATATTGATTTTACTTATATATTGGACTAAGTTCTTTGCTAGATCTGCTGTGTTAGATAGAATATCCATTGTGTGTTTTTCTAGAGGGCTTTGTTGGATAAATAGAACGAATTAAATATTAAAAACTAAAAACTAATTTTCTTTTTTAGTTTTAAAAAATTTTAGTTGCTAAGTTAAATGTTTAGTAGCTTTTTTTGTTAATGTTTCGTAAAAGGAGGCACCGTTTTGACTTTATTTTTAATTGATAAAGCTAATGTAGAAAAGAATATCATTTTAATTAATTAATTAAATTTTTTTATACATATTTTTATTTCTCTTTATCGTTTGAAAATATTTAATTTGAAAAATATATAAACAAAACCATCGACAAAAAATATATTTATTTTGAGACATGAGTGAAAATAATTATATAATAAAATTATTGAAAATTTGCATGAAAATTAAATGTGGTTTTGGTTGATTGGTTAAGTTCGAAGAATAAATATTATGGAATTATTGAAAATTGACATTAAAATAATTATGCAGTAAAATAATATTTATTAGTTTGTTAAAATAGGATTATTAACCATCGGTTAAAAGGTGACATTAACTTAATCAAATTTTTTCTAACTAATACAAATTATACCGATAACGTTTTTAAATGTAATGATAAAAAATTTTGAGATAAAATTTGGCATCTTTTTAGATTCCATCTTTGGAAAATCTTTAACCTCATCTTTTATAAAAAAGATGTAGCTAACAAATATTTGCATGAAAATGAATAGGTAACAAATACATTTTAACAATCCATGCACCCATCTGAATACACAAATAAAAGTAAAGTTGACGTGGTGGATGAAATGTTGGTAGGGCACTCGGAGTAGCACTGGCTGATCTCAAGTACTTCACGGAAGCCACGGTTGCCGCTGCAAGCATCTTCTCTAGGATCGACCGTACTCCCCTAATCCAGAGCGAGGATACCAAAGGCATCGTGTTAGACACAATCCGAGGAGACATAGAGTTCGACAACGTCAATTTCGTATACCCTTCTCGCTCCGATTCCCTCGTTCTCAAACATTTCAACCTCAAAGTTGAAGCAGGCAAAACCGTGGCACTTGTAGGTGCCAGTGGAAGCGGCAAATCCACCGCCATTGCTTTGGTGCAACGTTTTTATGATGCCAACGATGGGGTAGTGAAGATCGATGGTGTTGATATAAGAACACTGCAATTGAAATGGATCAGAGGTAAAATGGGGCTTGTTAGTCAAGAACATGCCTTGTTTGGGACTTCCATCAAGGAAAATATAACGTTCGGGAGGCTAGATGCTACCATGGATGAAGTAATGACCGCTGCCATGGCTGCTAATGCTCATAATTTTATAAGACAGCTTCCTCAAGGCTATGAAACCAAGGTTAGTAGTACTTGTAATGATATATTCTAATGTTAACCGTTGATATAATTGTAATTTGTAACCTCTATATTAAATTAACAGATAGGGGAACGAGGAGCACTGTTGTCAGGAGGACAAAAGCAGCGAATCGCGATTGCTAGAGCCATTATCAAGAACCCTGTGATACTGCTACTTGATGAGGCAACGAGTGCCCTTGATTCTGAATCAGAAACACTAGTCCAAAATGCACTTGATCAGGCCTCCATGGGAAGAACCACCCTAGTAAGCGCTAACCAGTTGCTTTGACCGCTTAATCATTTTCTCAAGAGTTAAATTCCTTTTTGAAAGTGCTCTCGAGGAAAGCCGTATTGTAATAATTTTCAATTTCATCATATTATAGTACAAACCCTGTCCCTACATGTTTCCTCTCTTATTGACATGTTTTTCAAAAATAGCTAATACGAGTTGTCTTTGTCGTACATGTTTTCTTTCTTGTAACTAATTAACTTTTTCATGATCAGGTTGTTGCCCACAAGCTCTCCACTATTCGAAATGCAGACCTCATTGCAGTTGTTAACAATGGTAGTATCATAGAAATGGGATCCCACAACGATCTCATAAACATGAAGGACGGCCACTATGCACAACTTGCAAAGCTGCAAAGACAATTCAGCTGCGATGACCATGAACAAAATCCAGAAACACGCCTTCCATCTGCAGGAAGAATGAGTGGCGGCAGGCTAAGCACTGCCAAATCAAGCCCAAGCCCAAGCCCCAGTTTCTTCGCTACGCCGTTGCCTAATATCGAAAGTCCGAAACCAGTATCTCATCCCCCTCCTTCCTTCCGTAGGCTTCTCTCTCTAAATTCCCCAGAATGGAAGCATGGTTTGATGGGTAGCCTCTCGGCTATAGTTTTTGGAGCTGTTCAACCTGTTTATGCTTTAACCATTGGTGGAATGATTTCAGCCTTTTTTGCAAAAAGTCACCAAGAAATGCAGGCTCGAATACGCACTTACGCTTTCATATTTTCTTTGCTCACCTTGCTCTCTGTCATTCTCAATCTTATTCAGCATTATAATTTTGCTTACATGGGCGAGCGGTTAACCAGGAGAATCCGAAGTCGAATGCTGGAAAAAATATTGTCCTTCGAAGCCGCTTGGTTTGATGAAGAAAAAAACTCTACTGGAGCTTTATGCTCGAGTTTGAGCAATCAGGCTTCGATGGTTAAGACACTAGTCGCAGACCGAATCTCATTGTTAGTTCAAACCACTTCTGCTGTTACCATCGCAATGATTATCGGGCTAGTCGTGGCTTGGAAGTTAGCAATAGTGATGATTGCAGTCCAACCTCTCGCAATTATGTGTTTCTACACACGAAAAGTTTTGCTTTCTAGCATTTCAACTAATTTCGTCAAGGCACAAAATCAAAGTACTCAAATAGCAGTGGAAGCTGTGTATAATCATAGAATTGTAACCTCATTTGGGAGCCTAGGTAAGGTTCTTCAACTTTTCGATGAGGCTCAAGAGGAACCAAGGAAAGAGGCTAGGAAAATATCATGGCTAGCGGGGATTGGTATGGGGTCAGCTCAAAGCCTAACATTTATGTCATGGGCTTTAGATTTTTGGTATGGAGGTACATTGGTTCAAAAGGGAGAGATATCAGCAGGGGATGTGTTTAAGACATTCTTTATCTTGGTGAGCACCGGAAAGGTCATAGCCGAAGCTGGAAGTATGACCTCCGATCTAGCCAAGGGCTCAACTGCAGTGGCATCTGTGTTTGAGATCCTTGATCGGCAATCCTCCATTACTCCAGGGTCTCAAGTATGTAGATTTCTTTAATTTAATGTTTGCTTACATTACAACATACAAGTTCGTTTTTAACTTAATCTGTTTACTATTGTATTATCAGGGAGATGGCACCAATGGAATAAAGCTAGAAAGAATGAGTGGAAAGATAGAGCTGAAAAAGGTTGATTTTGCATATCCAAGCCGGCCGGAGACGCTAGTGTTGCGTCAATTTAGCTTGGAGGTGAAACCAGGCAGAAGCGTTGGACTAGTTGGGAAAAGTGGATGCGGGAAATCAACGGTGGTTGGATTAATCCAAAGATTTTATGATGTTGAAATGGGGTCAGTGAGAGTGGATGGTATCGACATAAGAGGACTAGACGTTCAATGGTACAGGAGGCAAATGGCACTGGTCAGCCAAGAGCCAGTTATATTTTCAGGCACCATCCGGGACAACATTGTGTTCGGAAAGCTCGACGCATCAGAGAATGAAGTTGTGGAAGCAGCTAGAGCAGCAAATGCTCATGAATTCATCTCGTAAGCTGTCGTTTAATTTATAGCCATAGTATAAACAGCATTGTAGCCTTTAAGTTGCGCTAATAATTATCCTGGTCGCATTGTACTTGACTTGTAGGGCACTGAAGGAAGGATACGAAACAGAATGCGGAGAAAGAGGAGTGCAATTATCAGGAGGACAGAAACAAAGAATAGCTATAGCTAGAGCTATAATTAGGAACCCGAAAATACTTTTACTAGACGAGGCGACTAGCGCTCTCGATGTGCAATCTGAACAAGTTGTTCAAGAAGCATTAGATCAAATCATGGTGGGAAGGACCACAGTGGTGATAGCTCATCGACTTAACACAATAAAAAAGGTTGATTCAATTGCATTTGTGGCCGATGGGAAGGTTGTGGAGCAAGGTACCTGTGCTCAGCTCAAGAACCAGCACGGAGCATTTTCCAAGCTTGCAAGCCTTCAAAAATAATTGTACTCATCTCTTTCAAAGTCTCGCAATCCCACTAGCTAGCATGCAGTTCTAATGTTGCCCACTGCTTGGATTAAACTTAAAAGAGTAACATAGTTGTTGCTTGTTGCCTATTATAAAGTGCAGAGTGTTGTACTAAATGTAACCGTAAAGATACCAAAACAGCATGAGGAAACTGGTTATAGATATAGATTAATATTGTCAGCTGGTGTTTGGATGAATTATATACAACATAAATATCTACCATATAAAGTTGACTTTCTTTTTGGTAAAAATTAAGCAAAAGAACTGCATAAATTTTCTACAAGCATGCATAAGTAGAAGTTATATCAAGCATAAAGGGCAAGCACCAACTCCAATAATCATCATGTGATTCATAGATCAGCTTGATTTAAGATAATAAAATTTTCAAGTATCATAAAATTTTAAAATTGTCTAGTTTTACTAGATTTTTAAATTTAGTAAATATATTAGAATTTTAAAACAAAAAGTAAATTAAAAATTCAAATAAATAAATAATATATACACGTCATATACACGTCATATTGTATGCATCCATCACCTGTTTCTCAAATAAGGTAGCTCTTTTCTTCATATAAATTTTGTATCCCTGCTTCTCAATTTCTTGACCAAACCTGTTAAAAGTGAGGATTGATCGACTTTAGTTGAAGAGAAGGGATTGGATTAGGTGGTAATTGATGAAGGAAACATGGTTCTTCTCCTTCTTCAATCTTCACTGCCTTGGCTGGCGTTTCCTTTTGGGTTTTAAATCCACAACGATAATTGATATATTATCTGAACTGTTTCGTCCCATTGCAATTTCGGTCAGATTATCAGCTACCACTTGTGCCGCTGAAACTCCATCTGCCATCAAATACCTGCGCCGCCGTCTTAGTAAGCACCGAGCTATCTCCCCTGCCTCTTCATTGCTCATCACATCCCATAACCCGTCGCTGGCCAATATCAAACACTCATCCTCACTGTTCCTGGTCATGAAGGTAATCTCTGGCACTGGAATTATCCATGGCCTTAAATACCGATCACCTGGAGACACACATATCAGCTAGTTTCAGTTCTCCCACAATTTTACAAATGCCAATAAAATAAGCACTCCAAAAGTGTTTGATACATTTTACAACCATTATTTCCCGTGTTATTAAATCAAAGAACAGTAGAAAGACTGAATGCCCATGTGCATAAAGATGTTGATAAGAGCACCCTCTATAACATGCCTTGAGTATGTATGATTGAAGAAGCTCTGATAAATGATAAACAGGAAATTCAAATGAAATTGAGATGTAGAGACAAAGGAACCTATAGCTCTGGACATTGCAAGAACTCCAAATACCCTGGCACCATTCCAGTTTATGACTCTCCCTCCTCCTCTTTCAATTCTCATGAGCTCGTCCTCTCTATCAGGCTGTAGTAAGCAGAAAATAAAATTGAAATATAAATGCCTTTATCTTGTTTAAGAAATAACCACTACAGAACCTAGGCATATGAATGCAGTCAACCTCTAGTGCCATAAGATACATACACATGTTATATCTACAACCAAGTTTATTTTAACAAAATAGGGGAAAGTAAGCAGCTGAATAGTTTAGAATTTGAGTAACTATTACTAGAACATATAATATGGCAATTAATCATTTGCTTCATCTTTCAATTCTATTTTGTATACTCTATCTAAATGTTTTTGAAATAGTATCAGTTTGTAAAACTATAACAAATTTCAACAACTAGTGAATAGAGAAATGAATGACTTAAAGGATACGGGATTTTCATGGTTACCTTCTGATCAACAGTTAATGGAATTGTATCAGTTCCCCGGCAGAGCACAGCCCTTGAATCACCACAATTAGATGTAATTATCTGGCAACTAGATAAAACTGCAACGACAGCAGTTGATCCCACCATTTCAGGTGCTACAGCAGCGGTGTGGACTTCATTGTCAGCTCTCTCAAAACTAGAGGAAAATGCCACTTCCCATCTCCTCTGCCATCCAGAGTTGTCAACCACTTCACGCCCCCATTCCTCTGCTATCACTCCATGCATCCTCTCAGCACAAAATTTAGCCACCTACCAATCATTGCTGAAGTTAACAAGCGGAATGAAAGGTAAAGAATCCTCTAATTTGTCTTGTGATGCAAACTGGCAATGATAATCTTACTATTTAATATCGTAGCATTCAGATCATGGATAAGGATAGTGATAAATTTGACACAATTTATTATCACTAGACCTGCAGTTTATTAGTAAATGAAGCAAGACCAAATAAGTTATTATCACTAAACCAATAATTTGCAATTATTGGCAAATGAAGTAAGAATTTGGTAAATTAAAATATTAAAAAAATTCTTAAAATATCTTATTACATGTATGTACGACCAGTGGAAGTAGCCGAGTAGGGTTACAAAAATTGAATAAGTGGACATATACACCTTCTTTTTTTTTATAGAGTAGACATATACACTTAATAACGTATTTGTTTAATAAAATATATAAACTGTCCATTTAACTTAGATATGCAATATTGTTACTTTCTGCAATTATAATAAAGTGAATAGACAATTAATAAGCCATCCATGTAATCAAATTGGTTTAAGAAATCCGAAGATGATGTTTAAACATGACAATAGCATGACACTTGTATACATGAGACAAGAAAATTATTGTGATTTGATTGAAATTAGCCTTGACATGAACGAAAAGAGAAGCTACTAGTATATGATTTTCTTAGCAATTACGTAGCAGATGCTGATATATACAAGTAACTAAATTTTATTTGTGGTTCATTGCAAACCAAGAAAAAAAGCAAGCTTTCTTTAGAAAGACAATAAGATTCTAAAATCTAGCAAAAAAGAGAAATGTAAAAACAGGGCAAAAATGAACAGATGACCACATCGATTCACCGACCCACCTCCACCCCCCCCCCCCAAATCCAAACACACAAAAGAACTCCTTTTCTGACCTCTTTTGTAGACCCTACCATCCATCGTCCCCATGCTACTTCCTCTACGTTTTAAACATGGCGCAACAAAGAGAACATATGGTCCCTCCTCCGTTGACTTTTCTTATTCGCACAATAAAGGAATTTCTTGATTCCTAGTGGCGCACTCACGGAACGAATCTTTATTCCTTAGTATTATCCGATTCATTTGGATACACGATAAAGATTAAAAATAATAGTTATAGTAAATCAATTTAAAATTAATGCTAAGTTATATATTTGAATCCAAACAGTAAGATGAAATATGATTATTTGACATTTATGAAGTTAATAGTAAAAACAAGTTCAAATTAAACCAAATAACAACTTGGGAACTAAAAAATATTAATGTTACATTTAATACCTTGATGACCAAAAAAAAAAAGGGGGGCAGGCAGGCAGGCAGGCAGGCAGGCTGGCTATCTCAGGACCTCAGCGAAGCTTTTAGTACTGTTTTTCTTTAAAAACTAAAGACCAAACCGTCTTGAGCCAAAACAAAAACTGGTTCACGGGTGCAGGAAGAATGCAAAAGGCCTCTTCCTATGTATATGGACCACTAGTAATTGAGAACGTGTCAAAGCATGCTAAAATAATCATTTATTATTTCCAATCAAAATGATATTATAATATATGAATTTATTAAACGTTCCTATATTATGATTTGTTAATTATTATTTTTATATACAATTATTGTCCAGTAAGATTAACGTTTTCCTTTTTTTTTAATGAAAATATTAGCAATTTCTTATATATAATTAGTAATTTGATGCACCATCAA
Organism: Gossypium hirsutum; assembly: GCF_007990345.1. Classification (NCBI taxonomy): domain Eukaryota; kingdom Viridiplantae; phylum Streptophyta; class Magnoliopsida; order Malvales; family Malvaceae; genus Gossypium; species Gossypium hirsutum. Next base: position 12,099,347 of record NC_053442.1, on the reverse strand, counting down.
GAAATACAGAAGATAAATGGTAATGTGGAAGGGATCTCTCTCGCGCCACCTGCCCTCCATTTTCTCTTTATGGAGTCAGCCCATTAATTACACTTAAACCAGTAAATATTCTGAAGAGTCGAAGCAAAATTGAATTCAATTATTGAAGAGTGAAATTCCTAACCTGTGAACCACCGTGGCCATCATAGACGCCGAAAAAGTGGATAGGGGAGATTTCAGCGGATGTTTTAGAACCGGGAGCCGTACAGCCTCCGACGTGATCGCACTTGTGGGACATGAACGCCGGTATAACGGAGATAGCGTCTTCCATCTCTCTCCGTCTCCCAATCACCGAAGTAAACCCCCACGTTACTCCCTTATTATTCCTCCCAACGCACTTCTCCGTCGCCGTTACCGTCACATCCAACTCCCCACAAGCGGGCGCAGGCTCGAGCAACCGGGGAATCATAGCCTCCGCCGTTAAAATCTCACCGGAACTCCCGCTCGTGCCGGAGATATCGCCCGAACTCGTCGTGCTTCTAGAATCCTCCCAGCTGAGAATCGAGGACACGCTTGAGCTGGTTGAAGTCAAGTCCGGTTCGGGGAGCGAGTTGACTCGGCGGACTCGCTGTTCCACTTTTTCTTCCCGTGGAGGTTCCATGTGACAGGAAAAGGAAAAAAAAAAGATAAGAGGGAAAAAAAGGACTTGAGAAGGAGAACGAGATATAAAGGAGAGGGAACACTGAAGAGCAATGCGACACGTGTTAAGCAAAATTGAGTCGATGACACACGCATCCCAAATGGAAGAAAAAAAATAGTCATTGAGTCGTACTCACACGCTTTTTGTTTCAAGGCGACGTGCCCTTGTTTGCTGTTGCCACGCTGGCATTGCGGGTCAGGAGACCTGCCCAAACAGACCATTATTGGGTGGGGATATAAAAGCTTCTCTACTCACTGCGGCGCTGCTCTCCTCAATCCCCTGCACCAGCAATCATGTATCAAAAACCTGAATGTTTTAAGAGCTGACATGGCATTGGAGAATAATTTGATTGGGTGTGAGGTGAGGAGGTACAACGCATAGTAAACGGTTATATTGCATAGGATTCAAGTTAGTACATGTCTGAGGAATCTAAGGTAAGTCCTCAGGTGGACCCAACCATTCTTTAGAACTAATTACGTGGCGGTTAGGAACAGAAATAGGGCCCCACCCATTAGGTGGAAGCAGACTCTATTGCAATCGTAGTTAAAAGCGGAATTTTCAATTTTGCTAAATAAACCGACCTCGCTAGTGAAAGCGCCACGTCAAGAGTTAGCCTTTTAAATAGACCATTATTAATTAAAGAGGAGAATCGGCAGGTTGATTTTGAATCACAAGTTGAGAGACGGTGATGCACGGCAAAAGGGATCGTGGGACCCTCGTGCAGAGGAGTTCGATCAGTGTCAAATCAAAAATGGGAGGAGTCAAGCCCCCCCCCCCAAAATGGATTCGACTCAATCAGATGAGATCAAACGGCACTCCGATGATAAAAACTAAGCATTGCGGAATCAACACGTGAGCACGGCGGCCGGGCCCCACCTCCTCCACTGTCGCACAGATAGATCTTTTGGATTGAAAAGTGTTGCAGGCAGAGGTGTCCGAGATTCCGTCGAAAATGGAAATGACCGAGTGTCATTCTCTCTCTTTTTGTCACTATTGCATTGGCTGGTTTTCATCTCAAATGCACAGTTTGACGCTTAGGTGACTGCTATGGGATGATTTTTGGCGATGGCCTTTAGGATAATTAGTCAGGTAAGTGCCTTTGCTCTGCTTTGATTATTACCGCTTCTGCTTGGCCCACGTTTTTTCCATTATTAGATTACTTGCTTTACTTACTATCTAATTACCTTCTTTTATGTTTATCCAAGTTCCTATGATCACATGTCACAACAAACTTGCGAATATATATATATATATGATTTACGAACAAATTACTCACCACCTGTCAACAAAAAGAATGCTTCAGATTATTTTCATATATTTATCATAGATTTTATAAATAAAATTTGAAATTAATTTAATAGTTGAGTTGTAAAATATCAAATATTTATCATATGAAGTGACACTAATTTAGCATAGAAAGACATAATAATGGCTTTCTTTTTCCTCTTTTTTATGAAGAAAATTGAAGTCCATCAATACATAGCTCAATAAAATCTTTCATAAATGAAATGCTTGTTTTTTTAAGTTGATATTTATGCTTTGGTAGTACCTATATCTGGAAAAAGTTATATATTTTAGTATATAAAAGTAATAATATTAATTTTTACTGTTTAAATTTAGTTTTAAGATTTTGATTTAATAAAAGTTAATTACTAATATTATTAAATTAGTTTTTTATGATTTTATTAATAAAATAAATTTAATTTTAATTATGAATTAATTTAATTTTGTGTTTGTTTTGTTATAATTTTTTCAATTTTTAAAATTGATTTGATAAAAGTTAATTATCAAATATCATAAAAAATTCTAAAAGAAATTATAAAATTATATTTTAAAAATTGTTAAAATATTATGTTGTGCATATAGAAAAAAATATCATGGATTAAATATGTATTGTGCTTCCAAATTTTAATAAGTATTTATAATCTTTAATAATTTTTATAACATTTTTAACCACGTCTAGAATGAACATGAAGATGAACAAATGAATGTTTTTATTTTGAAGAATTTAGACATTTGTTTGTTCAAATTAATTCTAGACGTGCTTTGTAAGTAATATTTTTTTATAATTTTTTATTTTTAAATATATGTTAATGTGACATGTCACATCAACTTACTTATTCACTAGCATATCACGTGTCAACGTTTCATTATTTTCGTCAACCGCGCCAATAACTGTTAATGATCAAATTAATTGACGATGATTTCTATTAACGAAAGGGACCACTTAATTTATTTTTACAATTAAAAGGTTAATAGTGTGAATTTTTAAAAGATTTAATTGATTTTTTTACTAAAAGTGTTTTATCCTTAAAACTAAAAAAAACGACAATACTCCTTTTAATTTCTAATAGCAGGGAACATTTTTAATGATTAAGGGCTAATAGTGTCAATTTTAAAAGATTTTTTTACTAAATTTTTTTTATCTATAAAACTAAAAAGTAAAAAACGATAATACTCCTATTTTTTTATTTTTTTTGAATCAAGATAATACTCCTATTAATTTCTAACGAGAGGGACCATTTATTTTTATGATTAAGGGCTCAATAGTGTGAATTTTAAAAAAAAATTAAATTTATTTTTAATTTTTTACTAAGAGTTTTTTATCATTAAAACTAAACAATAAAAAATAATACTTCTATTATAATTTATATTTGAAATTTATAATTATTCTTTTTAATAATAATAATCTTTAAAGTCTGAATCCAAATTTGTGTTTGGAATGCAAACTGTGCGTAAAATTAAATGCAAAATTGCGGTGTTGATGTCAAGATTGTAACTTTGAAAGAGTCGACACAAAGCCTAGAAGGGGCATCACATATGGGGTGCCACACTATTGCCTTGTATCATTCATGACGAAACCAAAGATTGAACACCTGTTGGTATATAGACAAATAAATCTGAAACGACTGGAGAATGATCCCACTTATATATAGTTGATGGCCACATCATCAATCTTAACACACATAATTAGTTTTTCTTTTCCAAGACAAGTAATCATTGTTATTCGAGCATAAAAAAGATATTAATATATTGACAAGTATTTGAATGGGTTATTTTGTATTTATTTAATATTTAATTTTTTAAAATTTCAGTAGTACTTAAACTTATTTCTTAAATTATTTACGGAAATGAGTTATTAAAAAATTATTTATTGAAATAGTCCGAAATCAATAAAACTTTCTGACGTGAACGTTTTTTCAGAGAAAAACGTAGAAAAATGCGCTAATGGGGATGCGCTTTACCCTATGTCAGCAAAAGCGTGCTGACATGGGTGCGCTTCACTCCGTGTTTTCCCCCAACGGTTACCTCCAATGGCCATTTAAAAATTTGACTATTGGGCCCAACGGTCAGGAAAAAAAATTATAAACTCCCCACCCATTTTTTTCGTACAAAATTTCTTCCAAATTATAATTCTTTCAAATTTTTCTCAAAATTTTTAATTTTTGTCTAAATTACTATTTTTTTATAATTTCTAAAAAATTTGATCGTATTAGCAATTGTCTAGCAATTAATTCGTCTCGATGATAAACATATCTCCGTCGACTAAATAAAAATGGTAAGGATTAATTTCAATTTTTTAATATTATTATTTCATTTTTATAATTTAATTAATATTTTTTTATAATTTTTTATAACAGTCGGTAGATTGAGCGTTACAATGTTTTATTCGTAATATGCCTGGTCATCCATCATCTTTGATTGAAAATTACTTGAGGGAAGCGGGTTTTTGGCACATGGCCAATATAGGCCGGAGGTGTAAGTTGGACCTGAAACTCATTAGTGCGTTTGTGGAGAGGTAGAGACTCGAGACGCACACAATCCATCTTCCATGTGAGGAGTGTACCATCACTTTAGAGGATGTGCAGTTATAATTAAGGTTATCGGTGGATGGGTCTGTACTCACTAGGTTCGCTCAATCTGCTGATTAGAGAGTCATATGCTACGATCTTCTGGGTGCGATTCTGGATACTATTTACTAAGGTCGGACCGATATGGGTTGGTTACGAGATACATTCCTGGAGCTGGGGGATGATTCGACTAAAGTGGAAAGAGTACGATACGCTCAGGCATACATCCTTCAGATCCTTAGAGGTTATCTTATGTCGAATGTAACAACCCGATTTTCAGTTGTGTTGCAAATAGTGGTTCGAGGCCACCAAATACGGCAAGTAAGTTCGTAAATATTATTATTTAATATTTACGAGTCAAATATGGTTTTAAAAAAGTTTTTGAATTAGTAATTTGTGTTTTATTATGATTTATTAGGTCAAGTGGTTTTAGAAAATAAGGTACCAGGACCTCATTTCTATAAATCAAGCTGTAAATATTTTTATAAATATTTACGGAGTCTCATTAAGGTAATATTAAAGTTTGGTTGAAAATTTTTAACATTTTGATAGTTAATTAATTAAAAAAAACTAAATTGAAAAAGGTGCAAAACTTGCTAATTATAATATTTAAGAGATTAAATGGTTTGATTAATAAAAAGAGGAAGGACTTAAGAAGAAAATATACCAAAATTAAAAGGGTAAGGCGGCATAAGGAAGGAAAATAATAAAATAAAGCCATTCAATGGCAAAATTGTAATTTAATTAAAATTAAAATGAAACAAATTGAAAATTAAAAATTTTCTAGACATTTCTTCTTGTTTCGGTCTAAACTGTCATAGGAGAGAAAGTTCTAGTTGTTCATATTTTGTTTCATGTGAGTTGAATTCTTATCTGTTTCTTGTAATTTTTTTATGTTTTTGAGATTATTACAATTAGGTCCAACTAAACTTTACCTTAGTTTTTGATTTTATTAAAAATTTTGGAAGTTGCGATTGATGAATCTATATTATTTTAGTTATTAAATGATGAATTTGAGATATTAATTGTTATTTAAAAGTATTTTATTAAGTGATTTTTGATGAATTTCTCGATTAGGGACTAAATTGTTGAAATAGTAAAAATACAAGGGTTTTTTATGAAATTATTGCAAAAATGAGCTGTATTGAATGCCATGAATATTCAGATAGCATGGGTTTGCATTAAAAATAGTTAATTTGCATGATTTGGGCTTAGGGACTAAATTAAATAAAAATAAAACTTTATGGGTAATTTTGTAAAAATGTCAAAAATGACAAAATTACATGAAATGAATTTTTTTTATTTTCTAAATTAATAAATTGAATGAAATTATTAATTTAGATCAAGATCGAGTGGATAATCAAGGAAAATAAAAAATTACCAAAATGCCTTTGAATCTTGGTATTTCTGCAATTTAGCTAGGTATGTTCATACGGTTAAAATTTAATATTTTGTATAAATTGATGAATGATATTATTTATTTATCCTATTTGTCGAAACTATTTTTAATAAATTTGAAAAATGGGGGTCGACTTTTAAAAATGGAAATAGGGAGTCGCCACCGATCTTTTATTGTGGTGTGATCGGATCACCTTGAAAATAATTTTAGGTCTGCGAATTTTGAGAAAATATTTTCGAGAGTCGGTTACGCACGAGGAAGGGCACCCTCATGACGCCCAAAATTTGTATCGAATTAGTTGTTTAATGTCTTAATGTCGAAGTTTTGAAAAGACTTTAAATATGATCCTTGAATAAAATAAATTGGATGATGAGGCTCACTTATTTCAAAGAAATAAATTATCACATTCAGTAAGTTAGAGTGCGACATTTTAAATCCTCAAAATTAAGTTTATCTCTCGTCTTTTAAAACCTATGCATTTTGAAGAGGATATCCGATTATCCGGATCAAATGAGAAAATCAAAACCCAGTAAGTTAGGGTTCGATTTCACAAAATTCCAAAATATCGAATATTGCATTTATTTTTAAAATCATCGTCTCGAGAAAATAACATGTCATATCCAATGCGTTAGGACACAACGTGTCGAATTCCTGAGAATGGGTTTTTATTGGAAATTTGTATGTAAAAAAATTCGATTATTTAGATTCGACGAGGAAAATTGGAACCCAATACGTTAGGGCTCAATTCTCTCGAGGATTCCAAACTTCGAGTATTTTTTGAAAGTTTTTGAAAGGAATAACTTTGTAATTTGTAATCTTTTGAATGAATAAAAACGATTGTATAATAATGTACTATGCGAATTGATTATTCGTAAATTAAAACGTATACAAATGAATGTCAAAGAAGCGAGATGTACGAGCAAACAATACAATTTACGTAAGAGCAGTTATCTCACATCACGTATTACAAATATTAACATAAAAAGCAAATGAATTATAAGGAATATCAAGCAAATCAATACAAACAAAGTATAATAAGTTTTAAAGTAAAATAGAAACATATAAGGGAGAAGATTCAAAATTTATCAATGTACAATAAATTATATGCATAAAATTTCGTCATAATAATGTATATATATACGAGTTTGCAATAGATTTAAAGGAAAATAAAAGAGATATTATATAAAAAATATAATGACGAAACGAATTTAAAGCAAATACATAAGAAAAATATATAATATACCAAATAACATACATAATAATATATAAAAAGGTTGGAACAAGTGACATATGAAATAGGGTTTTTTTAAAAAAGAAAATAATTATATATATGAGAATAAGTAAAAATAGAATAATATGGGATTAATAATATATCGTAAGTGATATATAAATAATATTAAATTTACATAAAAATATATAGAATAACCTATAATAAATTTGAAGAATGATACATGAAAACTTAAAATAATTATGATAAATTTAAAATAATAATATGTGATAAATTTAAACAACATTCATAAAGGATTTAAAATAATATTAAGCACAAATATAAAAATAAAGTTAGATTTAAAAAAATTAAATATATCAAAAAAATAATGAAAGATAAATACTTAAATGAGTTTTAAAAAAGCAAATTAAATCAAGCTAATAAGGATTAAATTGGTTTTAAAACAAAATCAGGAAGAAAAAAGCGAAAATAAATAAAATTGAAGGACAAAAATGCAGTGCGCAAATAACATGGGGGACTAAATGGGAAATATTCCCCATCCTCCCAAAACGCAGCGCCTCATCGCGGATCAAATCAAAACAAAAATAAAATAAAAGATTAAATTTAAAAAAGAAATAAAAATAAAAAGGGTCGGATTGAAATATAGCGCAAAACAAGAAGGACTTGGCGCGCGATTAACCCTCCCCATGCCAAAACGCGTGGATCTAGCCGCGGTTGGGTCAAGTCATCGGGTAGTAGCCAAAAACGGCACCGTTTAAAAGCCATTGCAATAGGCTATAAACGGTGACGTTTTCAAGATCTTTCTTAAGCCAAAATCAGACCCTAAATCACTTAAACTAAATAAAAAATAAACCCCTAAAAAAACCTAATCTTTTCCCTTGAAGGCTGCGCCATTTTAAACCTCGATATCCCCATCCGAACTCCGATTACGGCAGAGCAGACTAGGATTCGGTGGCCCCAACTCAAAGGTAAGCCTCTCTTCTCTTCTCTACTGCCCTTTTCTTGTCATTAACAAACGAAATCAAATGAGGAAAATCAAGAAACAGAGAATACTGTTCGAAAAGAGAGAAAAAAATGAGAACACCTTTTCAGTTTTTGATTTCTCTTGATTTTTTTGTATTCGAATCTGTGTAAAAAAAGGGGGAAGAAAAAAAAACCCCTGCAATACAGAAATATGGGGTTTTTATAGTCCCCGAAAATACAAAAGAAAATGATACCCCAAAAAAATCCCTCTCTGCTATTTCTGTTTTTTTATCCTTTTTGTTGCCTCTCCTTGTATTTTTTGTTTGCTTGTGCTTTGCTGCTTATTGGTGTCTGTTGCAAGTGTACGGGCGTACGAGGGCCAGCTGGGACGTGGCGCGGCTTGTGTAAGGCTGTTACGTGCGTGGGGAGTGGCTCGTGTGGCGCTGGAGCTGGGCAGAGGCAGGAGCGGCGGCCAGCAGTAGCTAGGGCTAGGGTTTCTGATTCTTTGTGCTGGGCTTGGGTCAACTTTGGATTGATGGTTAGGGTTTATTTAGGTTTAGTTATAATTTTGGGCTAGACATTGGGTTAAAATAATTTGGGCCACGTTTGGACTTTGGTGCTCTTCTTCTTCAAGTGGCTCCATTCCATCCTACTGCATCTTCAGAGGTATAGGAATTGGCGCTTCGATCCACTCCACTGTAATATCAGGGAGATAGGATTCAAATTCAATCTGCTCTACTGCAACCTCAGGGAGATAAGATTTGCTTCTTCAGTCTGCCCCACTGTGACTTCAAGGGGATAAGACTTGTTTTCTCAGTCTGCTCCACTGCAACCTCAGGGTGATAAGGCTTGATGTGATCTACTCCACTACTGCTTAAGGAGATAAGATCTATTGTTTTAATCCTATTCCACTACTGGCCAGGGATATAGGACTTATAATCTTCGATCTGCTTCACTGTTAACGCAGGAAGGCAAGATCTGCTATCTTTAACTAGCTCCACTGCAACCGATGGAGGCAAGGCTTTGTTTTGTATCTGCTTCGCTTTAACGCAGGAAGGCAAGATCTGCTATCTTTAACCAGCTCCACTGCAACCGATGGAGGCAAGGCTTTATTTTTTATCTGCTTTGCTGTTAACGTAGGAAGGCAAGATCTGCTATCTTTAACCAGCTGCATTACAACCGATGGAGGCAAGGCTTCGTTTTCGATCTGCTTCACTGTTAACGCAGGAAGGCAAGATCTGCTATCTTTAACCAGCTCCACTACAACCGATGGAGGCAAGGCTTTGTTTTCGGTCTGCTTCGCTGCTAACGCAGGAAGGCAAAATCTGTTATCTTTAATCAGCTCCAACTACAACCGATAGAGGCAAGGCTTTGTTTCCAATTTTCACTGATCTGTTCTCTGGGGAACATGACCTGTATAATGAACCTAATTATGCCTAATGATTAGGATGGCATGATCAAAATGAATCAAATGCTCCTAACTAGACATGTGTGAATGGTGTTTGCATGAATGCAGAATTTTATTTTTTGAGAATGATCCCGCTTAGGTTGTCATTACTCGAAGTTTATTAAGGCTTTGTGACTGACGTGCTATAACGTCTTCTTGCTTGACTGACTTTTCTGAAGAAACATTTAGCCTGGTTGCCCCCATTGTAGACCTCAAAGTTTAATCTATTGGGGCGCAAAATTTGTACCATCATTCTCCCACTATAATCCAAGGGTAGAAATATGAATTTTCCTCAATCCTCTCTTATCCAATTCAGGGATACAGGATCTACATCATTTTGGTTTCTTACACCATTTCCAGGGTGTCGTACCAAAGACTTATACGTAGATGAAGGCTCCCTTCTCCGAGTTAACCTCTTCCTATTGTCTGATGATCATTGCTTGCTTGTTCATTTAAGCTTTGTCACCAACATGGCGTCTTGTCAATCAACGCATTTGACAACAAAAATCCAAAGAAAAAGTCTAAATTTAGACTATTCCTTTCCAAATTTCCAACCTTTAAATTTGGTGTGTTCTAAACAATAGTCCTGTTTCAAGCTCCTATATTATTTAGAAACTTTTCAGAGTAATATGCAAAACTTCCTTTGTGAAAGTTTTATTAGTCCATTAATCATTATTCCAACGCAACATGTTTGCAAAAAAGGGTTATAACAATGGATAAGAATAAAGTTGGTTCTGAGCATAGTTCGAAAGAACAAATTATCGAAAATAGTAAAGAAGGATGACAAAGAAATTAATTGGGAATGTATATCTTGGAAAGGAAAAAAGTATTCCAAGAACAACAAATAATATGAGAATTGGGTGCCCCAGATATCGCAGCTTGAACTTCTCTGTACAAATTTTCTGAAGACCATTTTGAGTTGGACATGTGTTTAGGAGATCTACAGCGCTCTGTCAATGCCCCAAGATGTCGCCTACCCTTTCCTGTTGATTCAGGTATAATGAGATTACCACATGCCCCAATCTGATCAAGATACGAGTTGCTCTGATCACTTCAATCCCCATTCTGATCAATATTTGAGCCGCCCTTTTTGGATTTTCAACTCAAATCCCCTTTGGTCTAAGGTTTCCTTTGCGGGTTTTCCCCTTAGCCTCTCCATTTTACTCTTTCATTTTTTCATTTTCATTTTTCATCTTTTTTTTTAAACTTCATTGTCTTGCAGTACGGTGACAAACCATGGTGTCTAATTTTGAACTGATTACAACCCTCAACTATCATGTTGTCATTCAAGTTCAATGCAATTTCCAATACCATCCTCTTTAGAATTCTATATCGGCATATGATGACATTGACGCATGTAGTAGCCTCTATCCATTTGATGAAGTAATTAATGATCTCAATAGTGAAGCAATGCCTATTAGAATTCTTCGATAATGGTGATGTCTATGCCCCATTTTGCTCAAAATTTGAGTCGCCCTTTTTGGGTTTTCAACCCGAAACCACCTTTGGTCACAAAGCGCCCTTTTTGGGTTTTCGCCATGGCCTCTCCTTTTCTTTTCTTTTTCTTTTTTCATATTTTATTTTGACTTTGATTGATTTCTCTATTTTGCTTTTGAATTTGATTTTTTTCTTTTCTTTTTTTGTTTTTGATTTTGTTTTTGATTTTTGATTTTTTTCTTCTTTTTTTTTTTGAATTTGAACCCTTTCGATCAGAATCAATGTTTTTATAGATAAGATTTCTCACTTTCATCTTGTATGCGAAAAACCCTCTTTGGTATTAGGTTTCTTTCATAGAGCCTTCTGGGGTGAAACTACGATAGAGAACTTTGGATCCTCCTCTTCAATTAGGATAAAATCCAACAAAACTTGAAGAGATAGAAACTCGACTTCAAACGGGCAAAGTTATACTGAGTTAACAAGAAAAGCATTGCCCCGGCAAAGAATTTCATTGCGTCATTCACACTACAAATTTTGTCATTATGTTGTTGTGCAGATTTCATTATCAGCGTTTAACCCATATCCTAGTATGATCCTACAAAGACATCTTTGAACAAGGTCTTGCTTCATCTTTGAGGACAGGTCAATTCTAATCTTTACCAAGCTCAGAATTCCTAATGATTCCTTATGAGCTAGGGTCTGTCTATCCTCCTGCTCAACCATCCTCAATAAGTCCGGAGGTAAGCTACAATTTTTGTCATTTTCAAAGTCCTGAGATCCCTCTGCACGCATGCTTTGCTCAAAAGGAAAATCTGAGTCTGTAGCAGTGTCATTCATGTCATTAATATCCGAGGACCCATAATAAGCACCGAAGAATATACAAAAGAATGTATAAATTTATGAATAATTATTTATACAATATGATTATGAATAAATGATGGTTTGGAAGAAAATCCAAAAGAATGAAAGAATATAGAATTATCCGTAAAGAATGAAAATTTGGCTCAAAAATAATCGCAAAGATGTATTTCATTAAAATAATAACGTTCAGACATAAGCCTATTTCACAAAGGAATTTCTATCATTTCTAGGCTAAAAACAACAAAAATGTTCTGAACATTACTTTAAAAAGCTCTAGAGACTATACGGTTTTCTTCCGCAGTCGAATTGTTTAGAACACTCAAGATTTATAAGGGCAGATATTTAACAATGCCCCTTCTTCAGTTGCTTGTGCCTTGCATTCACTCCATTTATCAATTATGATTGGGTAATGGATTTTCTACACTGGAGGAATCATTAAATTTAACGACGCCCATACTGATAAGCCTTTCAATCAGTTTCTTAAAGGAAATGCAGTTTTCTATAAAATGCCCCGTATTTCCCGCATGATATTCGCATTATGCATTTGCGTCGTGCCATCTGGGGTACGGAGGCTGTGGAGGATTTGTGTAGAGAGGGGCAACAATGCGCGCGTTGAATAAGCTTTGATACAGCTCCTTATACGACATCGGAATTGGCATGAACTGAAGGTTCTTAGTGCCTTGTTTCACATAAGATTCTTGTCTTGATGAACCTTGTTGACTAGTGACCCCTTTACCTGGATGACTTACTGACCTTGAGTAAGCTGCGTTATTCACCTCATTTTCTCTTCTCCTTGGAGTTGACCTCTTATCACTCTCTTCCGCCTCAATTTTTCCGGCTCTTATAGCATTCTCAATCATTTCACCATTCATAACTATGTCAGAAAAGCTTTTTGTTGCGCTTCCTAACATATGCGTAATGAACGGGGCCTTCAGCGTATTGATGAAGAGCATTGTCGTCTCTTTCTCCAAGAGGGGTGGCTGAACCTGAACTGCAACCTCCCTCTACCTCTGTGCATACTGCCTAAAACTTTCGTTTGGTTTCTTTTCCATGTTTTGCAAGGTGATTCTATCAGGAACCATATCCGTCACATGACTGTATTGCCTCAAGAAAGCTTGTGCTAGGTCCCTCCATGAGCCAATCTTGGTATGGCTCAATTGATTGTACCATTTAGACGCTGCCCCTACCAAACTGTCTTGGAAGCAGTGTACTAGCAGTTGATCATTATTGACATAGCCAGTCATCCTTCTGCAGAACATGGTGAGGTGAGCCTCGGGGCTACTAGTTCTATTGTATTTTTCAAATTCAGGCATTTTGAATTTGAGAGGAAGTACTAAGTCTGGTACTAAGCTTAGATCTTTAGCGTCGATTCCATGATAACTATCAGCACTTTCCAAGGCTTTGAATTTTTCCTTCAACCATTTACACCTATATTCCCACTGTTTTGGCAATTCTTCATTTGCTTTGTCCGTTTTAGCTATTTCATCGAAGTCAGGGGTGGCGAGATTAACAGGGTTATTGCCAATGTAACACCCCTTACCCGTATCCAACACCGGAATAGGGTACGAGGCATTACCAAAACACATACACTTGTAAACGTATTTAACCGAGTTATAAAATTTCATCAAAATTAAAACTTTCAAAATAATTAACATGTTTCTATAACTTTTCCCAATATATCCTCAAAATATTATAATCATAATAATTAGGGCCCGCGAGACCCGATACATACTCATGCAATTTAATGCTTCATTTCCATTTCATTCAATTCGCAATTTCTCATGCTCATAATTTAAATCATATCACTAGCAATTTCCATTTAATTCACGTGCAATTCAATGACATCAAATTCAAAACTAATACGTATTTACCATTTAACTCAATGTTTATTGATTATACCATTCAATAACACATTTATGAAATTCTCAATTTAGCAATGAAAATATCACTTTAGTTTGAATAACAACATCGTCCTGATATAAATACACTACCACTTATCCATTTACTTTAATTCTTTTGGGCCCATTTGTCACTTACCATCCTTAATCAAATTAGGGAACGGTCACGGAAAATTGAGTACTTCACTTTCACTTTGCCATAGTATAACTATGGTCTTACGTATGATCACTTATCACTTGTCCCTGATCAGATAAGTGTAGCCACCTATCACTTTGTTTCTTGATCAGATAAGTGTAGCCACTTATCACTTTGTTTCTTGATCAGATAAGTGTAGCCACTTATCACTTTGTTTCTTGATCAGATAAGTGTAGCCACTTATCACTCTGTCTCTTGATCAGATAAGTGTAGCTAAAGCTATCACTTATCACTTTTCACTTGTCACTTGATCAGATAAGTGTAGCCGAAGCTATCACTTATCACTTTGTCACTTGATCAGATAAGTATAGCCGAAGCTATTACTTATCACTTTCCACTTGTCACTTGATCAGATAAGTGTAGCTAAAGCTACCACTTATCACTTTGTCACTTGATCAGATAAGTATAGCCGAAGCTATTACTTATCACTTTCCACTTGTCACTTGATCAGATAAGTGTAGCTAAAGCTACCACTTATCACTTTGTCACTTGATCAGAAGTACTCAAATCCGGCGTTCCGCTCAATTTGATCATTTATTCATATATCAGGCTTACCAACATGTGTTAATTCATAAACCATTCATGGTATTATTTCATGCCAAATCATATACTGAATATACCATACACACATACTATGAAACTTTATTTTCACACATGAGCTTAAACCATGACCATTTATACACGAATCATTCATATATTTCCCAATTTTCCTCCTCCTCCTCTCCATTCCACATCCTTAATGTGTATAACACACTTAAACAACATTAACCATAATTTCAATATTCACTAACATATATATTCAAAGCAGTTTATCCGAGTCAGAGTCACTAAATTATTTTTATCCGGAGCTACAGAGATCCAAATTAAGATCCGTTAATTTTCCCTGAAACTAGACTCACATATCTTCATACCATAAAATTTTCATAATTTTTGGTTCAGCCAAATAATACAGTTTATTCTTTAAAGTTTCCCCTGTTTCGCTGTCTGACAGTTCCGACCACTCTTCACTAAAAATTAATTATCTCATTGTACAGAATTCGGATGATGTTTTAGCTTGTTTCTTCTAAAAATAGACTCATTAAGGATTCTAACCATATAAACTATAACTCATAATCATTTTTGTACAATTTTTAATGATTTTCCAAAGTCAGAACAGGGGAACCCGAATTCATTCTGACCTTGTCTCACAAAATCTATTATATCTCATGATTTACAATTCCATTGCTCACATCATTTCTTTTATAAGAAACTAGACTCAATAAGCTTTAGTTTCATATTTTATTCATCCTCTAATTAAATCTCTACAATTTTTGGTGATTTTTTCAAAGTTACACTACTGCTGCTGTCCAAAACTGCTTTAGTGCAAAATGTTGATTTCCATTTTGCCCCAAATTTCACAGTTTATACAATTCGGTCCTTTCTCAATTAACCCCTCAATTAATCTAATTTTCTCAATTAGTACTTTACTAGACATTATAAGTTGTTACACAACTATTGAAATTCAGAATTTCCACATATAACTCTATCTTCAAACTCTTTTACTATTAGGTCCCAAACATTCACTTTCTATTCAATTCTTTCAATAAAATCAGCATATGAACAATTTAAAGCTCTAATTTCATGCTAAATCATCATATACTTCCAGCACATATTCATATCAACTTTCAACTTCTTTCATAAAATCAAAAACTAATGGATTTAACAAGTGGGCCTAGTTGTAAAAGTCATAAAAATACAAAAATTTCAAGAAATAGTCAAGAATTGAACTTACTTGTAATAAAAATATGAAGAACCAGCTTGAAGAAGCCCTTCCATGGTGTTTTAGCTGATGAGAATTCAGAAAAATGAAGAGAAATCTGGATAATTCCACTTGGGTCCTAACTTTATTAAGCAAATTTTGCAATTTTCCAATTTTGCCCTTAATTCTCCTTACTTTCTTGCTGATTTCATGCCTCTGCCGTCCAGCCCAAATAGACCTTGGGTCTATTTGCCTTTAAAGCCCTCTTCCTTTTATCATTTAAGCTATTTAATCATTTCCCAAAATTTTGCATTTGTTACAATTTAGTCCTTTTTGTTCAATTAATTATCGGAACTTTAAAATTTCTTAACGAAACTTTAATACTAACTTTTTAACACTCCATGAATATTTATAAAAATATTTATGGCTCAGTTTAAAATCCCCGAGGTCTTGATACCTCATTTCGATTCTAATTATTTTAATATTTATTTCTAGTGCACTATTCACTATTTCAAAAATTTTCCTAACTTCATATTTAACTTATACTTACTAAATTAATAATATTTTCTACCCATTTGTCGAATTTAGTGATCTCGAATCACCGTTCCGACACCTCTGAAAATTCAAGCCATTACATTTTTTTTTTCGTCGGATTTGTGGTCCCGAAACCACTGTTCCGACTAAGCCTAAAATCGGGCTATTACAAAAGCAGAGGGGGAAACTCTCTGCTAGGGTTTTCTTTAACCCAAACTCCCTAGCCGCCACAACCACTTCGGCGAACCTGAATCTCCCCTCCGGTTTCGATTTGGCAGGAAACAGAGTTTCGTCTTCCTCCATGCAAGTAAATATATTCCCCTCTTTTACTCTTTTTTGTTTTGCCAAGGAGAAAATAATAATAATAAAAAAAAATAAAAGAACACAGTAGAGAAACGCAGAGAAAAAGAAAAAATGGTAAATCACCTTCTTTTTTTAACTGTTAATTGTTTTTTTCTTTATTGATTTTTTTCAAAATCGAATCCCCCAATAATGTATCCTCAATGGCTTTATATAGCCATAATAAAAAATATAGAAATAAAATCTTGTTTGCATTGATTTGATTCTCAATCTTTTGATTTCTTTCCATTACATTGATTTGATTCTCAATCCTTTGAGTTCTTTCCATTACTGTTTTGCTTCTTTTTTTGTGTGCAAATGAAGATTCGGGGAGGCGGCTAGTGCAAAGATCCTGGTTGCGGTGCAAGTTCATCCTAGAAACCTTAGGGTTTCTGATTGTTTGGGCCACTGGATTTGGGGTTTGGTTTTGGGCCTCTGTTTGATTTGGGCCACATAGGCCCATTTGTAATTTGGGCCCTTTTGACCCAGGCAAAAATAGGGTATTACATATTCACTTATCAATCAATGTCAAATAAATAAATTTTCACTCTTTATAATTTAATCATTAGTTCAATAAAATTTCCTAATCACTAAATTAACGACTAAATTCAATATACATATTCAATAATCTTAATCATGTCTTATTGAATTATTTCATACTAAAATTTAAATATTCAAATATTCAAATTAAAATAAACTAACTTAAATTTAATTAAGTACTTACCCTTCTTTTAGCCAAAACCTCACTTTTTTTGCTTCTCCTCTTCTTTTCTCACTCTCATCATAATCTTTCACTTTCCTTCCAACTTTCTTTCCTTCTAATTTCTTATCTCTTGCCTTTAAGATGTTATAAAAGCTATTTAATATTTATACTTCATCTTTCTTCGTTGGTGGCAATGGAAATTTTAAAGATTTTGTGATGAACTAATGGAATTTGGTAAGAATGGTCCAAATTGTAAGAAATGGAAAATTTTCTATCTATTTATAGTGGTGGTGGTGTTGAAATAATGAAGCATGAAGAGAATTCTTCATATTTCCATAAAAATCTCTTTATTAAATTAATTATTAAAATATTAAAATATAATATAAAAATCTATTAGTCATAATTTCAACCAATGGCCAAGTTTTCTTCTGACTTTTCAATTTAATGAAGTGGTCCATATTTTGTCAACGATTAAAATTTTTTTATCATAATTATCTACTTAAGTAATGATCATTTTGCCCTTGCATCTTTCTATAATTCCATCCATATATCATTATATACTTTTGGTGAAATTTACTTTGAGTCCTTTCACTTTTCTTTTAATTCAATTTAATCCTTTAATATTTTAATTTCCACACTTTTGCCCCTACACATTTTATACTTTTACAATTTAGTCAATACCTTGGATTTATTTCTCACAGCACATGAGTCTTTTCAATTCTCTTTGGTATCCAACTATCTTCTATACTAACATTGATAATTCCTATTTCAGTCCTTATTGATAATTCACTTCTCATACTTATTTTTTAATGTCTATTTTATTTACTCTACTTTTATATGACTTAGAATCCTCATTTCTTTAATAAATGTACCTTAATTGATCTTTCTAAAATTCTAGAGTGTTACAATGCATTTGTCAAGAAATCTATATATATATATGTTAAAATTCTGAAATATTAACAAAATAGTAAAAAAGGCTTAAAAATAATGATTAAATAGATTGAAGGACCTAAAATTACATTATCTCAAAATATAACACATGTAGATTCCATGAAAAATAAATAGATTTGCCATAAAAGGATTTAAAATATATATTTTTTTCATTTAGGTTCCATTGTTGCTCCCAACAAAAAAAAAATTCTCCATTTTTATCAAAAAAATTATTCCCCCTACATCTTCTTTACTTGAATGATTGATTTGTATTAAGGTTTACATTAGAAAAACCAAAATTCCATAATTTAAAGTCATATTTCTTATGAGATTTCATTTTTTACATTTAAAAAAAATATTTTTTATTAAAATTTTGAATATTTTTATTTGAATTTTGAAAAAAAATAAAAAAATACTTTATTATTATTTTAAAATTTGATCAATGAGAATGATGAATAAGCCAAAACTAAAATCTTTATAAAAAAAACTGATAAAAACTTTATGTGAGAAACAAAAAACTTTTGAATTCCATAATTTTTTTTTTTTCAATTCTTTAAACTCAAACATAAAAATAAGTAAATATTATGAAACAAAGAATAAAGAACAAGAAAATATGAGAGCAAAAGAGAATGCATATTTTTATAGATGAATAGAAATGTTTATAATGCTTCTCTAAAGTCTATATTTATAGAAATAAAAAGTATAAATGAAATGTAATTCTACTTCTAATGAATATTAAAGTCCTTAAAGTACATTGAAATTTATCTTGATCTTGATGGGCATCCACTCAGGTCATGTTTGGTTCAATGTAATGGTTATGCCAGTACAACTCAATTTTACGGGCCCACCACAAACCATATTTTGGTTCAGTGGAATGCCTATTATGGTTGTATTCCATTACGGGCTTATGCAAGGAATAGGGGCATTTCTATTATGTTTCATCTCCATTGAATGGTTGATTCAGTGCCTAAATAATTTCATTTTACCCTCCCCATTTCCTCACCTCAAAAATGCTCTCACTCAGCTCAATAGCCACTTTTAGTCCCAACCTCCCTTGCTTCCTTCGCCTTCGGCAACTAGCACTCATCCCTTTCATCACAGCCTCCTTCAAGTATCCCTTTTTTTCTCTTCCGTTGTTCCTTTCGTTTTTCTCTCTACCTCTTTTTGTTACCCTACAACAAATTTTTTTTAATTTCAAACTCTTGGTTTATATTTTTGGATTATTGAGAATGGAAAAAGCAAAGATTGGGTCGAGAATTAGGAGAGAGGCCTTTGATGTGGACTATTGGAAACTCAGACCTTTATTTCGATTGTGAGAAAATGAAAATTGGAAACTTGGGGTTATTATCCCCACTTAAATGAACCGTCTTAGTCTTTCATTTCTTCCATCCAAAGAATGAAAAGAACTTTAGTTTGTGATGAGCAACCAGTTTCTTTCTTTTCTCCTTTTAATTAATACCCAAATAAAATTATTGATGCATTTTTTCTTGTTTATACACTTTATTTTCAAGTAGATATGTACGTAGCAATTTTTCATTTACACTTCACCAAATTTTGTTTTATTTACTGTAAAAATGAATAAGGGTTAAGATGGTAGTGAAAATATATGTGGAAATTGTAGGGCCCATTCGTATATAGTATTTAAGTTGAAGGATCTTATATGAGCATGCTTGTTGTTCTCTTTATTTGAGTTGAAGGATGTTATATGACTATGCTTGTAGTGGTTCAAAGTATTTAAAGCAACTGGATGACTTGGTTGTGGTATTTATTAGGTATAGGTTGTGTTGGCTTGCGAGTAATTGTGTGAATATACATCTGCAATGTTAGGCATGCTCATATTATTTTAACAACTAAAATATTTCATGTTCTGGTTGATGTCTTGTTTATACCCTATTATATTCCAAATATAAAACATAAAATCTAAAATTTAATTTAAATTTTATGCTCTTCATTGAGAAAGTTATAGTGTTTTAGCTAATGGGTTTTCCTGGGTGTTTAGAAATATAATTTTGATACACTCTCTTAGGATCTAAATGCAACTTTTAGTGGGACACATCCGTATGATTTTCCAATAGAGGTTAGAGAAGACCTAATAGTGCATGGATCTCATCCATTGGTTGTACAACTGTAGTGAAAACCATTTCCATTTCACTTTATCATTAATTTTAAAATTATCAAGATTAATAGGTCTTATATAGGTTTCATGAAGTTGCATGCCAAGGAAATTTAGAGAGAATAAACTTGTTGTGGGTCAATTATCACATATAATATTGTTATCATTTGCAAGTTATTTTCCTTACAAAATAGTTTCTATTTCAAACATAGAAAAACTCCCTACAGGACAATATGCTCTGTATCTCAATGCTAGAAATTTTATTGTGTTGTAAAAGAACTTTCAAATATATTACAAACATAGAAAAATATAGAACCAAAATAACTTTTTTTGCAATATAATTTTCCATGTAAGTGAATGGATTTACAATACATGTAACTTAGAAAATACCCTCTAAATCTAAGTCTAAGGAAATGATTTGAATGGTTAAAATAAGTAAAAATTCATTTAGCTTGGTTTGGGATTTGATTAAGGATTGGCTAAGTTGAGTTTGGCACTTTGATAATTGGGGTTTTGAAACTTGTAAGAATGGCTACATCCAAAATATAGAAAAGATACAATATTATTAAATATTGAGATAAAATAAGATTGAATTAACCAAAATAGAATCAATCGAATTATAAAGTGATTAACGAGGTAGTTTGATAATTTATAATTGAGAATAAATGATTGAGTAAATAAGCTTGTAACTTAGATTGAAAAGCATAATATAATACATCAAAATAACGAATTAGTTATTCTTTTTAACTTTACATTGTGTGCTTTAAAGATATATGCATCACATTTTGTTTTGAGATTAATTTATACTGTGTTTTGAAGATGTCTAACACTTTAATATCTTTCAATATTGGCTCGTCTGCCTTTAATAGTACAAAGTGAGAGGCGAAAAAGAATTGGTCTTGCATTGATAGTATGGTTGCAAATGTGTATAGTTTCGAGTTGGTTCTTAGTTACATTGGGTGTTGTCTTTAGCCTACATACTTATAGACCAAGGATTATATCATATATTTAGATTTTTATGCACAACAAGATTATGTGAAAAGACTTGTACATGCTAGTGACTAGACCTGTATTGAACAAGTTAGGATGAATATAATTACTTTTTTTAATCTGAGTGAGATGTTACGAACTTTAGGAGGATTGAAGTCGTCAAGGAATATGCTTGTTGATGAGCAAGTGACAATGTTCTTACATATCATTTCTCATCACCTTAAAAACCAAGTTATCAAGTATCACTTTAATAGGTCCGGGAAAATGGTTAGCAGGTCATTTCACAATATTTTAAATGTTGTCATATGATTACAAGATGTGCTATTTAAAAAGGCAGAGCCAACTACAGTTAATTCTACAGACCCAAAATAGAAATGGTTTAAGGTATTGGAGTGAGTTCCATATATAGCTTGTACATAATTTCGTTTATTTAGATTTAAATATAGTATCCTAACCCGAGGTTTTATACTTGTGATGTAGAACTGCTTAGGTGCTTTAGATGGAACCCATATCAAGATTAGGGTTCCAAAAGTTGATAAACCTAGATATCGAACGCGAAAAAGTGACATAGCAACAAATATGTTAGATGTTTGTACACTTGATATACATTTTGTTTGTGTTCTTCCTGGTTGGGAAGGTTCTATTACTGATGGACAGGTTCTTCGAGATGCCATTAGTAAGAGACATGAACTAAAATTTCTTCATGGTAAAGTGCAGAATTGGAAGGATTTGAATTAATTTTTAATATCATACTTTTTTGGGAAAGTTAACCATGATAAATAGTTTTTTTATACATTGTTATTATCTAGTTGATGCTGGTTACACAAACTGTGAGGGATTTCTTGCTTAAGGTTACTAGCCAAGTACTCTAAAATAATTTTTTTATTATGAAACATGCTTCAGCGTGTAATGTTATTGAAAGATGCTTTGGGTTATTAAAACTTAGATGGGGAATATTTAAGAGTCCATCATCTATCCTATGAGGGTGCACAATAAAATCATTATTGCATGTTGTTTGCTCCATAATTTTATTCGAACCTATGTGAGTCTTGATCCTATTGAAGCGGAGTTGGGAGAAGAATTACCTAGTAATGAGATAGATAATGATGAATCGAATATTGTAAATACTCATCCATCAGATGCATGGGTTACTTGGAGGATGGAACTAACCAATCAAATGTTCTATCATGACAAGCATCTAGAAATTAGTTAGGTTTATTAAAACATAGTAGAAGGTTAATTTGTTTATGCTATTTCATGTATCTAGTTTACGAAACTTTGGTGTTTTTGATTTATCTTTATGTGTTGTACTGGACTTGTTGAAGTACACCTTTAATTTATTTTCTTTTGATTCATCATGTGTTATAATTTTATAAAGTGTCGACCTTCTAATTCATAATATCTAACTTAATTTTAATTTGCGTTTTTTTTCTTAAGATAATTATGCTAGGCTTTTCACAATCAAGTGCTTCTTCCCAAACTTCTCGAGGAATAAAAAAGAAATAGGTTCCTGAAGAAGATGCTACGTTGGTTTCTTGTATGGTCAACTTGCACAATGATGGAACCTTTAACGCAGATATGAGATTCAAAGCCGATTATTTAAATGAGCTGGAAAGAATGTTAGAAAAAGTTTTACCTCATACCATGTTGAAGGCTCAACCTAATCTTGAATCAAGAATTAGGACATTGAAAAGGGATTTGGCAATCATTTACGACATGCTCAGTGGAAAAGATAATAGCAGTTTTGGTTGGGACAAGCATAGGTAGATGGTTGTTGTTGAAGATGCTGTGTGGAACGCATATATAAGTGTAAAAATTATTTACTGTCTTTATTATCTTATTTTGACCAAACTTATATCGAATGTGGATTCCTTATTTTTTTATATAAAGTCCTAAAGTAGCGATCAATTCAACCATCGCAGTTTCCGTCATTATGACCAACTTACTTCCACATATGCAAAAGATTAAGCCACTGGGAAATATGTTCAAACAGCTACAGATATTTTAGAAGAAATAGATGCTGAGGATGTAGCTATTATAAAGAATCTTGAAGAAGGAAAAAATTATCATGGATGCAAATATAATGTTTCCTTGGATGAGATGGATGTCTCGGCTACACAATTGCAACCGTCGAAGCCGAATTAAGATGATTCGACATTTTCAAAGAAGAAAAAAAATATTTTTGATGGAAGTGAATAAATTTCTACTTCACTTACTGATACTGCCACGTTATTGAGGGAAAACATACGGAATGTTGGCCTTGAATTAAGTAGTAGCATTGCCTCAGAAATGCTAATTCAAGGGAAGTTAGAAATGGTCATTCAAGAAAGTGCTCAAAAATTATATCTGGCCTTATGTGAAGTAGAAGGATTAACTGAGGATGAGCCCTATCGTGTGTTGAGCAAAATTCCAGACCATCCGATGCAAATGCTCGCTTTCTTTAATCTAATTTCTTCTGTGCGATTGGAATGGGTGAAAAATTTTATTTTTGACCATTAAAAATCATGGTTGTGTTGGTGGTGTTTTGGTAACTTTTTGTATATGTAATATTTGGATGGTATAATGACATGATAGAATGTCACAAGCTATTGTAAAATTTAACATATAGATTATGGCATATAAGCTAATGACATCATGTAACTATTTGTTAATGTATGAACATTAGGTTTGGGTGTAAAATATAATTCTGAAGCTATTTATTACTTCTAATATTTTACTTTTTAGTTTAAAAGATAATTAAATTATTTGTTTTCCTAATGATATTTTAGCACATTAAATATGTATTGCAATTTAAAAATAATAAAGTAGGTTATATATTATGAATTTTATTAATTCATATTTTAATAATAATTATATTAAGAATGTTATTGAATTATATATATATTATTGTATCTAATAATAATTAAGTTAAAATATGATTAAATTATTTTTTATTATTTTTATTAAATTATATTTAATAATAATTTTATTAAAATTTAATAACAATAACAATAACAATCACAATAATCATTTACCTAAAAAAGTTTGCTACGGGTACATTGGTCATTTAAGACTTTTTCCTTATGCTATTACAATATTTATTTCATTCAACCAAACACAAGAATACTATTACAGCTATGTTCCATTCAATTCCATTGAACCAAGCAATTAAATTTCTGATTACAATTTTATTTCATTACAACCCTATTCCATTCACCCCAACCAAACGTGGTGTTAATGATAAGATATTCATAACACCCTCATTAGATGTCTATTTGTAGTGTCTTGTTAAAACTTATTAAGATGAAAACCTTGTGGGAAGAAATTCTTAGTGAAGGAAAAATAATATACTTTTCTATAATATACATATCATATTGGCTCATTAAAAACATTAGTAGGAAAATCAAATGGGACAAAACTTCAGTTAAGAGAAAAAGAGTACAATGCATATGTGACAAACACCATTAAAATAAATTGATGTGGCACTGACAACATGTGGCATCCTCACATTTTTGACACATGGTAAAAAAATAAAAAATATATATTTAAAAATTTATAAAATATTTCATTTTTATTTTGTCATATGTTAAAATATGAGATTGTCACGTGTCATCGTATCTTAACGGTAATACCGAAGTACCTAAAAAAGATATTAAATTAACTTACAATTTCTAATTTAGGGCGTAGTACCAGAAAATCCCCATTTCCTAAATTATTTAAAGAAATGGGCCACTAAAAAAGTTATTTACTGGAATGGTTCGAAATCAATAAAATGCTCCGACATGAACGCGCGTTTTTCTGCGTCAGCAAAAGTGCACTGACATGGGCGTGCTTTACCCTGTGTTTGATTAGGGTTTTTAGGTTATTTGCATATTAAGGCTTAGGTTTAGGTTTAAGGTTAGGGTTTAAGGAAAATTAAATCAATGTTTAAGGTTTGTTTAGGGTTTTTAAAAAATATATCAGGGTCTAGGGTTTAATTTTTTTTAATTGGTAAGTATTGTTCTGGAAGAAATAAATTTGACAAGATGGGATATGAAAAAAAAATTGATGTGATAAGTTTTGAAAAAATTATTTTGACGAGATGTATTTTGTTTTTTTTGTACAGTCAGTAATTGTACAGAAAAAGCTTCTAACTAGACACTTTTTTGTACAGTTGGTTCTGAAAAAATAATTTTGAGAAGATGGTTCAGAAAAGGTATCCTGAGATTTCCGAGAAATCTAATAGTTGGGGTTGAAAAACGCTTCAAGCAGGATGCACAATCAGGAAAAATACTGAAAAAGCTCTCAATTGGACGTTTTTTTTGTACAGTTGATTCTGAAAAAATAATTTTGAGAAGATGGTTCTGAAAGAATATCCCAAGATTCATAGGAAATCTGATAATTAGGGTTGAAAAATACTTCAAGCAGGATGCACTGTCAGCAAAAGTACTGAAAAAGCTCCCAGCTGGACGCTCTTTTCAGTAGTGTTTGTGACAGTGCATCCCACTATTCCTTAGGCTAAAAATGAGTCAAATTTCGTTCTCTTGTTGCATAAGTTACAGCAAGAGAAATTGAAGAAGTTTAGAAGAATAGAAATTGAAGAAGTTGAAAAGGTATAAGTTGATTTATTGTATTAATAGTTATATGAATCACTATATTTTTGCATAATTTTTTTGTTTTGAATTTCTTTCGAAAGATAATTTGGTTGAAAATGAGTGAACGTATTAGTGTTGTTATTTACTATGACAGTGAGGTCCGTGACACCGAGAATGACGTTGTTTTTTTATTGGAGAACATAGCGCGACTGGTTTTTAACTAGAACATAGAATTAACATAACTTCATAAAAGAATTAGGCGCAAAATTTTCGGAACGACACCAATAAGAGTTTCGTCTATTAAGTATCGATTTTGTGTTTCGACTAATCCCGTGACATATGACTCATTTGATATCAAAAATGTTCATGGCTTGAAGGCGATGGTGCAAATTCACCTCATTAGTGGATCACCTTATCTTGAGTTATATATGGAAATTTCACCGCCAAATGAAGCACTTGCGACTCCAACATCTACTACTATTCGAGAGAAATACACGACCATTGCCCGACACTTCGTTAGTGGGAGTAAAAACACGAAACCGTCTATTTTTTTTGGTAGGATGGAATACACGATCCCTACATGACACTCCATTAGTGGATTGGACATGCACCTCGGTGGGTCGATGTCCAATGCTAGAAATACTTACTAAGGAATGACACCAACTTCTAGTGGTTGGTAATCCACATCTGATTGGGGACGTTATGAAACGTACACGTGAAAGGATGATTTACTCCCTATGACATCCACTAGTGAGGGGAAATCCTACATTGCAGATATTAGTGGGTCGGATAATGAGTCCGATGTGGATCCACCCCGAGAGCTCGGTCCTAATGGTGCAGAAGTTGCATTATTTTCTGAACCGGTGCTTATTCTAATCGAACTTAAAGACAGTGAAGGGGGTTTAAATGAAGAAGAATAAGACCTGTAATTCACGGTGAACTCGCCTCCAACCTACATGCATAATGTCGATCTATCGGCAGATGATGCATTGGAGTTTCCAGATCTACCACATAGGAGGTGTGGCCATACAAGTTCGTCGTTGGATTCAGGTGAATTGAAAGTTGGTAAGGAGTTTTCCAGTAAGTATAGTTTTTTCGGTGCATTGAAGCAATATAGCATCATAGAAATATAGCATCATGAACGAGGTTAACTACCACTTCGTTACCCATGCACTAATGTAATTGTAGCTTGTCAAAATCTCCGTTTAGATCCTATGAGCTATGTCAACGAAGTGTAGAAATTAGAATACATGTACAATGTGTGGAGACACGTATTCCCACCTATCCCAAATGAACGTAAGTGGCCATCTATATTGCTTGCTCCATTTAAGTTGTTACTGGATATAGAATTACGTCGCAAACCAAAAAGTCAACCGTGCTCGACTAGAATATATGATAATATGGATATCCAGGAAAAATCAAACCAACAGAAGTTGTGCTAGTGGTGTAGGAACCTAGGTCATACAATGTCAACATGTCCAAATTGAAATAACTCCTAATTTATTAAATGAAACAATGAAAAAATAATTTGTATGAAAATATTCAAAAGAACTTCTATTTTAGTAAATGAAATAATATAAAAATAATTTGTACAAAAATATTCAAAAGAACTTCTATTTTATTAAATGAAACAATATAAAAACAATATCTATAAATATATTCAAATATAAATCAATACATGTGCCAGTCGAAATCAGTGCCACATGGGGGTAGTCGACGATTATGCGCTGGATTCCTTCTTGGTTTAGCTTCTGGCCGGGGTTGTGGTTGTTCGGGATCAACTGCTGGTTATGGGTGTTGGGAGGATGACCTACCTTGATAGAATAAAGATTGCATAGGTGTTTGCATCACCCAGAACAGAGGTGTTTGAATCCCATAAGGCGATGGGGATTGGAAATGAGATGAGCTCCCTGACAGTGTCTCGTGTGGTCCCTCCTGCGACGATGGCCTATATATTGTCGGTTGAGTCAGAGTCATCAGAAAATGAGATGCTCCGAGCCATGCATTCCAACCTTGCATAGGAGTGGAAAAAAGAAACATATAAGGGTTAGGATACACATAAGGGTTAGGATACGCACCTGGCATAATCTGAAGAGGTTGTGGTGTGAGCATAATTGCTTGATCTGTTGGGGTCGATGATTGCGTAGGCGCTGTTGATGGGTCCGCCCTGCCAGCCCTTATCCTTGGATTTAAAGGGTCCAGTCATTCCCTTTCGACACGGAATTGGTGACACCTCTGCTCTTTTGATAGTAAATATGGCTTGTCATAGATTCTAAACCATGACAAGTAATCCGGATCACAAGCTAACTCCGGAATGATAATTGGTTCACACTTAGGTATACTATCATACCAATTTTCCCACATTTTGATATATTCCAAGTGGAAGACTGGTCAATGCATATTCGGCTACCGTAAGTCGATTTTGTACTCATCATCGAGCACCTCAGGTGTCATGGGAATTAGTTGTCGGAATCCAAATTGCCGCAACACTCTCTCGGTCTAGTGCATCTCAACGGTAGTTTAATTGACCAATGGGACCTTAGCGTGCTAGATGTTCGGATTCTATACGAATTCATCCAAAATTACTGTCTGAATTGCCAGATACTCGTATGGTGTCCATTGAAACTATATGAACGTGATAAAAATATTATTTATATACATAATATTAAATATTAAATACAAAATCGACTATGTTATGTATACATAGTTCAAAATGAAATAAATACTTACATGAGCTTCCGACCATTGGTCTAATAAAAGTCGTATATCTTCAAGAGCGGTAGGTATTCCCTGTAACTCACCAAATGGTTCTACCTATTTAAATAAAATTTTAGCATAAAATTATATTTTAAATCTATGTACTAATTGTAAAATCTAAAGAAATGGATCAAAGATTAGAGAAACTGGAGCAAATGCAAAAAGAGATGCAAGATCAGCTGCAAAGGCAAATGAAGGAGCAAATGGAAAAGATTCAGCAAGACATGACACAAAAGGTGTTGGAATCTCAAAATGAGATGATGACTAAGCTGACTCAATTACTGACTAATAGAGTAAATAAGGGGAAAAGTCATGTGGTTAATGATGATGATGATGAAGGACCTCTATCCTCCAGGCTTTACACCTCCTCATGCGCAAGTTCAGACCGAGGTGTACCCGCGCAAATCCTCAGTCACGATTATGCCTCAGCAGTTTCAGGTCGGTGCCCCAATGAACTTCCAAAATGGACCAGGCTCTAACCTTGGCTGTAACACCCCTTACCCGTATCCAACACCGGAATAGGGTACGAGGCATTACCAAAACACATACACTTGTAAACGTATTTAACCGAGTTATAAAATTTCATCAAAATTAAAACTTTCAAATAATTAACATGTTTCTATAACTTTTCCCAATATATCCTCAAAATATTATAATCATAATAATTAGGGCCCGCGAGACCCGATACATACTCATGCAATTTAATGCTTCATTTCCATTTCATTCAATTCGCAATTTCTCATGCTCATAATTTAAATCATATTACTAGCAATTTCCATTTAATTCACGTGCAATTCAATGACATCAAATTCAAAACTAATACGTATTTACCATTTAACTCAATGTTTATTGATTATACCATTCAATAACACATTTATGAAATTCTCAATTTAGCAATGAAAATATCACTTTAGTTTGAATAACAACATCGTCCTGATATAAATACACTACCACTTATCCATTTACTTTAATTCTTTTGGGCCCATTTGTCACTTACCATCCTTAATCAAATTAGGGAACGGTCACGGAAAATTGAGTACTTCACTTTCACTTTGCCATAGTATAACTATGGTCTTACGTATGATCACTTATCACTTGTCCCTGATCAGATAAGTGTAGCCACCTATCACTTTGTTTCTTGATCAGATAAGTGTAGCCACTTATCACTTTGTTTCTTGATCAGATAAGTGTAGCCACTTATCACTTTGTTTCTTGATCAGATAAGTGTAGCCACTTATCACTCTGTCTCTTGATCAGATAAGTGTAGCTAAAGCTATCACTTATCACTTTTCACTTGTCACTTGATCAGATAAGTGTAGCCGAAGCTATCACTTATCACTTTGTCACTTGATCAGATAAGTATAGCCGAAGCTATTACTTATCACTTTCCACTTGTCACTTGATCAGATAAGTGTAGCTAAAGCTACCACTTATCACTTTGTCACTTGATCAGATAAGTATAGCCGAAGCTATTACTTATCACTTTCCACTTGTCACTTGATCAGATAAGTGTAGCTAAAGCTACCACTTATCACTTTGTCACTTGATCAGAAGTACTCAAATCCGGCGTTCCGCTCAATTTGATCATTTATTCATATATCAGGCTTACCAACATGTGTTAATTCATAAACCATTCATGGTATTATTTCATGCCAAATCATATACTGAATATACCATACACACATACTATGAAACTTTATTTTCACACATGAGCTTAAACCATGACCATTTATACACGAATCATTCATATATTTCCCAATTTTCCTCCTCCTCCTCTCCATTCCACATCCTTAATGTGTATAACACACTTAAACAACATTAACCATAATTTCAATATTCACTAACATATATATTCAAAGCAGTTTATCCGAGTCAGAGTCACTAAATTATTTTTATCCGGAGCTACAGAGATCCAAATTAAGATCCGTTAATTTTCCCTGAAACTAGACTCACATATCTTCATACCATAAAATTTTCATAATTTTTGGTTCAGCCAAATAATACAGTTTATTCTTTAAAGTTTCCCCTGTTTCGCTGTCTGACAGTTCCGACCACTCTTCACTAAAAATTAATTATCTCATTGTACAGAATTCGGATGA
The DNA here is from genome assembly GCF_007990345.1 of Gossypium hirsutum. Taxonomy (NCBI): domain Eukaryota; kingdom Viridiplantae; phylum Streptophyta; class Magnoliopsida; order Malvales; family Malvaceae; genus Gossypium; species Gossypium hirsutum. The sequence continues at coordinate 12,068,632 of NC_053442.1, read as the reverse complement.
TGTTTTAGCTTATTTCTTCTAAAAATAGACTCATTAAGGATTCTAACCATATAAACTATAACTCATAATCATTTTTGTACAATTTTTAATGATTTTCCAAAGTCAGAACAGGGGAACCCGAATTCATTCTGACCTTGTCTCACAAAATCTATTATATCTCATGATTTACAATTCCATTGCTCACATCATTTCTTTTATAAGAAACTAGACTCAATAAGCTTTAGTTTCATATTTTATTCATCCTCTAATTAAATCTCTACAATTTTTGGTGATTTTTTCAAAGTTACACTACTGCTGCTGTCCAAAACTGCTTTAGTGCAAAATGTTGATTTCCATTTTGCCCCAAATTTCACAGTTTATACAATTCGGTCCTTTCTCAATTAACCCCTCAATTAATCTAATTTTCTCAATTAGTACTTTACTAGACATTATAAGTTGTTACACAACTATTGAAATTCAGAATTTCCACATATAACTCTATCTTCAAACTCTTTTACTATTAGGTCCCAAACATTCACTTTCTATTCAATTCTTTCAATAAAATCAGCATATGAACAATTTAAAGCTCTAATTTCATGCTAAATCATCATATACTTCCAGCACATATTCATATCAACTTTCAACTTCTTTCATAAAATCAAAAACTAATGGATTTAACAAGTGGGCCTAGTTGTAAAAGTCATAAAAATACAAAAATTTCAAGAAATAGTCAAGAATTGAACTTACTTGTAATAAAAATATGAAGAACCAGCTTGAAGAAGCCCTTCCATGGTGTTTTAGCTGATGAGAATTCAGAAAAATGAAGAGAAATCTGGATAATTCCACTTGGGTCCTAACTTTATTAAGCAAATTTTGCAATTTTCCAATTTTGCCCTTAATTCTCCTTACTTTCTTGCTGATTTCATGCCTCTGCCGTCCAGCCCAAATAGACCTTGGGTCTATTTGCCTTTAAAGCCCTCTTCCTTTTATCATTTAAGCTATTTAATCATTTCCCAAAATTTTGCATTTGTTACAATTTAGTCCTTTTTGTTCAATTAATTATCGGAACTTTAAAATTTCTTAACGAAACTTTAATACTAACTTTTTAACACTCCATGAATATTTATAAAAATATTTATGGCTCAGTTTAAAATCCCCGAGGTCTTGATACCTCATTTCGATTCTAATTATTTTAATATTTATTTCTAGTGCACTATTCACTATTTCAAAAATTTTCCTAACTTCATATTTAACTTATACTTACTAAATTAATAATATTTTCTACCCATTTGTCGAATTTAGTGATCTCGAATCACCGTTCCGACACCTCTGAAAATTCAAGCCATTACATTTTTTTTTCGTCGGATTTGTGGTCCCGAAACCACTGTTCCGACTAAGCCTAAAATCGGGCTATTACAGCTTTCTATTCTTAAAAAAAAAGAAATGAAATGTTTATAGAAAATCTTTTATTTTTAATAATAATAGCAAAACGGCGCCATATCACTTCATGACCCGCGCGTGTGACCCGACTCGGGGAGGATTCGTGTGCTTTTAAGCGGAGGGGTAAATTTCTCTTTTAGCCCCTCTGCCTTTAATATTTTTACAATTAAGTTTCTTTTATTCTTAAAATTTACCCCTTTAATTTTTCTTCGATTTCAATTTAATCCTATTTGAACGACGCTGTTTTGGAGGAGAAAGGGGTAATTTCCTTTCCAGCCCCTCTGAATTATTAGCATGTTCAATAGGGCCCTCCAGTCTCCGTTTATTCGTGGATTGGCCCCAGATTTCAATTTCTAATTCAAATTAGTCCTCTTTTTGTCATTTTTAAGAATTAATTAATTTAAACGGTGTAATTATTATTTTTATTTCTATAATTTATATACATAATCATTATTATTTTCATAATCTATATATACACGTGCACATTTATTTCAAAATTAAATATATACATATATCCATATATTTATTTTCTTATTATTTTTGCAAATGTCTTAATGCGCATTTATATATATTCTTTACATTTTAAATATTCCTAGTTTTACATAGATTTTTTTATTATAATTTGTATATACATATTATTTTATAAATTTTATAATCCATCTTCGTACCTTATGTATGTCTTTTAATTTTTCATAATTTCAATAGATATATTATATACATACTTTATATCCTTTATTTTTTTCTACTTTATAGTTTTGCTTATGTCCCTCACTTGTTTATTTATTTGTGTTTGCATTTATATTCTAAAAGAATGCTTTACGTTGCTCATTTATTTAATATTTTTACATTTTCATTGCTTTTTTGTTATTTATTTATATTAATTTCGTTTATTTACCATTTATATATTATTTCTATACAATTGTAGCATTTGTTATTGTGACATTTATACATACATTCAATACAACGTTACATCATCTTTTACTCGATTTTAAAAATAGAAAATTTTCAAAATAGAGATAATACTCGTATTTAGGAGTTTCAAGAAAATTGAGCCCTAACGTATTGGGTTCCGATTTTCTTCGTTAAATCTAACGATCGAGCATTTCTCCTTAATCAAAAAAATAAGAACTCATTATTGGGAATTCAACACGTTGTGTCCTAACGTATTGGATGTGACGTATTGATTTCTCGAAATGAAAATTTTTCTCTAAAAAATAATAAAGGAAATATTCCAAGTTTGGGATTTTGGAGGAATTGTGCCCTAACGTATTGGGCCGCAATTTCTTAAATCTTGAATAAATGGATATTCTTTAAAATTTTTATTACACGAGTATTCTGGCCTAATTCATTTTTGAGGAAATTAGAATGTCGTGTCCTAACGCATTGGGTGTGGCATTTTCTTTCTCTGAAATGATAAGGGTCTTAATACGTAACATTTTTAAGTTTTTTTTTTTGCTAATGATTATATTTTTCAAATTTTCGACATTAAGACATTAATTAATTAACTAGGTACCAATTTTTGGGCGCTATGAGGGTGCTAATCCTTCCTCATACGTAACCGACTCTCAGACCCGTTTTTCTAAAATTCGTAGACCAAAGTCGTTTTTAGGTGACCCAATTACACCTTAACAAAAGATTGGTGGCGACTCCCAAATTTTATTTATTTATTTTTTTTGAAAGTCAACAACCTAAAATTTTTTGTTTTCAAAAAAATGGTTTCGACAGCTTGGCGACTCCACTGGGGACTTTTGAGAGTCGAGCCACAAAGTTGGTTAATTTTTGTCTTATAGTTGAAAAATGAAACTTGTTTTAAAAAGCCTGTTGCATTCATTATTTATTGTTTAATGTATTGAAGTATTGTTTGCACTACACATTACATGGGTTGAATGATTTTACCCTTTAGGTGGGAACGAGAAACTAGTCCTTCGTGAGGTTTTCACCTCCGTGCAGGGTAGTGGACCGCTTCCGAGATACATCCGTACCTATGTCTTCGTGAGATTTTCATCTCCGTGCAGCCATAAGGAAATGTATTCCCCTGAACTGAACTCGGTCCATATGAGCCTATAATGGGTGAGGATTGAGGATCTGCTGGTTCGGGTACCTTTACTTTAGAACCGAACCGCATATAATGAGCCTTAGGAGCTTACCTTAGGTAGAACCGCACTAAATCCTGGTAGATATCCGAATGGATATTTTACTCTTTCTTGATTATATTTTATGTTTATATTCGATACTGACTTTTTGTGTTTTATTTTGATTGCATGACATGATATTTCATTTCATCATAAAAAAGGAGGTGTTGATTCACGTTCAGTTGCTAAATAGAGAGCTTATCATAAGGAAATGGGTTTCTTGATAAAGTGGATGACAATATGGTTGTCCGAATATGGTCCAAGAACACGTGATAAGAGAAGGATGATAATTTAATGGAAGACTACACGACATGGATCCGTTGCCCAAAGATTCAAGATGACAAAGATTGTTTGAGAGCTACTGAACCTTCTTAAAGAGAAGCCAACGAGCATCACAAGGATGAGTGAGCAACAAGTTACGACCTGAATCAAGCAAAAAGGAGATAGAAGAGACGTTTTTTTAAAGAGTTCGTGAGATTTATCTTAATGCTCGAATGAAGAAGAGGATCAAATATCTCCACCTATGAGGGCAAGGCTATATAAATATCCATTTTATGTAAAGAGATTTTTTTTCGAGTAAAGTTTTCTAAATGAAATTGAATTAGAATCAACATCTCTTTATGCATTTATTGCATGCATTTGCATTGCATGACATCATAAACATTAAAGTCTACTAAAAGAGCCTAATCGATTAAAATCATTCCTTAGTTAATCTGGAAGCCAACCAGCCTACTAAACACCTCTACGGTACTCGATCAAAAACTAAGGACATGGATCAAAGGATGGAAAGGCTAGAACAGTTTCAAAAGGAAATGCAGGAGCAACTTCAACAGCAAATGAATGAGCAGCAAAAAATGATAGACAAAATGATGGAATCCCAAGGGAGTATGATGGCTCAGTTAACTCAATGGTTGAACAAGGGAACTGATAAAGGAAAAGGCTCTGTGCTCAATGTTGAAGAAGGAGACAATGAGGGACCAGGCTTGACCCCTTAGCATAGGCAGACCCAAGTAGAGGTATATCCACACAAATCCTCTGTCACCATTAAACCTCAGCATTTTCAGGTCGGTGCTGTAACACCAATGAACTTTCAAGCTAGATCAGACTCTAACCTTGGAGACAACATTGCTAATCTCGCTATCCCTGATTTCGATGAGACAGTTGAGAAAATGAATGGTGAATTACCGAAACAGCTCGAAGAAAAGTACAAATGGCTGGAGGAAAAACTTAGAGCGATGGAAAGTACTGAGGGCTACCATGGAATTGACGCTAAAGAATTGAGCTTGGTTCCGGATTTAGTACTCCCTTAAAAATTCAAAATGCCTGAGTTTGAGAAGTACAATGGAACTAGTAGCCCCGAAGCTCATGTTACCATATTTTGTATGCGGATGACTGGTATGTTAATAATGACCAACTGCTGATACATTGTTTCCAGGATAGCCTCGCAGTGGCAGCATCCAAGTGGTACAATCAATTGAGTCGTACCCAGATTAATTCATGGAGAGATCTAGCACAGGCGTTCTTAAAACAGTACAGCGATGTGACTGACATGGTACCTGATAGAATTACTCTGCAGAACATGGAGAAGAAGCCTGGTGAAACTTTCAGGCAATACGCACAGAGATGGAGGGAGGTTGCCGTCCAAGTTCAGCCATCTCTTCTAGAAGGAGAGATGATGCTTTTCGTTAATACATTGAAGGCCCCATTCATCACACATATGTTAAGGAGTGCAACAAAAATCTTTTCTGACATAATCATGAATGGTGAAATGATTGAAAACGCCATAAGGAGCGGAAAGATTGATGCTGGAGGAAATAACAGAAGGCAAGCCTCAAAAGAAAAGGAAAATAAGGTGAATAGCGTGAATACGTACGGCAAATCAATTGCTAATCAACAGAGTTCATCAAGACAAGAATTAGGTGTGAAGCTAGGTACTGAAAAGCTCCAGTTCACACCAATTCCAATGTCGTACAAAGAGCTGTATCAAAGCTTATTCAATGCGCATGTTGTTTCTCCTTTACATGTGAAGCCTCCACAGCCCTTGTATCCCAAATGGTATGATGCAAGTGCACAATGTGATTATCATGTAGGAATTACGGGGCATTCTATAGAAAATTTCATTACCTTTAAAAAACTGGTTGAAAGGCTTATCAGTATGGGTGTTGTCAAATTTGGCGATTCATCCAGTGCAGAAAATCCGCTACCCAATCACATTTGACAATGGGGTGAATGGGATGTATGAAGAAATGTTGAGAGGCATTCACATCAATGCCATTTTTGAAGACAATTTACAAGGGTCCTTGAAGATATTCGCCCTTATCAACTTAGAAGTGTTCTAAGTAATTGAACTGCGGAAGAGATCTCTGTAGTTTTTTAGAGCTTATTTAGAGTAATGTTCAGAACAATTTTGTTGTTTTTAGCCTAAAAATGATAAAAATGCCTTTACGAAATAGGCTCATGTCTGAACTTCATTATTTTAATAAAATACATCTTTGCATCTATTTTTTGAGCCAATATATTTTATTCTTTTTTAATAATTATTCTTTCATTTTGGATTTTCTTCCACATTCATAATTATATTGTACAAATAATCATTCTTAAATTCATACATTCTTTGTATATTCTTTTGTACTTACTATAGGTCCTTGGAGATCAATGACATGAGTGACGCTGTTACAGACTGAGAATCTCCTTTTGAGCGAGATATGTGTTTAGAGGGATCTCATAACTTTGAAGATGACATAGATTGTAGCCTATTTCCGAACTTGCTAAGGATGGTAGAACAAGTTGAGAAATGAATCTTACCCTACAAAAAAATCATTGGGATACCTGATTTCTCTTTATGTGGGGCATGAAAGTCATTTGGTCGATATCGCCAAAAGAGTCTGACGATCATCGATTCATCTTTAGGATCGTCAATGGGTGGAAGCTACTTTATATGCCAATGTCACAAAGCCGACAGTTAGAAAATTCTTGAAGAATCATATGGAACGCCAAAAGGATTATATTTGACAGCATAAAATCAAAATTTTGCAGTCTGTTCACGATTAATGCCATATCACAAAAAAAACTATCGGGGCAATACCTTTCCCTTGGGCCCATTGCGATTTTGCCTATTGAAGACAAGATTCTTTCTCTCTGAGTTTTTGACCCAATTCCGATTGAAGAGGAATGTTCAAAGTTATTCATCATGGTCAAATGTGGCAACAGTAAATGATGTGAGCTCACAAAAAAGGGTCCGCCCTAGAGAATTCTTTGAGAGGAACCTGGTATTGAAGAAGATCCTTCCCATACAAAAAGAACTTCATCCCAAGCTGGGAAGAACCATATAGGGAAGGCCTTATCTGGAAAAACGTTGATTTTGATCAGAAGGGATAACAAAGACTTGCCTAATCCTAGGAGTTCAGATTCAAAAAAAAGAAGAAGGTCAAAATCAAAATAAAAAATGAAAGTGATAGTAAAAAAAACAAAGAAAAAGAAAAAGGAGAGGCCAAGGTGAAAATCCGCAAAGGACGCCTTGAGACCAAAGGTGGATTTGAGTTGAAAACTCGAAAAGGGCGGCTCAAATATTGATCAGAATGGGGCATAAGGTGATCAGAGCAACTTAAATTTTGATCAAATTGGGGCATATGATGATATTGCTATATACTTGAACCAATAGGAAAGGGTAGGCGACATCTTGGGGCATCGACAAAGTGCTGTAGATCTCCTAAACTCATGTCAAACTTAGAATGGTCTTCAGAAAGTTTGTACAGAGAAGCTCAAGCTGCGATATCGGGGGCACCCAATTTTTATACTATTTATGTTGAATTTGTTGTTCTAGAATACTTCATTCTTTTCCAAGATACACATTCCCAATTAATTTCTTTGTTATCCTTCTTTACTATTTTTGATAATTTATTCCTTTCGAGCTATGCTCAGAACTAACTTTATTCTTATCCATTGTTATGACCTTTTTGCAAGCATGCTGCATTGGAATAATGATTAATGGACTAATAAAACTTTCACAATGGAGGTTTTGCATATTACTCTAGAATTTTCTAAATAATACAGGAACCTGAAACAGGACTATTGTTTAGAAAACACCAAGTTTAAAGACTGGAAATCTGAGAAGGAAGAGTTTAAATTAAGAATTTCTCTTTGGATTTTGTTGTCAAAAACATTGATTGAACAACATAACAAGATGTCAGTTTGGTGACAAAGCTTAAATGAACATGCAAATAATGATCACCAGAAAATTGGAAGAGGTTACCTCAGAGTAGAGAGCCTTCATTTGCGCATGAACCTTTGGTACGATACCCTGGGAATGGTGTAAGAGACTAGAAAAATTTAGATCCTGTATCCTTGAATTATAATAGGAGAGGATTGAAGAAGCCATATACCCTTGGGTTACAGTGGGAGAACGATGGTATGAATTTTTGCGCCCTAATGGATTAAACTTTGAGGTTTACAATGGGGGCAACCTGGCTAAATGTTTCTTCAGAAAAGCCAGTCAAGCAAGAAGGTGTTGTAGCACGTTAGTCACAAAGCCTTAATAAACTTCGAGTAATGACAACCTAAGCGGGATCATTCTAAAAAAATAATAATAATAATAATAAAATTTTGCATTCATGTAAACACCATTCACACATATCTAATTAGGAGCATTTGATGCATTTTGATTATGCCATCCTAATCATTAGGCATAATTAGGTTCATTATACAGGTCATGCTCCCCAAAGAACAGATCAGTGAAAATAGCAAATCTTGCCTTCCTGCACCGACAGCGAAGCAGATCGAGGACACCAGCCTTGCCTCCCTGGGTTGCAGCAGAGCAGGTTAAAAAAATTTCAGATCTTGCCTTCCTGCGCCGACAGTGAAGCAGATCGAAGACTCTAGATCTTATCTCCCTAAGCAGTAGCGGAGTAGATCGAAGATGGCTGATTTTACCTCCCTGTGGTTCCAGTGGAGTACATTGAAGCCAGTAATTCTACTTCCCTGGACAACAGTGGAATAGATTTAAGATTTTAGATCTTATCTCCCTAAGCAGTAGCGAAGCAGATCGAAGATGGCAGATTTTACCTCCCTGTGGTTACAGTGGAGTACATTGAAGCCAGTAATTCTACTTTCCTGGACAACAGTGGAATAGATTGAAGATTTCAGATCTTATCTCCCTAAGCAGTAGTGGAGCAGATCAAAGATGGCAGATTTTACCTCCCTGTGGTTACAGTGGAGTACATTGAAGCCAGTAATTCTACTTTCCTGGGCAACAATGGAATAGATTGAAGATTTCAGATCTTATCTCCCTAAGCAGTAGCGGAGTAGATCGAAGATGGTAGATTTTACCTCCCTATAGTTACAGTGGAGTACATTGAAACCAGTAATTCTACTTCCCTGGACAACAGTGGAATAGATTAAAAATTTCAGATCTTATCTCCCTAAGCAGTAGCGGAGCAGATGAAGATAGCGGATTTTACCTCCCTGTGGTTACAGCGGAGTACATTGAATCCAGTAATTCTACTTCCCTAGGCAGCAGTGGAATAGATTGAAGATTGTGAATCCTATCTCCCTTGTCAGCAATGGAATAGGTTGAAGATTGAGAATCCTATCTCCTTGGTCAGCAGTGGAATAGGTTGAAAGTAAACAAATCTTATCTCCCTAAAGTTATAGTGGAGCGGATTAAAATGATGGATCTTATCTCTCTGAAATTACAGTAGAGCAGATCGCATCAAATTCATCTTTATGCTGCAGTAGATCAAGTTGAAGCTATAAGTCTTATCTCCCTGAAGTTGCAGTGGAACAGATTAAAAATAGCAAATTTTGAGAAACTACAACGTACAAATCCTATCTCCTTGACATTGCAGTGGAGTAGAAGATACCGTAGGAGAGAATGAGGTTACTTGAAGAAGAAGAGTACCGAGATCCAGCACAACCAGGCAAAATTGGGCATTTTTAAGTCTTTGCTCCGTTCCTGTTACACGATAACGAGCAAAGAGGGGCAGCTGTAATACCCTATTTTTGCCCGAGTCAAAAGGACCCAAAATACAATGGGCCTATGTGGCCCAAATCAAACAGAGGCCCAAAACCAAACCCCAAATCCAGTGGCCCAAACAATCAGAAACCCTAGGGTTTCTAAGATGAACTTGCGCCGCAACCAGGATCTTTGCACTAGCCGCCTCCCCGAATCTTCATCTACACACAAAAAAGGAAGCAAAACAGTAATGGAAAGAACTCAATGGATTGAGAATCAAATCAATGTAATGGAAAGAAATCAAAAGATTGAGAATCAAATCAATGTAATGGAAAGAAATCAAAAGATTGAGAATCAAATCAATGTAAACAAGATTTTATTTCTATATTTTTTATTATGGCTATATAAAGCCATTGAGGATACATTATTAGGGGATCCGATTTTGAAAAAAATCAATAAAGAAAAAAACGATTAACAGTTAAAAAAAGAAGGTGATTTACCATTTTTTCTTTTTCTCTGCGTTTCTCTACTGTGTTCTTTTATTTTTTATTTTATTATTATTATTTTTTTCTCCTTGGCAAAACAAAAAAGAGTAAAAGAGGGGAATATACTTACCTGCGTGGAAGAAGACGAAACCCTATTTCCTGCCAAATCGAAATCGGAGGGGAGATTCAGGTTCACCGAAGTGGTTGTGGCGGCTAGGGAGTTTGGGTTAAAGAAAACCCTAGCAGAGAGTTTCCCCCTCCGCTTTCTATTCTTTAAAAAAAAGCAATGAAATGTTTTTAGAAAATCTTTTATTTTTAATAATAATAGCAAAACTGCGCCGTATCACTCCATGACCCGCCCGGGGAGGATCCGCGTGCTTTTAAGCGGAGGGGTAAATTTCTCTTTTAGCCCCTCTACCTTTAATATTTTTACAATTAAGTTTCTTTTATTCTTAAAATTTACCCCTTTCCAGCCCCTCTGAATTATTAGCGTGTTCAATAGGGCCCTCCAGTCTCCGTTTATTCGTGGATTGGCCCCAGATTTCAATTTCTAATTCAAATTAGTCTTCTTTTTGTTATTTTTAGGAATTAATTAATTTAAACGGTGTAATTATTATTTTTATTTCTATAATTTATATACATAATCATTATTATTTTTATAATCATTATTATTTTCATAATCTATATATACACGTGCACATTTATTTCAAAATTAAATATATACATATATCCATATATTTATTTTCTTATTATTTTTGCAAATGTCTTAATGCGCATTTATATATATTCTTTACGTTTTAAATATTCCTAGTTTTACATAGATTTTTTATTATAATTTGTATATACATATTATTTTATAATTTTATAATCCATCTTCGTACCTTATGTATGTCTTTTATTTTTTCATAATTTCAATAGATATATTATATACCTACTTTATATCCTTTATTTTTTCTACTTTATAGTTTTGCTTATGTCCCTCACTTGTTTATTTATTTGTGTTTGCATTTATATTTTAAAAGAATGCTTTACGTTGCTCATTTATTTAACATTTTTACATTTTTATTGCTTTTTTATTTATTTATATTAATTTCGTTTATTTATCATTTATATATTATTTCTATACAATTGTAGCATTTGTTATTGTGACATTTATACATACATTCAATACAACGTTACATCATCTTTTACTCGATTTTAAAAATAGAAAATTTTCAAAATAGAGATAATACTCGTATTTAGGATTTTCAAGAAAATTGAGCCCTAATGTATTGGGTTTCGATTTTCTTCATTAAATCTAACGATCGAGCATTTCTCCTTAATCAAAAAAATAAGAACTTAATATTGGGAATTCAACACGTTGTGTCCTAACGTATTGGTTGTGACGCATTGATTTCTCGAAATGAAGATTTTTCTCTAAAAAATAATAAAGGAAATATTCTAAGTTTGGGATTTTGGAGGAATTGTGCCCTAACGTATTGGGCCGCGATTTCTTAAATCTTGAATAAATGGATATTCTTTTAAATTTTTATTACACGAGTATTCTGGCCTAATTCATTTTTGAGGAAATTAGAATGTCGTGCCCTAACACATTGGGTGTGGCATTTTCTTTCTCTGAAATGATAAGGGTCTTAATACATAACATTTTTAAGTTTTTTTTGCTAAGGATTATATTTTTCAAATTTTCGACATTAAGACATTAATTAATTAACTAGGTACCAATTTTTGGGCGCTATGAGGGTGCTAATCCTTCCTCATACGTAACCGACTACCAGACCTATTTTTCTAAAATTCGTAGACCAAAGTCATTTTTAGGTGACCCAATCACACCTTAACAAAAGATTGGTGGCGACTCCCAATTTTTATTTATTTATTTATTTTTAAAGTCAACAACCTAAAATTTTTTGTTTTCAAAAAAATGGCTTCGACAGAATAGATGTAGAATAGTGAAATTACTATAAAGAGGACTAAATTATAAAAAAGTGTAAATTTTGATATGTGAAATAAATATTGTGATTAAATGTTTAAACGAAGTGAAAAGTGATATTAAAGTGTTATAAAAGAAAATATTGAATTTTCATGAATTTAGGGATCTAATCGTAAAATATTCAAAAATTGCTTAGTATGCTAAAATAGTGAAATAACTATTTAAGTGAAGTATTCTATGAAAGCAAAGTGTTATATGAAAGTCAATAAAATCTAAAGTGTAAAGTATTGTAAATATATGATATGTTAGTGTTCATGTGAATTAATGTATGAAGTGAGGATATAGTGCATGTAGTTATGTAATTCAAAGTGAATAAGTAATGTAATTGAAAGTAATATAAGTGATATGTCAAATATGTTATATGAAAGTGAATATGTGAATGTGTGAAATGAAAATATTATATATATGCTTATGTGATTTAAAATGAATGAATAAAGTCTTATGTGAATAAATGTCTTAGTGAGCTCAAAAGATATATGATATATGATAATGAAATGATTTTAAAGTTGAGAGGGGCGGGGGTTCAGATGGGAATCGAGTTGGTTTTGCAGGGGTTCAAAGGGGATTAGGAGAGGAGAAATGTGTTAGCTCAAATAATCAAACCTAAATTTCCAAGATGGGGTGAATTGTCTTTTAAAAATTTTGTGAAAGCTAGAGAGAAATGATAGAAAGTTGAACACAAGAATTTAGAGTGGTTCGGCCTCAATTGCCTACTCCACTACCTTAGCTTTCCACAACTAAGGATTTTCCCTAATTCGCTAATTTGATAACCTTTGAGGAAAATGTTTAACCTTACAAACTCCCTTAAGGTTTCTACCCAAACCTAAGACACAAACCCTTCTAAAGTGATACAAAGAAGCAAACAAAGAAATAATCCTTACAATATCAACGTGTCTGCAAATTAAGCTCAATTACAATGAAAAAACCTGAGCAAATAGAATGAAAATAAAGCTCACAAGTGTATGAAAGAAAAGTATAGAAATATTTGGCACAAAGGTTGTTTGATTGATCTTTTTGTTTGAATATGCTTTCTTAGTTGTTGTAGGATCTTTGGAAGCTGGTATTTATACCCCCTAATTTATTTCCAACTGCTGTGGTTGTTAGAGATATGAATAGAGCCGTTGGGGATGTAAAAACCAGTGCATTTAATTCATATACAACAACGAGTATCAATACCAAATAAAATGGTATTGATAATTTTTTGCATTAAATGCAAAATTTAGTGACCATTGGAGCTTAAATATCGATACCAGAAAAATATTATCGATACCATATGAAAGGTATCGATACCGGATTGATACTTAGCTGAATTTGTGAAAAAAAAATGTCAATTTGGTATCGCTTTCAAAGGGATATCGATATTTTGAAAACTTTCGATACTTGGCCAAAAAGTATCGATACTTCTTGGCCTGGAGCTATTCTGACTTGTTTTAAAAATAGTTTGACTAGTTGAAATTTGTTTTACTTGATTAAAATCTTTTTAACTTGATTTTAAGGTTGATTTAAAAAAATTTTAAGAGTTTTAAAGTAAGGATAGAAAATTTTATCTTAGACTTCATATGAGAAATCATTTTGCCAATTTTGTTCAACATTAATTTTTATTCAAAAACATTTTAATTTGTTATATCAAAACCTATTATCAAATAAAGCGTAGTTTAACAATCTCTCCCTTTTTGATATAACAAAACTGTAACACCCCTAACCCGTATCCATTGTCGGAATAGGGTTACGGAGCATTACCGAAGTTTACAGATAAAACACAAATTACCAATTCAAAAACCTTTTTAAAACCATATTTGACTCGTAAATATTAAATAATAATATTTACGAACTTACTCGCCGAATTTGGCGGCCTCGAAACCACTGTTTTCGACACCACTAAAAATTAGACTGTTACAAAAACATTTGGTAAATTTGTTTTTGAATAAGTTGCCCCCTTTATAGAAGTCATATTCAATTCAAGGCCTAAATAAAAAAAATGACATAAATTCAAATGTTGACATTCACTTTTACTTTGAAGAAAAATGGTCACATAATTTGCATAGCACAATACTAATCATTTTAGCTCAACTTTCTCCCCCTTTTTGTTATATATAAAAAATCAAATAAAGTTCTAGGATAAAAAGATGGTTAGTTCAAGATTATATATAAAAATAAAGACTAAGTGAACTAACATGTAAAAATAATTATTAAAGTATCTTATAATACTAATAAAGACATTAAGATTCAACAAGCCATAGACATAGGAAATAAGAAAAAGTAATAGTGCAAAAATTATGAATAATGATTTGAAGATGCAAACTTAAAAATTTACTCTAATCTTCATCATGAGGAGAAAAAGGAGGTGTCGAAGGACAATGAGAGAGAAGAGATGTCATTTGCATCTCTGACATCGACCACCGAAAGTTAACCTCACCTCTATGATATCTAACTTCATCTCTAAGTCCTCGAACATTGTTGCTCAAAGAGTGTAGAGCATCGAGGATGACAACATTGATCTCAGACGAAGGTTGAGTAGCTTGAGAGGAAGTATTCGGAGGAGGAACATGCTCGGGTGCCGAAATGTCTCCAAATGTGCCTTCAATGTCATCATCTTCAGTTGCAGCCAGATGATCGCTCTTGACCCATTCATCGGAGTTAGCATCATAATGATAACCGACATGGTGAAATGTCCCATAAGTAATAGGGGGTGTCACCAAGGGTACTAATGCCTAACCTCCTAAAGAGATATGACAAATAAGTGCCATGGGGAAGAGTGAGGTTTGTATTCATCGCCCTCCAGATAGCCTTAATGATGTTATTGAACATGAAAAGGGCTAGGTCGGGACGCCTATCGGAATAGATAGAATCTAGCCACCAATAATTGGTGTTACGAAGCTTGGCATGTTTCTTGATAGGACATAAGTTCCAAGTGATGATCAAATAGAGAACACGATGAAAAGAGTGGGATTGAATGGTCCTTTTTCGTCAAAGTTACCTTCGGGATGCAAAAGTCAGAAAAATTGGACTGTAGGGGTCACATGTCCTTGTGACTCACACGGTTGAGACACATGCCCATGTCTCAGGCCGTGTAACAATAGAAATAGGGATACATGGCTGTGTCCCAGCTCGTGTCCTCACCCGTGTAACTCTCTGAGTTGGGTCACGCGGCCAAGCCACACGCCCATTTGCCAGGCCGTGTAACCCTCGAAGTAGCCCCACACGCTCATGTGTCAGGCTGTGTAACTGTCTGACGTACATGCTTTTAAACCTACAGGAGACACACGACCAAGTCGCATGGCCGTGTGTCACACACGACTGAATCACACGCCTGTGTCTCAGGCCGTGTGGACCTAAAATGAACCTTAAAAAAAGTGCTTAACTAATGTACCCTCATTGGTACCACAAGTATATACAATTGTACACCAAAATAATCTTCAAACACAACTTATCACTTACTCCAACCTATCATCTAATTCAATACCATTGGCATCACTTACTCGATCGTCTAACCTTTTGAGCATCTATAAAAACAAAGATCAACACAAGTAAGCTTAGAGAAGCTTAGTAAGTTCAACGTACTAAAATAATAAATCTTACTGAAGTAAATAAAACAATTCAAACAATAACAATTCAACCACGAAGGTTTCCTGTCATCCAAAATCTCAACCGTTATAAATCACTTATGCTCAATTTAATACTCAAATAAATAGCAAATTCATCAAATTCATTAAACAAATTACCTTACCGAGATTTCAATTCGAAGAACGACTTATGAATAAGAGTACATCATCAGTCCAACCAAAACACACTAGATGCTCACAAGAGCCAATCCCTCTAAGACAGACCAGATGCTCACACGAGCCAATCCCTCCAAAACAAACCAATGCTCATAAGAGCAAATCCTTTCAAAACACACCAATGCTCATAAGAGCTAGTCTAACCGAAACACACCAAATAGAGAGTATAACACGAGAGTTCGTAACAAATGTTGAACCTCGATTTATTCAACTAATATATATACACATCACTCCAAACCATCTCCACTTCAAACCCCCATAACACACCAAATCATGATTGTACTCTATCCTGCGTTCAATCTAAACCGAGCATTCAATTCAATAATATACCTCAAATAATCATTCATTATCAACAATTGAATATATATATGTTGTACCACGTTTTTCTAATAAAAATTCGTGTAAATGATAAATTCTAAACTGTACGAACTTACCTGAACTGAATTGAAGTAGTTGTAGAAGTTTAAGGACTATTTCACTAATTTTCCTTTTCCACGAGTATCTATAGGATCTTGATCTAAAATATAAAATTTCTCAATTATCAACTTACATTTCACACTCCAATCTATGTTATGATTAATACCCTTTTATTTTTTTTCAAATTTACACATTTACCCTAATCTTTTACAATTTTTACAATTTAGTCATTTAACCTGAAATTCATCAAATTAACCATTTTTTTCAAGTCAATATTCTATCCAAATATACTAAGCCCTTAAACAGTCCCTAATAAATATTAAATTCACTATCAAACCCTAATATTTTGACATTTTCACAATTTAATCCTAAAATCAAAATCTAATAAAAATCACTTTACAAAATCATCAAACAACACAATCAAAGCTCCAAATATATGGTATTCATAAAAAATCCAATATTCAACAATGGAAACTTCCAAAATTTTTAACAGAATAAAAAATGAAGGTACGAGCTTGCTGGACCTAGTTGCAAGGATATTAAAAACATAAAAATTCTAAGAAACCGAATCAAAATTGACTTATATGCAAAGCCTTATTGTTAGACGAATGTAAAGCTTAAAAAATGAGGGTTTTTTTTTTGTTTTCGACAAGAACATGAAAAAGATGATGATTTTTGGCTTTTGTTTAATTAAACTTTCATTTAAATTACTAAATTACACTTTTAGCCTTAAATATAACTACATAAAACAATAATGTAAAAACCTATTATTGTCCATCAATATCCTAATGGACTAATTACTAATTAGGTCCCTTTTCATTCCATAATTAAGCTATCAAATCAATGGAATTCAAGATTTACTCAATTTTGCACCATTTTCAGTTTAGTCATTTTTCATTCCATAACATTAACAATAATGTTAAAATTTCTTATTCAAATTGTAATACGACTCTAATGAAACTATAAATATTTTAAAAATAATACCTATGAGTCAATACGACAGAATTTTATGGTTTCAAAACCATTATTCCGTCACCACTGAAAATCGGGTTGTTGCAAAATCGAAACAAAACAGAAGTTTTAAGAAAAAAGATGCAAAAATTTGAAAACAGGGGTCACACGGCCATGTGACGACTCCCATGCCGCGTCCAAACCCATTTCCTCATCTGTGTAACTCTCTAAGTAGGATCAGACGGCTGTGCCGCAGGCCGTGTGACTCTCTGTCTTGCCTCACATAGCCGTGTGCTAGGCTGTGTAACTCAATGGCTTAAAACACTAGGATTTTTAAAAATGACACACGACTGTATAGCCAGGCCGTGTGTGTCACACGGTCGTGTGAAAACCCGTGTCCTGGGCCGTGTGATCCATAAATTGACCCTAAATTCAAGCCATTTCAAGGCCAAATCATACCTAACTAACCATTCCATTTGAAAACAGATTCAAGAGATTTAAACATCATTAAAACACACCTAAACACACCATTTCAAACATCCTAATTCATATAACCAATATGTCATTCAAAGGCACCACAATTGTATCAAAGCAACATGGATCAAAACAAAGTAATATAGCAACTTTTGAAACATATAACCTAGTTCAATTATCTACCAAAACATACCATAAATGATCATTTCCAAGACATCACAAACATACCAAAAGACCATGCATTTCAAGTTCCTAAAAGTGGCCAAAATGACCTGTCTTAACAAGACATTACAAATCCATCAAACCAAACATATACTTCATAGGCATATACATACCAAACTAACCATTAACCCATTTATAAACTACCATTACAAAAGATCCTATACATGCCATAGATAACCTTGGCCAAATGACTCAAAAACTACCGAAATGATTGTTGGATAGTGTGATAGGTCTCCGACGAGCTTCCAACCAATCAAACTTTCGATAATCTATAAAACAAAGGAAAGTAACTATGTAAGCAACTAATGCTTAGTAAGCTTGTATAAACTTAAACAAAAGTTACCATTTCATTAACACAATTTATAGAAATAATATAATGTCATTACCAAGACCATAAGCTTAGTAAAAGGCTATAAGCACCATCAAACTCACAAGTTAGTAAGCTTATCAATGATACAATTGAATTTAATCATATATTAAGTATGTTTCATATAAACATCATTTGATTCATCAACCTTTTCATATGATCATGAACTGTTTCATTTGAATACTTACCATGCCATTTCCTTTTCTTACCCGTTAAACTATCTAGAATTACATCAGATACTCGGGAATTCACACACACATTGTGTGCCTTTCCATATAACCATAACCTTTCCTTTACAATAATGCTCACACGAGCTGCGAAATGGGCCTGCTCACACGAGTTGTGGGTCGGAATGTTAGCTATACGATGCTACTCACACGAGTTGTAGAGAATCTACAACAAATGCAGGACCTCAACCATCGGTAGGAAATTCAAGACCAGCACCCGAAACATGAAATCCCTAATGACACATCATTCGTATCCTAAGAATTCTTATGGTTCAAACGAGACTCGTCATTCGATAATTATTATTACATCAATATATATACTATTTCAAACCCATTTATATTAAAACAACATAGCAAATAATCAATTTAGGTAACATTAATACAATCATAGTTTATATGAACCGACCTTGATAACTTTGGTCGTAGAAGTAGAATCGAACACTAATCCGAAGCTTTAGTCTTTCCTCGATTTAAGTCCGATTATGATTTATCTTGATCTAAATAAATAATTCCATTCAATTAAGTACTTCTAGTATTCAATTTAATCCATATTTCATATTTATGTAAAATTATGAAATTACCTCTAGCATTTTAACTTTTCACAATTTAGTCCTTAAGCCCATAATTTGAAATTTAACCATTTTAATCTAAATCCATATTAACCAAAGCTACAAGGGACCTTGGAATAACCCATAATTATCAACAATTCACAATAAAACCCATGTTTCACTTTCAACAATTTAATTCTTATTTCAAAATTCACCAAAAATCACTTAACAAAATATATTTGTTTAACAACCAGAGTTAATAATATATCAAATAACATTAAAACCTACTCAAAAACAACCATGGCAAGTCCCTCAATCTTTAACAGATTTGCAAATTAACCACCAGGCTAGCTAGATTAAGCTAAAACGAACACAAATGGATAAAAATAATTAAAAATAGGGCTTGAATTCACTTACATGCATCAAAATAACCAATCAAAAACTAAACATAATATTCGGTCTACTTGCGGTAAGATAAAGCACAAAACCAATCATATACCTATATAATTTTAAATCAGCACATTTACCTTCATCTTTGTCAAGCTTTGTAGAAGAGCTCATTGGTGTAACTTGTGGTTTGAGGTTGTCCATCCAAAAATTCTTGAGCATTTCACTTGTGTACTTAGCTTGATTGATGAAGATGTAATCTTTCCTTTGCTTGATTTGGAGTCCTAAAAAGAAGTTTAGTTCTCCCATCAGGCTCATTTCAAATTCACCTCGCATTAGCTTTGAAAATTCTTGACAAAGAAGATCATTAGTAGAAACAAAAATAATATCATCAACATATATTTGTACCACTAATAAATCATTATCTTTTCTTTTAATAAAAAGTGTTGTTTCAACCTTCCATTTACTAAAACCTTTTTCAAAAAGAAAATTTGATAATCTTTCATACCAATCTCTAGGAGCTTATTTCAAACCATATTAAGCTTTTGAAAGTTTGGAAACATGGTTTGGAAATTTTGGATCTTTAAAACCGAATGGTTGTTCAACATGCACTTCTTTATTTATAAAACCATTTAAAAAAATCATTTTTTACATCCATTTGATATAATTTAAATTCATTACAGCATGAAAAAGCTAAAATCATTCTAATGACTTCCATTCTAACTGTGGAAGCATATGTTTTGTAACAGCCTAATTTTCAATGGTGCTGAAAACAGTGATTTGAGATTACTAAATCTGACCAATGATTTTTAAAATTTAATAAATAAATACATATGAGTTAAGTGTGGTTATAGAAGAATTTTGGATTAGTGAATTTTGTGATTTAAAAAGAAATTAAGAAATAAATTAGGTCTAAAACGAGGTATCAAAACCTCAAACTCATAAACCGAGCCATAAATATTTTTAAAAATATTTATAAAGTGTGATCGAGTTGGTATTAAAGTTCCGTTAGAAAATTCTAACGTTTGGATGGTCAATTAATTAAAAAGGACTAAATTGAGAATAGTGCAAATTTTGTTAAATTAGGATTAAGTAGCTTAAATGACTAATAATGAGGGATTTAAAAGGAAATTAGGCCCAAATTATATAGGCTGGACGGTTTGGGCAAGAAAATAAGCAAGAAAACAAGGAGAAACAAGGGCAAAATTCGAAATTTTGCAAATTAAACATATAAAACAAAGACAAAATTCAAAAATCTAGAGATTTCTTCATAATACATTAGAAAAAATGACATAGGATGTCTGAAACAAGCTGGTTTCTCATATTTTTATACCCTGTGAGTTCAATTCTTGCTTTTACTTTAAAATTTTTATGTTTGTGACTTTTACAACTAGGTCTAACTATTGAATTCATTAGTTTTTTATTCCATGGGTGATTTTGTAATTTACCATGAATAAGTGCTGGAATTTTATGATGAATTATAATATATTTGAAGCTTTAATTTCATTATATTATGATTTTATTAAGTGATTTTAGTAGAAAATGATTTTTAGGACTTAATTGTGAAAAAGCTAGGAATTGGGGTTTTGTACTAAAATTCTGAATATCAAAGGTTGTATAATAGCCTAAAATGATGAGGTAAAGTGCTATCTGAGCAAGAATTAGGTTAATTAAAGTGTTAATTAAGTAGGGACTAAATTGTAAAAACTATAAATGTTGAGGTAAAAGTGTAATTTCAAAAATTGAAGGGCATAAATTGTGAAGTGAATTAGTATTGAATTAGATGTTAATGAATGAAAAAATTTATATTATAGATCGGGAATCCAAAGATAAACGCGGAAAAGAGAAAATACCAAACTAGTCCCTGGACTTTTATAACTCCTGTAAATTGGCCCAGGTAAGTTCATACGGCTGAAATTTTGTGATTAATTGTTAATGTGGGAATGATTTAATGTATTAATTCGTGTATTGTTGTTGCATTATGATTATTATAAAAATGTGAAAATTAAATTGCAAAATCAAATTAAGGGATACACAGGATTGATTACGTACGTTCAGTAACCAGTGATGAATTAACGAATAAGTCCATGGTGGATCCATGGAAAAGTGTGGAATGTAGGTATGGTAATTTAGTAAAGAAAACCATACTGAGTTGTGGAACGCAGGTATGGTATTTCAGTAACGAAAACCATACTGAGTTGTGAAAAGTAGGTATGGTATTTTAGTGAAGAAAATCATACTGAGTTATAGCATTGTAAAGGATTCAAACAAATCGTGACACCGAAAAAATGATGTACTCAAATCCGTAAGACGATCCTTAAATTGACAAGTATTTGTAAGTGCAATTGAAGCTAAATGTTGGAATATAAGTTGATATCTGATATTGAGCTCGATTTAATAAATTCATTATTTGAGATTGTGGTTGGCAGGAAATGTTGTACTATACTTGTTTCTTATAATTGTTAGTGAAATTTTGGTGAGATTTTATTATAAGCCTATGAACTTGCTAAGCTTTTTGTAAGCTTACTTATGTGTGTTTGTTGTTTCTTGTAGATTGATGTGAATATATGTTCGGAGGATCGGATCTACATCAAGGATCACACCATCCAGATTTACTCCGGTAGATTTTGTTAAATAACTTTTTGATTTATATGGCATGTATAGGGGATGAAGTAATAAAGTAATAGTATGAATGTTTCAGTATGCAAAGTAAATCTGAATGTGATGGTTGAGGTAGATATTGAAATATACATGTTTTAGCTTTAAATGGTTGATTGTGTTTAAGTTTGGTAATGCCTCGTACCATGTTCCTGCGTCGGACACAGGTAAGGGGTGTGACATTTAGTGGTATCAGGGCTTCGATTCAGCTGATTCTCGGAATGTGTGTGATGTGTAAAGTACTTAGAAATACATGCCATATAAATCCGTGATAGTGTGATGTGTATGATCCGATCTAATCTTTATTTTTATTATAGATTATCTTCGACTTGTAAAGATGTCAGAAATACTTGAACATACTGAACAAGAAGAAGTTAACAGTAGAGTACAGATCTCTGAACAAGGAACAAGTAGTAATGTTCCAATTTCTTTGGTTCAAGAACAAGATCTTTAAAATATGATATATGAAGTGATAAATCAGTGGTTTACTGATTTAATGCAAGGAAGAACTTAAACTCAACAACCTCCTCCCCCTATTGCACCATCTGTAGCACCCCCGATTGCTCCTCCACCTTCCTCGACAACTGAATCTAGTAAACATTCTCTGATTGAAAAGCTTAGGAAGTTTGGAGCTGAAGAATTTCAAGGTAGATCGGATGATGACCCTGTAAAAGCTGAGTATTGGCTACAAAGTCTAGTAAGAGTTTTTAAACAAATAGCTTGTTCTCCAGATGATTATCTGAGATGTGTTGTCTCTTTGTTAAAAGAAGAAGCATATAATTGGTGGGAAACTATGGAAGCAGTAGTACTTGAAGAGAAACTTACTTGAGAATTTTTCCAGAGTGAATTCAAAAGGAAATATGTTGGTAAGAGATATCTGGACAAGAAGAATAGGGAATTCCTTAACTTGCGACAGGGAAATCGAACGATGGCTGAATATGAAAGAGAATTTGTATACCTCACTAAATATGCTCGAGATATTGTACCAACTGAAGAAGAAATGTGTATTAAATTTGAAGAAGGGTTAAATGATGAGATTAGAATGATGATTGGAGGCACAGAAATTCGAGAATTTGTTACTCTGTTAGATCGAGCCCAGAAGTTGGAAGAAGTATATAACAGAAAGAGGCAAAGAGAGAGTCGGAATAAAGAATCTTTAAAGAGGAGTTATTCTAGATCAATATCGGTCGTTCCAGCTAAAAAGTTTAGAGATGATTCTAGCCGACCTACTTCAACTTCGGAAAGATCGAATAAAAGTAAGACAACTCAACTGAATGTTGGAGTAACTATTAAACCTGCGGCTAGTGTTAGTAGTGTACAGAATTCTTCCAAGCCTAGATGTAAAAATTGTGGGAGGTTTCATATTGGTGAATGTTGGGACAGAATAGGAGCTTGTTATAGGTGTGGGGGTACCAATTATTTTACTCGAAACTACCCCAAACTGTCAAAGGAAAGGGAATAACAAAAAGAAAAAGAAATAGTTGCCTCTTAGAAAGGCAAACATTTGGGTCAAAGTAGTGCAGCGGGAACTATACGCTCAGGAATAAGAGATTCTGTTGTTCGATCAGAAGCTTGGGAACTTGCACGTACATATGCCATTCAAGCAAGGGAAGAGGCTGCAGCTCCAAATGTTATAGCTGGTATTTTTTATTTTTTTGATGATTCTGTGTATGCATTAATTGATCCTGGATCTACACATTCTTATGTTTGCACTACATTAGCATCAGAAAAGAAATTGTCTGTTGAATTTACTGATTATGATGTGCAAGTCACAAATCCATTAGGACAAAGTGTACTAGTTAATTTAATATGTCAAAATTGTCCATTGAAAACACAAGGTTGTGAAATCCCTGTTGATTTGATGTTGTTACCTTTTCAGGAATTTGATGCTATTTTGGGAATAGATTGGCTGACAAAACATGATAATGTAGTGAATTGTCGAGAGAAATGGATTGATTTGAAAAACCAGGCAAAAGAAGTAAGTTCAACCGAGTTTGGAAATATAAAAGATGATGTCAGAATTATTTCAGCCTTTTCAGCTCAAAAATTGGTATGGAAAGGTAATGAAGCATATGTAGCTTATATTCTTGATACCTGGGGGTTCTGGATCAAAGTTAGAATAGTTGCTAGTTGTCAATGAATTTGTTGATGTGTTTCATGAGGAATTGTCGGGTTTACCGCCAGATCGTGAAGTTGAGTCTGTGATTGATGTGATCCTAGGAACAACTCTGATATCCATAACACCGTATAGAATGGCATCGACAGAATTAAAAGAGTTGAAAACTTAGTTGCAAGAATTATTAGACAAATGGTTTATCAGACCAAGCACGTCTCCTTAGAGTGCACCTATATTGTTTGTAAAAAAGAAAGGTGGCTCATTAAGACTGTGTATAGATTACAAACAGTTGAACAAGGTTACAATCAAGAATAAATATCCATTGCCTCGTATAGATGATTTGTTTGATCAACTCAAAGGTGCTGCAGTATTTCCAAAGATAGGCCTCAGATCTGGGTATTATCAATTAAAAGTTAAAGAATGTGATGTGCCAAAAACTGCTTTCAAAACCCGGTATGGTCATTACGAATTTTTGGTTATGCCATTTGGGTTGACAAATGCTCCTATAGCTTTTATAGATCTGATGAATCGAATTTTTCAACCTTATTTGGATAGATTCATGGTTGTATTTATTAATGATATACTAATCTATTCAAAAATAGAGCCAGATCATGAACAACACTTGAAAATTGTGTTACAGACCTTGAGAGAGAAGCAGTTGTATGCAAAATTTAGCAAGTGTGAATTTTGGCTACATGAGGTCGGATTTCTAGGTCATATTATATTAGCTGAAAGGATTCAGGTAGATCCGAGTAAAGTATATGTAGTGGTGAATTGGAAAATTCCAAAGAACATAATAGAAGTGCGAAGTTTCTTGGGATTAGCTGGATATTATCACCGTTTTGTTAAGAATTTTTCAATAATTGCTTTGCCGATGGCTAGACTACTACAGAAGAATGTAGAATTTAGTTGGTCTGATGAGTGTCAGCAAAGTTTTGAACAGTTGAAGAAGATGTTAACAGAAGCTTCAGTGCTGACTCAACCAGAATCGGGTGTGCCGTATGTCGTATATAGTGATGCATCTTTAAATGGTTTGGGTTGTGTGTTAATATAGTTGAGAAAAGTTGTAGCTTATGCTTCTCGACACTTAAAACCACACGAGAAGAATTATCCTACACATGACCTTGAATTGGCTGCAATTGTATTTGCTTTGAAAATTAAGAGACACTATTTATACGGCGAGAAATGCTATGTGTATACAGATCATAAAATTCTGAAGTACTTGATGACTCAGAATGAGTTGAATTTGAGACAGAGACGGTGGTTCGAGTTGTTAAAAGATTATGATCTTGTTATTGATTACTACCCGGGAAAAGCTAATGTGGTGGCAGATGCACTTAGCCGAAAGTCATATTTATTTGCACTTCGAGCCATGAATACTCATTTATCTATTAATGAAGATGGTTCTGTGTTAGCACAGTTGAAAGTGAAACATGTATTATTTCAGAGGATTCAATAGTTGCAAAAAGATTATCCAAAATTAGTACTGAAGAAACAGATGGTTTGGGGCAAATTGAGTTCAGAATATAGTATTGATGATGGAGGTATGTTGTATTATCGCAATAGAATTTGTGTTCCGAATAATTCAGATTTAAAGAATGATATTCTTTCTGATGCCCATAACAGCATGCATTTTATTCACCTGGGCAGTACGAAAATGTATTGTGATTTGAAACGAACTTATTGGTGGCTTAGTATGAAGCGGGAAATATGTGAATTTGTTGCAAAATGTTTGATTTGTCAGTAGGTAAAAGCAGAACACCAAGTGCCCATGGGTTTGTTACAACCCGTAATGATTCCGAAATGGAAGTGGGAATATGTGATGATGGATTTTGTATCTGGGTTACCAGTGACTCCGAAAAAGAAAGATTCAATTTGGGTGATAGTGGACAGATTGACTAAGTCAGCACATTTTATTCTGGTCAGAATAGATTTTCTGCTTGAAAAGTTAGCAGAATTATATGTGTTAGAAATTGTGAAACTACATGGAGTGCCGACGTCCATTATTTCTGATTGGGATCCAAGGTTTACTTTGAGATTTTGGAGTAAATTACAGGAAGCTTTAGGCACTAAGTTAAAATTTAGTACAGCTTTTCATCCTCAGACCGACGGGAAATCAGAGCGAGTGATTCAGATTTTAGAAGATATGTTAAGATGTTGTATACTCGAGTTTGGTGGTAGTTGGGAAAGATATTTACCTTTAGCTGAATTTTCTTATAATAATAGCTATCAAACTAGTATCCAAATGGCACCGTTTGAAGCTCTATATGGAAGGAAATGTAAAACCCCATTGTATTGGTCTGAATTAAGTGAATCGAAGTTAGTGGGAGTGGATTTGATTCGGGAAATTGAAGAGAAAGTTAAGATTATTTGAGATAGTTTGAAAGCTGCTTCCGATCATCGGAAGTCATACACAGATTTGAAGAGAAGAGATTTAGAATTCAATGTGGGCGATCGTGTGTTCTTGAAAATTTCTCCGCGGAAGAAATTTTTACGGTTTGGTAGAAAAGGAAAACTTAGTCCACGATTTATCGGGCCGTATGAAATTATTGAAAGAATTGGTCTGGTAGCTTATAGATTGGCTTTGCCTCCGAAATATGAGAAGATCAATAATGTGTTTCATGTATCTATGCTGAGACGGTATAGATCAGACCCTTTACATGTGATTCCTCATGCTGAAATAGACATACAATCGATATGACATATTCGGAGGAACTAGTGAAAATTTTAGGTCGATAAGTTAAATAATTGCGGAACAAATGGGTACTGTAGGTAAAAGTGCTATGGCATCGACATGGTATGGAGGATGCAACCTGAGAAACAAAAGAATCAATGAAATCATAGTATCCGAACCCATATTCACGTAACAAATTTCAAGGACGAAATTTTCTAAAGATGGGAGAGTTGTAACAGCCTAATATTTAGTGGTGCCCGAAAGAGTGATTCGAGATCACTAAACCCGACCAGTGAGATTTAAAATATAATAAATAAATGCATATGAGTCAAGTGTGATTATAGAAGAATTTTGGATTAGTGAATTTTGTGATTTAAAAAGAAATTAATAAGTAAATTGGGTCTCAAACCAAGTATCGAAACCTCGAACTCATAAAATGAGCCATAAATATTTTTAGAAATAGTTATAGAGTGTCATTGATTTGGTAGTAAAGTTTCGTTAGAAAATTCTAACGTTTGGATGGTCAATTAATTAAAAAAGACTAAATTGAAAATAGTGTAAAATTTGTTAAATTATGATTAAATATCTTAAGTGACTAATAATGAGGGATATAAAAGGAAATTAGGCCCAAATTATATGGGCTGGACGGTTTGGACAAGAAAATAAGCAAGAAAACAAGGAGAAACAAGGGCAAAATTCGAAATTTTGCAAATTAAACATATAAAACAAAGACAAAATTCAAAAATCTAGACATTTCTTCATAATTCATCAGAAAAAATGCCATAGGAGGTCTGAAAAAAACTGATTTCTCATATTTTTATACAATGTGAGTTCAATTCTTGCTTTTTCTTTGAAATTTTTATGTTTTGTGACTTTTACAACTAGGTCCAACTATTGAATTCATTAGTTTTTGATTCCATGGATGATTTTGTAAGTTACCATGAAGAAGTGCTGGAATTTTATGATGAATTATCATATATTTGAAGCTTTAATTTCATCATATTATGATTTTATTAAGTGATTTTAGTAGAAAATGATTTTTAGGACTTAATTGTGAAAAAGCTAGGAATTGGGGTTTTGTACTAAAATTCTGAATATCAAAGGCAGTATAATAGCCTAAAATGATGAGATAAAGTGTTATTTGAGGAAGAATTATTTTAATTACAGTGTTAATTGAGTAGGGACTAAATTGTAAAAACTATAAATGTTGAGGTAAAGGTGTAATTTCAAAAATTGAAGGGCATAAATTGAAAAGTGAATTAGTATTGAATTAGATGCTAATGAATAGAAAAAAATTATATTATAGATCGGGAATCTGAAGATAAACGTGAAAAAAAGAAAATATCAAACTAGTCCCTGAACTTTTACTACAAATTGGCCCAGGTAAGTTCATACGGCTGAACTTTTATTGTTAATTATTAATGTGGGAATGATTTAATGTATTAAGTCGTGTATTTTTTTGTTAAGGGATACACAGGATTGAGTACGTATGTTCAGTAACCATTGATGAATTAATGAATAAGTCCATGGTGGATCCATGGTAAAGGGTGGAATGTAGGTATGGTAATTCAGTAAAGAAAACCATACTGAGTTGTGGAACGTAGGTATGGTATTTCAGTAACGAAAACCATATTGAGTTGTGAAAAGTAGGTATGGCATTTTAGTGAAGAAAACTATACTGAGTTATTGCATTGTAAAGGATTCAAACAAATCGTGGCCCTAGGCAAACGATGTACTCAAATCCGTAAGATGATCCTTAATTTGACAAGTATTTGTAAGTGCAATTGAAGCTAAATGTTGGAATATAAGTTGATATATGATATTGAGCTCGATTGAGTAAATTCATTGTTTGAGATTGTGGTTGTTAGGAAATGTTGTACTATACTTGTTTATTATAATTGTTAGTGAAATTTTGGTGAGATTTTAGTATGAGCCTATGAACTTACTAAGCTTTCTGTAAGCTTGCTTGTGTGTGTTTGTTGTTTCTTGTAGATTGATGTGAATATATGTTCGGAAGATCAGATCTACATCAAGGATCACATTATCCAGATTTACTCCTGTAGATTTTGTTAAACAACTTTTTGATATATGGCATGTATAGGGGTTGAAGTGATAAAGTAATAGTATGAATGATTAAGTATGCAAAGTAAATCTAAATGTGATGGTTGAGGTATATATTGAAATATACATGTTTTAGCTTGAAATGGTTGATTGTGTTTAAGGCCGGTAATGCCTTGTACCCTGTTCCGCTATCGGACATGGGTAAGTGGTGTTACATGTTTCATCATAATTTATTCCTTCCTCTTGAGTGTAACCTTGAGCTACAAGCCTAGCCTTGTTCCTCTCTATGTTTCCACTTTTATCTAGCTTATTCCTAAAAGCCCACTTAATACCTATAGTAGATTTTTCACTAGGCCTTTTAACTAGGGGTCACACTTTGCTTCTCTCAAATTAATTTAATTCTTCTTGCACAGCCAATATCCAATATTCATCATTTAATGCTTCTTTGATAATTTTAGGCTCAAGGCATGAAATAAATACAACATAATTACAAGTATTTCTAAGAGAAGATTTAGTGGTTACCCCTTTGGATGGATCTCCTAAAATTTTACCATCCTTCATATAGCTGAACTTTCTTGGATGAGTGACTTCCCTCTCTTCTATTGTAAGCTCCTTTAGAGCATCTTGAGTTTGTTATTGTATCTTCTCACTTGATGATTGATCAACTTTATTATCATTGTGAAAAATTTTTGCATCTTCATCATCAATACAAAATCCTTTTTAGAAGGAAGGTTAGAGTTATAAAAAACATGTATAGACTCTTCTACTACTAAAGTTCTTTTGTTAAACACGAAAATTTTTATAATTTAAAGAATAACAAAGAAAAATTCCTTTATTACTTTTAGCATCAAATTTACTAAAATTGTCTTTGCCATAATTTAAAACAAAACATTTGCATCCAAAAGGATGAAAATATCTAATGTTAGGCTTTTTATTTTTGAAAAGTTCATATGGAGTTTTTTTTAAATAGACTAATCATTACTCTATTAACAATATAACAAGCGATGTTTGTGGCTTTCGCCTAAAAATATTTTGGTAAATTGTTTTCACAAAGCATGGTTTTAATCGTTTCTTCTAAAGTTCTATTTTTCCTCTCAACAACTC
This sequence comes from Gossypium hirsutum, assembly GCF_007990345.1. NCBI lineage: Eukaryota > Viridiplantae > Streptophyta > Magnoliopsida > Malvales > Malvaceae > Gossypium > Gossypium hirsutum. The sequence continues at coordinate 12,038,674 of NC_053442.1, read as the reverse complement.
TATTTTGTTGAGGAGTTCTAAGTGCAGAAAAATTATGGCTAATTCCATTTGAGCTGCAAAAATTTTCAAAACCAAGATTTTGAAATTCGTTTCAATGGTCACTTCTAACACTAGTGATAGAGTAACCTATTTCATTTTAATTCATTTTTGAAAATGTGATGAATTTTTCTAAAGCTTTATCTTTAGTACCTAAAAAAATAACCCAGTAAACCAAGAATAGTGATCAACAAGCACAAAAACACATTTTTTCCAACCAAGCTAGTTGTCCTAATAAGACCAAATAAGTCTATGTGAATTAGTTGAAGGACTTTACTGGTTGATACATCATTAATAGGCTTAAAGGAGACTCTTTTATGTTTACCCTTAACACATACATCACAATCTTTATCTAATTCAAATTAAAATTTAGGCAAACCCCTAACTAAGTCATTTTTGGCTAATTTGTACAAAATGTTCATGCTAGCATGTCCTAGTTTTATATGTCACAATAAAGAATTATTTTCATTTTTAGCAACAAGGCATATGAATGGATTATGCAAGTAATCTAAATGCACCATATAAGTATTTCCTATCATATGTCCTACAAGCATAATCTTATTAGACACAATATCAATTACTTTACATCCATTAGACTAAAAAATGACATTGAGACCTTTAACACACAATAGACTAATACTTAGAAGATTATGTTTAAGACCGTTGACATAGAAAACATTTCCAATAAGAATTGAAGAGTTTTTACTAATAGATCCAATTCCTTCTATTTGTCCTTTGGAGTTGTTACCAAATGGAACTTCTCATCCACTTTTTGGCTTCAAATTGATAAAGTGGTTCTTGTCACCAGTCATATGTTTTGAGCATCCGTTATCAAGGTACCATGAATTTTTGTTTGAATTGCCCACATTGAAGCAATGCTCCTCTTCCTACAAACATAGAATTAAACTTTGATTTTTGGTACCCGAATTCTTTTGGGTCCATAAGCATTAGTTCCTATAATTTTAGTCCATTTAGGTATCCATTTTGAAAGGATGTCCTTATCTTGAATAGTTATGAGTCCTTTAGGGACCCACACACTTTTAATAATTTTTCCTTTGTAAAAACTTGAAGGACTTCTATGTTTATAGAAGTTAAAGTTACGTTTAACAAAATTTTGTTTTGAACTTTCTCCTCTTAGAAATCTTTTTGGTAAAACTTTGTTTGAGTGAGTTTTTTCACTTTTAAGCAACTCAAGTTGCTTTTGATGATCATCATATATTTTAGAAAGTAAATTATGCAAGTCACAATTCTTTTTTTCCAAATCATTTATAATAGCTTGCATATAATTTATTTTACTTTCAAGTTCATGATTAAACTTGGGGAGTGAATTATTTTCATTGTTTAGTTTTGAAATAGTTTTCCTATATTTTGAAACCATTAATTCAAACTCCAAGGCTAATTCATCATAGGCATCTTGCAACTCATCAAAAGAATAAGAATTTGAAATAGATGAGTTAGAAGTTACCTTAGGATCATCAATGGTCATAAGGCAAAGGTTTGCTACTTCTTGATCTTCATTGTCGAATGAATCCTCATCGCTTCAAGTAGCAACATGAGCCTTGAGCTTTTGTTTTCTTGACTCATTTTTCTTTCATTGAGGAAAATTAAACTTGATGTGTCTTGGCTTCTTGCATTCATAGCATATGATAGAGTCATTTTCCTTGGTAGATTCAAGCTTGAGTCCTTCTTTCTTTTGGAATTTTATCCCTCTATTGGATCTTATAAACTTCTTGAATATGCCAGCAAACATGACCATCTCTTTGTCCTTATCCACCTTTTCACTTGATTCACTATCTTCAATAGTGGTGGAATTGAGAGTAACACCAACCTTTTTCTTCTCATTCTTGGCTTCTTCTACCCCTTCATTGAGCTTTATCTCATGAGTGAGAAAAGAACCGATGAGCTCATCCAAGGTCAACGTTTCTAAATTTTTTTTCTTCAATAGTGGTCACCTTGGTTTCTCATGTTCCTCACAACTTCTTTATTAGGCTAGGTTTTCCCATAGGATTTTAGCCCATTGATGATGGTGGTGAATCTATCGAACATTATTTTAATGTTCTTCTTGGGCTTCATCTTGAAGGTCTCGTAATTGAGAGTGAGGATTTTCACATTTGAATTCCTCACTTTGCTAGTCTCTCATAAGTTACCTCAAGTTTATCTCATGTCTCCTTGGCATTCGAACATTACAATATGCAATTATACTTATTCAGACCAAGTGCACAAAAGAGAGTGTGCATAGCCTTGGCATTGAGTTAAACACTCATTCTATCTTTTTCGTTCCATTATTCATTACTCTTTGGAACTGAGAGTTCTCATTCTTGCTTTTGTGGTATAGAAGGGTCATCCATGATAATGTCTCAAACCAAAAAATCATTTGCTTGGATGAATAGCACCATCATTATCTTCAAATATGAATAATTAGTACCATTGAAATAAGGAGGCTTGGAAATATATTGAGACTCACCAAGAAAAATTTATCCGGATGTAGACGTCATTGTAGGAGTTGAGTTGATGATTGTTGAGCTTCCTCAAGGATCTCATCTTTGGTTGTTAAATCGTCTAAAAGAGACTAGCTCTGATACCAATTTTTAGCTTAAATAATCAAACCAAAATTACTAAGAGAGGGTGAATTGGCTTTTAAAAATTTTGCGAAAGTTAGATAGAAAGAATGAAAAATTGAACACAAGAATTTAGAGTGGTTTGACCCCAATTGCCTACTCTACTACCTTAGCTTTTCACAACTAAGAAGTTTTCCAAATTCACTAATTTGATAACCTTTGAGGACAAGGTTTAACCATACAAAATCCTTTAAATTTTCTCCTCAAACCTTAAGACACAAACCCTCCTAAAGTGATACAAATAAGTAAACAAAGAAATAATCCTTACAAGATCAATGTGTTTGCAAATTAAGCTCAATTACAATGAAAAACACTTGAACAAATAGAATGAAAATACAACTCACAAATGTATGAAAGAAAAGTATGGAAATATTTGGCACAATGGTGTTTGATTGATCTTTTTGCTTGAATATGCTTTCTTAGTTGTTGTAGGATCCTTGGAAGCTGGTATTTATACCTCTAATTGATTTCCAACCGTTGTGGTTGTTGGAGATATGAATAAATTCCTTGGGGATGTGAAAACCAATGCATTTAATTCACTTGCAATAGCGAGTATCAATACTAGAAAAAAATGGTATCGATATTTTCTCCATTAAATGCAAAATTCAGTGACCGTTAGGGCCTAAATATCGATACTAGACAAATTTTATCGATACCATATGAAAGGTATTGATATCGAATCAATACTTAGATGAATTTTTGAAAAACATAATGTCAATTTAGTCCAATTTTTCAAAGGGGTATCAATGTTTTGAAAACTATTAATACTTTGTATTTTTTGGCCTGGAGCTATTCTGACTTGTTTTATAATTAGTTTGACTAGTTTAAATTGTTTTCACTTGATTAAAATCATTTTAACTTGATTTTAATGTTAATTCAAAAAATTTCTAAGAGTTTTAAAGTAAGGATTGAAAATTTTATCCCTTAGACTTCATTTGAGAAGTCATTTTGTCGATTTTGTTCAACTTTAATTTTTATTCAAAAACACTTTAATTTTTTATATCAAAACATATTATCAAATAAAGCTTAGTTTAACAAAATGGTTTATGTAATGTGTTGAATGGAGTTCTGTATATGTTCTGCAGTTATCTTATCAGAGTTCCGTTAAAGGTTAGAAGTTCTGTTTTTGCACGAAGCATTGGAATTTATCAAAATATCGTATGATTTGAAATATCACATGTTTTGATTGTTTGAAACTCCTTTAAGACTCACTAAGGACTGCAAAAGTGTTATATGGAAGTAAAAGTGTATGTGCAATAATATGTAAAAATACAGATAAAAGTAAACGTGTGAATTAAGTGTTAAATGATATATATGAATTAAGTGTTTATATTATGTTTGTGAAATTAAAGAAAGATTATGATATGTGAATGTGAAATTTAATTAGTGAGAATAATTTGAAATTAAGTCTTAAGGCTATGAAATAAGCTTGGATGGTGGATTTATGTATAAAATTTGATATCAAAGAAAAAAAATTAATTTAAATGTTTGAAATTGAGTCTAATAATGATAAATTAAGTGTTTGAATGTTATGAAAAATTTTGAAAATTTTTAATGTGACATCTCTTGCTCGGATTGAGTAAGGGGTGTTACATGTATTAAAGCCTACTCTTGTGACAAGTCTTTGTCCGCTCTTATGGCATATTTTCCTTCTTTTTTTTCTCTCTTTTAGTTTAATTTGTGTTCTTCTCGTCTCTTTTCTATTTTGGATCTGATGAGTATGGAGGAAAAAAATTGCTAATCTCTTATTGGACAGTGGTACAAAGGAAGCATAGTAGGTGAATCTTTGGTTTAATGTAGGAGTGCATCTTGTTAGATCAAATAAGGAAAACGAAGTGGGATGTAACACCACATGCTTGACCCAATCGTAGGTTTTAGGTATAGAGCATCACAGGTTGACCTAATTAGAAAACAGACCTTTCTATATTCCTTTAAAGAAAAGACCATTAACTATTTTGGCAGAAACCTCCTTTACCAGAGCGATATTCTTTCAGTTTAAGACCACTAATATGCCATAATTTGGTGTAGCAGATTAAACTAGTTTTCACATTTAAGGAGCTTCAATACAAGTATTTTCATTATGCTTTAATTTAGTTTCTTTAGTTTTGTTTACATTCAATAAAATATGCACTTTGAGTCTTTTATTAACCTTAAGGCCTAAATGAGAGGCACAAGGGAGAACGTACTTTGTGAGTGTGTAGAAGACTATTAGAGGGCATTTCAGGTCAATACTAGACGCTATGTAGCAACATGGGGGTTCCGATGTCATAACATAGAGAGCAGAATAGAGAAAGTGAGAAACTGCCTTCAATGTAACGACACAGGCTGAGGGTGTCGTGACATACCCCTGAAGATGGCTACAGAGGAACATGCTAGTTGCTACGTCACGACACAAGTCCTGGTGTGCCGTGACATCGACTCTGTGACGAGAATAAAACACGTAGTAGGGGCATTTTGGTCTGCATAATTGAACTTTAAGCTCGAGAATGTTAGCTACCCTAGGGATAAGGACGGCGACTACCTGAAGGCTATAAATAGACCTCTCTGACACGCATTATAAACATTATTCCATTAGCTTAGATTTTTTCTTTAGGTTTAACAATTTTTTTCTTTCTTTCTTAAATTTTCGTAGTTTTAGTTATTTGTTTTCTTCAAGAGATCTGACTGTAAAGGAGATCAACTTCTGTTGATTCGCACTATTCATCAATATCAATTAGGCTTTGTTAAACTCTTTATTTCACTCCCTTACTTATGATTAATTCTTCCATTTATTCCATGTTGTTTATGAAAGCCATGAGGAACTAATCCTTTTATGGGGGATTAGCAAGTAGAGGCATGATCTCTTAACTATTTTGTAGGGTTACATAGCGGATCAACTATTTGAGAAAGGAAGAATGTGAAACAAACCTTAGGCCTAACAACCCTAGGAAGTCATCAACGTGGGAATTAACCCAAAATTGGTATTTCCCATTTCTGAACAACTTTACCTCAAGCCAGTCTGGACTGTGAGGTCGAAATATCAGTAGTTCTTGCTAATTCATTATGCTAGTGGAAGATCAGAAGATCCTGCTAGGGTAGTGACTAGTTGGTTGACGAGGAACTCGAGACGACAGCTGATCACCCAAATTAAAATTTGGTTCACTTTATTTCTCTCTATCTCTTGCAATTTTAATTATTTTATGTGATTTTACTTTATTAGTTTACAAACCCTAAAAATACTTATTGTTTTACTCTCGTACTATAATTAATTAAAGAGTGTTCATTTGATTTTTAATTGTTTAGGTTAAAATTGATTTAGTACTCGCCTCCCTTGGGTACCTATCTTAGAGGTAACTTGGGATAATATTGATGAACCTCAAGACACCTTAGAAATGGAAGACGAACCTGAAGCAGATGAGGAGAATGCACCAGCGATTGAGATGGAAAACGATACACCTAAAAATGCCGAAATCAGAAAAGTCCCATTTCTATCAAGATTAAAAGAAAGAGAAAAGTAGGACGAGGATGAATTTGTTAAGTTTTTTGAATTTTTTAAAACCTTAAATGTCAACCTACCATTGATCGAGTTAATTGAGAAGGTTCCAATATGCCAAGTTTTTAAAGGATATGATGGCAAGGCGTAAGAAAATCAAGGTAGGAGAACAAGTTAATTTAAGTGCTTCATATAGTGTAATTATTTCCAGACAAGTACCACGGAAAGTGAAAGACCTAGGCAGTTTTACCATTCCCATAGAAATAGGAAGTATTCACTTTAATAGAGCTCTATGCGATTTAAGAGCTAGTATTAATTTAATGCCCTTATCAATTTTTGAAAAACTCGGGTTAGAGAATCTTAAAGCAACTCAAATAACATTACAATTGGCTAACAGATCTTTAGTAAACTCTAAAAGGGTACTAGAAGATGCGTTAGTCAAGGCGCGAAGCTTTATTATTCTTGTGGATTTTGTAGTACTTAACTTTGAGGAAGATCGTGAGATACCAATCTAACTAAGAAGACCTTTCCTGGCCACTTCTAGATCCACCATTAATTTAGAAAAAATTGAGTTAACAATGAAAATTAATGGTGAGACTGAAACCTTCAAATGTGGCTATCAACCAAACGAGGAAAGTAGGAGGAAATTAGAGGAGCATTGCAAAAACTTACCTATTTCTAACATTCTCAATTCAAGGGAAATGTTTCCTTTTATGAAAACAAAAAGAATAAATAGGTTTAAGGAATGGGACAAATGAGTAAGCGCGAATGGCACAACGGGCGGTGGACCAATATTGATAGAATAAAAAAATCATCCACGAGGGAATTGACAATATTGCTAGATAAAACTGGCAGTTTAACTTAAAATTTGGGAATTACTACATGATATTTGTAAATTATTGTATACTTAACTAACCACATAGTTTAGATTTTAACTTTTATTTAATGTAGGTTTATCCTTAGATCGAAACATCCTTAAGATGGAGTTTTAGGCCGAAACAGAGTTGTTGCTGTGACGTAGCAGAAAGTCTCTAAGAATCTCTAAACTAGAGGATGTCTCGCGACACGGAACCCCTGTGTTGCGACATCGTTATAATTTTCTACAGGGTTGACCCGACCCATTGCACAACTCGATAGCTTAAATACTAATTTTACTAGATTTCAAAACCTTTAAAACCATATTTTAAAACTCAAATTCTTTTTTACTCCTAATTAAAACAGTCCTTAAACCCATACCCCATCAAACTCTCTCAAATCAATCAGCATCTCCTAAACCTTAAACCCCCAATTTCCTAAATTTTCTTTCACAAACTTGGTGCAACAAGGAACGGGGACATCACGGGCAAACAATGAATTCAAACGAATTTCAACTATACATTCAAGGTTAAGGGTTCCTAAACTCAAACTTTTTATTGTTCCATTGAATTATTTATTTAGTAATTTGTTAGAATAGAAACATTATGCCTCCTAGAAAAGTTAAGCGAACAATGAAAACAGAGCCATCGATTGTTCAAAATCCCTCTACTTTTTTTGAATAGGAATGTTGAAAAGAATTTTAAAAAACTTTAAGGAAAAACATCTATTTAAGAGAGGGGAATTGATCCATCGATGATTTTATTAAAGAAATTTGGCCTTTGGTCAGATATCATCGATGAGAGCCTTTTTGGACGATCCTAAAGGATAATGTCGTGGTCCCTGTTGTTCAAGAATTCTACACATCTTTACAGGACCATGAGTTTAGAAATACCAAAAGACATATATGGAATACAATACTTGTGCGAGGGAAAGAGATGAGAGTAACCCTTCGAATAATTTGTGAATTTTATAATACTTCATATTATGAAAATGATTTCATCTATGAAACTGACTTAGAATATTTTAGAGACATAGATATGGATAGTATTATAAACTTTTTAACTGAATGAAGGGGTGAATAGAAGTATCGTGCAAGTATACGGGTCAAGTTGTAATATAGTTTTACAACGAAGTAGGTGAGTACTCTGAGGATCGTACCCTAGGGAGGCGAGTGACATAAAAAGATAAAATTCAAGAGATTAAAAAGGGAGAATAAAACAAATCTGATAGGTGATTAGCTCACTTCGGTAATCTCCATCAACTGTCATTTCGGGTTCCTCATCAATCAACTAGTCGCTACCCTAGAAGGATCTTTTGATCTTCCACTAACATAACGAGTTAGCAAGAACTACTTATCTTTCGACCTTATAGTTCAGATAGGTTTGGGGTTAAGGTGTTCACGGATGGACAATATCAATTTTGGGTTAATACCCACATTGATAACTTCCCGGGGTTATCAGGCCTAGGTTTATTTCACGTTCTTCCTCTTCTAAACAACTGATTCATTGAGTAACCCTACAAAATAGTTAACAAATCATACCTCCACTCACTAATCCCTCATAGAGAGATTAGTTCCTCATGAATTCCATAGGCAATATAAAATCGATGTAAAGAGAAAGCATGCTAATTGATGGATCCCAAGACTAACTAAAAATACGACAAAGACAAGTGCACCTATTGATAAATAGTATAGTTAAGGTGAGTAAATATATCATATCACGAGGACTAAAAGTACTAGTAATTACCATTTTCCTATTATTTAGCTGACAAATTGGAGTGATTAGTTTAAACTAAATTTACTAAATTAATTTAACTAAAGAACTCAACATAGAATAATAACCAATGAGAGAAACAATACCCAGGAAAGAATCTACCTAGACTCCATCTATCATTATGAATTTGAATTAAATGAATTATTCACTTGGTATCTTGATCCATAGAAATCCCTAAATTATGCTAATATCTCTTTCGAGAGTAAGAGCAACTGACTCTAGGTTGATTAATTGAAATTTATTCTAATTAAAACCCTTATTACTGCATTAACTCGATCTATAGATTCTTTTATTAGATTTGACTCTAATCCGGTAGATTTATGTCATCCTCTTTTTAGAATTGCATGCATTTCCACTCAATTATGCTAGATCTACTATTAAACAGGGACTTTTCCTCATCTAATTTAAGCACATTGAACATGAATTAATATCTTGGAAATATTAAAATAAGAGATAAGCACATATACCTGAGAACAAGAATAAAGTATTTATCGCGTAAAACAGAAATCAAATAATAGAATTCATCATAGGGTTCATCTTCTCTAGGTATCAAAGGAATTAGTTCATTATTGTGAATAAAAAAATCTTAAAGACAGAATAACCACAGGAAATAAAGGAACTCATAAAAACTCCAAAAGAAATTAAAAGGAGGTCTTCAATCATGATGGAAATATGCTTTAGAGTGGGCTCCAATGGTGTTCTTCGAGTTGTTTTCTTCAATATTCTTTTATGGCTCATTCTTTTCTTCTTCTATTTGGTATTTATAGACTTTAGAATGCCTAGAAGATTAAAAATTACGCTTTTCCGCGTGTTTGGGATGCGAGTCATGAAATCAACACGGTTTGGAATTAAAATTTATTACTTTTATCACTTATCACTAATTAAATCGACAAGATAGAGTAAATGAAATAGCTTGATTGTATTGAAATTAAGCACGAATCCATAGAGTTTGAATGCTTCCACAATTCAGATATCTTAAAATCAACAATAACAATTGAAATAAATCTAAAACCCTAAGAAAGAAAGAAAGCTAAACTAAATTTACAAGAGAGAATCTAAGCTAAATGAATAATGTCCATAACTGGTGACAAATGAGCCTATTTATAGCTTTTAGGTGGTGGTCATCCTTAACCCTAGGTTAGTTTACGTTACCCAGCTTAAAGTTTGACTCTGCAGACCAAAATGTCCCTGCTTCGTGTGTTTTTCAGTCACAGAATCGATTTCACGATACACAAAGACCTGTGTCGTGACATAGCAATCAATATACTCCTCTACAGCTATCTTTAGGGGTATGTCGCAACACCCTCAGTTTGTGTTGCGACATCACAGGCAATATTGAGTTTTCTCTATTCTGCTCCCTATGTTGTGAAATTGAATCAACGGTGTTGTGACATAGCAACCAATATCCATTTAGTGCACCTTCTAATGGTCTTCTGCACACTCAAAAAGTGCATTAGCTCACTTTTAGGCCTTATTTTGCCACTAAAGTAAATAAAAGACTCAATTTGCACATTTTATTGAATGTAAATAAAACTATGAAAAATTAATTAAAACATAACAAAAATGCTTGTATTCAAGCCCCTTAAATGTGAAACTAGTTTAATCTGCTACATCGAATTACGACAATTCACATGCACTGACCCTTAGACAAGCCTCCTCAAACATGAACATCAGAGACAAATGACAGGCCACTTACCTGGTTATACAGGGTTTAGAAGTAAATGAATTAACCTAGATACCAAACACAAGGTACAATGGAACTCACCGAAATATTTTACTCAGAGCTTTATCTACTCTACTGATTCTTTCCCTTTAGTACTAGGACATTTTCCCATTTCCTTAGCTAAAGCAATAAAAAAACTTCTTTAATCATAAAAAAATAACCAAAAACTTATGATACAATAAGAATCTATAGACATGCAGACATTTTCTGGATAGAAATTTCTTTCCTACCCAGTATTCAAAGAAAGCCTACCAATCTTTCTTAAGTTAGTTTCTATTTATCTGGTAAAGCTTAAAGGAAATTTTAAGAATTTACCAGCAAATAACTAGCATAGAAGCTCTCCTAAGCTTTCACAATTAACACCCTTGTTAGCAAACAAGAACTATCCTGGTTTCTTCGATGATAACCAAGTCTAGTGGAGAAGATGAATTAGAAATATTCTCTCCACTATCACGATATCCTATTTATAGGTAATTTACGTCCAAATCCCAATCAAGATTATCTCTAATCATTACTTGTTCTCGCATGCTTCCATTAATTAATCACATCCTATGAGGCTCTACAAGTGCCCTAATTAGTAACATGTTGCCTTCACTAGGATCCCAAGTGAACTAAACGTACCCTATAAGCCATTGTATTTACTTAAGTAACTATATTAAAACACGGGTGGCAATCTTATTAGCAAAAACTTTTACCTAATAAGGTCGTCGCTCTAACTATATTCTCACTAATATTCAGAATGGTACTCCGCAATATTGGCGAAGTTCTTGGAAGTAGTCCGCTTCGAAGTAACCAACCTAATCCAATTTAAGTCTCGCAACTTAGGTGGTCTTCACCAGTGTAGTCTCCCAAACAGATCCAATTCGTCAAACCAAGGTGTGACATGGGATGCGATCATAAAAGGGGAAATTCTTTATTTGATGTGGGTGAAATGTGCTGTGAAGTTATTCCAATGAGCTTATGGATGGAAAGAAATAACCTAAGACTATTCTGTTGGATTTGGTGCCATGAATGTAGTATATTTGTTTGTAAACTCGTAATTTTTCTGAACAGATTGGTTAATAAAACAATTCATGGATTACATTCATATAATTTGTATAATTTCTCTCATGTGGTTTTTGCATGCAAAGAAAAATAGAAGCAAATATTTGCTCACTGGTTGTCTAATGTCTAAATTAATACTAAATGGTATTACGTGGTCAGATCGTAATATGGAAAGATAACTTGTATTAGTAGATGAACTTAAACATGTCCTTAGTCTAATTGGAAATGAGCAAATCGATTAAAAGACTAATATGTCGTTTATCGAATCCAATTGGGGAGATGATTTGTTTTAAAGCATCGGAGCAGATGACTCCCAAAAGATAGAGACATAGATTTGACTAACTGGACTGGCAATACATCAAACTAGAACCAAGAAGAATAGATCCTGAGTCTGTTTATGAATTTATTCGCTTGTAATGTTCATAGTGTGGCATACCTAAATCCTAAGTGGATGGCTGAATTTGTATGCCTAACTCGTACACTTTGATTTATGTAAAAGTCTGAGATTGAATAGATAATGAACTGAAAGATGGTGCGTTGGGTGTATGACTTCTGCAATATGTAGTGTGTTTCACAACAAAATTCATAGCTCGAGACATGGGTAAACGATATCCTCTCATTGGCATTACATGGTTGATGAAAAGTAAACGTGGTCATGAGTTGTTCATCTTTATGATGAATGACTTGATTGCTATTTGATAGTAATTGACTTTTCATTAAAGAAGATGTAATGGTTACCATGAGATGAAATAGAATCATATTGGGAGAACAAATATTATCCCAAAGAGATTAATGATATCTTATGAGGGTAACACACTTATGATAAGGTTATTAGACAAGCACTGATCAAGTTACTTTCGTAATGGTATATTGTTAGGGAGAACTCAGTCACGATACTATAGTGGAATGGCTTCGTCACTAAATGAGTTTATAATTAATAAGCGAAAAGCTGGAACTTAATTATAAATCATCTAAGCCTCAATTGCATATGTCCAATTTGTCCCTCCACTAGCTTGTTGAAACCAAAAATAAATTGCATGTTAAATCAAATGAATAAAAATGGATAAAAATGGTGAAAATAGAGAAATGAGAAATATTTGGAAATAAATGTGGTTTTCTCCAAAATGAAAATGAAAATAGAGAAATGAAAATTTTGGAAATGAATGTGGTTTTCTCCAAATTGAAAATGAAAATAACCTGAAAATAAGTTTTTGTTTTGCAAATTAAATGAAGTTCGAAAAGATAAATAAATCATTTGGTCATAGTAAACTCGTTGAATATAGAAATATTAAATATATTTTCTCATAGATTCTTTTAAGGTAAAGTTGTCATGATTTTAATGAAATTAGAATTTAGTTGAGAAGATTGTTTAATTGGAAATTTAATTGAGATGTTTATTTTGGGAAATAGAAAAAAAAATATTAGGTTGGATTTTATTATAAAGTATTAGATTAAAATTCCAATAAGTTCTTGTAACTAGACCCGATATGAGAGAGGCCCAAAAGCCCTTTTTGTTAAAGGGAGGGATGACAAGCCCTAGTATTATTAACTAGTGTTATTGCCTCATATACTTCTAGTTAGGCTAGGAGTTCTTTTTTTAGTTAAAATAAACTTCTATAATTTAACAAGAGTTTTACTTTTTCTCCCTATAAATAGATGACATCAGTAGGGCAAAATACATAACTTTAAGATATTATTACTTTACCTGATGATACTGAGAGTTCATTCTCAAGTATTAAATTTATTTTTTGGAATAATAATTCTGTCGATTTCTATTGAGAAGAGATTTTCGTTTTCACACTAAAAGAAAATAAAACTATTTCTAGTTTTTTGTTTGATTCGAATCGTTTGTGTCACTCTTGGTTTTTAGAAAAGTTCCGAAGTTAAAGGACAACTGAAAGTTAATTGAATAAAATAGTAAGTTGGCGGGCTCTACTAGGAAACTTGGAAAATTTTGGGCTAATTGGTAATTAGTTGAGATTCAATTCTGCTTTGGTTAAGTGAGAACTTATTGGTTCCTTAGTAGGAGATAGAATGATTAGCGATGGATGATTATCTTAGACTACGGAGATCGGGCAAAATAAGGGTATATATATATGAGAGAAGGGATATTTCTGCAAAGGAATTCTTCTCCATTCTATTTATAATTTTCTTGTCATCTGAATCATCTTCTTCAGTTGCTCTGAAGAAGAAAAAGTTAATGAAAGCTCTGCATGGGGAGGGAATATGAGACTTAGGACTGGAAAATAGAGAATCCAGTAAGTTGGTAAGCTTCCAAGTCTCTCTATACTGATGAACCAAAGGATGAAAGAAATAAGGACTCCTGAAAAGTTTCTATATAGTAATGGATTCTAGGTTTTTAAAGTTTGAATACCTTCGGTTTAATCGATATATATGGTTGTTATGCTTAGTTTCCAGAACGAAAGAAACTCTAACATTTAGGCAAGCTAAGTTGGCGAAGATGAAGGATTTAAGGTTAGTTTTTGTACTCCACTTAGATGTTTGTTGTTGATGTTTTAGAATGTTCTGATCGTGAGTCTGCTATGAGTTCAATCTAAATTCCATGGTTGTGTATGATCACAGTGAATGAGTATGCCATACATGTATGAAGTTGTAAAAATATATGGATGTTTGCAAGTGTGTTTTCTGGATGCCAAATGTGGTTTGTGTATTGACGTATTAATATATGGCATATTGTATGTTATAGTGATAAGTACAATGCCTTACGTGAAATGTATGTTTATAAAGTACAGAGTTCGAAAGGAGCTACTTTGATGGGATGGTGAAGATAGAAAATTGGCGTAATGAAGGAATGGACGGATTAAAATGGGATATAATGGAGTTTGGCAGCATCTAGAACGGTTATCTACTGGTCCTTCAAGGCAACACCGTGTAAATGATATATAAGTCCTTCAGGGTAACATCGTGTAAATGGTATATAAGTCATTTAGGGCAACACATGTAAACAATATACAGGTCTTACGGGGCGACACCTTGAAAGGGGTTTACTGATTCTTTAGAATCAAAAGTCCATGGTTAGCCATGGCATAATCCAATGGTGAGCAGGTACATCGTATGGAGAAAATGGTGTCCACGAAGACAGTGAACAGGGAAACCTGTCAAGGTATAAAAAGGGAAATCATTGTACGACTCGCACTGTGAGCAGTCTGATAGGATGATTGTGGCGCTTCTGGGAACACGGGGAAATATGATAGTAAAAGGATCCGCCAAATGTAAAGGTAAGAGGAACATGCAAAAACATCTTAATGTAACATATGTGTAAGGAAATGGTATTTCCTTCAAGGTATTAGTAAATAAGTATCTGACATTAATGTCTGCTAGAGTTTGACAAGTAAACCAATATTGGCTATGACAAGGCAAGATGATTATGCAATTTTTTTAATTCCAAGTAATCATTGGAAAAAAAGGGTCGCTATAAATAAAAGAGAAATCTTCCATGACTAACTTAGGTGGAAAGTCTGCTAGGAAATAATGGAAGAAGCAGAAGTTCGCTAGGACCATATAGTGTAGGAAAGTCTATAGGGACTATCAAATGAGGAAGTTCGCGATAGGGCGATCTAAATAAGAGATAGTCCGCAGAAAACTATCTATTAATTGGAGCATCTTAGTGAAATGGTCTAAAGTGGAAAAGTCCTATGGGACTACCTTGCAAGTATGATTCCACAAGGAAAGATGGGTGTTTATCAATAAGCTTAACCTTATATTCAGGATCCCAAAAGAGGATGTTAGATTGGGTCTTCTTTAAGGAAGGGTTTGGGTAAAGGCTAAGTTAAAAAAAGATCATCATTGGGGTAATGTGGTAAACATATGATGAGTTCAGTGTGGAATAAGTGGATTAAGGTAAGAATCTACAGTTGTAATGAGATATCTACTAATTCGCCAATAGTAGTCACCGATCCGTATAAACGTGTATATGGTTATCTGTAATGAGTCACATCGAGAAAGGTAAAATGAGAGTCTAAGATGAAGCGGGTTAGGGTCAAGACCCAAAAGAAATTGTTATTTGAAGCGCACGCTTATGACTAAATCAATGGATATGCCTGCCAATGGTTAGCCCAGAGAACCTCAAGTAGAGACCACGCTATAAAATCGGTGGAACTTTCTAAGATATTCAGGGAGTTTTAAAATTTATGCTTTTATTTTTATTCCCGAAAATATATAGAGAGCATTTTATGAGTACTGTATAGAATTTCACTAAGTTCATTTGAACTTATGATTGTACCGCATTGTATGCAGAAGCAAAGATTGTCGGAGTCGTTATGGGAAGGGACCAAGCCAGACACCACCAGAATTGTGTGAGGGGCGTGGTAGTTGTTTCATGTATATAGAGGGGCACCCTTAGAGGCCACGCCTCGGGGAGTAATTGAGTATATTTCTAATAAAGTATTAAGTTTCAAGTTATTATAAATAATTATTCATGATTAATAAGGTAGGATGATTGTAAGATCTTAGTATTAGTATGATATGGAACATGCTGGAAGTTTAAAATTTGAAACTTGATGTCATCCAAGGTATTGAATAAAGTTGAATGGTAAGAAAAACAGGCGTATAACTTGGTATCGTCTAAGTTTGTAAGTAATTCAGGTTAATTGTGACACTTGGTATCCAGACCCAACAATTAGGTCGAATATAGGGTGTTACATTTCGAGCCCACACTCAAAATAGTTTGTGGTACGAGAATAGCGGAGAAGGTCATTCAGTTGAAAGCCATGAATGACAAGGATCCTTCTAGTTGAAAATACAAGTGCGATTTAGGTAAATGGTTTATTGCTATAAATATCAGAAATTGGCTTGGTTTTTAAAATTTTTATTTTCTCCTTTGTAAGAAAACTATTTTCAAACCAAATTTTTTCCAACATATTTTGGGTCCAAATATGAATGTTGAAGTTCACGATGTTGTTGAGGTAACTCAGAGTCAAGTTGTGGCTTGTATTGCAACTTGATCAGCAAGTTTAGGAAAGTAAGCCAACCGGTCCCAATGAAACTTTTAAGTTGGAATGTTTTTGGGCTGGGGAACTTACGAGTAGTTCACATTATCTGGCAACTGTTGAGAAGGATGTAGTGGAGTTCATGATAGTTTAATTGGTGCTAATAGAGGGTTGTCGGTTTGGTGGAAAGAAGGATGTAATGTTAGTTTAACAAATTTCTCTTAATCCCATATTGATGTTGAGATCATTGAAGGTGGAAGTGCTTGGAGATTCACGACATTTTATAAAGCCCTTGAAGAAAGTCGTCGATAAGAATCTTGGAACCTCTTGCGTAGTTTGTATGATCTTGATGGAATCACATGGCTTGTGGTGGGAGATTTTAATGAAATTTTGTATGCTCCAGAAAAGCAAGGTGCCCATCTTCATTCAGTTAGTTAGATGGAGGGTTTTTGTTCTACTTTGGAAGGCTATGAGCTCATGGATTTGGGTTATGATGGGCACTGGTTAACTTGGGAGTGTGACAGATCTCAGGAAACACTCATTTGAGAGCAGTTAGATCGTGGAATAGCTTCTATAGGATGGGTTTCTCGGTTCACAAATCACAAGATTTAGCACTTGCCTTATAGCTATTTTGATCATTGTCCCTTGCTGATTAACACAAATCAAATTGAGTCTTTTGCTAGGTTCCAAAATGAGGGTCAAACTTTTCGGTTCAATGCAAACTAGAAATTGAAGGAAGGCTTCGAAGCTAAGGTACGAGCTCTTTGGGAGAGTAGTGTTGGTAATATTCCTAACAAGTTAGTTGCTTTAGGGAAGAGACTTATTCAATGGAGCAAGAATTGAAGGCTTAACAAGGGTAGGAAAATTCTTATATCGATTGGTAGAGTTAGCTGAGATTGATTCGTTGATACTTTGGGTGAGATTGTTGTGGCTAAAGTAAAGCTGAATTTTGAGATGGATAAGGAGGAAATTTATTGGGAGCCGAGAGTTCCAACAAACTGGCTGAAGAGAGGGGGAGATAAATTGATATTTGTTTTTTCCCCTTTTTTCTATACAAGGATGAGTATTGTTTTTTTTTCTTCTCTTAGTTGTTTCTGTTTGTTGGTCTATTTTCAGATGCACGTGATTTGGCTTGATTGAGTAGATAAACGATACTATTTATTAATAATAAACTAGTCATTTATTGAAAAATATTTGACAAATTTATTAAATCATGTATTTAAATATTATATATTATATTTTATTAATCGAATGTATACGTATAAGCATTTTTGTTTCTACTAATACATTTATTAATCAAATGCCTTCTTTTATTTTAGTTTGGTTTATTCTAAGCTACTTTTTCTATATATATATAAAAAACTATTTGCCTACAATTTAACATATTTTGTTCACTATTTCAACAATAATGTTTTATACTTACCTATATGTTATATCTAAATACCAAGATTTTCTAACATTGTATATATGCATTTGATTGTTTAATCTTAATAATTTTGTTTCGCAACATTAAATCATATAATATATTCACTTAAATCGTGAATATATCTTAATCTAGTTTTATTAATTGGGTCCATATTATATAAGAAGGACGTATATAAGAAAATTTTCCTATAATAATTTATTTTTAATTGGATCCATATCCAATGTAATAGTATATAGGAAGGACTTATATAAGAAATTTTCCTATAATAATTTCTTCTTAAGATCGTAGAGTTTAGATCTAATTACCCACGTGGTTAAAATCCCAGACCCACCTAGTGTCTTCCCTTCGATAGAAGAAAACCTCTCAAAATACAAGCCCAAGCTTCAAATTAACCGTCGCAACCTCCCTTTCCAAACCCTAACCACCGCCGGTCCACAGCCCTCTTCGTCCTCTTTGGAACGGTGAGTCTGCTTGATTTTTTTTATTTATTTCACATCTCTATCTACTTTATATTATAGAAGCTTATCGCTTTCGTAATTAATTTTAATTTGAAGTCGCTGAATTCTGTAGAATATGCTTTCTGGGGTGAAGGTTATACCTCGTGATGAGATTGATAAGGTATAATTCATCAATTTCACATTTCTTTCTTTTTGTCAGTAAAGTTTCCTCAGTTAGTTTTTTTTTTGTACCAGGAAGAAAATGAGAACTCAGATAGGAAGAAGAAAAGATACACTAGTAAAATGGAAAAAAATAAAAGAAAAAGGAAAAGTTCTGGGTATTGTGGTTCTTCGGATGATGATATTGAGAGAATAGAAAAAGGATCTAGACGAAATAAGAAGTGGTATTCATCAGAGGAGTATTCAAGCGAAAGTGAGAGCGAAGGGAGTTCCGATACAGATAAAGGGAGGCATTCAGATAGGAGAAAGGATAAGAGGAATAAGAAACGATCCAGAAGTAAAAAGAAACGTTATTCATCGTCATCAGTGGATTATTCGTCTGAAGATGTGGATGAGGATCGAAGACGTAATTCAGGAGTTGGAAAGAAAAGGAGTAAGAGAAGAGAATTTTTTGTTCTGAATTATTGATGATTGGTTCATTTTAGACATTGATCAGTTATTATTGTTGTTGGTTTGCAGATGATGGTGGAGAATCTCCTTTGAAAGAGAAGGAGATTGAGAGGAAAGAAATTGGACTGGAATGGATGCTCAGACCTGCATTTAAGACTGATAAGAAACATTTAGAACCTGCTGCTGTTGCACAACTTGAGGAACCTCCTACTGAGGAGGTATGGCACTTGAGCTATTAATTCTAGCTGATTTTTTACCTTTTATTTTCTTTGATTCTGGCATAATACAAACATAAATGCTTGCTGATGGAGATATTTATATTTTAAAGCAAAAAATATCTTGTCTGCTTTACGGTTCTCTTTGTTGTTCAGAAAAAAATCAAACTTTTCTAACGAGGATTTGATAAGCTTCTTTCTCTTTTTATTTCTTAGACTGCTTTAGTTATGTTTACTTTGGAGAGTTCTAAACAAGCTTGCATTTGTGGTTCTTGGTTGTATGGAGCATGCATTCTTTACTTTCTGCCTTTATATTTTATTAGTGCATGAATCGTTAGGTGATAATAGTACATATATTGTTACCAGATAAAGACGATGCATCCTAGAGAGTTGAATCCATATCTGAAAGATAATGGAACTGGTTATCCAGAGGAAGCAGAAGAAAAGAGAGCTGGTGTAGACAGGCTTTTATCTTCTTCGTTTGTAGGGGATGGAGGTGCTAGTTGGAGACTTAAAGCTTTGAAGCGTGCAGAAGAGCAAGCTTCTCGAGAAGGACGAAGTATTGAGGAGGTAATTTTTTGTTCAGGAAAAATTGTATATCAGGAAGGGTGCCATGTTGCCTTTTTTTTTTTTTAACAGTTTAAAGTGTGATTCCATTAGCCTTTTCTGTTGAAACCATACAGGTTGTTCTAGAACGTTGGGGTTCTCTTGATATACTGGCTGCATATGGAGCATCTCGTAGAGCTGCTGCACCTCGAGCCCATCTGCATGCCATAAGAAATAGAAAGCAAGGCCCAGATAATGAGAAACAAAATGTTGCAGACAATCAAAGGGAAAGAAAGTCAGAAAGAAATTCTGAAAGGGTACTTGCAATGACACTTATATGGATTTCATAATTTGTTAGTTTAAATGAAAAATAGTACATAGTGGTTGCACTCTAGTAGTCCAGGAACCACAGATGTTCTAATCCTTTCTATGGTTTTGGTTGCCAGAACACTACTCGAGATTATTTGCGGGATGTATCTCTTCGACATTCTGACATGAAGACCCCAAAAGTCCGCGATTCATTATCCTGGGGAAAACGAAAAAACCAAAATATTCCTGCTAAAAATGCTGGTGCTATATCGACTGCAAATAAGTTTACCGATGATGGAAACTTCATGCAAGAATTTCTTCGTAAGCAGGGAAATGATACTATCGCATCTGGTTCACATACAGATCGTGATGGAAATATAAACTCAAAAGTTGTAGTATCAGAGACGAATAAACCTAGTGAAGCTGCTACAATGCCAAAGGAGACTTTGAGCATAAACCAATTGGCAGCTAAGGCTTTGCAGCTTCGGTTGAAAGGAAAGCATGATGAGGCTGAGAAACTTCTGGTAAGACAACCTTTTGCTTTGATACAGTACATTGATTTGATTAGGGAGTTTCTCAATCTTATTCTTAGTTTCCTATGCTAAAGTTTTGTTATTCCATAGATAGAAAGATAAACGTATGCAGATCCTCTCATTTTGAGATTATAACAGTCAAATATTTCCTGGATCTAGAAAATATGGGTTGTTCATTTTTTTGTCTAGGTATTAGAACCCTGTTTAACTTTTCAGAACTAGAAGATCATAAATTTTAGTTGTTTGCATATGTGCCTTATGCATTGAATAACTTGATCTAAAGAATATTGCTTTTTTCTCCTATCTGTCAACATAGGGCTTAATTTTGTCTTCAGTTGGTTTAATTTAATTGGTTTTGTTATTTTTTTTCCTTATTAGCTGGAAGTTGAGAGCATGAAGGCTAAGCAGAACACTGGAGATCATGCCAGTAAGCAGCAGAATGTTGACAACAACAGCAGGTAACTTTTCAACTTTATATTTCTTTGGTATTCCCCATTCTGAAAATGCTGTTTCGAATGAGCTTAAAGTAGTAAGCTTATAACTCTCTATGAGACTGTCATTTGGGATTCTAAAGCAAATTGCAAAGTGTTTACTTTCGCTTTTGAGTTCTTTTTTTAATAATTTATAGAGTTTTATTCTTAATGTAGCATTCCAACTCACATTTTAATATCTTTTTACATTTTTTTCCTTAACATCTATAAATAATTCTGTTCTGATAATATTATTTGTATTTTATCTAGACATGTTGTTCATGATGTATTGCTTCGGAAAGGGAAGGATGATGATGATACCGATAAGCATCTAGCTCGAAGAATAATGCAGAATAAACAATTTAGTGTATCTGGTCAGGCTGATGATGAATATGACTATGAAGATGGTCCAAGCAGAAAACCATGGAAGAAGGGTGGGGAAAGCAATTGGGTCTCTGGAAATAATCATTTGGCTAAGCGTATATTGACTCAGCAAGAGCGCTGTCTTTTCTGCTTTGAAAACCCTAACAGACCAAAACATCTTGTTGTTGCTATAGCAAATTTCACATACTTGATGCTACCACAATGGCAGCCTGTTGTGCCAGGTCACTGCTGTATCTTACCAATGCAGGTACTCTTTTATCTATGGTGTCACAATTTGCTTTAGCGCCTTAATGTTAATTACATCAGACCAGTAAATTGTTGAGTGATCTTTTGAAGTACAGGCATATAGTTCATTGTTTTAAAGGATTTGAATATTCTTAGTAGTCTTTCCATTTCCTTTCATGGTACCTAACCTAGTTTGTATTAACGTTTCGATATATGAAGCAGAGTAGCTCAGATGCCTTAAAAAATTAGGAGCAAATGAGCTCATTTTGGACACATTAATTTCTTTTATACGAGATGTAGAACTAAAATAATATTTCTTGCGCTTTACAGATTGATGTGTCCTAATTTAAAATGCAAACTCTTTTGCCTTGACAGCATGAGCCAGCCACAAGAACAATTGAAAATAATGTGTGGGATGAAATCCGCAACTTTAAGAAATGCTTAATTATGATGTTTGCCAAGCAAGATAAGGAGATGGTGTTCTTGGAAACTGTGATGGGATTGGCACAACAGCGTCGCCATTGTCTGATTGAATGTATTCCTTTGCCACGGGAAATTGCAAAACAGGCTCCTGTGTATTTTAAAAAGGTTAGGTTCTTTTCAATTTATGTATTGACATTTTGGTAACACCAGTGGCGGAGATGGAAGCAGCAGCTTCTTCTGTTCTTGACATGTAAACTTGATCTTTATCAAAATCAAATGGCTCGGATTTAGTCTGCTGAGTAGCAATAGTTGGAATGTAGATGTGATCTTTGTATGATTCTAAAAGATGTTTGTCACAGGCAATTGATGAAGCCGAGGATGAGTGGAGCCAGCACAATGCAAAGAAGCTGATAGACACGAGTGAGAAGGGATTGCACGGTTCAATCCCGAAAAATTTCCCATATTTCCATGTTGAATTCGGTCTAAACAAAGGGTTTGTGCATGTAATTGATGATGAAAGCCAGTTCAAGAGCAGCCTTGGTCTCAATGTTATTAGAGGTATGTTACAACTTCCAGAGGAGGACATGTACCGCCGCCGGAGGCATCAATCTGTGGAGGAACAAAAGCAGGCTGTTGCCAGTTTTGTTCGTGATTGGGAAGCTTTTGACTGGACAAAACAACTTGACTAGCATCATGATCTAACCTAAAACCTAAACTGAGTTCACCAATTGATAGACTTGACACTGTATATTTACATGGCGTTCGGATTAATGTTTTAGTGTAATCGTATTTGATGTGTTATATAAATAGAAATTTAACACATTAATTATTCTTGTCGCGTAGAAACAAATTCATAAGAATCAAACATCCATTTCACTTGCAATTTATAATCCTATTGTTCCCATCATTATTCCAGCGAGGCAATGTTGGGATTTAGTGAAAAGTAAAATAAAATCCATGACCTATTTTTACTGAAACTACAAGCCTAATTTTTCGAAGGTTATGTTGGTCATTTCATACAAATGTTACGGACTGTTGAGAAGTTAAAACCCTGAAATATTGCTTTATGGAACATGTAAATTCGGTGCAAAAGGTAGACAATTAGTTTTAACCCAATGTGTACTGCTATCGTAAAAGGATGGTGTTTTTTATTAAAATATTGTTACTTTGGTTTTTTTTTCATTTTAATTTTAGTGATTTTTTTCTATATAAAGATTATTGGCTAAGTGAAAGTAACGAATTTTTTGAACTACGGACTAAGTCAAAGAAACGAAATTAAGTTTTAAGTGGAGAATTTGAGATTTGGCTTAGGTTTGTTTTTTTCATAAAATATTAACTTTTCTTCTTAGAAAATTAAAGTTTTCATTTTGTATTAGGGTGTTTGGTTTAGGAATCAAAGCTTACTCTCTGAGTAATCGAAGGTTTAAGAATAAAGGAGAAGATTATTTTAGTTAAAAGCCAAGAATTAACTATATATTGTTGAGCTTGAAAAACATAGGTGCTGGTTTTAAAATTTCATTATGCAAGTGTTTTGTTTTCTCAACTAATTTTTTCCAACACTATCATTGAGCAACAAAAATCACTCACCCTCCTCATCCTCCTTGACAGGATTGACCGTAGGAATTGCCTAGTTGTAACTTGGTGGCCACAATATACTGATTATCTATGGTGACCAATTCAAGATGTGGTCACTTTGTAAGCTTGGGTGGCTTGGTCATCGGTATGTAAGATGGGACCCAAAAGTTGCATGTAGTTATGTATAATGGGTTGCATTGGCAGTGTAGGTGCAACTAGTCTAGAAGTTGCTAGGCTAAAACTAGAACTCACTCCACGGGATGATCTTGGGGACAATCTTGCTAACATAAGTAAAGCACCTTCAACCGACCATGGTCCTTTTCTTAAGATGAAGTAAAGATTAAAGATGAGGCTAAAATGGAAAATAAAAAAAGTCACTATCTTTTGATGAAATTGTGACTTTACCCCTTAGGTTCCAAATTCTATTGATTATTCGTTGAAGGAGGTCGGGAGAAAAGTTCCTGTAATCATGGATGTGACTTGAGACAATGTCTTTAGTGAGATTTGTTAATCTCTAACTCTTGACTGTTAAAAGGAATAATTGGCCCTCTTCTGACAACGACATTAGCATGAATGTGAAGTTCAACTTGTAGGGTGTGCTGCATATTGCTATCGTTATCCAATGAAGACTCCGAAGTAGAGCTTTTCAATCAGCTACAATGGCGAATGGGACTACTATTCTTTTTGGGGGAAGTGGAGGAAGAAAATAGAGGTTTAGTGGGTGAAGAAGTGGCTGGGACAGTGAAATATAGGGGAGGAGAGTGGGTGATGGGAAAAAGGGAAAATTTTGTTCAAAGGAGGCCATTCATGCTAGTTTTCTAGTGTTTAAAATGACGTTGGTTCATGGGAAGTGATGGGGAGGTGGAAAACGAAGCGATGATCTAAAAAAAAAAGAGGGGGAAGGGATCTTGAGAAAGAGGAACGATTATTAAGAAATAGGGGTAATGATGAGAAAGAGAGGGAGGGAGAAGTTAAAAGGTTAGGGAGAAGAAAGAGAGGATGAGTGCAACAGATAAAGAAGAGGAAGATGAAAAGGTAAAGAGGAAAGAATTTAAAGCAAATGGGAGAGAAAGAGAGGCACATTAGAAAGGAAATAAAATAGAGAAGTAAGTGTAGTGGCGACGTGTCGATGAATGAGGTGATCTTAAAATTCGAAGGTTTACGGGAACCCCAACTGTCGTTGATAAAGCTTAGGATTGATTCGTAAGAAGCCTCTAGTGTCACGGATTGCAATTCAAATATCGTGACCATTGCAACAAGCGCATCCCATAGAGGTTTACATATTAAATAGGGCTCATTTGACCCACTTGAACTAGCCTGATTTGAAGAACAAGTGATGAAGCTCATCTACTTGAGGTCATTGTGGCTTAGTGAAACATTTATGGGAAATTAGGGATGCCTTGGTAAATAGGGAAAGTAATATTATAATATTTGTAATCTGATAAGATTTGATTTTGTAAACTTGGGGATTATATAAATCCCTTAATTGTAGATATGTTTTGATCTCATACATCGATGTCATTCGATCCATATCGTCGATTTTTGGGGAACTCAACTATAAATAGAGAGCCTCCCCCTCATTTGTAATCATCCACTGTACTTCATTCTTTTTAAGATAATATATTGAGAGCATTTACTCAAACACTTGGTGTGCACTCTCTTTCTTTGGCTTTCTTTAGTTCGTTTGTAACTTCTTTCTTTGAGATTGCTTCCGTTATATTTTGGTGCCTTAAAGAAAATCTGTGAAAATTATCACTTTACGAGAGTTAGGCTAACTTAGGCACATTTGAAGTGAAGGAATCGTCTAATATTGCATGGATTACGAGACGAAAGGTTTAGCTTCATGAAAGTTGGTATCAAAGCTAAGGTTGCGAAGGCAATGTTCGAGATAACGAAAGAAGTTTCCGATCAGATTGAGCCAATGGAAACTCATAAGAGGGCCAGGAAAGTAAGCCAATCGAGGGACATGTTGTCAACTTTGGAAGGACGAGTGGTTAATCTCGAGGAGCCCATAGGGGACAAGAAGGAGACATTCAAGGAATTCATGGGAGGCACCGATGAGTTGGACTCAATGAGAGAACAACTTAGGGGCTTTGTGTTGGAGTCTCTTAGTTCCACTACGAACAAGTTGACGAAAAAGGATGATGCCCTCGAGGTTATGGTGTTAGCCTTGAAGGAAGAGATCACGAAGCTTAAGAGGGAGCTCACAGTTTACAAGGTTGTTTTGAGTAATGAGATGTTGGCTTTGAGGCTGAAGCAACGAGTAATGTATGTTCCCAAACCGAAAAATTTTAAAGGGACAAGGTCTGCGAGGGATTGGAGAACTTTCTTTAGGTAATGGAGCAATACTTTCAGCAATGAGTATCGAGGATGATTCTACTAAGGTAAACACTACTTCAATTTACTTTACTAATGCTGCTTTGTAGTGGTGGCGTCGTAGGTTCACATATGAGAAATGTGGTGGGACGACTATTGGAACTTGAGAGGAGTTCTAAAGAGATTTGAAGAAGTAGTTTTACCCACAATATGCTAAGAAAGAGGCTCAAGCAAAGTTACGCCAGCTTACGTGACAAGGTACTGTTCGGGAGTAGGTTTGAGAGTTCAGCTAGTTTATGCTTCAAATTTCTGACTTGAATGAGAAAGAAACATTAAATTAGTTGAAAGATGGGTTGAAGTCTTGGGCGAAATAAGATTTACGTCGACAAGGTATCACTAAGCTTACTATCGCCATGGTCGAGGTAGACTTATTTGTTGAGCTTGGTTCGAGGAAAGACAAGTTCAAGACTTCCAAGCCTAAAGAGTAGCGCAATGGTGGGGAAGACGATGAGGAAGATAAAGAAGGACATGGCGAGTATGGCAACGGTAATAGTGGCAATAAGAAACCATGAAACGAGAAGTGGAAAACCAGCAACAATCCGAAAGAGAAAGGGAGTGAGCTAAAATGCTTCCTTTACGACGGTCCGTATATGGTAAAGAACTGTCCAAAGAGATTTGCATTTTCGACTATCAAATGGGATGATGGTCTGGAAGAAGAGGTCGTGAGGCTTGGTTCGATCATGAGGGTTTTCAAACCCAAGAAGGCCAAGGAGAGTGAGAATAAGTCAATGAAGTGCTTCTTGTGTTGTGGCCACATAGGTTGCGGGACTATCCAGAGCGATCTAAGTTATCTGCGATTAGTAAGGGAGAGAAAGCGGAGCCCGATAAAAGTAAGACTTCAAAGCTTGTGTCAATGGTACTCATTCTTGCAAAGAGGAATAACAGGCAGGTAGGGTTGATGTTTATGGACATCAGCATCGTAGGTCAGAGAAAGAGTGCTCTTGTTGATATGAGAGCATCAGACTTGTTCATATCAGAGAAAGCCACAAGAAAACTTGGTCTCTCAGTTAGAAAAATCAAATAAGAAGAGCAATATGGTAAACTCCGAAGAGGTCCCAAATGCGGGAGTAGCACAAGGAGTTGAGCTACAAATCGATCAGTGGAAGGGCATTGAAGATTTCGAGGCAATTCATTTAGATGATTATGATTTTGTGCTTGGCTTGAACTTCCTTTATAAGATTAAGACACGTTGTTTTTTCCTTTCTCTCTTAAACAAACACCAAAAACTTAAACAAAAACAAAACATTCAAGAAATACAATTTTTTAGTCGGGGTGAGGTTATATAGTTTTGATGGTGCTACCTGGCAATGTGGCGGCACCAATTAAATTTTTTAAAAAATCAACAGTGCCGCTTGACAGACCAGTGACACCCATTTAAATTTTTTTTCCTTGACAACCACTAGTGTCACTTGACTGCATGGCGGTACCAATTAAAAGAATATATACTTTTAAAAAAATCAAAGGTGCCGCTTGACAGACCGACGACACTCATTAATTTTTTTTATTCCATGACAATCACGATGCCACCTAACAGCGTGGTGGCAGCGATTAAAAAAATATTTCTTAAAAAAATTAGAGGTATCGCCTAACAGACCAACGACACACATTAAAATTTTTTCCCTGGTAGCCATCGGTGCCATCTGACACCACGATGACACCAAACTAGTTTCTACTAACATGAAATTAAAAAAAAAAATTGATTGGTGCTGTTTGACAGACTGATGACACCCATTAAAAAAATATTTTCTTTTTTTCTCCAACGTGAATACCAATATTTTACACGGGTATTTTGAAAAATACATATGGGTGTCCCCTGACGTAGAGGCGACACCAGTTTTTTTTAATATGATGGTTGGGTGATGATTGAGGGAAAAAGTGGGTGATGCCACTAGTTGAGCAGGCAACACCGAATTCAACTGTAAAAAACAGATCATTTCCTTAAATAATTTTTTATCCAAGTCATTATTAATTAATTTTTTTAGGTTGTATAAAAAGGCCCTGATATTCTCCAACAAAACAATAATTTGTTTGTGAAAGAACTATCTATACTTTTTCTAATATTATAGTGCCATAGATTTTAATACTTTTTTTTAAATATCTAGATAATGCAGTTGTGAATTCTGTGTACCTAAATGAGTACAAATAAATTTATTTTATTTTATCTTTTTAAGGTAAAAAAATTATTAATAAGTTTATGTTTTAGTCATTCAACTTTAAAAAGTTATAAAATGGTTATTGAATTATTAGAATGTTTCACTGCGTTGTTAAGGTTTTTTTTGAAAGTTCGGGTAGTGAGCTTTAAGTGACAATTTAACGATCGGTACAGTAAATCAATACCCATTGACGAGTGGAAGAAAAAAGTTGTTGGATGTTGATTTATAAATTTGTGACGTTCAAAATTGTTTTATATAAAAAATAAAACCTAAATTGTAGAAGAGAAGAGAAAAGTGATTTTTCGATTGGTGTAGGCAATGCAAACAGAGAAAGCCAAACAATAACGATTTTAACAACCCAATAATTTAAATGAAAACTTTCGAATAATTCGGTTATCATTTTGTTATTTTTTAAAGTTGAGTGGCCAAAATATAAACTTACTAATAGTTTAGTGACATTGGATATAGTTTACTCTAAGTTTAAAATCAAATCAAATAAATACACACAAATGATAATTCAGAATATAATAGACAAAACCCCCAATCATAACAATCATATATAGCCAACCCTCTTTATAATAGTCTCATTTATCTACTAAGATTTTACCTATTATAGAGAGGTGGCTATTGTAAACCTATAACAACATGTTGCTATAGAGAGATAATCCTTGTAAGCTTACAGTAGAATTTATATTGTGAATTTCCATCAAATAAAGAAAGTGAAAATTATATTAAAAAAAGGGAAAGAAAGTGAGAATCAAATCAACAAAATTAAAAGACGTAAAACAGGTGCATGTATTATTGTTTTAATGTATATTTTATACATTCTTTCACATGATTATAAGTTCATAAATCTAACAAGTTCAATTAATCAATGAGTTATCAAATTAAATTAATAAAATTACCATGAGTTATTAAATTCAAGTAATCAATTTATAGGTTTATAATGTTCCAAATTCATAATAGAATATTTAATTAGGGAACTAAATAGTTTATTGAATTGATATCTTTAATTCAACTCATTAAAGATTATTTTCATTTAATAAAATATGATTAATAAAATTCTTCATGTGAAATTTAATCATTTTATTGAAATAACATTTTAATTAAGAGTATTTTTATTTAATAAATGATAATTACTAGGCTTATATGGAATAGCTATAGTTTTACTTAAAAAATTAGATCATAAGCTATTATAGAGAACTAATTTAATAAAAAAACATATTTCATAATTATGGATGTTGCTATTATAAGTAAAAAACTATTATAGAAGACTAAAAATAATAATATAAGAATCGATTCTACTAATATCTTGGTTGTTATAGTAGGTGACTGTTATATAAAGGGTTTACAGTATAGTAAAACTATATATCCATACATATGGGTGAGCGTTCGATCGAATCGAGTGAAAAAAATCTGAGTTAATTGTGTTGACAAGTCCTACTTTATCATCCTAACTCGATTTGAATTTTTTTTCGAATCGAGTTGAGTAAAATAAAATTCAAGTTGAGTCGAATTGAGTGAAATTGTTCGAGTTAAATTAAAAATTAAACATGCCAAATTAAAATTTTGTCACAGTATAATTAATTTCATATTAGAGCACATAAAATTGAAACCATATATATTTGAATTTTTTTTCAAAGTAAAGTAATAATACAAATTTAGTGAATTATTAATTAACTTATTTAGGTCTTAAAATTATTATTCTAGAAAAAAATACTTTTTTAACTTTCTTTATATGTTTTCTAGAATTTTTTTTTGAAAATTTTATAATCTTTTAAAAATATAAATTTTGGAATTTTTATAAATATTTTAAATTTTAAATTTAAATTTAAATTTTTGAAAATTAATTTAATTTTTTTGTATTTTTTGTTGAGAGAGAGACCAATTTATTCATTTTCAAACTTGGCAGGGGCCAAAAAGGTATTTACACCAATCTATTATTCGAATTATTCGAATTGCAAAATTCAATTCGATTTAAACTCGAAACTCGAATTACTTACTCAAGCTGATTCGAATAATTTGAATAATTCGATTTAATTAACTTGAAATTCGGTTTTTTTTTCTAAATCAAATTCAATGTATCAATGTAAGGATAAAACTCAAACTAAAAAGAAGACTTAAAAGCCAAAAGAAAAAACTCCTTCCAAACTAACAAGAAAATGCGAAATCTCGCAGAAGTTGATATTGATATACACGAAAACAATTGTATTGTTATAAAAGTCAAAAAAGGAAAAGAATGGCCACTCCTTTATATATAGACATAGAACTGCACAAAATGCTCTCAAACTTATCTCCCAAACCTTTTCCAAACACAAACAGTAAAAAGCTTATTGCCTTCGCTATTTTTCCAATGGCTACCAGCGGATCAGCTAAATACCATGTTGTTTCCCATAATACTGTTCCTGTTCCTTTCGATCAACAATATTTCGACCTCGACGATGCCATGATGATGCCGGAGAACCTTCAAGCCACGCTTCAAACAGTCATCCGTTTGGTTTCCGACATGCCGACGGTTCATTATCCAACCGGTAGTTGCTCCATTTGCATGGAAAGTTTCTGGTCGTCGGAGGGTACTTCAGCTGCTCCTAGGCAAGTCTCATGTGGCCATGTTTATCACCATAATTGTATTACCGATTGGCTCTTAAATAGCAACAGCTATTCTTGCCCTCTTTGCCGCTGCCAAATTTCCCGATGATGCATAGCTCACTGTAGATTCTCAATTTGGAACATGTTCGTTGTTCCGTCTTTTTGGCTTTTCCTTCTCCTTTTTCTTTTAAGAAAATTTCGGTGACGAAATGAATATGAATTTATATTTCAATATTTGTTCCTTTCATTTTTGTATAAATTATGGCATCTACTTATTTTATAGTTCCAAGTACCGGAAATAAAATGAATTCGAAATCTTGAATTATGACAAGTTTTAAGCTTTTCAAAAATATATACTTAAAAAAAAGAGTGGATTGAGTGTTAATTTGATTGGTACGCGTATTGTTGTTAATATAGAAGGACGTAAGTTTGAGTGTGCTAAAACGTATCATCTTTCTATTTATAGATTGAGGAGGGGCTATAGGCAGTTTTAAGTATTGTGTCAAAAAGAGTAGATACAATTAGAATCTATAATGAAATTGTTCAAAAAAATTATTTATATATAACTAGGTTACTGCACACCATGATGGATGAAAAAAATTATGTGATAAATATAAAAAAATGATATAAAATTAAATGTAATTTTAATTAAAATGATAAAGTTGAGGAAAGAAAAATGGAAATTTTGGATTTAAAATCCCATTATATATATTTTAAATTGTATGTAAAAAAGATAAAAATACTTTTAAAATATATTTGTTATTTTATAAATATATTGAGAAAAATTTTCATCACTAAATTCATTTAATCATAAGACCCACCTATTAAAAAGTATAGCAATTATTTTTAATAATTTTAAAAATATTTTTGTTGATGATTCATTAATATTGTATAAACCTACACATGGCGGCTACGCTAAATACAAACTAGAAAAAAATGGTACAAGTATTATGACCCTATATAGATTCTACTTACTATTTTATGTAGTACTTAATTTCTTTTCCGCTCAAACGTGTTTAAGTTTTATTTGAAAAACAATATGCTATCAAAATGTAAATGTTAATATGATTTTTAGATCATATATTTCTTTCCTGCCTAATTAATTAGATATTGGATTATTTTTATTCAATTTTATTTTATTACTGGACTTTCCGAACAAAAAAATTTCTTAGTACGTTCTAAATACAATGCTAGTTGCAACTGAACGTTGTGAAACTTACTTTATTTGTTGGCATATTTTGACTTATTTATCTTGATTATTTACTTACATCTTTTTAAGGATTTTGACTAGCAAATCTTAATATTATAATTGGATAAGAGACTGAATCAAACAATGATAGTTTATAATAGTCCTGATGTGATTTACTTACCTTAATTAAAGAGATATTGATTTTGAATAAGTTAAAGTCAATGAGATCTCTTTTATTTTAGTCCACCATAAGTGATATAATCGGGAAGAAATTTTTGTGGCTCATTCTGGTACACTTGCTTATTTATGAATACTACAATGTCTATATAAAAACTTATGTTTCGACTTTTGAAGAAGAACAATAGAGCACTCATTTGTTCAATGTTAGGAACTTATTTTTAGTACAATTACTTCATAAACATATTGTTCTACATGTTCAATTTGTAACTAAGCTTTTCAAGTTAATAGGAAGAGTGATCTTAGATTGATGTATAGGGAGTGAGGTTGTGACTTGATGAGAGAGTTGAACTTAAATCACATCTTGTACTGTTGTTCATAATGGATTACTCTTTAGGCAAGGTCCTATAGCTGTCGAAAAGTCTTCCAAACTGTGTAACCAATTCCTTTGTCCATATCTATTTTTACTCTTCCAAATATTAACGCTAGTTGCAACTAACATGCAAATTCAATGAACTTTCAATTGATATTATATTTAGAAACTTGGTGTAATAAGTGGTAATCATGTTGTTGAAATTGCTTATGAGATGGAAGGAACCTCAATCTCAAGACTCCCTATGCTTGATGGCTCAAATTACACCTATAGAAAGGCATGTACGAGAGCCTTTATAAAGTCTATTGATAAGAAGGCTTGGAAAGTTGTTTTATCAAGTTGGGAGCCACCTACTAACTAAACTAATAAAAATTCGAACTGTCAAACTTCAAACCACTTGGACAACAAATAAAGAAAATTCATTTAGTTACAAATCAAAAGCCTTGAAAGTTATCTTCAATGTGTAAATCCTTAGGAAGTCATGCACATCTCCAAGTCCTTAGGAAGTCATGCACATCTCCAAGTGTGTTTTTGCTCATAGAGCTTAGAACATTCTCGAAGTAGCACATGAAAGCACCACTTTTGTGAAACATTCAAAACTACAAATGTTAACAATTAGGTTTGAAAATTTGAGAATGAAAAATGAAGAAACAATGTCCAATTTATGCTAAATTATGTGACATCTCTTACCAAGCTTTTTTATTGGTATTACTCGAATGCCAAACAAGTAGGCAAGGTCTTAAGAATTCTCTAAGAAAATATTCTCCATCAAATTGATAACCATAAAGGAGGTCAATTATATTAACATGATGAAAATTGACTAGTTAATTGGGTTTTTTCAAACATTTGAGATGAACTTGGAGGAAGCTAAGAGGTGCAAATTGTAAAGTTAGAAAAGAATATTGATCTCCTAATTGCTTTTTGAATTGCAATTGATGCTAAAATTGTTAAAGAATATTTGCAAAAATAGTTGGCCCTTCTAAGGAAAGACTTCAACAAAGTTTTCCAAAAGTAGGATGATAAAAAAGGTAACGACAACCATATTTCTCTTGTTGTTAAAATTGAAAGTGTTGTGTCCAGTATTGTAATTGAATCTAAAACTAACCGTGATAGTTAAGCATAATCAATAGAAGATTTTATAGAAACGTGCAAGACTGTTAGACAAATAAAGTCTAGTATGTAAAGTCAATAAAAAATTAACTAGTGAAAATTCTACTCTTAAATAGGAAAATCAAAACCTTTTGAAGCATCTCGAAGAGGAAGACTCCCTACTAGAAAAAAAAAGTTGATATCAATGACACTTTAAAAGAGCTCGCAAAACCTAATCTATCTTGAAAAAGATAAGATTGATAAGGAAGAAATTGGATGAGATCCTTGCAGTTGGTAGATGTGAGCCTAGACAAATAAGGCTTTTCTTATATTGATATTGGTAAGAAAAGTATTACTCCCACTTTGTTTGTTAAATCAAAAGAATACTTAGAAAACCCAAAAAGTTCGAAGAAAATTGCACTAGTCCAACTATTGAGAAGACTCAAAGAACTGAAAGTAGACGTGTGTGCCATCATTGTAAGACCCAATATTTTCCCGGCCCGTAATAATAAAAACCAATAATAATAATTAATACAGTCCAAATACATGGGCCCAATGTGGCCCAACCCGTTTTAACACTTGCGAATTATTATTTTGCGTCATCCATTATCAATCCATCACACTTTGTTCGTTAAAAGGGTTATATCAAATATCGTTTAAATATCAAAATCTTTTCATTCGAAAGCTTTCAAAATAACGCGACACTCGAAATTTAGGATCCTCGAAAAGATTGTGTCCTAACTTACTAGATTCCAATCTTCCTCAGGATCTACGAGACCGAATATCCTTTTTAATTAAAACATAAGTAAAAAAACTCATTCTCGGGAATTCGATACGTTGTGTCCTAACTCACTGGATATGGCATATTGTTTTCTCGAGACGAGGATTCTTCTAATAAATAAAAATAGAGGCAATATTCGATATTTAGGAATCTTGTGAAATTGAATCCTAACTTATTGGGTTTTGATTTTTTATTTTGACCCAAATAATCGAATATCCTTCTCAAAATGTATAGGTTTTAAAAGTCAAAGGATAAACTTAACTTTGAGGATTTAACATATCGCACTCTAACTTATTGAGTGTGACAGTTTATTCCTTTGAAATAAGTAAGTCTCATCATCCAATTCATTTTATTCAAATTTTATTTTCAAAAGATCGTATTTTAAAATCTTTTCAAAATTTCGACACTAAGACATTAAACAATCAATTCAGTACCAATTTTGGGCGTTACGAGGGTGCTAACCCTTCCTTGTGCGTAACCGACTCCCGAACCTATTTTCTCAAAATTCGCAGACCTAAAATTATTTTCAAGGTGATCCCATCACACCTCAATAAAAGGTTGGTGGTGACTCCCATTTTCGTTTTTAAGTTGACAACTAAATTTTTGTTTTTCAAAAAAGTGGTTTCGACAGCTTGGCGACTCCGCTGGGGATACTTAGAGAGTCAAGCCGTAAAATTGATTGTTTTCTGTCTTATTATCGAAAATAGAAAATTTGATTTGAAAAATTACGATCCTCTTGTCGCATTTGTTTGTATATTATAGATTGAGTTTTATATCTTGGCATCATATTGCATACAGACTGTTTAGTCTTACCCTTTTAAGTGGGAGTGAAAAGCTACTTCTTCGTGAGGTTTTCACCTCCGTGCAGGATAGTGGATCACTTTCGGAATACATCCATACCTATGTCTTCGTCATATTTTCATCTCTATGCAGCCATAGGGAAATGTAATCCCCTGAACTTTAGATCCATGCTGGTTCGGGTACCTTGACTTTAGATCCAAACCGCATGTAAAAGACCTTAGGAGCCTACCCTAGGTAGAACTACTCCAAACCCCTAGTGGTTTCCCGACTAGGTATTCTTTTGTTTGCTTATAGTTTGTACTAACCCGTTTTGTTTTACTTTAACTATGATTGCATTGCATTTGCATCTTAGGAAAGAGATGTTGATTCGAGTCCGATTACTAAATTAGAAAGCTTGCCATGGAACACGAATTTCTTGATAAAGTGGAAAATAATACGAATTCTTGAATATATTCTGAGAAACACAAGAATGGTGATGGAAGAGTTCGTGACTTTACCTCATGCCTGAAGATTCAAGATGATTATCTAAGAGCCATTGACATTCTAAAAAGGAGCTGATCTGCATTACGAGGATAGGCGGACAACAGATTGCGACCAAAATCAAGCAAAAAGATATAGAGGAGACACCCTTTTTGAGGAATTCACGAGGTTTATCTTAGCACACGGATGAAGGAAGGGATCGATGTTGTCTCTTGGAATATAAGGGCGAGGCCGTATATATATTCGCTTTATGTAAAGAAATTTACTTTCTAGTAAAGTTTTTTAAATGTAATTGAATCAGAATCAACGTCTCTCTAGGCATTCATTTCATGCATCTGCATTACATGACATCATAAAATCCATTGAAATAGTCTAATTGAGTAAATTTATTTCAGCTAGTCTGGAAAACCAACCAACCAAACACCCTTACGGT
The DNA here is from genome assembly GCF_007990345.1 of Gossypium hirsutum. Taxonomy (NCBI): domain Eukaryota; kingdom Viridiplantae; phylum Streptophyta; class Magnoliopsida; order Malvales; family Malvaceae; genus Gossypium; species Gossypium hirsutum. The sequence goes on along the minus strand of NC_053442.1, from coordinate 12,002,591 downwards.
ACTCGTCGCAAAACTAAGGAAATGGATCAAGGATTAGAAAAATTGGAGCAAATGCAAAAAGAAATGCAAGACCAGCTACAGGTGCAAATGAAGGAGCAGTTGGAAAAAATTCAACAAGATATGACAGAAAAGATACTGGAATCTCAAAAAGATATAATGGCTCAGTTGACTCAACTATTGACTGGTGGAGTAAATAAGGGGAAGGGCCCTATGGTTAATGATGAAGAAGAAGACAAGGATGGACCTCTATATCCTCCAGGTTTTACGCCTTCGCATGCGCAAGTTCAGACCGAGGTGCATCCGCGCAAATCCTCTGTTTCAATTAGGCCTCAGCAGTTTCAAGCTGGTGTTTCAATGCCTATGAACTTCCAGGCCGGATCAGGCTTTAACCCTGGTGATAATCCGATTAATCTTGCTGTCCCGGATTTCAATGAAGTAGCTGAGAAGGATAAAGTAAAGGAAGAATTGCCAAAACAGTTTGAGGAGAAATGGAAATGGATTGAAGAGAAATTTAGGGCAATAGAGAGCATTGAAAGCTATCGTGGAATAGATGCAAAAGGTCTAAGTTTGGTCCCGGATTTGGTGTTTCCTTATAAGTTCAAGATGCCCGAATTTGAGAAATATAGTGGGATCAGTTGCCCTGAAGCCCATATTACCATGTTCTGTAAGAGAATGACTGGGTATATTAACAATGATCAGCTATTAATGCATTATTTTCAGGATAGCCTCATTGGAGCAACGTCGAAATAGTACAATCAGTTGAGCCAAACCAAAATTAGTACTTGGAGAGATTTGGTGCAGGCTTTTATAAGACAGTGCAATCATGTATCAGAAATGACTCCTGACAGAATCACCTTGCAAAATTTAGAAAAGAAATCGAATGAAAGCTTTAGACAGTATGCACAGAGGTGGAGAGAGGTTGCAGTCCAAGTTCAGCCGCCACTCCTAGAGAAAGAAATGATGTTGCTCTTCATCAACACACTGAAAGCCTCGTTCATCACGCACATGTTGGGAAGTGCTTCAAAGAGTTTCTCAGATATAATCATGAATGGCGAAATGATTGAAAATGCCATCAGAAGTGGAAGAATAGACAGTGGAGAGAGTAACAAAAAGTCAGTCTTAAAGAGAAAGAAAGATGAGATGAATAACATAGGTTACTCAAGGTCAGTAAGTCATCCAGGTAAAGGGGTCACTAGTCAACAAGGTTCATTGAGACAAGAATCTGGAGTGAAACCAGGTACTGAGAAGCTCCAGTTCACTCCAATTCCGATGTCGTATAAGGAGCTGTATCAACGCTTATTCAATGCGCACGTTGTTTCCCCTTTCTACTCAAAACCCCTGCAACCTTCGTACCCCAAATGGTATGATACGAATGCACAGTGTGATTATCATGCGGGAATTGTGGGACATTCGATAGAAAATTGCACCGTATTTAAAAAGCTTGTTGAAAGGCTCATTAACATGGGTGTTGTCAAGTTTGATGACTCTAGCGCAGAAGACCCTCTACCCAATCATGATTGACAAATGGGGTGAATGCAATATATGAAGAGGTGTTGGGAAATGTTCACATCAATGACATATGCGAAGATACAAATGAAAAGGGACCTGGTTAGATATCCGCCTTTATAAATCAAGAAATGTTCTGAGCAATTGGACTGCGGAAGAAATCCCTGTAGTTTTTAGGGCTTATTTAGAGTAATGTTCAGAACATTTTTGTTGTTTTTAGCCTAAAAATGATAGAAATTCCTTTGTGAGATAGGCTCATGTTTGAACATCATTAATCTAATAAAATACATCTTTTCATTCATTTTTGAGCCAATATTCTTTTATTCTTTTTGAATAATTATTCTTTCATTCTTTTGGATTTTCTTTCACATTATTCTATTGTACAAATAATTATTCATAAATTCACACATTCTTTGGTACTTACTATGGGTCCCCAGATATCAATGACCTGAGTGACGCTGCTACAGACTTAGAATCTCCTTTTGAGCGAGATATGTTTTTAGAGGGATCTTGTAACTTTGAAAATGACATGGATCGTAGCCTATCTCCGGACTTGTTGAGAATGGTAAACAAGAAGATAAGACGGATCCTACCTCACAAGGAACCATGGGAAATTGTGAGCTTGGTGAATATGGGAATTGACACGACTTCAAAGACGAAGTGAGACCTCATGGAGTTCCTCTGAGAATTCAAAGAGGCCTTCGTATGGTCATACCAGGATATGCCCGAGTTAAGCACCGACATTGTGGTATATAGTCTTCTTGTAAAAGAAGATTGTAAGCCAGTACAGCAGAAGCTCAGGAGAATGAGGCCTGATATCGTGCTAAGAAAAAGTCAAAAAGTACTAAGATACACCCTGAAGATATGTAAAGGACCACATTCATCACCTTAGGGGGAACATTTTGCTATAAAGTGGGGCCATTCAGCTCAAAGAATACAGAGAGTGCCTTTCTCTTTGATTTGTCATAGCTTTGCTCATTGAAGTCGATCACTCTGCACTTTTGTTGGATTTCATCCTAATTGAAAAGGAAGATCCAAAGTTTTTCGTCATAGTTAAATTTTGCCCTAAAAGGCTCTATGAAATAAATCTGATACTAAAGAAGATTTTTCGCATACAAGATGAAAGTGGAAGATCTTAGGTGGAAGACTATCTATAAAAACATTGATTCTAATCAAAATGGATAACAAGGACTTACCTAATCCTATGAGTTCAGATTCAATAAAAAAATCAAAATAAAAAAATCGAAATCAAAAAATAAAAAAAATGATTGAAATCAAAATAAAAAAATGATGAAATGAAAAAGAAAAAGAAAAGAAAAAGGAGAGGTCAAGGCGAAAACTCGCAAAGGGCGCTTTGACCAAAGGTGGATTTGAGTTGAAAACCTGAAAAGGGCGACTCAAATTTTGAGCAAAATGGGGCATGGACATCATCATCATCGAAGGCTTCTAATGGGCATTGCTTCACTGTTGAGATCATTAATTACTTCATCAAATGGATAGAGGCTGCTTCATCATATGCCGATATACATTTCCAAAGAAGATGGTATTAGAAAATACGTTGAACTGGAATGATAGCATGATAGCTGAGGTCTGAAATCAATTTAAAATCAAACACCACGGTTCGTCACTGTACTGCCCAAAAATGAATGGCGGGAAAAATGACTGAGACTTACAAGGGTTGGTATGAGAAATTACCATTTGCCCTCTTTGTTGGTCGAACATCTATCAAGACTTCTACCAGAGCAACACTATTTTCTTTGGTTTGTGGGATAGAGGTAGTTTTACTCATTGAAGTAGAAATCTCTTCTCTCCGGGTATTGGTTGAGCTAGGGTTTGGATGAAGCAGAATGGATCCGATCGCAATATGCTTAGTTGAACCTAATAGAGAAAAAGATAGAAGCTATTCAGCACAGTCAGATGTATCAAAGGCAAATGATGCGAGTCTACAACCAAAAGGTTTGTCTCAGAAAATTCCAAAAGGAGGATCAAATGTAAAAAAAGATTCTTCCTATCCAAAAGGATTTTAGAGGAAAATGGATGCCAAAGGCCTTTTCCAGAGGAGTTCTGATCTTGAGTAGGATGGATGGTAAAAACTTGCTAGGTCTTGCAAACTCAGATTCAATTAAGAATTACTTCACCTGAAGAGGGAGAAGGGACCAAAGTGAAAACCCGCAAAGGGCGCCTTGATTCCTAAAAAAAAAAGAAAAGAGACCAAGGTGAAAACCCGCAAATGGCACTTTGAGTCAAAAATATATATAATAAATAAAAAAGAAAAGAAAATGGAGAGGGCAAGGTGAAAACCTGCAAAGGGCGCCTTGAGACTAGAGGGGATTTGAGTTGAAAACCCGAAAAGGGCGGCTCAAATATTGATCAGAATGGGGCATGAAGTGATTAGAGCAGTTCAAATTTTGATCAGATTGGGGCATATGATGATCTTTCTATACTTGAATCAACAGGAAAGGGTAGGCGACACATTGAGGCATCGACAAAGCACTGTAGATCTCCTAAACACATATCAAACTCATAATGGTCTTTAGAAAGTTTGTACAGAGAAGTTCAAGCTGCGATATCTGGGGCACCCAATTTTCATACTATTTATATTGAATTTGTTATTCTTGGAATACTTCATTCATTTCCAAGATACACATTCCCAATAAATTTCTTTGTTATCATTCTTTACTATTTTTGGTAATTTATTCCTTTCGAGCTATGCTCAGAACCAATTTTATTCTTATCCATTATTATGACCTTTTTGCAAGCATGTTGCATTGGAATAATGATTAATGGACTAATAAAATTTTCATAAGGGAAGTTTTGCATATTACTCTAGAAGTTTTTAAATAATACAAGAACCTGAAACAGGACTATTGTTTAGAACGCACCAAACTTAAAGGTTGGAAATCTGAAAAGGAATAGTCTAAATTAGGACTTTCTCTTTGGATTTTGTTTTCAAAAACATTGATTGAACAAAATGAAAAGATGTTATGTTGAAGATAAAGCTTAAATAAACAAGCAAGCAATGATTATCAAACAATAGGAAGAGGTTTTCTTGAAGAAGAAAGCCTTAATTTGAGTATAAGACTTTGGCACGACACCTTGGAAATGGTGTAAAAGACCAGAAAGATTTAAATCTGGTATCCTTGAATTGTGATAGGAAATGATTAAGGGAAAGCCACATATATCTACCCTTGCCTCCCTGCACCGACAGCGAAGCAGATCGAAGACACCAGCCTTGCCTCCCTAGGTTACAGTGGAGCAGGTTAAAAATAGCAGATCTTGCATTCCTGCACCGACAGCAAAGCAGATCGACGACCCTAGTCCTATCTCCCTGGTCAGCACTGGAATGGGTTGGAAATTACAGATCTTATCTCCCTAAGCAGTAGTGGAGCAAATCAAAGACGGCGAATCTTATCTTCCCCAAGAGTAGGGAATCAGATTTAAGCCGCAAGTCCTATCTCCGTGGTCAACAGTGGAATAGGTTAGAAATTACAGATCTTATCTCCCTAAGCAGTAGTGGAGCAGATTGAAGACGGCGAATCTTATCTTCCCTGGGAGTAGAGAACCAGATTTAAGTCACAAGTCCTATCTCCCTGGTCAACAGTAGAATAGGTTAGAAATTTCAGATCTTATCTCCCTAAGCAGTAGTGGAGCAGATCGAAGACGGCGAATCTTATCTTTCCCAGGAGTAGGGAAGCAGATTTAAGCCACAAGTCATATCTCCCTGGTCAGCAGTGGAATAGGTTGGAAATTATAGATCTTATCTCCCTAAGCAGTAGTGGAGTAGATCGAAGACGGCGAATCGTATCTTCCCCAAGAGTAGGGAGCAGATTTAAGCCACTAATCCTATCTCCCTGGTCAGCAGTGGAATAGATTGAAGATTACAGATCTTATCTCCCTAAGCAGTAGTGGAGCAGATCGAAGTCCCCAGCCTTGTCTCCCTGAGCAGCAGTGGAGTAGGTTAAAAAAAATTACAGATCTTATCTTCCTAAGCAGTAGTGGAGCAGATAAAAAACGCTCAGCCTTGTCTCCCTAAGCAGTTTTGGAGTAGGTTAAAAATTACGAATCTTACTTCTCAGGCAGTGCAGTGGAATAGATTAAAGCCACAACGACGAATCTTGCTTCCTCGACATTGCAGTTAAAGATTAAAGCTAAAACAGCGAATCTTATTTCCTGGAAGTGCAGTGGAACAGATTAAAGCCACAATGGCGAATCTTGCTTCCCCGACATTGCAGTTAAAGATTAAAGCCACAACGGCGAATCTTACTTCCCTGGCGGTGCAGTGGAACTAATTAAAGCCACAACGGCGAATCTTGCTTCCTCGACATTGCAGTTAAAGATTAAAGCCACAACAGCGAATCTTATTTCCTGGCAGTGCAGTGGAACAGATTAAAGTCACAACGACGAATCTTGCTTCCCCGACATTACAGTTAAAGATTAAAGCTACAACAGCGAATCTTATTTCCTGGCAGTGCAGTGGAACAGATTAAAGCCACAACGGCGAATCTTGCTTCCCCGACATTGCAGTTAAAAATATTAAAGCTACAACAGCGAATATTATTTCTTGGCAATGCAGTGGAACAGATTAAAGCTACGACGGTGAATCTTGTTTCCCCGACATTGCAGTTAAACAGATTGAAGATAGTAATCCTATCTCCTTAAAGTTGCAGTGGAGTGGATTAAAATAATAGATCTTATCTCTCTGAAGTTGTAGTAGAGTAGATCGCATCAGGTCTTATCTCCCTGAGGTTGCAACGGAGCAGACTGGGTAAGCAGGTCTTATCCCCCTGAAGTTGCAGTTGGGCAGACTGAAGATGGCAGATTTTACCTCCCTGAGGTTACGGTGGAGTAGATTGAAGCAACAAATCCTATCTCCCCGACGTTGCGGTACCAATTCCTATACCTCCGAAGATGCAGTAGGGTGGAATGAGGCTATTTGAAGAAGAAGAGCACCAAGATCCAACGCGACGGGGCAGAAATTGGTCATTTTTAAAGTCTTTGGTCTGTTCCCGTTACATAATAACGAGTAAACAGAGGCAGCTGTAATACCCAATTTATGCCCGACCCACATACATTGCAAAAACCAAATAAATAGAATAAATGTCCTATAAAATAGTCCATTTACAAACTGATAGCCCAATTAATCTAACCTAAATTACCTAAATACATTATGCCTAATAACCCAAATTAGATCAAACCCACTAGCCTAAAAAACCTTTAGCCCAATGAGACCAAAAATGCAAAACAGGAGCAAAGAACCCTAGCAACATTTGGCTCCCAACGCCGTAGCAACCGTACCACGCCTCCACGCGCTGCGCCACGTCCACCCTCCGTAAGTCGTACCTGCAAGAAGGAAAAGCAAACAAAAAGAGCAGAAATCGACAGCAAATAAAAGAAAAAGGACAGATTTCTTTTAATTTTTTGTTTTATCTTCTTTTTATCATTTTCGGCTATAAAGGCCGATTTAAAAATCTATAAGAGGGGGAATACGGTATCAAAAAAGAAATCAATACAAAAAAGATTGAAGGTAGATTTTTGTTTATTTTTCTTTCTCTTTGTTTCGATCCATTTTTTTTAAAAAAAAAAGTAATATAGTTTGTAAATAAAAAGAAAAGAAGGAGAAGGTTTACCTGCCAACGCCTTCAGATTCGCGTGAGGAGGAGCTAAAAAGCCCCTAGGGGTGCAGCTCCGACCACCGTTGACGGTGTAATCGCGGCAGAGATTGGCGGACTTATGGCCGCGAAGGCTAGGGTCGAAACCCTAGCAGAGAAAACAAGAAGCAACAATTTTTTTATTTTAAAATAGGCTGCAAATGTTTTTTTTTTAGAAATTTTAGTTTAAATAATAGCATAATACGGCGCCGTTTTGAGCTAGGGTTCCTAGCGCCGAAACGACGCCGTTTAGCGACCATACCCAATGACCCGATCCAACTGTGGCTAGATCCGCGTGTTTTGGTACGGGAGAGTTATTTGCGCTCCAAGTCCTCCTTGTTTGTGTTTGGTTTCAATCTAGTTCATGTTGCTTCTTTAAATTGGGCTGCATAATTTGTTGCTAACTCCATTTTAGTCCACATGCAATGCTACGTTTTGAGGGCACGGGATTATTTCCCTTTTTGGTCCCTAATATTGTGCGCATGTTTTGACACAGCCCTTAGATATTTCTAATTGTGTTGTCTTTCCCTTAAATTTGGTTTTAATTTTCGATTTAGTCCCCTTTACGTTTTTTAATTACTTAACTATTTTTATTATTACTGTTATTATGATTAATGTTACTATAACTATTAGTATTATTATTTATATTAGTTTATACGTTTATTTACCTATGTACATATTTTATTATTTTGTTATTTATATTATTACTTTAAGTTTTGAATTACCATCATATATTAATAATTAGTTTCATTACGTATTTTTTTATGTAGTATTATTTTATGTTATAAATAAAATTATATTACCACTTTGGATTTATTATACATTTGTTTTAAAATTTATTGTGTATTATTGTTTAATCCAATTATGTATTACTTATTTAAATTAATATGTGTGTATTATTGATTTTCAATTCATTAGCTTTTAAATGTTAGTATTTACATGTAACCATTGCTCTCATGTATATGGTATTGTTTGTTTGTATCAATTGATTGTTTGTATTCATTAGTGTACATTTTGGCTTACGAATTATCATTTCACATTGTACATCATCATTCTATCGCATTTTATTTGCCTAAAAGGTTACGTTTCATATTATTTAAATATCAAAAATCATTTTTATACAAAAGTCTTTCAAAATAACGCGACACTCAAAATTTGAGATCCACGAAAAGATTGTATCCTAACTTACTGGATTCCAATCTTCCTCGGGATCTAAGAAACCGAATATTCTTTTTAATCAAAACATAAATAAAAAGCTCATTCTCGGGAATTCGATAAGTTGTATCCTAACGCATTGGATATGACATGTTATTTTCTCGAGACGAGGATTCTTCTAATAAATAAAAATAAAGGCAATATTCGATATTTAGGAATTTTGTGAAATCGAACCCTAACTTACTGGGTTTTGATTTTCTCATTTGAACCAAATAATTAGATACCCTTCTCAAAATGCATAGGTTTTAAAAGTCAAAAGATAAACTTAATTTTGAGGATTTGAAATGTTGCACTCTAACTTACTGAGTGTGACAATTTATTTCTTTGAAATAAGTGAGTCTTATCATTCAATTCATTTTATTCAAGATAAAAGGATCGTATTTTAAAATCTTTTCAAAATTTTGACATTAAGACATTAAACAATCAATTCGGTACCAATTTTGGGCGTCACGAGGGTGCTAACCCTTCCTTGTGCGTAACCGACTCCCGAACCTATTTTCTTAAAATTCGCAGACCTAAAATTATTTTCAAGGTGATCCGATCACACCTCAATAAAAGATCAGTGGCGACTCCCATTTTCATTTTCAAGGTCGATCCCCATTTTTCAAATAAAAAAAATGGTTTCGACAGCTTAAGCTGTTGAAACCACCTTTTTGAAAAACAAAAATTTAGTTGTCGACTTAAAAACGAAAAAGGGAGTTGTCACCGACCTTTTATTGAGGTGTGATCGCATCACCTTGAAAATAATTTTAGGTCTGCAAATTTTGAGAAAATAGGTTCGGGAGTCGGTTATGCACAAGGAAGGGTTAGCACCCTCGTAACGCCCAAAATTGGAACCGAATTGATTGTTTAATGTCTTCGTGTCGAAATTTTGAAAAGATTTTAAAATACGATCTTTTGAAAAGAAAATTTGAATAAAATGAATTGGATGATGAGACTTACTTATTTCAAAGGAATAAACTGTCACACTCAATAAGGTAGAGTGCGACATTTTAAATCCTGAAAATTAAGTTTATCCTTTGACTTTTAAAACCTATGTATTTTGAGAAGGATATTCATTTATTTGGGTCAAAATAAAAAATCAAAACCCATTAATTTAGAGTTCGATTTCACAAGATTCCTAAATATTGAATATTCCCTTTATTTTTATTTATTAGAAGAATCCTCGTCTCGAGAAAATAATATGTCATATCCAGTGAGTTAGGACACAACGTATCGAATTCTCGAGAATGAGTTTTTTTTACTTATGTTTTAATTAAAAAGGATATTCGGTGTCTTAGATCCCGAGGAAGATTGGAATCCATTAAGTTAGGACACAATCTTTTCGAGGATCCTAAATTTCGAGAGTCGCATTATTTTGAAAGCTTTCAAATGAAATGATTTTGATATTTAAACGATATTTGATGTAACCCTTTTAACGAACAAAGTGTGATGGATTGATAATGGATGACGCAAAATAATAATTCGCAAGTCACGATGTATACTAATAAATGACAAATAATCAAACAATATGAACAAGCATAGTGACAACAATTTCAACCATACATTATGTAAACATCAACATTAGCTAATAAGGGGGAACTAATTAAAAATCAAGCAGATTTACATAAACATAAATAAAACATACAAATTTGAAAATAACTTAAGAAATAAATAGCATATATAAAATGGAAAATTTAATACACATAATAGTATAATTATATATAGCATTGAATAAAAAGATATAATGAAATAGAGTTTAAAATAAGATATGAAATATGATTTAAATAGGTGTAAAAAAAATAAATAAGTAAATATTATATGAAAATGAGCTTTAAATAACTAATATAAATTGATTTGAAGTAGATAGTATGGAATGATTTTAAAATAATTATTATATGAAACAACTTGAAATAGAACTATATACAAAGCAATTTTAAAATAAAATAGTATGTAGTAAAATAATATATATTAAAACACGTATTATATAAAAAGTTTAAAAATGAATAGATGAAATAATGGAAAAATAAAGAAATTATGACATGAATTAGAACAGTTTAAATCGAGGTAAGGATCGAATTGAAATTGCAATAAAACATGGGGTATAAACAAGAAGGGATTGAAATTAAATATATCAAGAATAATGGAGTAGAAAATAAGTAAATAAAATATGAAACAAACAAACTCAACAAAGTAAAGGATTAAATTAAAGTCAAAACAGAATAGGAAGGTGAAAAACGAAAATAAATAAAAAAAGGAGGGCAAAATCGTGACGCGCGAATAATATGAGGACCGAATGGGAAATATTCCATTCCCCCAAAATGCAGCGTCTTTAGTGTGGACCTAAATATGATCACATGAAACATACAGGATCGATTTAGAAAATAAAGAGAGATCAAATTGAAACCACGAAACAAATCAAAAGGGTTGATGGCGCAAATGTCCCCTCCGAGACCAAAACGCGCGGGTCTGGCCACGCTCGGGTCGGGTCACCGGGTATTGCCAATACTGTGTCGTTTTAAACCATTGAAACAAGGTCTAAACGACACCGTTTCGATAATCAATATTAAATAATGAAAAAAACCTAAACCTAAGTTTGGATACCCTAAAATAGGATACTAGAGGACTCATCCTCCTCCGCTGTTGCATAAGCCCGAACCCTATCCAACTCCATTCCAGACGGAATCGACAGGGCTCCGACAGTGTGCTTTCGCGAAGGTAAGAGTCTCCTTCCTCCTCTTCTTTTATTTTTCGTGTCCAAAGTAAGAACAAATCGAAAAAAACCGAACGTAAAAAAAATAGAAATAAAAGATCAGACAAAATCGAAGAATCACCTAAACGATATGTGCTTTTCTATTTTTTGAATTTTTTTTTTGTATTGATTTTCTGTCCGTAAAAAAACTTACAAATTCTGAAAATGGCCTTATATAGCCAAAAAATGACAAAATGAAAATGAAAAGAAAATTACAGAAAAATCTTGCACTATTTACTGTATTTTCTTGCTATCCTTTGTTGTTGTTTTGTCTGCTTCTGTTTGTTGCAGGTACGGAGGCCAGCTGGAGTGTACGGAGGCTCGTGATGGTGATGCACGTGCGACTACTATTGCGGCAGCTCGCGCTGGAAGCTGCTAGGGTTTCAGTCTCAGTTAGGCTAGGTATTGGGCCATTAGGTTTTGGGCTAGGGCTAGTTTTTGAGTAGTTTAGGTTAAAACGGGTTGGGCCACGTTGGGCCCATGTATTTGGATTGTATTAATTATTATTATTGGTTTTTATTATTACGGGCCGTGCAAATATTGGGTATTACAGCTGCCCTTCTTTACTCATTATCGTGTAACGGGAATGAAGCAAAAACTTAAAAAAGGGCCAATTTTGCCCGATCGTGCTGGATCTTGCTGCTCTTCTTCTTCAAGTAGCTTCATTCCATCCTACTGTATCTTCAGAGGTATAGGAATTGGTGCTTCGATCCACTTCACCGTAACGTCGGAGAGATAGAATCTATAACTCGTAACTTTAGTCTGCTTAACTGTGATGTCAGGGAAGCAAGATTCGCGGTTGTGGCTTCAATCTATTCCACTGCACTGCTTGGGAAGTAAGATTCGCTGTTGTGGCTTCAATCATTTTTAATTGCAATGTCGGGAAAGCTAGATTCACTGTTGTAGCTTCAATCTGCTCCACTACACTGTTAGGGAAGTAAAATTCGCTATTCTTAGTCTGCCCCACTGCAACTTCAGGGGATAAGGCTTGCTTTCTCAGTCTGCTCCGCTGCAACCTCAGGGAGATAAGACCTGACGCGATCCACTCTACTGCAACTTTAGGGAGATAAGATTTAATCCGCTCCGCTGCAACCTCAGGGAAATAGGATTAATGGCTTCAATCTACTCTACTGCAACCTTAGGGAGATAAGATCTACGATTTTAGTCTGCTCCACTGCAACTTCAGGGAGATAGGATTGGGTTCTTTTGTCTTCTCCACTGCAACTTCAGAGAGATAAGACTAGATGCGATCTACTCTACTGCAACTTCAGAGAGATAAGATCTGTGATTTTAATCCGTTCCACTGCAACTTCAGGGAGATAAGATCTGTAATTTTCAACCTACTCCACTACTGCTCAGGGAGACAAGGCTAGGGACTTCGATCTGCTCCACTACTGCTTAGGGAGATAAGATCTGTAATTCTTCGGTCTATTCCACTGCAACCTCAGTGAGATAAGACTTGGTGCGATCTACTCTACTGCAACTTCAGAGAGATAAGATCTTCCACTCCACTGCAACTTCAATGAGATAGGATTACTGGCTTCAATCTGCTCCACTACTAGTTACGGAGATAAGATCTACCATCTTCGATCTGCTCCACTATTGCTTAGGGAAATAAGATCTGCCATCTTCGATCTACTCCACTACTGCTTAAGGATATAAGATTTGTAATTTTCAACCTACTCCACTGCTGCTCAGGGAGATAGGGTTTGTGGCTTAAATCTGCTTCCCTACTCAGGGGGAAGATAAGATTCGCCGTCTTTGATCTGCTCCACTACTGCTTAGGGAGATAATATTTGTAATTTTCAACCTACTCCATTGCTGCTTAGGGAGATAAGGTCTACAATCTTCAACCTATTCCCCTGCTATCTAGGGAGATAAGACTAGTGGCTTAAATCTGCTTCCTTACTCCTAGAGAAGATAAGATTCGCCGTCTTCGATCTGCTCCACTACTGCTTAGGGAGATAAGATCTGAAATCTTTAACCTACTCCACTGCTGCTCAGGGAGATAAGGTCTACAATCCTCAACCTATTCCCCTGCTGTCCAGGGAGATAAGACTAGTGGCTTAAATCTGCTTCCCTACTTCTGGGGAAGATAAGATTCCCCGTCTTCGATCTGTTCTACTACTGCTTAGGGAGATAAGATCTGTAATTTCTAACCTATTCCACTGCTGACCAGGGAGATAGGACTTGTGGCTTAAATCTGCTTCCCTACTCCTGGGGAAGATAAGATTCGTCGTCTTCGATCTGCTCCACTACTCCTTAGGGAGATAAGATCTGTAATTTCCAACCTATTCCACTACTGACTAGGGAGATAGGACTTGTGGCTTAAATCTGCTTCCCTACTCCTGGAGAAGATAAGATTCACCGTCTTTGATCTGCTCCATTACTGCTTAGGGAGATAAGATCTGTAATTTCTAACCTATTCTACTGCTGACTAGGGAGATAGGACTTGTGGCTTAAATCTGCTTCCCTACTCCTGTGGAAGATAAGATTCGCCGTCTTCGATCTGCTCCACTACTGCTTAGAGAGATAAGATCTGTAATTTCTAACCTATTCCACTGCTGACCAGGGAGATAGGAATTGTGGCTTAAATCTGCTTCTCTACTTCTAGGGAAGATAAGATTCACCGTCTTCGATCTGCTCCACTACTACTTAGGGAGATAAGATCTATAATTTCTAACCTATTCCACTGCTGACCAAGGAGATAGGACTTGTGGCTTAAATCTGATTCCCTAGTCTTGGGGAAGATAAGATTCACCGTCTTCGATTTGCTCCACTACTGCTTAGGGAGATAAGATCTGTAATTTCCAACTTATTCCACTGCTGACCAGGGAGATAGGACTAGGGTCGTCGATCTGCTTTGCTGTCGGTGCAGGAAGGCAAGATCTGCTATTTTCAACCTGCTCCACTGTAACTTAGGGAGGCAAGGCTGGTGTCTTCGATCTGCTTCGCTGTCGGTGCTGGAAGGCAAGATCTGTTATCTTTACTGATCTGTTCTCTGGGGAACATGACCTATATAATGAACCTAATTATCCCTAATAATTAGGATGGTAGGATCAAAATGAATCAAATGCTCATAACTAGACATGTATGAATGGTGTTTGCATGAATGCATGATTTTTTCTGAGAATGATCCCGCTTAAGTTATCATTACTCAAAGCTTATTAAGGTTTTGTAACTGACGTGCTACAACACCTTTCTTTTCAACTGACGTCTCCAAAGAAACACTTAGTCAGATTGCCCCCACTGTAAACCTCAAAGTTCAATCCACTGGGACGCAAAATTTGTACCATCATTCTCCCACTGTAATCCAGGGGTAGAAATATATGGCTTTTCCTTAATCCTTTCCTATCACAATTCAAGGATACCAGATTTAAATCTTTTTGGTCCCTTACACCATTTCTAGGGTGTCGTACCAAAGGCTAATGCACAAATTAAGGCTCTCTTCTTCGAGGAAACCTCTTCCTATTGTCTGATAATCATTGCTTGCTTGTTTATTTAAGCTTTGTCACCAACATGACATTTTGTCATTTTGTTCAATCAATGCATTTGACAACAAAATTCAAAGAGAAAGTCCAAATTTAGACTCTTCCTTCTCAAATTTCCAACCTTTAAACTTGGTGCGTTCTAAACAATAGTCCTATTTTAGGTTCCCGTATTATTTAGAAGCTTCTAGAGTAATATGCAAAACTTCCCTTGTGAAAGTTTTATTAGTCTATTAATCATTATTCCAATGCAACATGCTTGCAAAAAAGGTCATAACAATGGATAAGAATAAAGTTGGCTCTGAGCATAGCTCGAAAGGAATAAATTATCAAAAATAGTAAAGAAGGATAACAAATAAATTGGTTGGGAATGTGTATGTTGAAAAAGAATGAAGTATTCCAAGAACAACAAATTCAATATAAATAGTATAAAAATTAGGTGCCCCAGATATCGCAGCTTGAACTTCTCTGTACAAACTTTCTGAAGACCATTCTGAGTTTGACATGTGTTTAAGAGATCTACAGTACTTTGTCGATGCCCCAAGATGTCGCCTACCCATTCCTGTTGGTTCAAGTATAGCAAGATCACCATATGCCCTAATCTGATCAAAATTTGAACTGTTCTGATCACCTTATGTCCCATTCTGAGCAATATTTGAGCCGCCATTTTCGGGTTTTTAACTCAAATCCCCTTTGGTCTCAAGGTGCCCTTTGCGGGTTTTCACCTTGGTCCCTTTTTTTTTAGGAATCAAAGCACCCTTTGCAGGTTTTCACCTTGATCTCTTCTCCTTCTTCAGGCGAAGTAATTCTTGACTAAATCTGAGTTTACAAGATCTGGAAATTTTTACCAGCCATCCTACTCAATATCAGAGCTCCTCTAGAAAAGGCTTTTGGTATCCTTTTGTGTAAAAAAGATCTTTCTCAACACTAGGATCCCTTCATAGAATTCTCTGAGACAAACCTTCTAGTTGTAAGCCAGCATCATTCGCCTTTAGTACATTTGACTCTGCTGAATAGCTTTTAACTTTTTCCTCTATCAAGTTCAACTGAGCACATCGCAATTGGGTTTATTCTGCTTCATCCAACTCTTAGCTCAACCGATACTTTGAGAGAAGAGATTTTTACTTCAATGGGTAAAACTACCTCTATCCCAAAAACCAAAAATAATGTTGCTCTGGTGGAAGTCTTGATAGATGTTCGACCAACAAATAGGGCAAATAGTAATTTCTCATGCCAGCCCTTGCAAGTCTCAGTCATTTTTCCTTCAATTTTTTGATATTCACCTTTAGGCAATTTAGTGACGAATCGTGGTGTCTGATTTTGAATCGATTATAGACCTCAGCTATCGTGCTATTGTTCAAGCTTAATGCATTATCCAATATAATCCTCTCTGACATTCTATATCGTCACATGATGAATAAAGTAATTAATGGTCTCAACAATAAAACAGTGTCCATTAAAAGCCTTCGATGATGATGATGTTCATGCCCCATTTGCTCAAAATTTGAGTCGCCCTTTTCGGGTTTTCAACTTAAATCCACCTTTGGTCGCAAAGCGCCCTTTACGGGTTTTCGCCTTGACCTCTCCTTTTTCTTTTTCTTTTTTATTTCATCATTTTTAATTTGATTTTAATTATTATTTTTCTATTTTTTTTATTTTTGTTTTTGTTTTTGCTTCTGATTTTGTTTTTTTTTTCATTTTTTCATTTTTTTTTGAATTGGATTTGAACTCATAGGATTAGGTAAGTTCTTGTTATCCCTTTTGATTAGAACCAATGCTTTTTTCAATAAAATCTCCCACGTAAGATCTTCCACTTTCATATTGTATGCGAAAAATATTCTTTGGTACTAGTTTTCTTTCATAGAGCCTTTTGGGGCGAAATGATGAAATCCAACAAAAGTGCAGAGCGATCGACTTCAATGGAAAAAGCTACGATAAGTCTAATAGAAAGTGATTCCCTGTATTAACCCGAATGGCCTTCTTTTCCATATCTTCGAGATGCATCTTTTATCTGATTGTATCCAGAGAAGCCGTCCATGAAGGAAAACAGTGAGTAGCCTGCCGTATTATCCACTAAAGTGTCAATGAGAAACAATGCGTTTTGGGACTAGCTTTGTTCAAATCCTTGTAATCCACGCACATTCGTATTTTCTCATCTGGAACAATGCTGACTACCCATTCTGAATATTTGATTGCTTATAAAAACCTAGTATCAAACTGCTTTTTGAAATTTTAGCATGATATCGGGTCTCATCCTCCTGAGCTTCTGCTGAACTGGCTTCCAATACTCTTTTATAGGAAAGAGGTGCACAACCACGTCAGTGCTTATCCCGGGCAGATCCTGCTATGACCATGTGAAGACATCCTTGAATTCTTGAGGTCTTGCTTCGTATTTGTGGTCATGTCAATTCTAATCCAAGCTCACAATTTCCTATGACTTCTTGTTCTACCATCCTCAACAAGTCTGGATATAGGCTACAATCTATGTCATTTTCAAAGTTATGAGATCCCTCTAAACATATCAAAAGGAGATTCTAAGTCTGTAGCAGCGTCACTTATGTCATTAATATCTGGGGACCCGTAGTAGGTACCAAAGAACATTCAAAAGAATGCATGATTTTATGAATAATTATTTGTAAAATATAATTATGAATGAAAGAATGATGTGGAAGAAAATCTAAAAGAATGAAAGAATAATTATTCGAAAAGAATGAAAGAATATTGGCTCAAAAAATAAATGCAAAGATGTATTTTATTAGAATAATGATGTCCAGACATGAGCCTATTTCACAAAGGAATTCCTATCATTTTTAGGCTAAAAACCACAAAAATGTTCTGAACATTACTCTGCATAAGCTCTAAAGACTACAGGGATTTCTTTCGCAATCCAATTGCTTAGAACACTCCAGATTTATAAGGGCGGATATCTAACAAGGTCTCTTTTCATTTGTGTCCTCATATATGTCATTGATGTGAACACTTCCCAACATTGTGTGTATGTTTTTCTCCTCTTTAATTTCCTCACAAAGCTTCATCTCCTTGTCGTTCATCATGCCCTAAACCAAGGCCTTGAATTTCACACTCTTTTGGGTCTCGTACCCCTTCTCGTGATGGAACTTACAATGGTTCCTTGTCTTTCCATGGTTTCCTCCTGGATCAGAAATAACTAATCCCCTTCTTGCCCTCACGTCTACCCCATTATCAATATGATTGGGTAGTGGATTTTCTGCGCTAGACGAGTCATCAAATCTGACAACACCCATGTTAATGAGTCTTTCAACCAGTTTCTTGAAGGCAGTGCAATTCTCTATTGAGTGCCCCGTAATTCCCGCATGGTACTCACATTGTGCGTTCGCGTCATGCCATTTGGGATACGGAGGTTGCATGGCTTTTGAGTAGAAGGGGGACACCACATGTGCATTAAATAAGCTTTGGTATAGCTCACTATATGACATCGATATAGGTATGAATTGAAGCCTTTCTGTAATTGTCTTTATGTAAGATTCACGCTTTAAAGGACTCTGATGTCTGGTGGTTTCTGTCTTTGGCCTGCCTACAGTGATTGGTTTTGAGTGGCCCTTATTATATCTGCCTGCATTATCCCCCTTATTCCTTTTCTTTCTTGGGGCCTTTGTAGTATCTAGGTACTCCATCCCCGACTGCTTTATTTCTGCTGGGTTATCAAGAGCAACAGGAAAATTGTTCCTCAAATTGGATCTTGGGCTTGTCAGGAAATTCACTGGTGTCGATGTACTAGTCTGATATTGTTGGGATCTGATAGTAAAGAGTGCCCCTTGCGGAAACCCATCTAGCTGGACCTGGACACTTATCGGAGTACAATTTGGGGAATAGGCAAGATCCTCATTATCAACCTTAAAGTGGACCACCGAGTCTTTCACTTCTTCTAACTTTTGCAGCTAACGATCGGTTGAACTGGCTCATCATAGTTCTCTGTAATTCTAGCATCTGATCTCTCATTTTCTGTTGAAATTTGGTCAATTGCTCCTGCATCTGTATTTGCATTTGCTCTAATTTCTTCAACCTTTGTTCCATTTCTCTGGTCTTTGCTTGGGTACCGTAAGGGTATTGGTTTTCCAAATTAACTAAAATAAATTTACTCAATTAGACTTTTTCAATGGATTTTAATGCATATGATGTCATGTAATGCAAATGCATGAAATGAATGCCTAAAGAGATGTTGATTCGGATTCAATTACATTTAGAAAACTTTACTAGAATACAAACTTCTTTACATAAAACGGATACATGTACGGCCTCGCCCTCATATTCCAAGAAACAATCTCAATCCTTTCCTTCATCTGTTTGAAATAAATCTCGCAAATTTCCAATAGATGCCACTGCTAGCTCCTTTTCCTGATCCTAGTCGCGATCCATCACATGTCCGTCCTCGTAATACTCATCAACTTCTGTAAAGAAGCTAGAATATCGAAAACTCTTCAATAATCAGCTTGAATCCTCGAGCCACAGAGTAAAGTCACGAACTTTTCTATCGCCCTTCTTGTGTTTCTTGGAATATATTTAGGCAGCCGTATTATTTTTCACTTTATCAAGAAATCCTTATTCCATGCCAAGCTTTCTAATTTAGTAATCGGACTTGAATCAATATCTCTTTCCTAAGATGCAAATGCAATGCAATCATAATCAAAACACAACAATAGGGGTTAGTACAAAACAGAAGCAAGAAAGGAAAACAAAAGTACCTAGTCGGGTAACCACTAGGGATTTGGAGTGATTCTACCTAGGATGGGTTCCTAAGGTCTTCTACATGTGGTTTGGCTCTAAAGTCAAGGTACCCGAACCAGCAGATTCTTCGATCTTCACCCATTATTGGCTCATACAGATCGAGTTCGATTTAGGGGAATACATTTCCCTATGGCTGCACGGAGATGAAAATCTCACGAAGACATAGGTACGGATGTATTCCGAAAGTGATCCACTATCCTGCACGGAGGTGAAAACCTCACGAAGGAGTAGCTTCTCACTCCCACTTAAAAGGTGAGACTAAACAGTCTTTATGCAATATGATGCCAAGATATAAAACTTGATTTACAGTAATCAAACAAACAAGTGCAAAGAGAGGATCGTAATTTTTCAAATCAAATTTTCAATTTTCAACAATAAGACAAAAAATAATCAATTTTGCGGCTTGACTCTCTAAACATCCCCAGTGGACTCGCCAAGCTGTCGAAACTACCTTTTTAAAAAATAAAAATTTAGTTGTCGACTTAAAAATGAAAATGGGAGTCGCCACCGATCTTTTATTGAGGTGTGATCAGATCACCTTGAAAATAATTTTAGGTCTGTGAATTTTGAGAAAATAGGTTCGGGAGTCGGTTACGTACAAGGAAGGGTTAGCACCCTCGTAACGCCCAAAATTGGTATCGAATTGATTGTTTAATGTCTTAGTGTCGAAATTTTGAAAAGATTTTAAAATACGATCTTTTGAAAAGAAAATTTGAATAAAATGAATTGGATGATGAGACTTACTTATTTCAAAGGAATAAACTGTCACACTCAATAAGTTAGAGTGCGACATTTTAAATCCTCAAAATTAAGTTTATCCATTGACTTTTAAAACCTATGCATTTTGAGAAGGATATTCGATTATTTGGGTCAAAATAAAAAATCAAAACCTAGTAAGTTAGGGTTCGATTTCACAAGATTCCTAAATATCGAATATTGCTTTTATTTTTATTTATTAGAAGAATCCTCGTGTCGAGAAAACAATTTATCATATCCAGTGAGTTAGGACACAACGTATCGAATTCCCGAGAATGAGTTTTTTTTTACTTATGTTTTAATTAAAAAGGATATTCGGTCTCTTAGATCTCGAGGAAGATTAGAATCCAGTAAGTTAGGACACAATCTTTTCGAGGATCCTAAATTTCGAGTGTCGCGTTATTTTGAAAGCTTTCGAATGAAATGATTTTGATATTTAAACGATATTTGATGTAACCCTTTTAACGAACAAAGTGTGATGGATTGATAATGGATGACGCAAAATAATAATTCGCAAGTCACGATGTATACTAATAAATGACAAATAATCAAACAATATGAACAAGCATAGTGACAACAATTTCAACCATACATTATGTAAACATCAACATTAGCTAATAAGGGGGAACTAATTAAAAATCAAGCAGATTTACATAAACATAAATAAAACATAAAAAATTTGAAAATAACTTAAGAAATAAATAGCATATATAAAATGGAAAATTTAATACACATAATAGTATAATTATATATAGCATTGAATAAAAAGATATAATGAAATAGAGTTTAAAATAAGATATGAAATATGATTTAAATAGGTGTAAAAAAATAAATAAGTAAATATTATATGAAAATGAGCTTTAAATAACTAATATAAATTGATTTGAAGTAGATAGTATAGAATGATTTTAAAATAATTATTATATGAAACAACTTGAAATAGAACTATATACAAAGCAATTTTAAAATAAAATAGTATGTAGTAAAATAATATATATATTAAAAGACGTGTTATATAAAAAAGTTTAAAAATGAATAGATCAAATAATGGAAAAATAAAGAAATTATGACATGTATTAGAACAGTTTAAATCGAGGTAAGGATCGAATTGAAATTGCAATAAAACATGGGGTACAAACAAGAAGGGATTGAAATTAAATATATCAAGAATAATGGAGTAGAAAATAAGTAAATAAAATATGAAACAAACAAACTCAACAAAGTAAAGGATTAAATTAAAATCAAAACAGAATCAGAAGGAGAAAAACGAAAAAAAAAGGGCAAAATCGTGACGCGCGAATAATATGAGGACCGAATGGGAAATATTCCCTTCCCCCAAAATGCAGCGTCTTTAGTGTGGACCGAAATATGATCACATCAAACATACAGGACCGATTTAGAAAATAAAGAAAGATCGAATTGAAACCACGAAACAAATCAGAAGGGCTGGTGGCGCAAATGTCCCCTCCGAGACCAAAACGCGCGGGTCTGGCCATGCTCGGGTCGGGTCATCGGGTATTGCCAATACTGTGCCGTTTTAAGCCATTGAAACAAGTTCTAAACGACATCGTTTCTATAATCAGTATTAAATAATGAAAAAAAAACTAAACCTAAGTTTGGATACCCTAAAACAGGATACCAGAGGACTCACCCCCTCTACCGTTGCACAAGCCCGAACCCTATCAACTCCATTTCGGACGAAATCGACAGGGCTCCGACAGCGCGCTTTCGCGAAGGTAAGAGTCTCCTTCCTCCTCTTCTTTTATTTTTCGTTTCCAAAGTAAGAACAAATCGAAAGTAAAAAAATAGAAATAAAAGATCAGACGAAATCGGAGAATCACCTAAACGATATGTTCTTTTCTGTTTTTTGAATTTTTTTCTTTGTATTGATTTTCTGTCCGTAAAAAAAAACTTACAAATTCTGAAAATGGCCTTATATAGCCGAAAAATGACAGAATGAAAATGAAAAGAAAATTACAGAAAAATCTTGCACTATTTACTATATTTTCTTGCTATCCTTTGCTGTTGTTTTGGCTGCTTCTATTTGTTGCAGGTACGGAGGCCAGATGGAGTGTACGTAGGCTCGTGATGGTGGTGCACGTGAGGCTACTGTTGCGGCGGCTCGAGCTAGAAGCTGCTAGGGTTTCAGTCTCAATTAGGCTAGGTATTGGGCCATTAGGTTTTGGGCTAAGGCTAGTGTTTAGGTAGTTTAGGTTAAAACGGGTTGGGCCACGTTGGGCCCATGTATTTGGATTGTATTAATTATTATTAATTGTTTTTATTATTACGGGCCGGGCAAATATTGGGTCTTACACCATCATTGTGGAGTTTTAGGGCATGTTAGGCCTAGATGAAATAAACTCTCAAATAATCTTAAGAAATGACATCCAATTGTTTCTCCAATTGCAATTTAATTTATAACTACCTGTGGATTTAGACAAAAACAAGTGTTGAAAAAGAATAAAAGATCATTGAATGAAATTGAAGAGAATAAGAAGAAAAAGGTTATCTACCATTTTGTGATATTGTTAGTCATATCAGACCGTATTATTTTAAGATAGTTTTAATTCAACCAAGAACCACTTGGAGATGCAACTTGGAAACGTATGGATAAGAAAAGATCAACCACATGTCAAGTATAAATATCAATAGTTAGTGCTCGAGTTGAACATGAAGTTGCAAATAATGCAACAACTATTAAAATCAGAATGGAGATGTTTTAAGCATCATAAACACTACATAAAGATTGAGGAAAAGATGTTTATTATTCCACGGGTTACAACTCGTATTTACATAATTGCTAAAATGTTAGTATCCATCATATTTATTGAAGGGAATGTATTGATGCTACTTTATAAAGGGAGTTATCCTTTTGCAAGCTTATCAATGCTTATTCATGATGCTTGCTATTGCTTTATGTTGTTTCATCTTATGAATATATTCTTAAAGTTACGACTACTTGTATGATTATAGCCTAGTGCAATAGACTTCTTGAGCACTTAGATAGTGAGATTGATTATCTTGACAATTAGATTAAACTCATTGACAAATGTAAAAGTAGAATGGCTAGATACTGAGTTGATCTTCAAGCTTCGAGTTTCTTTAGACTTTAAAAGGGGAGAATATATCAATGGGGAGTTACAAAAGAAGACAAGTCAAGGGAAGCTTTGCTTTGCTCAAAACTACTTTGTTGGTAACTCTAGATTTTTGGTTTGTTAACTTTTCTTTCTATGATGCAATGATGCTTGACAATTTGATGACACTAATCATTGTTAGTATCATTTGTTGGAAAATATGTAATTTTTGAAAATTTTGAGGCATATTCTCGATTGGTAAAGGTGGAAAGTTGAATCATAAAATTATGGTTTTATATTCTACTCCATAAGACCTTTATAAGGGTATATCATATGCTCAAAATGGTAGAGTGATGAATGAGAAATTGATGCTCAAAGTAAGCCACTTGTGAATATTTGTTGAAGAAAAGAAAAGCTTAGATCTCACATTGGTTAAATACCAAGAGTGAGATATGTATATATATGAGAACCCGCTTGAAAAATTATTGTATGGCTAAGTTTGAAACCTTACCTTGCGCGCAGGGGGTGTAGCTCCAAATCCATCTGGGTAGGGGGTGCACCCACACGACGTAGGCGACACAAAATGTCTTGACCATTTTTGGGTCTGCGGATATTTTAGCCCAGTACGTATTTTATTTTTCTCAACATATATTATACAGAATTTGTATTAAAAGGAAAAATATCTCGATTTGATTTTATTCCAATCAGATTGATTTTCAATTTGATGTGATTTATTCAAATTGATTTAAAGGCTCCTTTACTAGAAAGATTTGTATCTTTATTCATGGAAATTTCTAAAATTTCTCCATATTGAATGCCTATAAAAGCTTAAATAATACTGTAGAATTTCTCTTCAAATTTTTAAACGTTTCAGTGATAGAAGAAGGCAAGGTTTGTTTGTTGATCTATATAGAGGTGCTACTGCCGCGATCATTTTGTTGTTGTATCCTGAGAGACGGTCGACCAACGTTTCTCCAAGTACCATAGGAGTGGTCGAATCTATCTTAAGGAAACTGTGAAAACAGACCTCGACATCTAGTAAAACTTGATTCCCTTTATTTGATTTTTGGTTTTCCAAAATCATGTTTATTTAATTGTTTTCAAATATGATGTTTTAAATAAATATAAATATTTATTTAATTTGTTTAATTTAAATCTGGTGCTTTTATATAAATATAAATATTTGTTTATATTTATATTTGTTCGCTAACGTGTTTTGTCCAACATAATTTAGGGGAGTTTCAATATATTTATTTTGAGTTTTATACATTTTTTGTTTAAGAAAGTTTGTTGTAGGTTTTCGGTAAAAACATTTAAAGGGGGAGACTGCTAGTGTCGGTTGCACGTCCCAAATGCAACACCAATTGTAACTCATTTTGCAATTGGAAATTGTGCAATTTATCTTATCTGTTAGCATATTTTGGTTTAGGTGTCTTAATTATTTATTCACATTTGAGCAAGAAATCTCAAAATTATAATTCGAAAATAGTTTGGATCAAACAATGATATTTTTCAAGAGTCCTAGTATTTTGAAGAGATATTAATTTTGTAAAAGTTAAAGCCAAAAGGATCTCTTTTATTTTATCACATAATAAGCGATTTAATATGGGGAAAAAATAGAAATTCATTTTTACCACACTTGCTCATTTACAAATACTAAAATGACTATATAAAGACTTAAATTTTTTTTTGGAGAAGAACGACAGGGCACGTATTTGTTAGGGTTAAGAACTTGTGTTTAGTACAATTACTTTGTAATTAAAATTTTCTTTCATGTTTAGTTTATAATTAAATTTTAAGGGAAAAGTATTAGTCATAACACAGATCTTAAATTAATGCATAAGAGTGAAATTGTAATTTAATGAGTGAATTTAGTATTAGGAAAAAAAATCCCAAAAACATAACAAAAATTCAAACTGCAAAATCAATTATTGTGTACATCTCTATTTCTTTAATCTTGCCATTATTAAAACTAACAGCAACCCAAAGACACATAAATTCAAAAAAGGAACGGAAATTTGGGTGGAAATGGCAAAATTTTCATGTGAGATGAAGAAAAAGTGAGTGTATTTATATTATATAAAACTTATGTAATAAAGGCTCCATTCGTCATTGAATCCAGTATCATTCACTTGCTTTTTCTTTTTTTGTCAAGGAATGACTTAAATAATAAGAGAAATAAATAGGAGTAAAATTGTCTTTTTTATTTTTTATTTAATTAAATATCTCTAAAATTTTATAATATTAATTTTACATTAAGTTTTAACTATTATATCCAATTAAATATTCCTACACATTTGTAATATTTCTTATCTCTAACTAAAATTTTCTTTCATTATTTATATCTATCTATAATTAATGACATTTATGGTTTTTTTTTTGGTATATTTGCTTTCATTGTTCGTTTGGTGGTGTTTTTTTTTTTTGAATGGATTATAATTTTTGTGATAGTAAAAGTTTTATATTTTAGTAGTTAGATGAGAAAGAAATTTTATATAAAAAATTAATGTGAAATTATTATATTTAATTTATTTTTCAATTTTATTATTAATTTCTTTTCAAACAAATAAAGACAAATTTAGTATTTTAAAATTAATCAATTAATTAAAATACTAATATTTTAAAGAAATTATTATATTTTATTAAAATTTACTTTTATAGCCAAAATAAATTGATTTTAAAGCATGTCTTATATCTATTATTGTCTATTTTTTAAGATTGTGATCTAATTCGATAACTTCAATTTCTTTTGACACTGCGTTAAAAAAATCATACAATTTCTCTGATTTGCTTATTCTCTTTTCGTTTTAACAAAGATTTAGGTTTTTAAAATGATATGGTCCAAAAATACCCTTTAGTTTTCAAAACCCAGAAGATGGACACTTAGAAATAATATCCTTCTCTACCTGCTCTTTCAACCACATATTAAATGAGAAGAGAACCACCCAACATATGAAATGAGGAAACTTGAGATTACAAAAAAAAATTTTTGGTGAATTTGTATGTGTGACTCTTATATTTATTCCAAAACTAATTTCTTATTTATATCTTCTATTTTATTTTAATTTTATATATTTATTTATAATTAAATCTAATATAAATAAAAAAGACAAATCCTACCAAAACAAGATTATATTTATATATAAATAGACTAGATTTATCAATTAATAGAGACTTATCTTTTCATTTTGACCCATCTACTCAATTAGAGTTTACAAAAAATATATATATATTTTTTTGTATTTCAAACGTGTGTAAAATACGATAAATGAAATTATTTTTTTAATATTAATTTCATTATAGCTCTTCCTTGACTCTTAAATAAGAAAATAATGCGTTTCAACACACTCGAACCCACATATTTTTACTTGTCAATGCCAATTAATTTAAGCTTCAATCCGCTTTAAATGTTGAAATAAATGAAGCAATGAAAGAATAAAATTACATTATTTCTTTTATTAGAAAAATCAAAGAACGTTAATTGAGTGCTCAAGAACTTCTTCGTTTTAGAAAAATCATTAAATGTATGGTTGAGACCCAGAATTATGTGTAGGCATATCTTTAGCAGATCAACAAGTCTCCTAAACGTCAATAAAACGTGTTTGACTGCCATTGTCAACTGCATTGAGATTCACGAGCTAAGTAGAAGTTTTTCCTAAAATTTTTAAGTGAAACTGCCACTCTCTCTCTTTTTCATATTTTACTAAATTCTTTCTTTTTGTTTATCTTTATCAGTCAAGGTTGCAAATTCTATTTTAATGATTCAGTGACTTTAAATTAATTAGTGAAAAGTTGAAGATAATTGAAATCAAGTTAAAATATGTTATTAATCCTTGTATTTGTATAAAATTTGAAATTTAGTTCCTATATTTTAAAAGTTAAAAAAAAGTCCCTTTAGTTTATTGATTTAAAAATCTCAATATTATCATTAAAATTGTAAGTATTTTCTATCAAAATTTAAGAATTTAGAAATTTGATTAGGTTGTCTTCATATGGCGCGATATATAATTGATGGAAAATAATATGTTAAGTTGGAAATTTACCAATGACAATAATGATTGGACTAGGGTTTTTAAATTGAAAAAGTAAGAGGATTGAATTTTTAAATTTTAAAGTATATGGATTAAATCTCAAATTCTATACAAATACAGGGACTAACAGCTTATTTTGACCTTAAAATTAAATTATAATAACTTTATAAGATAGAATCTAAGGTGTAGGCAGTTATGGCTAAAATAGTAAAATTGCTTTGTAAGTCCTTTGAAAAATTATAAAATTATGAATTAGTATAAAGTTAATCCCTAAAAAAATTTATAATTTAATTCTCAACCCGCTCAAATGTTTTTCTTGTTGATTAGATAAATGATACAAAACGTTACTTAGAATGAAAAAAGAATCATTAAATTAATTACTGTTTTTCTTCACTCACTTAATAATTGGTAAAATCTAGTAATCAAGTATAATGTGACAGTAGAAAATATCTATAAGAAAATGTATTTAACCTATAATATATATAAACGTAAATTTAAACTATTGTTTGGTTCAGATGTTTAGTTTTCTATTCCCACTAATCACTTTTTGTCCCAGCCTCTGAATTGCCCATTCAAAACACGATAGGAATGCTAAAAGATTATTTTTTTCATTTTTACCCTCATTTTTTATCATTGTTCTTTCTGCACTTTCAATTATAGCCTTCCCATTCATTCCCTTCTCCATTTCCCAAGCCCTAAAACACCATTGCTCCTCACCAACTTCTTCAATCCTTTCCTCATAGGAATCGAGATCATAAAAATTCTTAATTAGAGGCAAAGTCTTCAGCAAGGAAAAAAATCCAGGCTCAATTGAAGAACACTAGATCATAGAATTGCTAATCAATCTCTCAGTACTGATTCAGACTTCTTGAACTGAAAGCAAGTAATTTTCAAAGAAGCTTGTGCAACATAGGTAACCCTAAAACTGATGGTTTTTTTTTTTTACTTATGCAAATTAGTATGTCGAATCACGAGTTTATTTGCCTATTTTGGGATCAAGATTTTCCTCAAATGAAACAAGTTTTTTATTTTAGCTTTTAAGTGCTATAAGCTGTTGATTTTTGGGTGTTCTCCTTTTCATGTAAGGTGTTTTTGATAATTATTTTTTCTCTTAAAGATGAAAGATTGACGGTGTTGCTGTGTTGACTTTTTCATTGGTTCATATTTATGCATTTTTTTGGGGTTAAAAGAAAAGTGGAAATAATTCATTGCGTGATGGATTTTAAGATGCTATTGTATTTGAACTGAATTATGAAGATTTGGGATTAATGGTGGTGATGGTACTTAGGATGCTACTGCATTTAAATTGAGTTTTGAAGATTTGTGATTAATGGTTCATTGCGTGATGCTACTTAGATTATAACTGAGTTATGAAGATTCGGGATTAATGGTTTCATTGCATGATGGTTGTTAGGATGCTATTACATTTGAACTGAGTTACTAACTACAAATCAACTTTAGGTGTAATGACTCAAAAGTCAATAAAGTCGAAAGCAGTGGTTTTAGAATGTTGTTTTCCGAAGATAGATTTAGTGAATATTATTTATTCATAATTACGAAGGTATAACAGTATTATATTGAGGTTGATCTAATAATTTTAATTATTAGAAAGTTAGACAATGTACAAGTGTATCAGTTCTAAAGTCAATGGTTTTGGAAATTAAGGTGTCGGGACCTCGTTTCCCTAAACTAGACTCGTAAATATTTTTATTAAATATTTACAGAGTTATATTAGAAGTGAATTAAATTTTTGGTTATGTAATTTTGACGAAAGAGTGTTTAATTAAAGTAAAGGGACTAAATTAAATAAGTGATAAAAGTAAGAATTAATACTAAATTATAAGGTGAATCTATATTAAGGGGCTTATTAAATAAATAAGCCATTATTTATATAAGTGTGTGATGGTGGACGGTTTTAGTAAATATTATAAGTATTATATGTGTTAAGTTAGTATAATAATTAAGTTAAAATTTGTTATATAAAAGGATATATATATATTATTAATAGATGGGAGATAATGGTTAGTGGGGAGAGGAATTCCAAGCAAAAATTTTCTTTAATTTTCTTCTTTCCGAAACAAAATGGAAAGAGGGGAGAAGTTGCACGGCCAAGAGCTCTTGTTGCATGTTTAATTTGGTTAGTGAATTTTGGTTATTTTTAGATGAAATTTATGTTTTTGAAGTCTTAATGTTATGAGTTAATTTGCCCATGCTGAAATTGTGAGAATTAATGATATTTGTAGAAGTTACTATTGATGCTTGGTGTTATTTGGTTGGATGTTAAATTTGTGAGTGATTATGAAATTATATTTATATATATGTACGTGTTTGAGCTACCACTTTAGTAAATTTTGCACTTTTAAAATTGTTGAAGCTAGACCAAGCTTAAGTAGGGACTGATTTGATAAATCATGAAGAGTGTAGGTACTGTTTTTTTTTTATATAGAATGTTAAATGTCTTTGAGGTGATGAGTAAATTATAAGTCTTATGGGCTAATTTGGTCAAATTGAGTGATGATTTTTGTTGATATTAATCTCTAGGGACTTAAATATTGTAAATTCAAAATAACATGGTTTAAATCATGATTTATAGTGATTAAGGGAATGCTGGAAAATAATATAAATTGGTTTGATGGGAATTGATGGGGGAAAACTAAAATTTGGAGGTTTTGGATTAAGGATTTAATGGTATATACATATTGACTGCAAAGATGTGAAGTTTGTTTAAAGGGTTAAAAGTTTGAGTATAAATATTCTTGGGGGTTGAATTATTAAATTAAAATAAGTGGGTGATAAATTAGTAATTAGTATTAAATTTCAAAGTGGGATTAGAATAAGGGACTATTTAAATAAATAGTCCATTAATTTAATGAGTTTTGGTTAATGGATAATTATGAGGGAATTATATATATATAATATATGTTAATTGTATGATAATGCTTAAATTAGTAATTATGTTAAGTTATAATAAAAATGAAATGAAAATATGAATAAAATAAAAGAAACAAATAGAGTAGTGGGGAAAGAAAATGGAAAGAGAAACAAAATTAAAGCTTCATCTCTTTTGCATGCGGATTTGGAGAAGAAAAAGGTTAGCACCATTCGGCTTTTAAGTTTCATTTTTGAAGCATAACTTTATTGGTATGATTTGATTATTTTCAATTAAACTTTATATTTTTGGAACCTTAAAATCATGTAGTAGATTACCCATGTGGAAATTTAGAAAAATTATGATATTTGTGGAAGCTGCCATTGTTGAAAAACTCTAATGTTTGAAGTTGTTTTGATAGAATTAGGGGTTAAATTGTTAATTTTTGTGAAGTCTAGGGACTGTTTTGGTGGATTGTTCTTTTGTGCTGGAAATTTGAGTTGAATTACTAAGTTTAGGGAGCAAGTAAAATATTTTGTATTATGAGTTTTATTAGTATTAGCTTTCAAGGAGTTGAATGCTATAAATTAAACTAGTATGGTGTTAAGTTATGAAATTCAAGAATTTAGGGATTGTTAATAAATTATATGTATATGTGGTTAGTTATGGAAATTAGATGAAGATGCAATCAAGCTAATTTTGATGTTAATGTTTAAGTTGAGTAAATGTCAATTGTTGAGGGTAAAAGTATAAATTATGATCTAAGGTTAATTGATTTAATTAAAAGCAAGTATGCTATTCAAATTAAGTAATGAAATTAATTTGTTAATTTGATAAAGAGAAGAATAGATCGGGTATCAATCGTGGGAAGGAAAAGATCACTGAGTAGACGTCTGCAATTCGTAGCACCTGTCGTATTTTGGTAAGTTTGAAGTCTCGAACTTAACCTTTTTATTAATCATTTATTTAATTAATAATTAGATGTTATTTAAATACTTGATATACAATCTTATGTTCATATTTGAATGATGATGTTAATTAATGAATGAGGAAATTGTGAAAATAAATAAGTATTTATTCGTCGGTTTATCCGACTAGTGTTAGGCGCAAATATCGTTTGTATGTCAACTAGAGTTGGGCTCACTATTTATTCGTCGGTTTATCCAACTAGCGCTGGGCGCAACTTCTGTCAGTTTATCTGACTAGTGCTGGGCACACATTTGTCGATTTATCTGACTAGTGCCGGGCACACATTTTTCGGTTTATCCGACTAGCGCTGGGCGCAACTTCCATCAGTTTATTTGACTAGTGCTGGGCACACATTTTTCGGTTTATCCGACAAGCGTTGGGCGCAAACTCTTCCGTGGTTTACCCGCTAGGCACCGGGTGCCATGTATCGATTGGACTATACATCAAGGTTATATGAACCATCGAAGACGGTTGGTTATAGGTATTACTAAGGAAGAATTATATTTACTTATGTATATATATTAATTCATTGGAAGGTATGACATATTTCTTGAATTAGATTATTAAAGTTGTGAAATAAATTCAAATGCTTTAGATATACTTGTGGCTATTCAAATAAGTGAAATCTACTTAATGTGGATTGCTTTCCAGGTTTACAGGTTAGATAAATAGTAGAATCGGACTCAGCATCCTATAAGAATCCCGTACTCAACGTCGGTGATGTCCTCTTTTGGTGTTTTTGGCATGTACTTAGGGGGTATTAGTTGGTTAAAATTTTTCGTCC
This sequence comes from Gossypium hirsutum, assembly GCF_007990345.1. Lineage (NCBI taxonomy): Eukaryota > Viridiplantae > Streptophyta > Magnoliopsida > Malvales > Malvaceae > Gossypium > Gossypium hirsutum. Next base: position 11,970,756 of record NC_053442.1, on the reverse strand, counting down.
ATGGATAATTTTGATGAATTTTACATGTATGATATATAACTTATAATCTTGGTAAATGATGTATATATTTTGATATAATTATGTTTATATATGTAAATGTTTGGAAATGGTGTTTTCTTTAAATAAGCTAGATGTCCTATTGAAATTGGTGATTTAATTTGGTTGACATGGAAGTGTTGAATTAGGTATTAACCTTATAACATGTTTATCACTCTTGAGTTAGAATAATGAATCAATGTATATTTATGTTTGGTCATTTTGTTGATGCTTGAGTGCATGTGGTAGATGTTAGATAGTGCATTGATTCTAATGACTTACTTGACTGTTTAATACATGGCTGAGGTGCCTTTGAATGGCATACTGGTTAACCACTCAAGATGGTCGTTTTGGCATGTTTAATTGTGTTTTGATTAGGTTATATTATTGATGAATCGGTTGTTTAGTGTCCAAGAAACCACAATTTAGTAAACTTGAGTTTTAAGGTACATTTAGGTGCACACAGCCTGAGACACGGTCTGTCACACGACCGTGTGTCGTACACGGGCAACACATACGGGCGTGTGCCCCAATTTAAAAAGTCACACGGATATGTGTCCCCTGTTCCAAATTTTTTTTTTCAATTTTTCCTAAATTTTCCAATATATTCTTAGGGCCTTAGAGACTCGTTTTTAGGTCCGTATATGTATATTAGCTCATGAATGGAATGAGATTGATTAATTGTAATCATGATTGAATAATTATCATATGAACTGTTAAATGTTTAGAATGTTATTGTAATACTCCGTGACCCAATCCGACGATGGAAGCAGGCTAGGGGTGCTACATTAGGATAAACTTTGCACTTGTCCTAGTTGTTGTCGGCGTGGAACCAAATTAGTACTGCACAATGGCAGTTGCCACTATAAGAAAGTAAGATGGAAAGCCCAAGCACCTACTAGTGTTATTGCTTGGAAATGGAAATTCAATTATTCTGACTACTCCATGAGAGGGAACGTTCACTTCGTTGTCCTGTATCAAAGGTTCGAGCTTTTGGGTGATTTGGAGCAGTTCATTATTATATACTCTTTTGGAACTCACACCGCAAAATATACATTCTATAAGTTTTGTGGAAAAACTTCATTCTATACACCAGGGCAGCACCCCAATGGCATTGCTGTGACACTTGCATGTTTAGACCCTAGAACGTTTTCCCATGTTGAGATTCATAATTTTGAAAATGCGGTCATCTAGCTTCTACTTTACATCTGCTGTGTATTGCTTTACAATCCAAAATTCATTCTACCAAGTAGCTCTCATTTTAGGTTTATCAATGGCTTTCACAAAAGAGGATTGCCATTAATTTGATTGTCTTTTGAAAATGTAGTCTTCTAGCTTCTACTTTACTTCTATTGTGCATTGGGGCTTCATGGAACTGGATGCTATATGTATATGGTACCTACGTGTCTATATGAATGTATATGTGATTTCTAAGTTTTAATCCCATGTTGGTTGCCATGAAATGTTTTAAAGTAATTAGTTATCTTTAAATATCATTTTTAAAACAACTATAACTTTTGGTCAAGACATTATTATTTGCTAAAAAAAGAGTTAATTTTGTTGAATGAAATTTGATAAAGAAATTAATTTTAGGTTTTTTATTTGCTAAGATATTTGTAATTTCTATTTTGTGCTTTGCAAAGATCCTTAATATGTATTGTTTATCTTTCATTGACAGTGTGTTATTGTTTCATCTTCTTCTTTGGCTTGTTTGAATGCTTCCTCTATCCATAGCTAAACCATTCATTTAGTCACTGAATCACTGCAAATTCTTTTGCAATTAAATTCTTTGATTTTGTTTTAATGTTATTGAGATTAGTGTTGAAGAAACATAACCGTTTTACTATGATTTGAAGATATGTAACACTTTAATATCTTGTAGTAATGACTTATTTGCCTTTAATAGTACAAAGTGAGAGGTGTAAAAGAATTGGTCTTGCAATAATGATTTGAATATATGTAACCTTTTGTTAATGTATGAACATTATGTTTAGATGTAAAATATAATTTTTAAGCTATTTATTACTTCTAATAGTTTGCTTTTTAGTTTAGAAGATAATTAAATTATTTGTTTCGCTAATGATATTTTAACACATTAAATATGCATTGCAATTTAAAATAAATAAAGTAGGTTATATATTATTTTTATAATATTATATATTATGATTTTTATTAATATTTTATTAATAATTATATTAAGAATGTTATTAAATTATATATTATGTTATTAAATTGTATTTAATAATAATTATGTTAAAATATGATTAAATTATTTTTATTATTTATATTAAATTATATTTAATAATCTTATTAAAATTTAATAACAACAACAAAAATCATTTATCTAAAAAAATTCTACTAAGGGTACTTTGGTCATTTAAGTCTTTTTACTTATGCTATTATAACATCTATTCCATTCAACCAAATATAAGAATACTATTATAGCTTTATTCTATTCCATTAAACCAAACAAATAGATTACTCATTACTGCTCTATTCTATTACAACCTTATTCCACTTACCCCAATGAAACGTAATGTAAATGCAATTAAGGGTCTGTTTGATTGACGAAATTGATTTTCCGGAAAATCATTTCCAACTTTTCCAGCGTTTGATTGGCGGAAAACATTTTCCATTTGGAAAATGAACTCCAAAACAAGGGAAAATGGGTTACATTTTAGGGAAAATGTCTTACCCTTTCAATTTCCGTAAGACATTTTCCGTGCTCTCCTCTCTATCACCTCCTTCATTCCTTCCTTCATTTCCGGTAGAAAACTGCTTCTGTTTATCGATTTTCCAGTAACTTGTTTTTTTAATTATTCAATACTTGTTTTTTTAACATAATTACAAATAATTTATTTGATATTAGTTTTTTTCAATTTATAACGATTAATATTGTAGCTTAATAATTGAGTATTATTATAAATAAATCATTGCAATATAAGTAAAAATAATTTAAAATATAAAAATTTATTAATATATATTAATATATGTAAAAACAACTTTTCCGAAAAATATTTTCAAAAAATCTGCCAAGCAGCAGAAAATATTTTACACAGGTTCAATCAAACACCAGAAAATATTTTCCAGTAAATCATTTTATAGAAAAGTAAAACATTTTCTAGAAATCATTTTACGGAAAATATTTTACTGGCAATCAAACAGACCCTAAGTGCATTAGATATTAAACAAGTTAGCAAACAAGAATCTCTATTGATTGAAGATGATGGCAAAGATGATAGATTGAAGTACATTAAAATGTTTTTGTAATATTATTTGTACGTATTTTTAAATTTAAATTTACTTTTATTGTTTTGAGGAAGTTGAATATTTTAATTGTTTTTGGGAGATGATATTTTTAATAAAATTATTTAATTTCATGTTAAAATTTTTTAAACTTAATTATAGTTTCTTGACCAATAATTATTTAGTTTTGATTGAAAAGGAGGGGGAAGGGGCGAGTCGTGGCAAGGGGGCATTCGGAGGTGGGGAGCGATGGTGCGGTGAGGGACATAGGATCGAATGGGGGTTGGCAGCACCGGAGGGCTATGGGAGCGATAGCTAGGGTTTTTCTTTTTTGGAGGGTTAGGAGGAAGAAGTCAAGGTAAAAAGAAAAAGAAAAACAAAATTGGAGTTTTTGGGTTAAAAAGGGGGACACGGTCATGTAAAGGTACGTGTTGGGCCACACGGCTGTGTGTGGTGTTTCTTTAGCCCATATGTGATTGAGAAAGTGAAGTTATATTGTAAAGATCATGAGATAAAAGTCCCCAATTTAAGTGCTTCATACAAAACCAGTCGAGGTCGGTCTCGCATCCAGAGGGCTAACCTCACAATTGAGCATCACTATCGATTTGATATATTCATTATTGGTATCGATTCCTTGCTAACAGAAATGAATTCTCGCTTTAATGATGAGGTAGTGGAGTTACTTGTTCTTAACTCTGCTTTGGATCCACGTGATAATTACAAAGCTTTTCGGGTGGAAGATATTTGCAAGCTTATGAATGATTTTTATCCGGACGATTTTACGGAGCAAGAAAAGCTACACATGAAGATTCAATTGGAGTATTTTTAACTTGATGCTCATCAAAGCATAGAGTTGCAGAAAGCTTCTACGATTGTCAAGTTGTGTCAAGTGCTAGCTAAGACAAATGATTCAAGTATTTATCCTCTTCTCGTGTCTATTGCAATAACCGAACAAACATTTTCAGCCATAAAAATTGTGAAGACAATGTTTCGCAACAGAATGGAGGATGATTTTTTTTTTCAGCTTGCTTGGTTGCATACATCGAAAAAGAGATAGATTGAGAATTTTCAACAGGTTCTATCATTGATGAGTTTGATCTTATGAAAAACGGAGGGTGCAATTTAAGATGCCTAGTATTGATAAATAGGACTAAGGCCAAGTTTTTTAAATTTAATTTTTGGAATTATAATGGTATTTATGAAAATTTTAGTATGATATCAGTTATTCTTTCTTGCATATTGGAAAGAAATATTTAATTCTATATAGTATGATTTTTTCTTTTAATTTTTTTACAGTTAAATCGTTCATAATTTAAAAAAAAACATTAAATTGATTTGTTTAATAAAACAAAGATTCCGAGAAGAATTGACACTTTTTACGTTAAAAAAATCGTTTAGATTTAAAATTTTCACCCCCTTAAAATAAAATTCTGAATCCATCCTTGATGTCAATTGTCTAGATCAAATTGTGACAAGTGATGTTAACATTCCAGATTATTTGCAATGCAGGAAATAAATTAAAGGTCATAAAGTTTGTACGTTGGAGTATTTTTTTTATGCTTAAGTCAATTCTTGATGAAAAGAGTGAAATGGTGTAAGATTAAGTGTATGGTCATACCTGATCAACATCATAATATTAGTATTTATAGATGTCTATGGTGCTTACCTAAGGTTGTTTGGCCTTGTGGTTGGATCTGACTATTGCTCCTTATTGGCTAGTCCGTTTTCTCTACATCTTCGAGGACATTAGTCCATGCTCAATTCTATCGAAGGATTAAGTTAATATTAGGGGTGTTAAAACGGTTAATTGAATTAAATTAATATTAATTAAATTAATTAAAATTTTTAATTTTTTAATTATTAACTGAACCGAAATATTTCGATTATTTCGGTCGGTGAATTAACCGAAATTTATATATATATATATTTATTAAAACAAGTATAAAACATATAAAAAAATAAATTAATAATGTTCATTTGACCGAATTAATTAAATTAGTAATTACTTAATACATAATAATATATAATATTATTTATTAAGTTCGGTTAATTACTTGATTTCGAATTGAATTAACCATTAATCAAAATTCTAAAAAACCTTTAACTAACCTCCAACCGAACTAGATCGGTTAATCGAATTAAATCAATTTAACGAATTAATTAGATTTTAACCGAAGTTTGAACACCCTAACTAAGAGATCTTGTAGAAGCCAACCAATGATGAAGATTGAAGAAAATGCCAACAAATGGTAGCAAACGGAAGCGAACGTATGAAATACTGGAGTTTGGATAGATTTGGAAAAAAGAACCTAGGTTTGAATCCATTGATTTTTAGTTTTAATTTTTTTTTAATTATAATTATTGGATGGGTTGGCTAAAAAATAAAACAAAATTGGACAGGTTGGGGATACGATTTGGGGTAATATTAAGGGGGAAAAAAATAGAAAACCAAAACATCTTCTAAAACCGGTTTAGAAGGGTTTTAGCTAAGTTACCTGACTCTCTGTTTCGATTTCTTTTAACCGTTCAAAACTCGTCACTGATGAAATGGTTGGATCAGACATTTTCAATTTAATCATTCGGTCTAATCTGGTTATGTCTGCCTTACTAGTTTAATTATTAAAACCAATTAACCTTTTATTATTATCTAAAAATTCTATTAGAATATAGAAGTTTTATTTTTACATGGTTGGAAGCTAGTTAATAATGACAAATGAAATATGTATGATATTAAAATGAAAAAATATTAAATTTAAACACATAAATACATATATTACTAAATGAATACAATTATTTATGATGGTGTTACCATCTATCTTGAATTGACGTTGTGTTAACTTATGACACTAATTTAACCAATAACATTACTAATATATATACAATCGATAGATATAATAAAGTATGTATAATAAAATCAAAATATATAAAAAATATTAAAATAAATGGAAATTTATAATTTTTCAAATTTTTATATTTTTATAAGAAATGTACTTCAACTCATGTTTTCCAATGTCAGAATCACTTTTATTTAGAAAATAGAAATTGAGGTGAAAAATATTAGATAAGTAATATAGAAATGTAAAACAAAACCTACCACCTTAAATTATGTGAACCAGAAAACGCGTGTCCCACTTACATTACCGAGAAGTTGCCGTTGGTCTCTCAACCTATAAATTCTCATCTCGAATTTCTAAACTATGAGACCATTAAACTAACAAAAGCAGAACACCAACTGCGCCAAAAAGAGAAAGCAAAATGGCAAATCAGAAGCAAAGCGGACCCGAACCTCCTATCAAAGTCTCAACCATCAATTGTATCGATCTGTCTAATCCTGATATTGGTGAATCCGTTGCTTTACTAAAGCAGGTTTGGTTCCCCTCTGTATCTTTTTGGCTTCTGTGTTTTGTTGTACTTGTCATATGAATTTACTGGTTTCTGTTTTCTTTTCAACTGTTTTGATGATTCGAAGTTGATAGTTTGATGCCTTGGTGATTATCAGACAACCCCATAATAGAAGTTTGGTTTTTTTTTTTTTTTTTTGTGGTGGGTTTAGGCTTGCTTGGATTGTGGATTTTTCTATGTTGTAAATCATGGGATAAGCCAGGAATTTATGGATGAAGTATTTGCTCAAAGCAAGAAGTTTTTTTATTTGCCATTAAACGAGAAACTGAAAGTTTTGAGGAATGAGAAACATAGAGGCTACACTCCCATGTTTGATGAGGTTCTTGACCCTGACAATCAAGTGCATGGTCAGCAATTCTTTCTCTTTAGCGTTTGTATTTCTGTATAACTGCATCATATGTTCTATTTTTCATATTCATCATTGGTGCAATAGTTTGCGTGCAACTATAGTATCAAGCTTTTTTTCCCCTGTTGGGGTAGCAGGAGACTACAAAGAGGGGTATTACATAGGCGTGGACGTGCCTGAAAATGATCCTGAATCCGAGAAGCCGTTTAATGGGCCTAATGTTTGGCCGGCAGATGGTAAAATGTTTCAACTTTCATTGGTTGGTTATTTTGCAAGACCTGTTTAAAAGAATATTTCACCAATTGCTTTGGTCACTTTTGGCACTGGTTAGGTGTTTTGCCTGGTTGGAGGCAGACTATGGAGAAATTCCATCATGAGGCATTGTAAGTTATAAGTTATGTGATTACATATCTATGCTTGTTTCATGATGATGTGTGCAAAGAAAAATGGCTGATAAGAATTTATATTTCTTCTTCTTGCTATTAGAGAGGTGGGAAAGGCAGTTTCAAGGATCATAGCGCTTGCACTTGATCTAGAGGTTGATTTCTTTGATAAGCCTGAGGTGCTTGGGAAGCCTATTGCCACCTTGCGCTTGCTACACTATGAAGGTGTAAGATCATAGGATATCTTTATTAATCTTATTGTCATACACAATTGATATAAATCATTATATGAATTTCATAATCTGTTCAGATCAATTTTCTGATCCCGCAAAAGGAATATATGGAGCTGGAGCCCATTCTGACTTCGGATTTATTACACTTTTGGCAACCGATGATGTTATGGGTCTACAAGTATGAAAGTTGCTATAACATGTGACTATATTGCCAGTTTTCTTCACATTTCACTAGTTAACAAATGTTTATTTGATTTTTCTGCAGATATGCAAGGATAAAGATGCAAAACCTCAGATATGGGAGTATGTGACACCAATAAAAGGGTAAGTCACTGATGGCTAGCAGAGATTTGAGCTTGTAGGTTACATTGTACACATGCTTCCATATTGTGCATATGCAATTTGGTTTTAGTAGAGAATGCATTTGGATCCAATCTCAGTTTTAGTGAATTTTGTCTAATTATTTACTGCCCCGAGCTTGCTATCATTATTCTTTTGTGATATCTTCTTAAATTTCTATCCTTGCATTGTTCTATTCTTGCTTCCCTTGTGCTAAGTTTAACTTTTTAATCACCAATATATGATGGGCTTAATATGTGGTTGATTTGTTCAGAGCTTTCATAGTCAACCTTGGGGACATGCTGGAGCGCTGGAGCAACTGTATGTTCAAGTAATGTGCTAGCTTCAGTTGTAACTATGGTCTACACTGCCTTATTAAAGATGAAATTAATTATGGATTTCCAGGGGCCTCATTGCTGAAGAGCTTAGACTAATTTTGATGATCTGCTTTGCCTTTTACTTTTAAGTTTAGCCATTTATTATATTGATAAATTGAAAGCAGAGAAATGTTGTTTAAGGCTGTCATCTCAAACAAATAGAACTCCGTTACCTTTTGGTTCTTTTGCATCATTACATGTACATAGGATCACTAAGAGAAAGCTGCCTTATGGTGACCTTGAGCTTTTTTGTGCCCGAGGTGTTGTTTCTTTGCAATATTCTTATGCTTATTCATCATTTCATCTTTCCTCGTTTGAAAGTGTACTGCTGTAAACTCTGTTCATTTGTTTTGAAATATTATAGTTTCTTGATGTCATGTTGTGGAAGGCTGGAAGCTACCTTTTTATAACCATCTTTCCCCTGTTGTATCTAGCAGGTCCACCTTGCACAGAGTTTTGGGGAATGGTCAAGACAGATATTCTGTAAGACCCTTTTTTTTTAACAACCCTCGTAAAATTTTATTAATATCTGTTCAGGGCATTGAAATTTACATCATCATGAGTTACATCAGCATCAAAGAGAAAATTATGCACTAGGAAAAAACAACTGATAAAAGTATCCAAGTACCTAACTTTCTTTGTTATCCAGGTTTTAAGGCCTTTCGCCGTATTCATGATTGATTAGATGCTCTATGATGTCTTCATGTTACAATATCAAGTTGCTCCATTGTATTCATCTTGTTACACTCCTTGTACATCCCATGCATGACTTTAGTGCTGGTTATATATTTACTTCTTCACTGTCTATGGTAATTAACTACAAACAAGGTAAATTTGGCTTTTCTAGCACTTTGAAATTTACGTTCCTACCAACTCTCATTTTGTAAGTTTCTTTATGATTATTGTAGCCTGGATTTTTCTTGGCACATTTTGTCTTGCTAACATTTACATAATCTTAAAAGTAAAACTAAGGTTTATGTGTTTTGTTTCTGATGGCAGATTGCATACTTTGTGGAACCTAACCATGACAGTCTGGTTGAATGTTTGCCTACTTGCAAAACAGAAAAAAGTCCTCCCAAGTAAGTCTTTAGTATCCAGTTGTTTATAATTATAGATGATAAAGATCGAAAATCCCTCCTATTTGAAACCCGTAGTTGCTATGACATTTATACGGGATTTAAACCCAAGTTGCTCTAACTCTTCATTTTGCTTGAAGTACCATGGTCAAAGGGTGTAGGCATGTGACCTTCCAAAGATCCTCCAAATATATATAAAAAAACTTTAAAATAACCAAATCTACCCATATCTGACACTTACACCCAAATCTTATAACATTGATTTAAATTGTCTTGTTCTATCTAACATAACTGCTGCGTACATTCCAACCAGGTTTCCCCCAATCAGGTGCTCAACATATCTGAGCCAACGTTACAAGGACACTCATGCTGACTTAAGTGTATACGATAAACATCAAGCTTGAAGTCCTTAGTGAAAACATGTTTAGGAAAAGGTGACATTGTAATTTTCATCATACATCAGCATATCAATTTGAATGTGGTTATATCATACATTAGAAGTCTATGTAAATTGTATTACAGTGATAAAAGTATGTAGTGAATTTACTACATGTTCCAAGTTTCAACATAGAACCTATTTTGAAAATTTTCTCTTCAGCTGGACTATCCTAAAATGACTCAATGCTATGGATGATATACCTGTATTTTTATAACTTGCCGACAATTATGAGAGACTGCTAAACAGCTGTTCAAACACTCACAATGGTGCAAGTTAACATTTCACAACCCAAATCACATTTTTACTATACCTTATTTATTAGGCATTTGTTAAAAATTGAACGTCAATAATGGCAATGTAGAAAGATCGCAAAGAAAAAGAAAGAAAATTTAATAATGTCGAATTCGAATGATACAAGAGGAGTTTCGACTATATCTATTCATAGGTTGAAAAAATTTAATTCTAATCTATGTCAAATATATTATGCTAATAAATACTAAATATATTATACTAATAAATACTAAATCTTCTAGAAAGAAAATATATTTTGTTTAACTTGACTTGCAAGCAATCTCTTAGAATTTGGGTCACACAACTCTAGCAATCTCCACCTTGACACGGATTCTCAACGATCAAGTTCTTTATCACGAACTCTCAACGAACAAGTTTTTCACCTCGTTCATGAAATACCTTAAGGGTATTCTTCAATAATGAACACCAACCAAGACCAAGCAATGCTCGAACTTGGTTATAGGAAGTGATTTAGTCATTACATCTACAGGATTATCATGAGTATTAACTTTGCTCACAACAATATCGCCATGAACAATAATATCACGCACAAAATGATACCAAACATTAATGTGCTTTGTTCTCTAATGAAACATTTGATCCTTCGTAAGGAATATGACACTCTAGCTATTATAAAACACTGTACTGATCTGAAAGTCTTTACTGAGTTCACCAAAGAGTCTCTTTAACTAAATAGCTTCTTTACAAGCCTTGGTAATCTCCATGTACTCAGCTTCAGTAGTAGACAAAGCAACTATAGTTTGCAAAGTGGCTTCTCAACTAATTGCGCAACCTCCAATAATAAAGACATACTCGGTGCGAGATCTTTTATTAATGTCTATAGCAAAATCAGAATCAACATACCCAATGACTTCATCTTTAGTTCTTCCAATCTGTAAGCAAACATTAGTAATACAATGTAAGTATTTGAAAATTCACTGAACTGTTTTCCAATGTTCTTTACCAGGATTTGCTATGTATCTACTAATTGCACTACATATGATAAATCTAGTCGTGAGTAAACCATAGCATACATGAGAGATCCCACTGCACTAGAATATAGAACACGTGCCATGTAGTCAATCTCATCATCTGATTGCAGAGACAAAGCCAACAAAAGTCTAAAGTGGGCTGCTAATGAAGTACTAACAGGCTTGACATTCTGCATATTGAATCTGCGAAGAACTTTCTCAATGTACCATTTCTAACTTAGGTATAATTTATATGCTTTTCTATCTCTAAGAATCTCCATTCCAAATATCTTTTTTGTTGCTCCCAAATATTTCATCTCAAATTCCTTACTAGGTTGAACTTTGACCTTTCTTATCTTTCCTTCATCTTTAGCTACTATCAATATGTCATCAACATATAGGAGTAGATACATAAAAGAACCATCATTGTTTTTCTTAAAATAAACACAACTGCCTTGGTGACTGTTTCAAGCCACAAAGAGACTTTTCAACAAGCAAACATAGTCCTCTTTTTCTAAGATTATAAAACCCTCTGATTTTTGCTTGTAAATATCTTCCTCAAGTTCTCCATGTTTTTACATATAATTGCTTAAGATCTAAATCATACATGGTCACAAATCCAAGCAAGGTTCGAATCGAATTATTCTTCACAACTGGAGAAAACACATTTGTGAAGTCTACACCTGGAATTTGACTGTAACCTTTTACAACTAGCCTTGTTTTATATCTGGGTTTTTCAATTCCTAAGGCCCATTTTTTCTTCTTAAACACTCATTTACAATGAACAACCTTTTTACCCTTAACAAGCTTGACTAGATCTCATGTTCTGTTCTTATGGAGTGATTCCATCTGTTCTTATGGAGCGATTCCATCTCTTCTTGTATGGTAAACATCCACTTTATTGAATCTTCACAGCTAACTGCCTCAAAATAAGTAGATGGCTCTTAATTTTCATATATATCTTCAGTCACTTTTAAAGCATAAGAAACTAGATCAGCCTAGGCGTACCTCTTTAGATGTTTAATTTCTCTTCTAGGTCTGTTCTTGGAAATAGAATATTATGGTGAATAAGCAACTCTACTCTGAGTTTCAGTACTAAAATGAGGAGTAGACTCTTTTGTAGGTTCTAGATCAATCTGTAGCTCCACCTGCTTCACATGTGTGCTTGGACTTTGCTGGTCTTTATTGGAGAAGTCTTCAAGAGATAAGTTAGGCAGCATAGCAGTTTCATCAAAAATAACATCTTTGCTAATCACAACTTTTCTATTTTTAGGACACCATAATTTATATCCTTTAACACAAGCCCTATACCCAATAAAAACAAATTAAAAAAAATCTAGGTTCCAATTTCTCATTGTCAACATTAGCATACACAGGACACCCAAAAATCTTCAAATCGGAATAATTAACAGGATTATTAGACCATACTTCTTGTGGAGTCTTTTTCTCAATGGCAATGAATGGAGACCGGTTAATTAAAAAACATGCAATAGAGGCCGCTTTAGCCCCAAACAACTTCGGTAAACAAGCATTTGACAGCATACATTGAATTTTTTCCATGATTGTTCTATTCATCCGTTCTATAATGTTGTTTTACTGTGGAGTATGATGAACTATCAAATGTCTCATGATCCCTTCCGATTTGTACAATTCATTAAATTCATTAGAATAAAATTCCAAGTCATTAACTGTGTGGAGGTGTTTTATTTGTTTTCTTGTCTGCTTCTCAATCATAGTTTTTTAAGCCTTAAACATGGAAAACACATCACTTTTTTGCTTCAAGAAGAATGCCTAAACTTTTCTGGAAAAATCATCAATGATCGTTAGCATATAATTAGTGCCACCCATCGAAGGCACTCTAAATGGTCCTCAAAGATCATAATGAGTATAATCCAGTGTTTCCTTCATGTTATGGATTCCTCTAGTGAATCAAACTCTCTTTTGCTTCCTAAAAATACAGTACTCATAGAACTTCAGTTTACTAATGTCTTGTCCATCAAGAATTCCTCGTTTTTCAATTCTGTCATATCGTTCTCCCTCATATGTCCTAGACGTATATGCCAAAGCCTAGTAACGTCATCATCTGACAAGGAAGAGTAATTGATAGTTGCATCAACAATAAAAGTTGAACCTTGCAAAACATATAACTTGGTAGTCTTTCTCTACCCTTTCAGCACAACAAGAGAACCCTTGTTAATCTTCAGAACCCCATTTTCAGCTACGTAATTGTTCCCCTTTAAATCAAGAGTACTCAAAAAAATCAAATTCCTCTTCAATTCTGGTACATGTCGTATGTCACTAAGTGTTCTAACGACTCCATCGCACATCTTAATTTTGATCATGCCAATACATGCGATTTTACATTAAGCATTATTTCCCATCAAAACAAAACCTTCTAACACTATTTCATATGTTGTAAACCAATCCCAATTGGGACTCATATGGAAAATGCAACCAGAATCAAAGATACACTCCTCGCTCACTTTAGGGTTGTTGGCAGAAGCAACTAAGAGTTCACCGTTGCTATAGTTTTCTACAACATTAGCTTTATCGAATTGTTCTGGTTATTTTCCCTTTTAATTTGTCACCTTCCTTTTTGATCTTATTTTGCAACTTATAGCACTTTAACTTAATGTGCCCTTTCTTTTTGTAGAATTTACAAGCCTTACCTCTGTTTAAAGATCTCGATCTACCCTTAGATTTATCGCGAGGATTTTGTTCATGTGTCCTTCCACGATTATCATTAGTATTTCATTCTTATCTCCCACGAACAAAAGTACCTTCTCCCTGAAAGTCGGATCCAAACGCAAGATGTTTCATATTGTCATATGATGTTAAGGAAGTATAAAATTCATCAACTGTGAGAGATTTGCGGCTATAAAAAATCGTATCTCTAAAGGTTGAATAAGACAAAGGCAACGGACAAAGTAAAATTAACCCTAAATCTTCTTTATCGTACTGAACCTCAATGGCCCCTAGGTCTGAGAGAATTTCTTTAAACACAGTTAAGTGTTCGTGCTCAGACACACCTTCCTCCAAAGGATGAGCATAAATGTGGTACTTTATATGCAACTTGCTAGTTAGGTTTTTCGACATGCATACTGCAACTTTGTCCATAATGCAGTGGTAGTCTTCTCCTTTATCATTTCTTGTAGAATTTCATTCGAAAGATGCAGATGTAATTGCATTAAAGCCTTTCGATCTTTATGCTTCTTCTCTTCCTCCATCAATGTCGAAGACATCTTATCTACCTCTATTAGGGTATCCTCCAAATCCATTTGTGCAAGAATTGCCTACATCTTTATTTGCCACAACAAGAATCTAATGTTGCAATCCAACAGCGGAATATCATACTTCATTGTCACAATTATTGTGATCGAAACAAGCAAACCGAAAAAAATCTGATACCAATTTGTTAAAAACTAAACGTCGATAATGGCAATGTAGAAAGAACACAAAGAAAAAGAAAGAAAAATAGAACACACTCTAATACCAATTTGTTAAAAACTAAACATTGATAATGGAAATGTAGAAAGATCGTGAAGAAAAAGAAAGAAAAATAAGACACAGATTTTATGTGAAAACCTTTTCGGGAAAAAACCACGGATAGAGAAGAAGAAAATTCACTAATGTCAAACTCAAATGATACAAGAGGAGTTTCAACTACATCTATTTATAGATTGAAAAGACCTAATTCTAATTAATGTCAAATATATTATAAAAATAATACTAAATCTTTTAGAAAGAAAATATATTTTGTTTAACTTGACTTGTGAGCAATCTCTTAAAATTCGGGTCACAAAACTCTAACACAAAGGATGAGTTTTCATTCCAAATGAAGTGTTGAGGAAAATCTTAGACATTATACCTGCAACATCGATAGACAGGAGAATACTTGCAACTCTCAGCATACTTAACAAGATTTGTAGGAAGAGGCAGATGTGTTGCCAAACTTATAAAATAAAAAAATTATAGTAAATAATGTCATGTTTTTAAGAGACTAAATAGTGATAATTTAATCTACTAGAAAGTGGAACTCACCATGTTCATATACCTTAGTGGCCACGTTAACAGCTATATTAGCTAATATTTTCCTTATATTAGAGAATGGTGGGTAAATAAGTCCCTTCTCATAGTTTTCCGCCGTTATAGAGTTAATATCCCTATTTAACACCCACTTTCAATATATATTTGTACATGGATATACCAGCTTTCAATAAGTCCCATCTCATGTTTAAGCCACTACCATCTGCCTCTAATCTGAACTGATATGTGGAAATAGAGATGAGGAGATGTGTTTGTGTAGCCTCTAGTAGAGAAGATATATTGCAAACCGGATTAAAAGATCATGATAAAATAAGCTTTACTGAATGAAAATGATATGAGGAGTTAAGGGGGAGAATGTATATGAATGAGACCATATGTATTTGACTCTAAAATCTGGGTACATGGCCGGCATGAAAATGGATTGTCTGAGTTATGTTAAGTTGGCGTATAGTATAAGCCCATGTTATAAGTAAGTAGGCGTGCTGAGTCTGTTTGAGTTTTGTATATGCCATTAGGCATATTCCGTGAAAATGTGCAAACCCTTCGAAAGATTCAATTGTACAAATAGCATCATTTTTTATGATCTCATTAGAACTCACTAAGTTCTTATGAACTTACTCAATTACTTTTTCCTTCTCAGGCTTGCTGACTAAAGGAAGACTTATTTGAAGGATTACGCAAGAGTGTTGCTGCTATTGTAAGATGACTACTTTATTTTATATTATGCATTACTAATGGGGGTGACACCTAAATGTATTTTGAGAAGGATATGTACACAAATATCTGATGATTAGATTATGCTTTTAGCGAAATCTCTATGAAGTTTCATGGATTGGAATTAAAGTATTATGCCTTATTTGATGAAAATATCATACTTAAACTTATACGCCACATAGCTTATATGTTATTACTTTTAATCTGTTAATGGTTTAATACAAACACTAAAGTTTTACAAAGCTTTCACCAAAAACAGTATTGAAGTTAAGATGATTTTTGAGTAGTTACACGTTATACTTGGATATTTCTAAAGGATCGGGTTTGGCGTGTTACAATTGCAGACAAGCTCAAACATACAACACCGATTGCACACACATGTCATACCTTTACATTTTTTAATTCATTAAAATGTAACTTATAGAATAAAACCAAAACATTACATATATACATAGATACTCATATTCACAAGCCTACCAACATAACCAAAATACCATTTGAACAAACATGTACCGTTTCAAAACACAATTTGCATATATACATATAAAACCTTAACACCTATCTACATGTGCATATTCATTAGCTTGACTAAATCACATTTCAAGCAAGCTATTCACTTGCCACTTCATTTCTCATAATAATAACAAATCA
Source organism: Gossypium hirsutum (assembly GCF_007990345.1). Taxonomy (NCBI): domain Eukaryota; kingdom Viridiplantae; phylum Streptophyta; class Magnoliopsida; order Malvales; family Malvaceae; genus Gossypium; species Gossypium hirsutum. The sequence goes on along the minus strand of NC_053442.1, from coordinate 11,954,205 downwards.
TTCAACATCATTAGACCAAGATCATTAATATCCAAAATAACTTAAACAAAAATACAACCCTATATACATGTCACATAACTGAATCTAGAATAAATAAAGACTACCGAATCAAAGACTAGATAGTGCGAGCTCCAAGTTTATTCGACCGATGCGTTCCGCAAAATAACCTATTCAAAGATAAAAAAAGCAAACAAAATAAGCATTACAATTCTATAGTAAGCTCGTATGAAATTCATTTGACCTACATCGATAAGTTTACAATTAAATTATTAAAATCTAATGTAACAAGTATGGATATCTTTTGGCATCCTATTACATTCACAAGTACATCACTTAACACTTCCAGAGGTTAATACATTAGATTACACAATCTTATAATACAACCATTTATCTTTAATATGATCCAAAACACAATTGACCAATTATAACTCAATTCATTTTTTCTTATTTATCAATCACAACTTAAAACAATATAATTTACCTCAGTTTGTATTTAATTAAATGGACTAACTATTATACAGTTCCTTGGTATCACAATTTAATAACAACAGGTGAGAATATCACACATGAATCAAATAACATTTCCAATGATACCATTTAATATATATAAAAAATGTTCAACAAGTACAACATTTAAATCATTCAATTCTTATGTATCTATTTCAGATTCAATATTCACATTATTTAAACAATTTCATTTCATATCACATTTATTTTCTGTAACACCCTTAACCCATCTCTATCGTCGAATTAGGGTTACGAAGCATTAATGTACACAACAGAACCTTTATCTTCAAAACAGATCAATAATACAATTTAATATTTATTTCTAATAACTCATTACAATCATAGCAAACATACATATTTGGGCCTTAAATTGAACCTTCAAGGCCCTAAAAACAATTTGAAAACAATCAGGAATCATTTTGAATCAAATCGAAAAATTTTGAGAAAAACATGAAAAATTACAAAACAGGGGTCACATGGTTGTGTGACCAAGCCGTGTGAAATAGCCCAAACCATGTGAACATTCGAAGTAGGGACACACGGCCATGTCCCAACCCGTGTGTCTACTTGAGTAACTCACTGATTTGGGTTACACGGCCGTGTCGTAGGCCGTGTGTTAGACCGTGTGAAACGTGCACCTAAAATTAATATGACACATGACCATGTGGGGTGGCTGTGTGCCATGTGACACCCTGTGTCCCAGACCGTATGCAGCACAAAGTGCCCCTAAACCAAGCCCTTTCAAACCCTATTCTTGCACACCAGGACACACCATTTCTACAAGCATTCATATGATCAAAACACATTTCCATCACACTCAAAACATATCAAATCAACCATCCAATAAGTTTTAACCAATTACCAGCAATAGGTACCATAATCACAATCAACCATATTTCATTTTAACATTTCAATATAAACCATTTAGCGTATTTCTAGCATACCAAATAACCATTTCTTTTTCATAACATTAACCCACAAGCCATTTGCTTTAAAGAGGCATGAATAAAGTTACTAAAACACACATCTCATTTTATCTAATTGCCTATCCAATATGCCCTCATTGGTACTAAAATTTAAACGTCCAAACAAATCCACACTCAATATTTACAAGACATTATCAAAGCCTCCATTTCATCACATATGTTTACCATATATCAAGCTAATCACTAAAGGTATTTAGCTAATCACCAAAAACACATCAAGTTTCAAACATACACCAAAGATACTAAACATTTATAACCACAAAATTTACCCAAACTAACTTATAAACAACATCATTATAAACAAAATAACTTAAGGGCTCCTAGTTCATGCCATTTATAACTCAACATCAATATTATCCAAATCTTCTACTGAAATAAAGGATGGATAGTGTGAATGTACTCTGACTTGATTCCAACCGATCGAGCTTTCCGACAATCTATAAGACAAGGGAAAACAACTACGTAAGCAACCAGTGCTTAGTAAGGAAACTTAACTATCGAACATAAATGATTAAACCATTAAAACATTGCTTATTTAAAATTATGCATACTTTTCCTTCCAATTCATAATATACCACAAGGTTAGTAGGTGCATTAAAGAGCATATCCAATCAATTAAACATAAAACATATCAATATGAAGTTCAATACATAATTCCTCAATCTATTACTCAATTTGTTCCATTTTCATTTCATATTCTTATACCAACAAATTTCCATTTCATGTTTCCATAACACAGTTCTTTTCATATATGCATCCACTCATTAAAACTTAAATCATTTGTTGAATCAAATGAAATAACATCGAATACTTGGAAAATACTCATATAACCATTTAATTCCTTAAACACACCATAACATCACGAGTTAACATATTTATAGACATATGAAGCATATAATCACACCAAGGCATTAACATTCATTATCAAACTATATTAGTCAAATGTTCAACCCATATTCATACTTATGATATATACCTCACCTAAAACGTGTTACCTAAATCGCAAATGATCGGAGGGTGCCATGGTGTCTTTCAACCATGGTCTTATTCATTTTCTGTTGTGTTGCCATAATGTCTTTTAACTATGGTCTTATTCTTTTGATTCATGATGTCATAGCGTCTTTCAACTATGTTCTTACTCGTTAGAATCGTGATTCCATAACGTCTTTCAGCTATGGTCTTACTCGATAGAATCGTGATGTCATAATGTCTTTCAGCTATGGTCTTACTTGTTTCTGGTATGGTGTCATAGTGTCTTTCAACTATGGTCTTAATAATTTCCTTCTAGCCAACAAACTCGATTCATATATAATAAATTATATATTAAACAACTGAAACAACAACTAATTGATTTAATTAAGATACAACCTTACCTTGACAATAACAGTTGTAAAAATGAAGTTGACGAAGTTTGACACTTTAATTTTTCCCCGGTTTAGATCCATTTGGTTCGTTTCTTAATCTAATAAAAATTTTCATTCAATTAATAATCCAATTAACTTAATATCATTATTTCTAGCTTATAACCCACTTTATTATGAAATTATAAAATTACCCATAATATTTTAACTTTTGTGCAATTTAGTCCCTAATCCCGTAACTTGAAATTTTACCATTTTAAAAGAGAACCTGTGTTAGCCGATTTTCTTAGGGGTAAAAAATTCTCACATCTTTCACCAATTCACACTATTTCCCTTAAAATTTTCTATTTAAACAATTTAATCCCTAACATTCAAAATCACTAAAAATCACTTATCAAAACACTTATATCTAGCTACTAACTTTAATAATTCATCAACTAAATTCACAAACACATCAAACTCATTCATGGTAAGTCCCTAATATTTTAATAGTTTTACGAATTGGCCCCCGGGCTAGCTAGATTAAGCTAATACGAGCTCAAAAATATAAAAAATCAGTAAAAACAAACCTCAAACTCACAACCATGCAAGGAGAAATGCTTGGTCAAACCTCTTTTCTTCAATAATGGTTATTTGGCTAGATATGTTAAAAGAACAAGATGATAGCAATTGTTTTACTCTTTGTATAAGTTAATATTACTTTTTTTTACTAAATTACCATTTTGCCATTAAAATAACATATATTAAATATAAAATATATGCAATAACCGTCCATTTAAACAACCAAAGGTCAATCTTCCTAATAAATCCCCCCAATCCTATAATATTATTAATTTAACACCTTAAATAAATGAAAATTAACTTTTACGACTTTTGTAAATTAGTCCTTTTCATTTAATTAATATTTAAACGTTAAAATTTCTTAACCAAATTTTTAATATGATCCACATAACACTCAGTAAATATTTAATAAAATATGTATGAGTTCAGATTATAGAAACAAGGTCAATCTTTCTAATAAACCCCCCCAATCCTATAATATTATTAATTTAACACCTTAAATAAATGAAAATTAACTTTTACGACCTTTACAAATTAGTCCTTTTCATTTAATTAATATTTAAACGTTAAAATTTCTTAACCAAATTTTTAATATGATCCACATAACACTCAGTAAATATTTAATAAAATATGTATGGGTTCAGTTTATAGAAACAAGGTATTAAGACATCCTTTTTTAAAACCACTTAACTTTAAAGATATACCACTTGAACCTAATTATTCGTTCAAATAACATAAATTATCAAATAAAATTTTTTTATAACACTATCCTGACTAATAAATATAAAAAATAATATTTTCAGGATCACTCATCAGATTTGTGATCTCGAAACCACTATTTTTGACACCACTAAAAATCAGGTTGTTACATTTTTATCCCCCGAAGAACTATAGTGAATATACCTCAGATCCACGAGATAACAATGCTTACACGAGCTGTGAATCAAACATTAACCATTACACGATGTTGCTCACATGAGCTGTGAAGAACCTACACTACATGCAGAACCTTAACCATCGGTAAGGTATCTAGTAAGTCGGGACATTAACCGTTACACGATGCTACTCACACGGGCCGTGAAGAATCCGCAATATGTGAAGGATCTTAGCCATTGATAAGGTATCCACCACTGATACATAGTACCTACTATAAAATACCCTAATGACATGTCATTTGTATCCTAGCTATTTACTAAGTTCACACGAGCCCTGTATCACGCATTTAATCTTTCCATTCTTTTGAATATTTTTGTACATATATCAAATAATCATATACTTAATCATTCCATTCACATATCAAATAACCATATATTTGTAACTTAAACCAATTAATATTTCATAACCATTCCATATCATATAACTATTCGTATTAGCCACATAAATTGTACTTTCCACTATAGTTCTTTCGATGCAAACAATTATATAATACAATAATAAACTATCATTAAAAAATTAAGTCTCATATGAAATTGACCTAATCAAAATTGGCAACGAATACGACACCAAGGACTTTTAGGTAATTTTTCCTTTTTTCGCGTTTATCAATCGATTGATTCGTTTTTTTATCTATATAATAATTTAACTCAATTAACCATTTCAAATACCTTAAAATATCCAAACACATGCATTTGACCCTTTAATAACATTTTACATTATTACCCTAAACTTTTACCTTTATTTAATTTAGTCCCTAAAATCGAAACTTATACATTTATCTCAATTAAGCCCAAAACATGTTAGCCAAATTTATCCTTATTCATTTACACCCTCTACATTCAAAAATTATAGAAATTTCCATGTAATTTCAAAATATTTTTATTTTAGTCCCTAAATTCAAAACTAACAAATTTTACTTTACAATTTAGTCCACAATCAAATCTAAGCTTATAACCAAGCTATTTACAAGCAAAAACCATCAATAGAAACATTTCAAAATTTTAACAGTTTAACCATTTAGTACCCCAGCTAGTTAGATTAAGCTACAACGGTCTCAAAAATAAAAAAAATTTTACGAAAAACGGGCTTGATTTGCTTACCATGCAATAAGGCCGAATGAGTTTGAAGAAAAATCCATGGCTTCTCAAGCTTCTTTGATGCATTCGGTTGAGAAAGAAGGAACGATGAAAATAGATGATAATTATAGTTTTATTATTATTTTAACTTAATTTTAATTAAAAAAAATTATAAATTCTTACCAAACCTTGTATTAACCGGCCACTAACATAAAAATGTGATAAATTTCCACTTAAAACCTTAATAATTACCTTTTAAGTCTTTTTAGCTAATTAAAATCATTAGTGATTAATTTTTACGATAGTTACGATGTAGTCAATTTTCCTTAATTAATTATTAAATCACCAAAATTTTTAAACCAAATTTTAATTTACCTATATAACCACTCCATAAGTATTTAATAATATTTATGGGTTCAATTTATAGAAATAAAGTCTTTATACCTCATTTTCTAAAACCACTTGATTTTGGCGAACTGACCAATTAGCAAAACTTACCAGATTAAAATTTAATAAAACACTATAATTAACTCGTAAATATTAATAAATAATATTTATGAACTCACTTGTCATAATTGTGGCCCCGAAGCTACTGTTTCTGACACTACTGAAACACAGGTTGTTACAGTTGCAAAAAGCTTCTACAGTTGCCGAGTTGTGCCAAGTGTTAGCTAAGACAAATAAGTCAAGTATTTATCTTCTTCTTGATAAAATTATTTATCTTGTACTAACTCTTCCCATGTCTACTGCAACAATCGAATAAGCATTTTCAGCATGAAAATTGTGAAGACAAGTCTTCGCAACAAAATAGAGGATGATTTTCTTTCAACTTACTTAGAGGCATACATCAAAAAAGAGAGAACTCGAGAATTTTCAATAGATTCTATCATTGATGAGTTCGATCTTATGAAAAAACGAAAGGTGTAATTTAGGAAGCATAATATTGAGAAATATGACTAAAGTCAAATTTTTTTAATTTAATTTTTGGAATTATAATGATATTTATGAAATTTTTAGTATAATACTCGTTATTCTTTTTTGCATATTGGAAAGAAATACTAATTTTATATAGAGTGATTTTTTTCTTTTAATTTTTTTTACAATTAAATTGTTCATGATTTTAAAAAACATTAAATTGATTTCTTAGATACGAAAAAAGAATATCCAAAAAGAATTGTCACTTTTTTACATTAAAAAAAGGTTCTTTCGAATTTAAAAATTCCGCCCCTCTTTGAAATAAAATCATGGATCTACCCTACTTAGAAATGGGTGGAAAATGCAAATTAAATATTGAATCGAATAAAATAATGAACTCTCGGCATGAAGACCTGTATAAGAACTTTTTCACCATAGTTCTTGACAGCGGTCATGAACTCTGTAGCAAGTTGGCATATTCCTGAAATGTAGTCAAAATAATAACCTCAATGTAAGATAAGTTATGTTCTTAGCAATTATGCTACTAAAATCCACCAACCTACCCAATTGCCCTTCTTTGTCTAAGCCCAATGTAGAACTCATCCTTCAACAATACCTCATTATTTGTCCCCACATCAATGGTCACAGGCAAACACTATCAAGCAGAATCAATCAACCATTATAATAGTCAAGAGGTTCAGAGTTATTATATTTATGGCATCCTTACTATAATTGCTATCAATATTCAAGCTTCACTTCTACTTCTTTGACCGTGAAAATTTTTAGTTTAAGATCTTAAGCAATAAAGAAAACCATGAAAATTGCCATATCGAAAATGCTTAATGCTGAAGGACGAACCCCTCCGAGTTTTGTGTATAAAGACAATTTCCTTGCTGGAATTCCCATCACCTAAATTCCCAACAGAATCACACCCAGAATAGCTATTCTTTATTAATATACATATAATCCCAAAGTTGCAAATTAAGTAATGCCTAAAATTGAAAGAAATGGTGTTAAACATAATTTACCTAACAACCAAGATCCCCAAGCCCCAAAATACGCTCACCAGCAATCACAACAATAACTTGAATGCTCCTTTCAGGCCAGTTCTTCAAGGCATCAAGAACTTTTCCCTTGCACAATATTAGCAGGTTGAATCAGAGTCAATCCACTAGAAGGTTTTAATTTATATAACGGAAAAGAATCATTCATAGTCATACATACTTCTCTTTCAAACTTCTCCTCAACATTGTCAATTAAAAGCTAGTAAAATAGTCTTTTATTTCTTTTCTGTTAACAATGAAAACAAAGGTTCATTTGCAATTATTAGAAAATAAATGCAGCTCGAAGTCTGAAGTGAATAATTAGAGGCCAAAGGGAGACCTGAAGCTCCATCATGGCCATATACTTTTGCAGTGGAACTTGATAGTTCCTGATACTATTCATCAGTTTCTTCTCCTGGTTTTTACAAAAATTACACAAGCATTAAATTTAAATTCCTTTTTAAAAACACACATACATAAAACAGGTATTACAATTAGTTAAACCTGAAGTTGTTGAGTGACTACAGCAGGAGGGAGTAAACCACGCAAGTAGTGAGAATCCCTCTCTGTCTCAGTAAATGCAAGCCCTTTGTTATGGCGAGGATCCCTCAACAATGAATATCCACCGCAACATAGAATCATAGTACCCATCACTTAAAATTCAGAACCCTTTTTTTCTTAACTGTTTTAATGATCATTACATTTATATTACAATAGTAAACTTTAAGTAAATCAAATCAAATGTTGTTTGATAACATGTGAAAACACACTAAAACGGAAAGCAAAGGTTTTGACCTGGCTACAGAGTAAGTCCAAAGGGTGACGAGGTGGTCTTCAGTGCCAAAATCCTCAGCGTAAACATCTTCTGTTGGAATATTTTCAAATATTTATAGTATCCCAATAACTATAAATGAATGGGTGTAATTAATCAAAAGATAAAACTTTTGGTCATTGGTCAAAAGTTATATCATTTGATTTTTTAAAAAAGAATTATAACTATTCAAAAAATATTATTTGAATAGTTACAAAATTAAATGAATAATTATTATTATTTATTTATTCATAAAGACACCTATTGAAAGACGTCTCTATGAAGAGACATGAAAATTCCTATAAATAGGAATGGGATTTCATTTGGAAATCAGATCAACAAATTCTAATATTATTTCTTCTCTTCCTTCATTTTCTAATATTATTAGATTATTCTATAAAGTATTGCTGCAGAAATCCTTTGTAGAAATTGAGTTTTTGTTATACATTACTCAGTGCATAGTGGACTATTCTCGTCAGTGCAAAACGCAAATAGTCATTGGCTTCGTTGTATCCTCGAGGTTAATTTGCTTGGAACTCGTTTGCACACTGAAGATAAGTGGGGGCGAATATAACCTTAAAGATAGTGGCTTGATACACGCCTTGGAGCCTGTCCTATTTCTTCTTTTTCTTTTCGAGTTCCGATCGTGTGTTCGAGTTTTTTCCTTACCGGAGTTTTGTACTAACAATTTTAAGGTTATATTTCATGATGACTACCACAACACATGAAAGTGGAACACTAAGGGAGTTGGCTTCCAACTTTGTTAAACTTGATCGTTTTGATGGTGGCAATTTTCGACGATGGCAGAAAAAGATGCACTTTTTGTTATCAACTTTGAAGATTGCTTATGTTTTGGATACTCCAAGACTTGAAGAGAATGAAAACGAATCTATTGCTGCAACCCGAGAAAGAAAAAAATGGGACAATGCTGATTACATGTGCATGGGCCACATATTGAATGGTTTATCTGATGGTTTGTTCGACACCTACCAAAACGACGTCACCGCTAAAGAATTATGGGACAAATTGGAGGCAAGATACATGACCGAAGATGTTACAAGTAAGAAATTTCTTGTCAGTCGTTTCAATAATTATCAAATGGTTGATGGTCGTTCTGTTATGGAACAATTTCGTGATATTGAAAAGATGCTGAATCAATTTAAGCAATATGATATGAAAATGGATGAAATGATTGTGGTATCCTCTATAATAGACAAACTTCCTCCATCTTGGAAAGACTTTAAATTCTAAAACATAAGAAAGAGGAAATATCTCTTGAGGCTTTGGCAAATCATCTTCGTATTGAAGAAGAGTATCGAAAACAAGATCAGAACCTAAATTCTGAAAATGCCAAAGTACATGTTACGGAGGAAGTACAGACTACTAAACCATTCAAAAGAAAGTTCAATCAGGCTGATAGAGCACCTAAGTTCAAAAAGAAACAAAAGGGCTCATGCTATCATTGTGGAAAGCCGGGACATTTCAAGAATGAATGTCGATTTTTAAAGAAGAAATCATCTTCTAAGGCTGATAATAACGAAAAGTTCGTTGCAATGATATCTGAAATTAATATGGCACAAGATGATAATACATGGTGGATTGATACCGGAGCAACCAAACATGTGTGCAAAGACAAAAGCATGTTCACAAAGTTCACACAATGTGAAAATGACAATGTCTTGTACATGGGAAATTCTTCCACCGCAACAATTAAAGGCAAAGGGTCTGTTGAACTACAATTCACTTCTGGAAAGGTTTTAACCTTAAATGATGTATATTATGTACCAGAAGTTAGGAAAAATTTAGTGTCTGGAAGTCTGTTGAATAAGTTTGGTTTCAAACTTGTTTTTGAGGCAGATAAGTTTATTTTGTCTAAGGGAGGAATTTTTGTGGGAAAAGGGTATATGTATGAAAGCATGTTCAAACTTAATATTATTAATAAGAATAAAATACTATTTCTGCTTATATGGTTGAATCATTTTGTTTGTGGCATTATAGATTAGGTCATTTGAATTATAGAAAATTGAATGACATGTATAAATTAGATTTAATTCCTGTTTTTAATAATAATATTGAAAAATGCAATACCTGTATGTTGACTAAAATTACAAGAAATCCTTTCCCTAAGGTTAAAAGGAAAACAAAATTGCTTGATTTGATACAAAGTGATTTATGTGACTTGCATAATACTCTTACATTAGGTGGAAAGAAATATTTTGTTACTTTTATTGATGATTGTTCTAGATATTGTTATGTATATTTATTGCATTCAAAAGATAAAGCGCTTGATAAATTTAAAGTTTATAAATCTGAAGTTGAACTTCAGTGTGAATCATTTATCAAGTGCTTAAGATCGGATAGAGGTGGAGAATACTATAATCCAAGTTATTTTGAACTCACTGGAATTGTCCATCAAGTTTCAGCCCCTTACACACCACAACAAAATGGTGTAGTTGAAAGGAAAAATAGAGTCTTGATTGAAATGGTAAATTCAATGTTATCATATTCAGGTCTTGGACAGGGTTTTTGGGGAGAAGCTGTTCTAACAGCTTGTCATATATTGAATAGAGTTCCTAATAAGGAAACTAAAATAACCCCCTATGAAAAATGGAAGAAAAGGAAACCAAACCTTAATTATTTAAAGGTTTGGGGTTGTAGAGCTATTGTAAAAGTTCCAACACCTAAACGTAAAAAGTTAGGTGAAAGAGGAATAGAATGCATATTTATAGGTTATGCACATAATAGCAAGGCATATAGGTTCATAGTAATTGAACCAAATGATTCAATTTCAATTAATACAGTTATTGAATCAAGAGATGCTATTTTTGATGAAAATAGATTTAATTCTATATCAAGACAATTACAACCACAACAATTGATTCATTCTTCAAATGAGAATGAGATTCCATTGAAACAAATTGATAATAATGATGAATCTTGTCAAGAATTAAGAAGAAGTAAGAGGATTAAAAAGGTCAAAGATTTTGGACCAGATTTCATTATGTTTCTTGTAGAAGGAAAAGGTGAAAGTATATGCAATAAGATACCTTATTGTTATAATACCGAATCTGATCCTATTACATTTGAAGAAGCAGTGAAATCTCAAGACTCTGCTTTTTGGAAAGAAGCAATAAATGATGAAATGGATTCAATAATGGGAAATCAAACTTGGATCTTAGTTGATCTTCCACCAGGTTCCAAACCAATAGGTTGTAAATGGATCTTCAAAAAGAAAATGAAGGTCGATGGAACCATTGATAAATTTAAAGCAAGGTTGGTAGCAAAAGGTTTTAGACAAAGACAATGTATTGATTACTTTGATACCTATGCTCCAATAGCAAGAATTGCTACAATTAGACTATTAATATCACTTACCTCTATATATAATTTGGTTGTTCACCAAATGGATGTTAAAACTGCATTTTTAAATGGTGAATTGGAAGAGGAAGTGTACATGGAGCAACCGGAAGGATTTGTTGTTCTAGGACAAGAGCATAAGGTATGTAAGCTTGTTAAATCTTTATATGGGCTTAAACAAGCACCAAAACAATGGCACCAAAAGTTTGACAAGGTTGTTTTAGCTAATGGCTATAAAATAAATGAATCCGATAAGTGCATATATAGTAAATTTGATAATGGAAAGGGTGTTATAATTTGCTTATATGTAGATGACATGCTCATTTTTGGCACGGATTTGGAACAAATAGAAAACACAAAGAAATTCTTGTCAAACAACTTTGCTATGAAGGATATGGGTGTAGCAGATGTTATTCTTGGGATTAAAATAACCCGAGATGAAAGCACTATAGCTTTATCACAATCACATTACATTGAAAATGTGCTTAAAAAGTTTGATCTTTTCAACTGTATACCAGCATCTACACCCATGGATCCTCAATTAAAATTAGTATCTAATGCTGCTAGGAAAATTGATCAATTGAAATATGCAAGTCTAATTGGTTGTCTTATGTACATAATGACTTGTACAAGACCAGATATTGCATATGCTATTGGAAAATTGAGTAGATACACAAATAATCCAAGTAGTTTGCATTGGCAAGCTTTAAATAGAGTACTTAGGTACTTAAAGAAAACTATTAACTATGGATTGTGTTATAATGGATATCCTCCAGTTTTAGAAGGGTATTCGGATGCTAGTTGGATTACAAGTTTGGAAGATCATGCATCTACTAGTGGGTGGATCTTCATTCTTGGTGGAGGAGTCATTTCTTGGGGTTCCAAGAAACAAACATGTATTACTGATTCCACCATGGCAGCAGAATTTATTGCATTAGCCGCTGCATCTAAAGAAGCAGAATGGTTAAGAAATTTGCTTTATGATGTACCTTTATGGCTTAAGCCAATTTCACCTATTTCTATCCGTTGTGATAGTGAGGCTACTCTAGCAAAGGCATATAGCCAAGTATATAATAGAAAGTCTAGACACATTGGATTAAGACATAGTTATGTCCGACAATTAATCTCTGATGGAGTGATCACTATTAATTATATGAGGTCAAGTGAAAATTTGGCAGATCCTTTGACAAAAAGTCTTGCTAGAGATGCAGTAAAAAGGACCTCAAAAGGGATGGGACTCAAGCCTATTAATTAGAGTCACCCATGATGGAAACTCGACTCAACGCTTGGTATAACGTCAAGTCTTGAGTTCAATGAGACAAAGTACATCATTAGTATGTGACTGTTAGCACTATAAATAAATCCATCCTAAGATTAAAGTGCTAGGTACCCGTAATGATAAGGGAAGGATGAGTAATGTACTCTTAATGGACCCATAACATAAATATGTTAAAGTGTTATAATTACGGGAACACTTTTGATGGGATCTACCTATGTGAGTGGAAGTGTGGCCGCTTCTAGGAGCTTAAGGGCTTGGCTCTGACAGCACTCATGAAAAGAGGACATAGACACATGGCTATAATAGTGTCCCTAGATACTATGCATTGACTGATGTTGAAATCATTGTGTGAGATGTGTTCAGTTAATCAAATGGAATAGTTGGTTCAAAGCTTAGTCTACCATACAATTTCGATTAACTTTAACATGTTTTCACTAAGTGAAGGTTCAATCGTAAGACACCTTTATTTATGCAAATTGATTTCCAAGAATATCAAAATCTAAATATTTTGAAATTGGGGGGAGATTGTTGGAATATTTTCAAATATTTATAGTATCCCAATAACTATAAATGAATGGGTGTAATTAATCAAAAGATAAAACTTTTGGTCATTGGTCAAAAGTTATATCATTTGATTTTTTAAAAAAGAATTATAACTATTCAAAAAATATTATTTGAATAGTTACAAAATTAAATGAATAATTATTATTATTTATTTATTCATAAAGACACCTATTGAAAGATGTCTCTATGAAGAGACATGAAAATTCCTATAAATAGGAATAGGATTTCATTTGGAAATCAGATCAACAAATTCTAATATTATTTCTTCTCTTCCTTCATTTTCTAATATTATTAGATTATTCTATAAAGTATTGCTGCAGAAATCCTTTGTAGAAATTGAGTTTTTGTTATACATTACTCAGTGCATAGTGGACTATTCTCGTCAGTGCAAAACGCAAATAGTCATTGGCTTCGTTGTATCCTCGAGGTTAATTTGCTTGGAACTCGTTTGCACACTGAAGATAAGTGGGGGCAAATATAACCTTAAAGATAGTGGCTTGATACACGCCTTGGAGCCTGTCCTATTTCTTCTTTTTCTTTTCGAGTTCCGATCGTGTGTTCGAGTTTTTTCCTTACCGGAGTTTTGTACTAACATCTTCAACACCGTCACCAATAGTGGATTTAGGGTCCATGTCAAGCACTGATTCCCCAATGTTTATCTCCTTCGTGGTATTCATCCTTCTCTATATTGCTTCAGCTAACTCTACTACTACTACTACTACTACTACTACTACAATATTTTCTCTAAGTATGAGAAAGTCTCAGCTGGATATATTACAACTATACATAATCTACACCAGAACTTTAAAAAAGAAAACTTTGCTTTGTTGTTTCTGTTGTGAGATGGCCAATCATACAACAACTTGCACATTTGACAGACAACATTGGTGCTAGTTATCTGGCGAACAAGCTATTTGGTCGACAGCCATTGACAAACTATTTGACGGACTATCCAAATTTGAATAAGACTCACAGATACACAAGGCGTAAATTGTCTTGCGGGTTGGGAATCGAGGTTTAACTATGGACCATCCCAAAGCTTTCATTCAAGCTAACAAGTTGTCAAATTGGTTAGAAAAGTTTTTAGATTATTTTATTTATCTTTATTTTGATAGGATAATTTGAACGATGTTGATTAGACTGAAATCAGCCAATGAATAAATCCCATGTACCTAGACTTGCCAATTTGTCAAGTTGTAGTTGGTAAAATTATCCTATTTAAAGTCATACTTTGTATGTAAATATGGTACTAGAATTGAAAATATAGCAAGTCACATTTGATTGCTAAATTTTGATTTGTCTTTCCTCTCTTCCTTACAAAGAAAAATCAACAATTGGTATCTAGAGCCAATCATTTTTTAGGGCCATTTTTTTCTTTGTTACTGTAAAAATGTCTTTAGCTAGTTTTACACCTCCTCCACCACCAGTTTTTAACGATGAAAACTACCATATTTGGGTAGTTAAGGTAAAGACTTACCTACAACCTTAACACTTATGGGAGGTTGTAAATGCGGATGTCGAGCCACCACCGTTGAAAGCCAATCCAACAATAGCACAGACCAAGCATTATAGTGATAATTGCTCTAAGAAGTTTAAATCAATGCTATGTCTTCATAATAGTGTTTCTAATATGATCTTCACTAGGATCATGGCCTACAAGACTCCAAAGTAAGCTTGGGATAAGTGGAAAGAAGAGTTTCAAGGTACAGAGAATACAAGGCAATAACATATTATCAACTTGAAGAGGGATTTTAGGAACTTGAAGATGAAGGAGTCAGAGACTGCCAAACAGTATTCTGACAGAATCATGGTTGTTGTAAACAACATCAAATTGCTTGGAGATCAGTTTGTTGATAGTAGGGTAGTTGAGAAAGTCATCATAACACTTTCAAAGAGGTATGAGTAAAAAATATCATCTTTTAAAGACTTGAGAGACCTATCCACGATCTCTCTATTAGAGTTGATAAATGCCCTTTATGCTCAAGAACAGAGGAGAGCAATAATGCAAGAGGAGCATGTTGAAGGAGCCTTTCAAGCTAGAAACAGGGAATGCTCGAGATTACAAAGAAAAGAAAGGATGGATAGACAAGAAAGATAAGCCAATGAGAGACAGTGGAAAAAGAAGAATCTGCCACGCTCTCACTGCAAGAAGACCACTCATTTGGAGAAATATTGTTGGTTTAGACCAGATATACAGTACAGAGCTTGCAAGCAGCTTGGCCACATATAGAAAGTATGCAAGAACAAAATGCAGACACAATAGCAAAGACCATAGCAATAAATGCTCAGTCCTAAACTGCTAATTGGAACCACGCTCAAGAGAAGCAAATGTTCGCAGCTTCATGTTTTGTATTAAGAAGTAGAGTCATAAAGGGTTGGTTGATTGGTAGTGGATGTACCAACCATATAACCTCAGAGGAAAGCATCTTCAGAAATATTGATAAAAGCTGCATTTCTAAAGTAAGGATTGGAAATGACGAACTCATTCAAGCTAAGGGCAAAGGTGATGTGTTGATCAATACACCATCAGGTACAATAGTAATTTCAAATGTTCTTTTAGTGCCTAAAATAATCATAATCTCCTTCGCATTGGTCAATTGTTTGAAAACAAATACTCTGTTATTTTTAAATATAGTGGTTGCACCATATTCGATTCATTGAGATGAAAGTTGTGACAGTTTTAATGAAGGAAAAAAGCTTTAGGCTGAACTGAAACTTTGTAACCTCAAGTGCCTACACCACTTCAGTTGATGAAATAAATCTTTGGCACAAAAGATTGGAACATGTTAACTATAAGTCCCTTAATCAAATGTGCAAGACAAATTTAGTTGAGAATATGACCAAAATTGAATAGCAAGATGGCATCTGCAAAGTCTAACAAATTGGAAAGCATGCGAGGCTTCCATTTCTAGAAAATAAAGCCTGGCGTGCCAACGAAAAACTACATTTGGTCCAATATGATGTATGCGAACCCATGAAGACACCTTCTTTGAATGACAGTGGATACTTCATTCTATTTATTGATGATTGCACGAGGTATTGTTGGGTTTAGTTTTTGAAACAAAAAACTAACGTAGCTGAAGGTTTTTGGAAGTTTAAAGTACAAGTTGAAAATCAGATCGATAGCAAATGAAGATGGTCAGGTCTGATAATGGAATCGGGTACACTTCAAACAAGTTTGAAAGATATTGTAAAGAAGGTGAGATCCATCACCAGCTCACCAATATTTACATTTCCCAGTAAAATGGAGTATGTGTGTGAGGAAAAACAAGACTGTAATAGACATGGTGAGGTGTCTGTTGTTTGAAAGCAAGCTGCCAAATGAATTTTGGGTTGAGGCAATAAACACTTCAGTCTATCTATTGAACAGATTGCCAACCAAGGCTGTGAATGAGAAGATTCCATTTGAAGCTTGGTTCGGGTACAAACCTTCAGTGTCTCACTTAAAAGTATTTGGTTGTATTTGTTTTGTTCATGTTCCACATGTGAAAAGAAGCAAACTCGAGAGAAGATTACAGCTTGGGATATTCCTTGGATACAGTAGCAATAAAAAGGGGTACAAGATCTATGACCCTTTCTCTAAGAAAATTGTGGTGAGTAGGGATGTTATGTTTGATGAAGAGAATACATGGAAATGGGATGCTCCTGAAGATGAGATTCTCCCACAAAGAGAGCTTGAATAGGTGTTACAGCCTACTAATGATCAAACTGAAGAAAAAGACTTTAATGACATACTAGCTAGGGGCACGCGTCCAATTGTTGAAATCTATCAAAGGGTCGATATTGCAGTTCTCGAACCTGCAAGCTTCGAAGAGGCTAAAACAATATAAGGCTATATGGATACAATCGGAGCTAATCTGAACATGATTCACAAGAACTAGACGTGGGATCTTGTTGATAGGCCATCACATAAAAAAGTTATTGGTGTTAAATGGGTGTTCAGAACCAAGCTCAATGTTGATGGTTCACTCAACAGGTTGAAGGCAAGGTTGGTTGTGAAGGGTTTCAATTAGCAATTCAATGTCGATTACTTGGAGACTTTTACTCCAGTAGCAAGGCTTGATACTTTTGCTCCAGATTGCTATTAGCTTTAGTAGCCCAAATAGGATGAAGATCCATCATCTAGATGTCAAGTTATCATTTTTAAATAGCTACTTACAAGAAGAAATTTATGTGGAGTAGCCTCTTAGTTTTATTGTCAAAGGAAATGAAGATAAGGTGTATAAGCTTAAGAAAGCCTTATACAAGCTAAAACAGGCTCCAAGACCTGGTATGCAAGAATTGATGATCACTTACAAAATTTGGGATTTGAGAAAAGCCTCGATGAGCCAACTCTTTATGTGAAAAAGGTTAAAAATGTCACAGCATTAATAGTATCTTTCTATGTTGATGACCTACTTGTAATCGAGAGTTGTGATGATTAGGTTAAGGAATTCAAGCAGTAGATAGAGAAAATGTTTGAGATGTCAGACTTTGGCAAAATGAGGAATTTCCTCGGCATGGGAGTACAACAAGTTGAGAAAGCGATATTCATCAATCAACAAAGCTTTGCCTTGAAGATCTTGGAAAGGTTTTTCCTAGAAAGGTGCAAATCAACAAGCACACCTATAGCACTTAAAGAAAAGCTTAGTAGTAATAGAGATTTTGATAAGGTCGATGAGAAGAATTATAGAAGTCTTATTGATTGCTCGTTGTATTTAACAAAAATATGACCAGATATTATATATGTGGTAGGTATATTATCAAGGTTCCTGCACTATTGCAATATATCACATTTTAATGCTGCTAAGAGGGTGTTGAGATACGTCAAAGGGACCGCCAACTTTGGTGTTCGGTTCATGAAGGTGGATATGTTGAAGCTTGTTGACTACATTGATAGTGATTGGACAGGATCAGTGGATGATATGTGAAGCACTTCTAATATCTCTTCACACTTGGTTCTGACGTGTTCTCCTAGAGTTCCAAGAAGTATCAAACTATTGCTCAATCCACAACTGAGGCGGAGGATGTAGCTACAGTAGCAACAGTAATCAACCAAGCAATTTGGTTGAGAAAAATTCTAAGTGACTTGAATCTTGTACAGGATAAAGCAGCGCAAATTTTGTGTGACAATCAATTCGTAATTGCAATTGTGAAGAACCGTGTCTTTCATGGGAAGACAAAACACTTCAAGATCAAGTATCATTTTATGAAGGAAATCGAATAAAGCAATGAAGTGAATCTAGTTCATTGCAGCACAGAGAGTCAATCGGCGAACATTCTGACCAAGCCTATTGGAAAAGTGAGGTTTAAGAAGCTAAGAAATGAAATTGGTGTTCAAATTTGAATAAGGCTATATGGTGGACTGTCCAAATTTGAATAAGACACGTAGATACACAAGGCGTAAATTGTCTTGTGGATTGGGATTTAAAGTTTATTGCTGCAGACTATCCCAAAGCTTTTCATACAAGCTAACAAGTTGTCAACTTGTTTAGAAAAGTTGTTAGATTATTTTATATATCTTTATTTTGATAGGATAATTTGAACGGTGTTAATTAGACAGTAATCAACCAATGAGTAAATCTTATGTACCTAAACTTGCCAACTTTTCAAGTTGCAATTTGTAACACCCCTAACCTGTAACCGTCATCGGATTAGGGTTACGAGGTATTACCGATCAAAAACACAACTTAATACAATCATTCAATTCAAATCATGCACAAAGTTGTAATAACTCATTATAATAAATTTTTAATTTCAAGAGTAACCATCGAATTAATCGTATAAATCACATTCAGTCATATTAAACACACAACTAAACAAAATCAAAACATGCTTATTTAACTCTTTCACATATACGAATTATGCTCTAAAAATTTTATCAATTAATATAAACTTTTTTCATAACATATTCGAATCATACATACATCTCACTCATGGCATACGACTTATCAAATTATAAGAAAGCTTGTTACATTACAATTTCACTCGCATACATTAATACATTCAAGCATATATGATTACAACTTCTGCACTTGTTCATATTAAAACTAATCAAATCATATTACACTACTTAATATGCCTTCACATATGCGGCATAGTAACCTTACAACATAGCCGAATATACTTTTAATGCTATCCTATTTTGCGCACATTACCTTAAAAACAAAAGCCATTTTTTTGTTCACAATTACAGAATTTATACCATCATATTCCATTTACTAATTAATAACTACACCAATTCACATGTTGTGCTTGACTCAATAACCAACAAATCAACCATAATCACAATTAATATCATGTCGTATCACATGGCAAGATTTACACCTCTCAAAACAAATCCCAAGTTCTCTAGTCTATACATGCCATAATTTAGTATATACATTTCAAAAAGGTACCAAAATAGATGTTTGATAGTGTGATTGAGTCGTTGACGATCCCCGGATCCGAGCTAGCTTTATAACACTGTAAAACAAAGAAAACTTCACACAGTAAGCTTAGAGCTTAGTAAGTTCATAATATAATACATTTAACTCATCATTTAAAATGCTATGTAACATATTTGCTAACACATAGTTCAATCCATATCACTACTCAATCTCATTCATAACTATTACTCATTTCATACCATTTCTTTTAGCTCACATGCAAGTATATTTATTTCTATTCATTCCAACTTATTCAACCATATTCATTCATTCTCATACTCTTGCTTCTACCTCATACACAATATCATCAACCACATAGGTTTTGTACATACCTGTACCATCTCGTACTTATCTATTACATTT
This sequence comes from Gossypium hirsutum, assembly GCF_007990345.1. Taxonomy (NCBI): domain Eukaryota; kingdom Viridiplantae; phylum Streptophyta; class Magnoliopsida; order Malvales; family Malvaceae; genus Gossypium; species Gossypium hirsutum. The sequence goes on along the minus strand of NC_053442.1, from coordinate 11,934,039 downwards.
ACCACTTCAACGTTCAATGTATTAATTTGTTCGATCATCTTTTAACGTTCGAGGACATCGCACACTTAGTGCCAACAAATTCGCCAAAGCTATAAAATATCACACACTTAATGCCTTTACGTTAAACCAAAATTTGGCTTAGTATCGCACACTTAGTGCCAATTATTTAGCCAAACGCTGCTTTAGTCTCGCACATTCAGTGCCATTTTTGGTAGTCGTAGCTATTTGATATTCGCACACTTAGTGTCGCATATATTCGATCCACATTTCACATACTAAATTTCAAAATCTCATTTCTATTTCTTTCATCTCATCTAAACATTATTTAAAACCATATGCATTATATCCGAACTTACCTCGGACGTAGCAACGGAGATATTAGTCGATCAATCGAGCACTTTGTTCTTGCCTCTGTCTAGATCTGAATTTCTCCTTTCTTGATCTATATGCATTTAAATTCACTTATTCAATCTCACATTTCATTCACATAAATCCATAAACACATAGTTAGACATTTTTTTCAAATTAGTACTCATATTTTCACCTTTGGACATTTTAGTCCCTAATTCATAAATACACAAAATACACATAATTTCTTTGTACTCATGCTTGGCCGAATATTTATTGAGCCCCTAGCAACCCATATACTTCATTTATTTCACATCTTAACCCCTCAATTTCTCATTTTCACAATTTAACCCATAATGCTTAAATTCATCAAAAATCCAAATACAGAACATATTTATCTATCACATATCTTTCATATTTCATCAACTATCATCACAAAGCTTACAAAATCATCAATGACACATTTCAAAATCATAATCAAATTCTAAAATTGAGGTATGGGCTTGATAAAACACAAAGCAACGATCTCAAAAACGTAAAAATTATCAAAAATCGAGCTCAAAACACATACCTAATAAATCATGCAAGGATCAAACTTAATTAAGCTTCAATGGTTGTTTCTTTTCTCTATATTCGGTGGTGGAAGATGATGATAAAAGAAATTTTATTCTTTATTTTATCTTTTATAACTTATTACCTAATTTACATTATTAACCTTTAATAAAAAACATATAATAACATATAATGGATGGTCATTTATGTCCATTCCCACTATCCATGGTCTAATATCATCATAAGGACCTTTCATTTAATAAGCCATAGCAATTAGACACTCTTAACTTATAGCATACTACTTTTACAATTTATGCGATTTAGTCCTTTTATCAAATTAAGCACACAAACGATAAAATTTTCATACGAAATTTTTCACACCTATCACATATCATGTTGTAAACATAGAAAATAATATTAAAATATTATTCTGACTCGAATTTATGGTCCCAAAACCACTGTCCCGACTAGGGTCTAAACCAAGCTGTTACATAATTGGTAAAATTTGCCTATTTAAAGTCATACTCTATATGTAAATATAGTATTGGAATTGAAAAGATAGCAAGCCACATTTGATTGCTAAATTTTGATCTATCATTCCTTTTTTCCTTACCAAGAAAACCAATAGTTTCCATTGCACTATAGTTAAGCTTTTCTTTTTGGTATTATACACTAGCTTTTCCATTGAAATTTACATTATTAAACACTAAAATTTTCTCAAAGCCACAAAACTAATATTATTGGAAATACAGCAGGTATTAAACCTATTTGATCTTGGATTTGTAATTAGTGTGTCCCACTAAATTGAGTGTAATTTCAGACTCCATTACACTAACTATGAGAGCAATTATAGGTTTGACGGTATTGTAAGTTAAAAAGTTATTTTTATACAATAATAATTGTATTTTGATTCAATATGGTTGAAATATACCATAGGTCCTTCTACTCTTCCTAAATTTAGAATTTAATCCATATACTTTTATTTTCAAATTTTAGTCCCTACTTGCCAAATTTGAAAACTCAAGTCAATTGTTAACTCTATTAAACATTTTTTTGTTAAATTTGTTGGTGTGACATTTTAAAATATAAAAAAGTACTCACTTAGTAGCAATGTAACTCAAAAAATGATATTCCAATGAACCTAAATTTAACAAAATAATCTTAATGGTGGTAATAATTGGACCTAAATTTTGAAATCTGAAAAGTAAAGGGACTAAATTTCTACAAATAAAAGTACAATGACTAAATTCTAAATTTAGGAAGAGTACAAGGACCTATGACATATTTTAACCATTTAAGATATATATTTATTTTATTTTATTAATTTTTTAAAAAATCTAAAAAATCTAAATAGTTATTAAATTACATAGTAATTATTATTAATTATTTATACTTCGTCAATAATCAATTAATGATGACAATGAGTATATGTATAGTGTTAGAGAATAAATAACACAACAAATATGGATTGTTTTAGGAATTAGATACAATTGTATAAGATATTTATTTTTCTTTTTAATTTTATTAGTAATTATATTGTCGAATACTTTCTTCGGCTAACTATTATATACAATGGTTTGATTTTAGGCTTTGTTACTTGTTTAGAAAATTTTTTTCTCAAGTATAATTGATAATTTTTTTAATAATTAATATTTTTTTAGAATTCAAAATTATATAGTAATGCAATTACAATTTTTACCATCAAATATGATAAATGAAATTACAATATAATTGTAAATTATTTTTTTAATTATAAAATAATGTAATTACTACCATAATAAGTACACATTCATCTAATTACCCTGTAATTATCAAATAAACCCGATTAAAAAAGCTAATGAAATCATTTCAGTTTTAGAAAGAAAGAAAAAAGGCTTAAGGATGTAAAAAGCCCTCAAACTTTTTTAAAAAAGCAATTAAGCCCCTGCCTTTTTTTTGCACTTAATTGGGTACTTGAAATTTCAAAATGCATTAAAGATCCTCAAACTTTTTCAAAAAAAGCAATTAAGCTCCTACTTTTTTTTTCACTCAATTGGGTATTTGAATTGCCAAAATGCATCAAAAAAGCTCTTAGACCATTAATTTTAATAGTTGACCATTAAAGTTAACAGCCCTTAATTTTTTTTTCAATTAAAGTCACCACGTGCCACAACAACGGTGTGACATGTGAGAAAAAAAGGATAAAAAAAGAAATTTCAATAAAAGTTATAAAATTATTAAATTTTAATTAAAAATATTAAAAATTTATTAAAAAATTAGAAAAATATAAATATTGTAAAAATATTGTAAAGTATTATAAAATATATAGAAATATAGAAAACAATTATAAAATTTTATAAAATCATAAGAAAATTATAAAAAAATGTGAAGAAATATAAAATTCTTTTAAAAAATTATAAAAATTATCGTACCAAAAAAAGTACTTTATAATTTTTCTATAATTTTTATTGATTTTTATTTTTTAAAATTTTTCGCCACATATCACGTTGTGTTGCAACACGTGATGACTTTAACTAAAAAAAATTGGGGTTATTAACTTTGACGGTTAAGGTTAAAGTTAATGGTTAAATATCTTTTTTGATGCATTTTATAATTTTTTTATGATATTTATAAAATTTTACAATTTTTTTATGTTTTTATGTTTTTTTTTATTTTTTATAATTTTTATAATTTTTTATATTTTATTAATTTTTATTTTTTTATAATTTTTTTGCCACATTTCATGTCGTGGTTGTAACAAGGGGTAGCTTTAACTAAAAAAAATTAAGGATAGTTAACTTTAATGGTCAACTGTTAAAATTAATTATTAAAGGGCTTTTTTTTATACATTTTGATAGTTCAAGAACCCAATTAAGTATTAAGAAAAAGGCATGAGTTTAATTTCTTTTTCTTTTTTTAAGCATGAAGGCATTTTTAAAAGTTTAAATACTCAATTGAGTAGAAAAAACTTTAATTAATTTTTTAAAAAATATTTGAAAGCTTCTTACCCTTTAAATCAAAAAAACAAAACCGTTAGTATGCACGAAAAGGTCGGGAAGAAGAGACCCCCATGGTGTGGATATTAACAGTAATTCTGAAAAACATAAAAGGTTATGTTGAGAATAGGAGTAACGATTTCAGATAAGAAGATGGTAAATTCATGTCTATTTGAAAGAAGGTGGATCTGGATGTAAGGTCAATTTCAATTTCTAAATAGTGGAAAGGCGGCGGATTTGGACTAATGTGGTGATGGTGGTGGTGGTGAGTGGGAGCGAGCTTGTCTTCCTGATTTTTAGCACATTTCATAGCACTAGTTTACTATATCCATCATAGCATACTGGCTTCATTCGTATACCAATAATAAGTGGTAGAAACTAGAATAATGCTTTTAAAATTGTTAAATTGTATTTATTTGTTTTTAGCTTAATATGAAATATTTGAGATTATAAAATAAAAAAAAGTTAAATTTCGTAACTAATTATTAAATATGAGTTATCAAGTTGATTTCATTACGAATAATATGAAAACATAAAATAAAGTTTTAAAATTTAGAAAGAGATTAATTTAATTAATTTCATTATTGTAGTGATAAATCATTTAACATTACCAATGGATAAAAAAATTTCAACAACTTATTTAATTTATTTTTATGTTTTGAAGTTTAAAATTTCAATATTGAAATGAGATTTTCTTTTTCTTTTTTTTTTGTGATCAAAATGAAGGTGACCTAGAAGTTGGTTGACCAAAATAAAAGTGTGAACATGATGCGGCGTGTATAGTTAACCACCATTAGCGATGAACAGTTGGGTGACTAAAATGAAAGCGCCCTAAAAGTTTATTGACGAAATTGCAAGGATTTCATTTTGGTCACCCAAAATGAAATTACCCTAAAAATTGAGTGACCAACTAAGTAATTTACCCATCTTTTTATTTTTATGTTTGAATTTTTTGTAAGCATTATTATTTTCATTCTATATTATTCACATTTTCGCTTGTTTGAACCTGATCGGATTGGTCAGTCGGACTAAGAATCAATAAGGGTATTAGTTCAAAGAGAGATTAAATTGATTGATCCTCGCAAACCACTCAAAAATATTTAAATCAAGCCAAAAATTGATTGAATCAAGTTTTTTTTTTCTATTTTTAAAATTTTTAAATAATTTATTTAATTGAATTTGGAAAATTGGTCAGATTGGTCGAACCAAAAATTGATGGTCTGACCGGTTTAACCACCATTCTTGTTTTGAAAATCTTACTTTCTCATCATTCTTTTATGAGTTAATGCCACTAGACATCCCCAAACTACAACTTTTATTCTAAACTAGTCCCCAAACTTAAAACATTCTAATTACATTCTCTAACTATTGAAATTATATCAATAAGATCCTTCCATTATTAAAATCATCAATTTAATTGTTAAACAAGACGTTAGATATTATGTGGTATAGTTTCAAATGCGAAATTAAAAATAAATATATTGTAAAAATTTTGGTTTTGGATGTTTTCAAAACTTTTACAAAAGATTTATCGTTCACTCTATCTTTTTTGTTTTATTTTTAACTTTAAAAGTAATGCGACAACGTTTTACTTTTCTTTAAAATTTTTATTTTAAATTATGCCACTAAGATTTGGCATGTAAGTTAACAATTAAATTAACAATTTTAATAATAAAATCACTTGACTAATAAAACATCGATAGTTTGAGGATGCAATTAGAATATTTTGAAGTTTGGCAACCAATTTAGAATGAGAATCATAGTTTGGGATGTCTAGTGCAATTAACTCTTCTTTTATGATTTTTGTTAGTTTTTATGTCCCAAGATTTTGATATAACAACATTTAAGATAAATTTTATTTATTATATTTTCCAAGTCATTTAATGAAAATATGGTTGAAATTTTTATCAAACATTTTCAAACAAATTTAAGGCTTAAAAAAATAATTTTAAAGAATTTTTAAGTTTTTTTAAGCTAGGTACAACACCTTAGCCAAAAGGTGCGGTACCTAAAAGTCAGTGTACAAAATGGCACAAAGGTATAGCACCATTTTCCAAAAGGTATAGCACCCTTCCACCCAAGTACCACACACCCTTCCAGCTAGGGTGCAATACTTGTAGCTCAATAGTCAAATTTTTGAAGAAAGCTACCACACCCCAAAGCTCTACAAGTGTTTTTAAGCCAGAAATGAATGCTTCTAAGGGATAAAATTCATCCCCAACGGTCATAAACTTCCACAAACTCATTCATTGATAAAAGAAAACACAAGCTAAAAACACATCAAAACGTAAGAGATGAATATTCAAACATAGAAATTAATTTGTCATAATTTGGTATGTCAAATTAGGCTCTCTCGAGTACTTAATGAGTTTGTTTTCAAGCAATTTATGAGTCTTTTTAATGTTTTTTTATCAATTCTTAGGTTTTTTGTGTTAATGATAGTTTTTCTTTTATTTTACCTCTTTTTAGATCCAAATTGACAAATTTATGACATTGGATGTTTAATGGTTGAATTGAGCTTGTGCAGGAATGTGGTTGAAGCAAAAATGTGAAGAAAAGCCTCCACTGTGGCCAAGGTTGCGACACCATTGTCTTGGTGTCGCGACGCCAACCTTCCATCACCACTCAAGGAGTTGGAGTTCAGCAAAGTGCAATTCAAGAGGTCTATCTTAGAAGTCGCGACATTAAGGGAGTGATGTCGTGACACCTACCTCCATGGTCGCGATGCTAAGTCAGCAAATTCGCAACCTTGAGCCTAGACACAAAACTAAGGAAGCTAAGTCGGCTGAGTGCCAAGTCGCGACACCAGAAGATCATGGTCATGACATTGAAGCTCCCAAGCAACCCTTAAAGTCAATTGACAAGGGTGTTGCGACGCCAAAGCTTGGGTGTCACGACACCGAAGCCTGATGGATAAAAAACTGTAAGGGCAATTTTTTGTCCAAACAAAAGTCACTTTTCATTTAAGGGTATAATTGTTAATGTTAAGTTAAATACCTTTTGCCTATAAATACCAACTTATATCAACTATGTGGGAGGCTAGTGTAGAAAATTAGGTTAGGCATTAGATAATTTTTTTTCTCTTATTTTCTTAGTTTAGGTTTTTTTTTTCTTTTCTCTTTTCTTCTTTTCTTCTTTTTCTTTTTTTTTATTCTAGTATTTTTGTTTCTTCATTTTTGCTGGAACCTTGTGGATGGAGATGGATTAAATTTTCATGCTTCATTGGATATTTATCTATTAAGGATCATTTTCTCAACCCTTAACTTTTATATTTTATGTCCACCATGTGTTTGTTAAAATGCTTATGTTGAATTTAATTTTAATCATGTGTTGAATCATTTTATTGGTTGATTGATGAATAGGTTACTTAACTAAGTTATTATCTATGCATTGATTCATTGTTTATTCAAGCATATTAAATTGCATATTGCACTATAATTGATGCCTCTAGTGGAAGATCTAGATAGATAAGATCGAGAAAAGACTATCGTGTAGGACTTTGATACATTTGTGTCAAATAGTGAAACCAAAAGGAGAACTATATGCCTAAGTGAGACCAAGAGGAGAGCTTAGGTGGTATCCTTTAGTTTAGGATGAGACCGAGAGGAGATTCCTAGCTAAGAGTGGCAAACAGTATAATCATCATAGGTTCGTTAACTTAGTTAGTAATCCATGAATCATGCGACCATCATTTCAATCAATCTGCATTGTTTCTAGTAAAGAGGAAGAAAGTTAGTTTGGTATTTTTATTTGTTAATGTAGAATTAGCTTAACTATTATTTTATTTGGTATTACTAATAATTTCTGACTCAACTAGATTAGTAATTGCTTAACTCATAATTAATTTGGTAAACATATTTACCAATTTGACAATCCCTTGGGTTCGATCCTTGGAATACTTTGTGTTCTATTGTAACACATATAAATATTAGAACTGACCTGTCACACTTGCAATCAAGTTGCTTTTAAATTATTATATTTTGTGCTAATTCTCTACTCGACGTTCGTACGCCATGGCGCGATTAAAAATCAAGAGAAAAACCTCTAATTCTTTATTTCTTCATTTTCTCTTGTATATCTCTTAGGTCTTTATTGTTAGATCTTTTTATCATTCTCATTTCCATTATTTGAGAGATCTTAACACTTGTAACCACACACCTTTGAGAAGTCTCCATTTGTTTACATCGTTTATTTTTGCTTGTAAAGGCTACTTGAGGTTTTTTAGGTATAAAACCTTAAAGTGATTTATAGAAGGTTATAGTTGAGCCTTATAGAAGCTAGAGGGTTATAATTTAGCCACAAAAGCTAGGGGGAAGGTTCTATCTCAACCTTATGAAAAAGAGATGAATTGTAAATGTTATACATTTTCCTTGAAAGGTATCAATTCAAGTATAGTGAATTGGCAAATCCTTGGTTGAGATATACCAAGGTAGTGGAGGTAGGGAATTGGAGTCAAACCACTCTTTTTCTCTTTCATTTAGAAAAGTTTTTAGAAATATTGAAGATACCAATTCACCCCCTCTTGGTATTTTCAAGCGTAACAATTGGTATTAGAGTTAGCTCTCCATCAAAGGTTTTACCATCGGGGGAGGAGACTCTAGGAAAAAGTACCGAGTTTGAAGATGGCACAAGCTTTCGGCTCAACTAGATTAAGTGAAGATCAATCCATTGTGAGAGCTTCCTACCTCAATGGAGAGAGCTACTCTTATTGGAAGATAAGGATGAAAATTTTCATCCAAGCCAATGATTTTTATGTGTGGAGGATTATCTCAAATGGTGATCTAAAGGTGCCCAATGATGAAAATGAGTGGGAAGATGATAACAAGAAGAAGGCTCAATTAAATGCCAAGGTCATGCACTCTTTTTTGTGCATTAAGTCCTAATGAGTACAAGAGAGTGTCCTAATGTCAAAGTGTAAAGAGATATGGAACAAGTTTGCCACCATTCATGAAGGAACAAACCAAGTCAAGGAATCCAAGATTAGTTTTCTTACACTTGACTTTGAGCTTTTCAAGATTAAGTCGGGAGAGAGCATCAAATAAATGTTCGATAGATTCACCGACATCATCAATGGTTTGAAGGCACTTGGGAAGGCTTATTCCAATAAACAAATGATGAAGAAATTGCTCAATAGCCTACCAAAAGAATGGGAAGCAAAAGTGACGACTATTGAAGAATCCAAAGATTTGGATAAGCTTTCTTTAGATGAGCTCATAAGTTCACTCATCACCTATGAGATGAAGTTGGAGCATGATAAATTTGGTTTATGGTCCTCCATCCAAGAAGAAAGCAACAATGATGCTGATGAGGAGTAGGATAATGAAAAAATAATCATATTTGTCAAGAAGTTCAAAAGATTAATGAAAATGGACAAAGGCAAGAGACTTCAAGAAAGAAAATAGTTTGCTACATTTGCAAAAAGTCGGGGCACAACAAGTATGATTGTCCTTTGAAGAAGAAGCAAGAGAAAAAAGAAAGCCATGGTAGCTACTTGGAGTGATCGCAACTCTTCCAATGATGAGGGCTTGGGCAAAATTTGCTTCATGTCTTTTGAAGAGCAGGAGGTATCATCTGGAAAAAGAGATTTGGTGATGAATCACTAAAAATATAAATGTGGAAGAATTTATTGTAAGTTATTTAAATATTAGGTATTTTGGTTGTTCTAGAAGATTGCGTGAAATTTAATAAAAATTTTAATTTTAATTTTAATTTTAGATTTAGATTTAGATTTTATATAATATTTTAAAGTTTTTTATTTTTTATAATTTTTATATTTTTAATATTTTTTTATTTTCAAAGGATGGTGCCACAAGTCACAAGTAATGACTATCACGCCATCTTGTTTTAAGACTACTACAATATCAATATATATATATACCAGAAAAAAAATCTTGAGTATTAAGCTAAGACAAAAAATATATCATAAAATCAATTTAGGATATGTTTTAGGAGGCCAAATGAGTATTTGAGTTGTAAATAAAGGTCAGATTACAAATTACAACGGTACACTTCTATAAATAAAGGAGACTACTTGTAGAAGGATTTAAAAATAGTATTGCGTATATACTCTTTATAGCAATTACCGATGAGGTAAACTGAAGGTGACATTATATATGCATAGATTTAATTAGCCATGTTAATATTAGTTATCATACCATATTATATACAATATCTCTTCAAAAACATTCATTTATGATGTAGAGAACGAGTAAACGTCACCGTTTCCAAGTCACCTGTATACCAAAAGAATATTATCATTCACAGCCGAACCACTTACTTTGGATCTACAACATGCTTGCTGGCTTCTCATTTCTGATTTTCCCACCCCCATTTCCAAAACGAACTTCCAATTTATGTAAAATTGGTAGTATGTCGACAGAAAATCAACAGCTAGCAGTTAGCGGCCGCTTGATGCATCTGGATTTCAGAAATACACCAAAATCTAAATTTGCTAGTTGTAGTTCTCAATATAAAAATGCCAGTGACTGATTTTAGATGTGTGTGCATCTTCTATAGTTTCCTAATTCTCGAAGTGTTCTTGGATCATTCCATGTATGCCTGCAAAAGAAAATAAGAATAAGCAAACCTTGCAGATGGTAAACCACATAGTTGGAGAACCCTTGGTCGGAGCTAAGGTGCATTTTATTCCCCAATTAGGGTAAGTTGGAGTTTTTAAGACCCATAGATTCCGCGAGTTCCCTAGCAGCAAAATTGTCCGCTTGTTCCTATAAACAACATTTAATGCGATGATTAGGCATGTGTGATAAGGCATATTGACTTACAGTTGGAAATATAAGTGGATCCCAACAATCAATTGTTCATATGTTAATTTTCCAAAAGGCCGGATAGTCAATACCTGAAGACGATGTAACAAGTACATCAAGAAGAGATGTACAAATACCTGCATATAATTTTTGTCATTGTTATTATAGAATTTAATCCATATATAACACATTTCTACAAAGAGAAGGTGAAACTGTTCTTACAAGATAGCATAGCAAGATTATTCGAGCTGCTGGATATCGCCAAAGAAATCTTGTGGCCCTAACAGATACTGAATCCAGTAATTTCACAACCTTCTGTAACTGCATGAGGCAGGTTGAAACATGGGTCAGAATAAACAATGGGGATGATAAGTTGGTTTTCGGGATATAAGAGGGAGAATACCTGTATGCTTGCAACAGCCATGTGACGGTGATGCAAGGGAAGAGGCCTGCAATTTTGAAAATATCAAAAGTAACCTCGTCATTAAATTAAGAGGAAAAAAATATATTCATGCAGGGGATAGGAGAGCCAATATGAATGTAGGATGGACAGGTAGCAATAGCTCTTTTCAATTTCGCTTCACATCTATTTACACTCCATACCAGTACTAGGGAGAGCATATATTAAAGCCAAAATGAATAACTCAATCACAAGAGTCAAAGCCTAAATATTTACACAGAGTATTCTAATTTGAAGGCACTACAGCCAAAAAAACCAATGCAAGAACAACAGCCAAGGTATCAACAAAAATGAGCGCATATGGTCAGTTAATGGATGATTCAGCCCTGCAGATTCCACTCTGAAAGAATTTCTTTTCTTTTCTTTTTTCCCTTTTCTCCCTTCTTACCAAAGAATGAGAATTTAGAAGTTCTAGTCATAACGGTTGCATAATATTACACTTTCATCTCATTGAACTTAAGGGTGCACCATGATGCTTTCCTTATAGGCTATGTTAAATACTGGGAGGTAAATGTCTAAGTTGCAAAGAAACCAATTCATTCCAAACATGGCGCTAACATCAGCTATACTATTTCATTCTTTCATCCAAAGGAAAGATGTATGTAAATAATCATATCAGGAGATCTAATTGAGCCCAACAGAACACCTACAACAGTTGATGGTTCTGCAGAACATACAATTTATAAGCTTCAAATTAATCAAATATAAGCAATTTTAACAAATCATGTTTCCTCAAATGAAAACCAGTCTGAAAGGGAAGGTAACATATATTCTTTTACTTGCTAAAAAAGATCACATCCCAATACTCTCAATAAGATGCTAAAACTTGCAGATAAAGGATCTAAGGATTGTAATCTAATAAAACAAAAAGCTTAACATACTCAAGTGCTTTGATTTCAGTGTCTTCCTCCCAGGACATTGATGCCCGACGAGGAACTCTACTTCTTTCTACTTCAACCTGTTGATTGGAATAGTACATCACAAGCAAAAAACAATGATATTGAATATAATTAGTTCTAACAAGACATAGACAATCAGTCCTGCAGCAGAGATATCACTAAACCTGTGCTTCCTGAAGACGCTTTATTTCCTTCTCCAACTGGAACTCGGCTGCAGCTTTTTCACTAGCCATAGTTTCTAACTGCGTTTGCTTGTTGTACTGAATAATGGTGTATCCCCAAGAAGTCAGCCCAAACAAATAGGTTTTACAAGAACAAGTGAAAAAGTAAACCTCAGTTTCTATTACCAAAAGGTCAGTTAATTCACGGTAGCGTTTCTCTAGCTCCATATGCTCCTGAGAGTAGGCAACAACATATGACAATGGCTCCATATATGTGTTTGAAGTAAGAAAAACAGAAGAATAAATTTGAACTGTTACCTGTCGAGAATAATGCTCAGCATCCCTCTTCATGGCAGCCATTTCAACCCTCATTTTCTGCAGTTCAGCCTGCAGACAGGAAAAGTGGTCAAAGAAAACAAATCCAAAAATCAGCCAGCAAAGAAACCAGAATAATCTTACTATAATTTTACAATATAGAAAAGAGGAAAACATTTTTTTGATACTTGCCTCTAACAAAGAGAGCTTGCTCTCAGCGTCTCTTTGACCTCTGCGTGCACGCTCTACTTCCTCCTGCCATGCCTGCATCTAATAAAACCATCTTTAAGTCATCATTTTCTCAATTACTACAGTTGATGCAACAGCTAAAGGCCACATATTATGCCTGTAAGTAGATGTTAAATGGATTTTGAACTTTTGAACTTCAGAATGTTCTTAATGACATAGAATCCATGTCCCAGTAGACAACATTATGCATATCCCATAAGTAGGTGCTTTTTAATGCTAGGCTCTGGCTGTATGGAAATGGTCCAGTGACATTTCCAAGATAGAATTAAGACAGTTATATCCTCAACATATCTACCTGAACCATTTGATTTGCCTCTTCTGGGGACTTCTTTTGTCCACGACGAGCTCGAGCTTCCAAATTTTGCAATTCTTGATTTAGAGATGCACATTCAACCTGACATAATATCAGGTAAATATTAAGAGGCTTTTCACTTCATATTTTGCTCAGTCAAAGAGGTAAACTTTCATATAAAGCATTGTTATCAGTTTGTTTTATATACCTCAAGAAGTGCCAGCTTCTGCTCAAACTCTGCAGCTTTTGTTGTCCTCTCATCTGCAACCCTCTGGATAGCGAAACAAGCAACAATTTACAATGCTTGTTGGAAATATATAGAGGGCCAAATGATCAATGGACACCTGTGCTGAACAAGGAAAGGGCACCAGCTTTGCTAAAAAAGTAGCGGTATTTTGAACTCCAAACTTTAAATGGCATATTAACTACAGGACAGACTGTTGATTTTTTATTTTTTATTTTTTTAAAATTAATGGAAAATAAATTAAACTAAGCTATGACACCATAATGGTGGAACTAATTGCAGTATCCTCATAAATAGCGCAATTGTAAACAAGTGCAGCAACAATGAATGATAGCTTAGAGACAACAATCAACATAAAACTACTATATTAGTAAATATGAAGCAGAAAATGAGATGTCGAAATGCCTTTGAGATTAGTTAACCACTATCCTGATTAAAAATTTCATGTAATTGCCCTTTTTTCGTCACTTCAGTATTTGAAACTCATGCAGATCATTAAAAACTGGTTTCCATGTTTTCTCGGAGAAAGATTTGAAGTAAATAAGATTGTGAAGATATTACCGGGTAACAGATCTTAGAAACACCAGAATCCAAGAATTTAGAGTGCAAACATCCAATGAACCATTTGAAAATAAATTAAACTAAGCTATGACACCATAATGGTGGAACTAATTGCAGTATCCTCGTAAATAGCACAATTGTAAACAAGTGCAGCAACAATGAAGGATAGCTTAAAGACAACAATCAACATAAAACTACTATATTAGTAAATATGAAGCTGAAAATGAGATGTCGAAATGCCTTTGAGATTAGTTAACCACTATCCTGATTAAAAATTTCATGTAATTGCCCTTTTTTTGTCACTTCATTATTTGAAACTCGTGCAGATCATTAAAAACTGGTTTCCATGTTTTCTCAGAGAAAGAGTTGTGGTAAATAAGATTGTGAAGATATTACCAGGTAACAGATCTTAGAAACACCAGAATCCAAGAATTCAGAGTGCAAACATCCAATGAACCATTTGAAAATAAATTAAACTAAGCTATGACACCATAATGGTGGAACTAATTGCAGTATCCTCGTAAATAGCGCAATTGTAAACAAGTGCAGCAACAATGAAGGACAGCTTAAAGACAACAGTCAACATAAAACTACTATATTAGTAAATATGAAGCTGAAAATGAGATGTCGAAATGCCTTTGAGATTAGTTAACCACTATCCTGATTAAAAATTTCATGTAATTGCCCTTTTTTCGTCACTTCAGTATTTGAAACTCATGCAGATCATTAAAAACTGGTTTCCATGTTTTCTCGGAGAAAGATTTGAAGTAAATAAGATTGTGAAGATATTACCGGGTAACAGATCTTAGAAACACCAGAATCCAAGAATTTAGCGTGCAAACATCCAATGAACCATTTGAAAATAAATTAAACTAAGCTATGACACCATAATGGTGGAACTAATTGCAGTATCCTCGTAAATAGCACAATTGTAAACAAGTGCAGCAACAATGAAGGATAGCTTAAAGACAACAATCAACATAAAACTACTATATTAGTAAATATGAAGCTGAAAATGAGATGTCGAAATGCCTTTGAGATTAGTTAACCACTATCCTGATTAAAAATTTCATGTAATTGCCCTTTTTTTGTCACTTCATTATTTGAAACTCGTGCAGATCATTAAAAACTGGTTTCCATGTTTTCTCAGAGAAAGAGTTGTGGTAAATAAGATTGTGAAGATATTACCAGGTAACAGATCTTAGAAACACCAGAATCCAAGAATTCAGAGTGCAAACATCCAATGAACCATTTGAAAATAAATTAAACTAAGCTATGACACCATAATGGTGAAACTAATTGCAGTATCCTCGTAAATAGCGCAATTGTAAACAAGTGCAGCAACAATGAAGGACAGCTTAAAGACAACAGTCAACATAAAACTACTATATTAGTAAATATGAAGCTGAAAATGAGATGTCGAAATGCCTTTGAGATTAGTTAACCACTATCCTGATTAAAAATTTCATGTAATTGCCCTTTTTTCGTCACTTCAGTATTTGAAACTCATGCAGATCATTAAAAACTGGTTTCCATGTTTTCTCGGAGAAAGAGTTGAAGTAAATAAGATTGTGAAGATATTACCGGGTAACAGATCTTAGAAACACCAGAATCCAAGAATTTAGAGTGCAAACATCCAATGAACCATTTGAAAATAAATTAAACTAAGCTATGACACCATAATGGTGGAACTAATTGCAGTATCCTCGTAAATAGCACAATTGTAAACAAGTGCAGCAACAATGAAGGATAGCTTAAAGACAACAATCAACATAAAACTACTATATTAGTAAATATGAAGCTGAAAATGAGATGTCGAAATGCCTTTGAGATTAGTTAACCACTATCCTGATTAAAAATTTCATGTAATTGCCCTTTTTTTGTCACTTCATTATTTGAAACTCGTGCAGATCATTAAAAACTGGTTTCCATGTTTTCTCGGAGAAAGATTTGAAGTAAATAAGATTGTGAAGATATTACCGGGTAACAGATCTTAGAAACACCAGAATCCAAGAATTTAGAGTGCAAACATCCAATGAACCATTTGAAAATAAATTAAACTAAGCTATGACACCATAATGGTGGAACTAATTGCAGTATCCTCGTAAATAGCACAATTGTAAACAAGTGCAGCAACAATGAAGGATAGCTTAAAGACAACAATCAACATAAAACTACTATATTAGTAAATATGAAGCTGAAAATGAGATGTCGAAATGCCTTTGAGATTAGTTAACCACTATCCTGATTAAAAATTTCATGTAATTGCCCTTTTTTTGTCACTTCATTATTTGAAACTCGTGCAGATCATTAAAAACTGGTTTCCATGTTTTCTTGGAGAAAGAGTTGTGGTAAATAAGATTTTGAAGATATACCAGGTAACAGATCTTAGAAACACCAGAATCCTAGAATGCAGAGTGCAAACATCCAATGAACCATTTGAATAACATATTTGTCCATTATATGGCAACTTCTGTAGCACAATTCCAAACTAATACAAAAAAAAACATATTTGTCTTAACAACCTTGCATTGCCAAGATTACAAGTGCCAAAAGAGAAATGCTTCTTAATTAAAAATGCAAATATGTTTGCAAATGAAATATCCTGGATAATGATATTTACAAATCCAAAGTTGACAGATGTTCACCAAACAGATATTAAATGTAAAGTTTCTACCACATCAAGGCATTTACTTGAAACAACTGACATCCACTTGAAAAAAGAATGAGGAAGAGACTAATCCTGAAAGGCCAATATTACATTCAACTCAAAGTTTTTTTGAATATGCAATACTAGGTTACCCAATTATCAAGAAAAACGATAATATTACGCATGCAAATTAGGTGATGATTTGCCATGAATCAGAAACAAAGAATCCTTACATTACCTGGATCCTAGCTAGAGCCGTGGATGCCTCAACCGCTTGATGTTCCAATTCCACTTCCCTTTCCATTGCAGCCTGTTCCAAAAATTAGAGATTATTTGAGTGCAAGATAACAACAAAATGCATATAAATTGATGTTCCAAATATGGACCATTTTAGTAGCATTATGTGCTACACGTTCTTCTTCTGCTCTCCTTTCTGCAGAAGCCAGCTCCTCACGTAGGGCCTAACAGAGAAGCAAACAAATAGATCAACAAGATCATAATGATATAATTGCTTATATGCATTTTTTGTGTGTGAATACGCATGCACGTGCAAGCAAGAAAGGACTAATTAGTTTACCTGCAGCATCCTTGTCTCTGTCAATTCCCTGTTTCTCATAACAGACTCCATGCTTGCCTGATGGTGTACGATAAAAAGTATTAACAAACTTCTGATGATCAAATGGCACAAGTCGAGAGCACATACTGATTGCTAGTTGACAGAGAGACAATGTCTAATGTAGAGGCCAAGTAAAGGAGCAATTAGCAAGCAGGAGAGAAATACAGAAGCAGACATGCATTTTACAATTTGCTTAATAGGCTAACAGGAATTCATGAATGGGCTGATCCTTTGGTTCTTTATCAGAAGAAAAGCATGGCTAACATAAGTATGTGGTAGGATCAATATCTTTCTATTTAGCTTCTAAAGCTATTAATAGTTAGATATACAGAATCCAGGGTGATAAGAAGTATGGCTTTTAAGCTAAACCATATAAATCCACCCACTAAATCAAAGAATTTCAAGACCCTAAATATATTTCATTTCATGCAACTTAAAAATTGCCACAATTCTATGAGCTACTAAACAGAGACCACATTTTATGTAAGATAGTGCTCGGAAAACTAGGGGGTTAGAGTTAAACCTGAAGTGATGCTAGATTCCCTTCAGATAAAGCAGCTTGTTTCTTAAGCGCATCCATAGAGTTGACAAGCACCTCAATCTCAGAGTTTTTTGCTGCCAAAGCCTCAACCATATTTTCCTCTACCTTTGTTACTTCACTCTTAGATAAAGATAAATCTTTCTGTAGTTTTTTTATGTGAGCCTCATAAGATTTACTCAGCTCTCTCTGTAAGCGGAGCAATTTAGTATTAAAACAATACTCCTTAAATTGCATCCAGAGCAAGTGTGACTAAACCTTGAAAATATATCTAAAAGGAGAAAAAAGATAGATTGATGTACCTCAGCAATTAGAAGCTCCTCAAGCTGTGCATTCTCAGATTTGTATTCTTGAAGACGAGATGAAAGTCCAGCACAAACCTGTGAAACAGTGTAGAAAATTTGTTAGAAATTCCAAATTGAAGAAAAAAAAAACGGCAAGAGAGTAGAAACGGCAAAATGTCTAATCTGTGAGCAATTACTTAGGAGACACTATGTCATTTATCATCCTACTGCCACATCCCTTAAGTACAGATTCTGAACTCATCTCTTCTAAAGTAGCAAATAATAAAACTTAGTCCCAATATCTCTGAGAAAGTAAAACCAATAAATTCAGAGAGCTTACCCGAGCCAGTCTTGCCTCTTTCGATTGACCTGTGGTATTGGTGGTTTTAAGCAATCCTTGAGCCTGAACAAAAACTAAAGAACTAGTGAATAAAGCTTTTATATTGGAGGCTTGAGAAGATTCGAGGACATGAACTACAATTTCAGTTCGAGTATATTTGTCACCTCCTCAAGGTGGTCCTGAACTGGAGGAGTGTCAGCATTTTGTTCTCGTGGCTTCTTCTGATTCACAGGAGTTCCAACTTTAATATCATCTTCTTTTAATTGAGCTTCAATGTTAACAGGAGAATCAGCAAATAAAGGTTGTGACCTCTCTTGGTCGGTCTTTGAAATAACATCTGCATTTTGGGATTCAATATTTTGGCAACCATCAGCTAAATGATCTTCACTAGCAACCTGAATATCTTTGGCAGCTAATGGTGAAGAAGGGTGCTCCACAAGAACATTAGAGGCATCCTCATTGAGAAGCTTGCCATTTGAAGTTGACAAAGAAGCTTCTGTGTTGCTAACAATTGCAGAGACTTCTTCCTGATCAGTATCATGTTTAACCACATTGGTATCCAATGGCTCAGGTGAAGGAAATCCAGGATTATCTTTCTCACTGGTGGTATACAACTCGCTACTTATTTGGACCATAGATGTAGCACTAGGGTTTCCCTCATTTTTAGAAGAAAGAGTACCCTTATCTTTATATAGTGTTACCTCTGATTGTAATACTTCTGAACTTGTTTCTTCACGTACAGCATCACTAGTTTTGGGAGATTTAGTTGTAGGAAGTTTTTTCTGAGCCTGCAAAGAAGAAAAACAACCAATTAAATTTTTTTTTTATGAACATATTTGCTTTAAATGAGTACACTTAGAACTAATTTAAGCTTGTATGTTTCTAATACCTTTTTCCTTGTCTTTGTCTTTTCTACTGAAGAACCTTGCACATTAGAAGCATTGCAATTAAAAGGGGGAAGATATGTGTTTGTGCGTGTGCATGTGTGTCTGAGAAACAGAAGAATGAGAGGAGCCAGAGAGAGATAGAAAACAGATATTGTGATTCAGAAAACAAGAAGGCAGCGTTATTAGTTATTATAATAAAACTCAAACAGAATTTATATGAAGTTAAGATTTTACTTTTCTCCTCAGAGTTCAAGCTGATATTATAGTTTAATTTCCACCTTGGCTGTAAATCAATCTTAGGATGATATTAAAAGGAATATCTATATGTTGATTTTCTAAGCAAATGATCCCCATAGAAGATGGACATTTGTATTGCTACTAAGGCATTATAACAGACAAACAGACTTTTAAAACTTTAGTCTCTCTATTGGAAAAACACACTGTTGATATAACCATGAATAAGAAATTGCTAGTGCAAAGACTCCAAACCACATTTTTCACATTGATTTACGCATGCAAATAACCCCTTGATTTGGAATCCTTACCTTGTGGCTGAGAAAATGATTGCTCTTCTGACAGTTCACTAGCAACCAGCTTTGCTCTTCGATCTACAACTTCAAATAAATCTGTTCCAAAATAGTAAGTTACCTTCAATTGTCATGAATCAATAAAAAGGAAATCTGATTGCCATTTTCACTGATGGGTGGCCAGCATTGCCTAGATTAACAATTAAGATATCAAACAATAAGGTGCAGAAGAACTTGATACTTACAGACTCTCCAAAATTGCTAAAGGTTGAGATCATATGAATTTTAACCTTTGCATACCATTATATAGGCACGTTTATCCAGAATATTTAAATAAAAGAAAGGATGAAAAAACATTACAGCAATCTATGAAAAACCAATATGCAGCAACAAATAGATGAAAAGGATTGAGTAACCCACTGCCAATCAACCAATGCAGCTATTTTTTAATATCAGCTCTCTAGATCAGGCCTCAAGATTCAAACAAAACACAATAGTTTTTGTTTGAAATATTATTTTTCTATGGAGCAGAGAATATTCAGACTTCCAAGTGACAGTGAAAATTTCAAAATCTCTAACATGGATCCAAAATAACTTCCCCTAGAAAAAATTTTAAAACTATATCAAGAGCTACAAAACCTACCCCTAATATAGAACCCAAACATTCACAATATCTGAAGCTCTCAGATACAGGTCAACTTATTCCATACAACAGATCAAAATTTCTTATCTAATTTTCTCAACTCTGTGTAATGGCCACGATAAAATGGCAAACAAACCACATATGTTTTTTACTCGTATTCATAACAAGAAACAACCAAAAAAGAAGCAGAAAACGATAATAATTTTAATACTCCTACCACAATGTCAATTTCATCCAGCAAAGCTTTTGCCAATACATGTTTGCTTAAGCTAACCAAATAATAGCCATTGAACTCTAGCTTACCCTTAATAGATCCCTGGGATTGGCATTACCAAGAGTAGCCAATAATAAAGAAAAACTAGAATCCTTTAAACAATCCAAAATCTAATAAAAGCAAATCCCTTGCAGATAGTAATTCTAAATTTCCTCGAACAAATAAACATGCCAGTCTTAACAACATTACTAGAGTAAGCTTAACCGCTTTTTCACTATTTTCTTCAAACTATGTTAATTGCCTAACACGAAATCATATGTGGATCTCATAACAAAATAACTACAATCTTCTTGCTCTTAGTTTATACCCAGCTAATCACCAGGAGATACAAAGTAATTTCAAAAGTTAACAAATAAAATTATACTAAGAAACCTAATCCATTCCAAACTCACGTTTAATCCCACGACATTATGATTTAATGATTCAAAGCTTTAGATCAGACGTTCAAATTCAATTGAAGTTTTAAAGATGAAAAATTAAAACAACAAATGAAATGTAGATTGGAACAAAGTCACACCTTCGGCGACTTTGAACCACGAAGCCATTAGTTATGAATCTGTAAAGAAATCGTGCACTAGAGATGGATCCACGGAGCGTCCATGCACCGGCAAATAAGATTACGAGAAGGCGTCGGTACGATTTAGCTAGCAATAATGAAATGGCAACGAACTCGTTTCTCTGCTAAGATCAAGATCGCGGGGGGCTCTTAACAAACTGAAAATATTATTCGAAATTTTGGATTGCATTCCAGATTGCTTAGATAAAAAAAAAAAAAAACTTATATATAACTTTTAATATTACATAATTAAAAATAAATAAATTCGATAACAAAAAAAAATTAGCATTTGAAATAAAAAATAAAACCTGCTAACTAAAAATTTGTCCTTTCAGTTTACTTTCAAATTGAGAATGCTACTTTAATTACATATCAAGTTATTAACTAACATTTAGTTCAGTTAGCATCAGCAACAACCTAGTAATATTTAATATTTATATAATATTAATATTAACTATTGTTATACTCTTTATTTGGGCTTTACATAAAATGATAAATTACATCAATACTCCCCCAAGTATGTATAAATTTTGTTTTGGTCAATCAACTAGAAAAGCTACAAATTAGTCATCGATATCTTTAAGCGACTTACGAAATTTTAAGTGTATAATAATAAATTTAGCCATCAACATTTATATTTTTTTATTAATTTGATCTTGATTTTATTTAAAATTATAAAAGAATAAAAATTATCATGTCGTCATTTAGAAATTTAATAAATTAAAAATAATAATATATGTAAAGATATTAAAAGAATTAAAAATATTTCGAATTCAAGTATTATCTTTTTTCTTTCTTATTCTATTTTTTATGTCTTCCTTAATAAAATTAAACAATGCCTTTTTCTTTTATTTTTCAGTCCTTTCACAACAAAACACCAAATCAGACTTTAAATTGACAAAATAATACAAGGTAATTTTAGAGGTAGAAGAATTAGGAAAGAAGAAGATAAAGAGTGAGAGAAAAAAGAGAAAATTAACAAAATTTGTGATGAGAAGAATACTCATGTCCCTTCTCACATTTCATTCCTCTATATAACAGAAATCATTTTCTCCTCTGCAACGTCTGTAGTAAATCAACATCTAACAAAAAAAACAAAATACCAATATTAAGCCTATTACTAAATAAGTCCAGTCCATAACATATAAAGTTTTAATTCAATCAAACTTATTTCTCTGCATCAATACTCACTTGGTTGAAGAATCCTTGTCTCAAGGATTAAAATCTAGATATTGTTACCATAGCTCCCAAGTTGGAAAGAATTGAACCATGGAACTA
Organism: Gossypium hirsutum; assembly: GCF_007990345.1. Taxonomy (NCBI): domain Eukaryota; kingdom Viridiplantae; phylum Streptophyta; class Magnoliopsida; order Malvales; family Malvaceae; genus Gossypium; species Gossypium hirsutum. Next base: position 11,911,626 of record NC_053442.1, on the reverse strand, counting down.
GTGTCATGGGTTGCGCATGCGAGCACGCCACCATGACAAACTTGTGCGAACCATCGCATTTGAGAGAGGTCACTTGGCCCAATCAAACTGGCCCATTGCTTGGAGAGATTAAAAGCCCATCTCAAGAGCCTAGTAAAAATGGGAAGTGATCTAGAAGATATAATTATGGAATCTTAGAGTTCCAGTTGTATATAGCTAGTTAAGTAAGCTTAGAGTTCTAATTGTATACAGCTTTTAATTGTAGCCATTGATGTACTGTGAGGCTCAACTATAAATAGAGACCTCTTTGCTAATTGTAAGGCATTCAGTTGTTAATAAGAATTTTGAGAGTATTCACTCAAACTTTTCTCTCAAGTGTTCTTGCTTTTGTTCATCTTTCAAGGCTCGTTCTTACTTCGTTCTTCTGCTGTTCTTCGTGAAAATCTTAAGGGAATTCTATTGAATCCTTTATTGTTGCGAGTTAAGCTGACTTGGGCGTTTTTGCTGTTGAATCCTTTTTTGTTGCAAGTTAGGCTGACTTAGGCGTTTTAAGCAGAGAAACTGCCTAAGGTCGCACGGATCGCGTGGGAAAACTCTAAGTCCATGACAGTTGGTATCAGAGCTAAGGTTCGTAGCTACCGCTGAAAGATGTCGAAAGAAGTTGAGGGAATGGAGACCCGTGGAAGGGCAAGGAAAGCTAGTCGCTCGAGGGACATATTGTCAGCTTTAGAGGATCGTGTCATCACTCTCAAAAATTCCGCGGGGGATATCAAGGAGAGGATTGATGATGTCGACGATAGGCTCCATGATGGATTGCAATCCATGCAGGAGCAGCTCAAAGTGTATGTGACTGATAATGTGGAGCAGTTGACTGGTAGAGATAATGCCATTGAGGCTATGGTGGCACCCTTGAAGGGAGAGATTGCGGAGCTCAAGGGTGAACTCATAATCTACAAGGTTGCTTTAGGCAATGGTGGGTTAGCGACTGTCGCACCCAAGCCCAATATTGATGTTCCTAAGCCCAAGGAGTTCAAGGGAACAAGGTCCACAAGAGATGTGGACAACTTTTTGTGGGGAATCGAGCAATACTTCTGTGCCAAAGGCATCACGGAGGATGTCACTAAGGTAACTACTACTGCAATGTATTTATTTGACGTTGCTTTGTTGTGGTGGCGTCGTAGGTCCACCGATGTAAGACGTGGTGGGACCGAAATCGAAACATGGGAGGAGTTTCGATGTGAGTTCAAAGCACAGTTTTACCCAGAGTATGCCAAGGATGAGGCTCGGGTAAAGTTGCGTCGGCTTGCGCAACAAGGCACTGTGAGGGAGTATGTGCAGGAGTTTAGCGAGCTTATGCTCCAAATCTCAAATATGGGGGAGAAAGAGGCATTCTTTTCCTTCATGGATGGATTAAAACCGTGGGCGAAGCAAGAGTTGCAACGCCGAGGAGTTCAAGAACTCACCAAGGCTATGTCAGTAGCAGAATCGCTTGCTGAATTTGGTGGAAAGAAATATAGTCCCAATTCTTCTAAGCCCAGATTTAACCAAAAGAGTAATAGTGGGGGAGATAAAGAAAGGCCCACTAGGAACGGCAATGGTAAGAAACCTTGAGACAAGAGAAAGAGTGGGCCTATAAGTTGCTTTCACTGTGATGGTCCACATATGATTAAGGACTGCCCAAAGAAGGCCGCTCTCACGGCTATGGAAGCAAAAGGGGAGTCCGACGTGGAGGATAACAATCTTGGTTCAATACTAGGGGGTGTCGAAGATAAAATGAGCCATGGTTTGATGTTTGTAGACATCATTGTGGCTGGCAGAAAATTGAATGCTCTCGTTGACACAGGCGCTTCTGATTTGTTCATGTCTGAGGAGGCTGCTTGTAAACTGGGCCTTAAGATAGATAATGAAGTGGGTCGGATCAAAACAGTGAACTCAGAAAGTGTTCCAATCAATGGGGTTACAAAGGGAGTGGAACTTCAGCTCGGCAATTGGTCGGGGAAGGTATCCATTAAGGTAATACCATTGGATGACTATGACTTTGTGGTTGGACTAAGCTTCCTTGATCAGGTTAATGCTCTTATTGCCCCTTCGAGCAATTACATGGTGATTTCAGATGCGAAACATCAATGCATGGTGAAAGTGACAAGGAAGAGAAGTTTTGAGGGAAAAACACTGTCAGCAATTCAGTTTGCTAAAGGTGTACGGAGAAATGAAGTATTATATTTAGCCACCTTGAAGATCGAAGAGACTGCTGAGTCTGTTAGTGAGACCCCGAAAGAAGTGGGACAATTGTTGCAATCATTCCGAGATGTAATGCCTGCTCAGTTGCCGAAAAGTTTGCCACCCAAGAGGGAGGTGGACCACAAAATCGAGTTAGTGTCCAATGTGGTACCGCCAGCAAGGGCCCCCTATCGTATGTCTCCGCCAGAATTAGAAGAGTTACGGAAACAATTGAAGGAACTTTTGGATGCAGGATCCATTAGACCATCTAAATCCCCATATGGTGCGCCAGTGTTGTTCCAAAAGAAACATGATGGGTCCTTGAGAATGTGCATCGATTATCAAGCTCTAAACAAGATCACTGTGAAGAATAGGTACCCTATTCCTCTTATTGCAGATTTGTTTGATCAGCTTGGTAGTGCAAGATGGTTTACCAAGTTAGATTTGAGATCGGGGTATCATCAAGTTCGGATAGCCGAGGGGGACGAACCAAAGACAGCTTGTGTAACACGGTACGGTTCGTATGAGTTTGTGATGCCTTTCGGGCTCACGAATGCTCCAGCCACATTCTGCACCCTAATGAATAAGGTACTTCAACCCTTTCTTGATCGTTTTGTGGTTGTTTACCTTGACGATATTATGGTGTATAGCAAGTCGCTTGAAGAGCACATAGGACACTTGAGGGAGGTGTTCCAAACTTTGAGGGAAAATGAGCTGTTCATCAAGGAGGAGAAATGCTCACTTGCCCAAAAAGAGGTGTCATTCCTAGGCCACATTGTGGGAAGTGGCAAGATCCGAATGGACAAGAGCAAGGTTTGAGCCATTTTAGAGTGGGAGCCTCCAACCAAGTTAACGGAGCTGAAATCTTTCCTTGGGTTGGCAAATTACTATCGACGCTTTGTCGAAGGCTACTCCAGAATCGCCACTCCCTTGACAGACATGTTGAAAAAGGGGAAGGTATGGGATTGGAATCCGGAATGTGAGAAGGCCTTCAATCAATTGAAGTAAGAAATGACGAGGGAACCTGTACTTGCCTTGCCAGATTTTACAAAGCCTTATGAAGTACGCACGGATGCATCAGATTATGCTATTGGGGGAGTACTGATGCAAGATGGGCACCCAATTACTTTCGAGAGTCGAAAGCTTAATGAGACGGAGCGTAGATATACGGTCCAAGAGAAAGAGATGACTGCGGTAGTACACTGCTTGCGCACATGGAGACACTATCTATTGGGTTCCAAGTTTGTGGTCCTTACCGATAATGTTGCCAATAGTTATTTCCTAACCCAGAAAAAGTTGTCTCTCAAGCAGGCTTGTTGGCAGGTTTTACTAGCGAAGTTTGATTTTACAATTGAATATAAACCAGGAAGTGCCAACATTGTGGCTGATGCACTCAGTCGCAAGATGGAATTTGCAGTAATTAGTCAACCTGAGGGTCCTTTGCTGGAACGCATTCGAGAAGGATTGTCCCGTGATCCCACGGCCAAAAATTTGAGTGAGCTGGCCAAGGAGGGAAAAACGAGAATATTTTGGCTTGATGAGGAGCTATTATACACTCATGGACACCGCCTCTATGTGCCCCATTATGGGAAACTTCATAAGGAAGTCATGAATGAGTGTCATGACTCAAAATGGGCAGGCTATCCAGGGATGCATCGCACTTCGGCCCTTTTGGAAGATCGTTATTACTGGCCTCACATGGGTGCTGATGTGGAAACCTATGTGAAAACTTGTCTAGTGTGCCAACAAGACAAGGTTGAGTTAAAGACTCCAGCCGGCTTGCTTCAACCCTTGCCAGTTCCAGAAAGGCCATGGGAGAGTTTATCCATGGATTTTATTATTGGTTTGCCTAAGTCTGACGGGTTTGCTAGTATTCTTATTGTGGTGGACAGGTTTTCAAAGTATGCGACTTTTATTCCGACGACCAAAGAGTGCCCTGCTAAGGAAGCAGCTCGGTTGTTCCTTAGACACGTGGTGAAATATTGGGGAGTGCCACTATCTATTATCAGCGATCGAGATGGGCGATTTACTGGCCGGTTCTAGACGGAGTTGTTCAAGTCAATGGGCTCAGATTTGAACTTCTCCACAAGCATGCATCCACAAACCGATGGGCAAACTAAACGAGTAAATGCACTGTTGGAGACATATATTCGACACTATGTGAGTGCCACACAAAGGGATTGGCCAAAGTTGCTAGATGTGGCCCAATTTTCATACAACTTGCAGCGAAGTGGGGCCACGAATCAAAGTCCATTTGAAATAGTGACGGGTCAACAGCCACTCACACCCAATGCTGTTGTGACCCATTATACAGGACCAAATTCGGCAGCCTATCGATTCGCAAAAGATTGGCAAGAGAAGAATGACTTGGCTAGAGCTTGTTTACATAAGGTAAGTAAGCGTAACAAGAAGTGGGCCGATCAGAACCGAAGGGATGTAGAATTTCAAGTGGGTGGCTCAGTCCTTGCTAAACTACACTTGATTTTACGATATACTGGCTTGCACAAGGGTCTTGTGCGAAGGTATGAAGGGCCGTTTAAAGTTGTGAAGAGAGTGGGCAAGGTGGCCTACAAGCTGGAGTTGCCACCAAAACTTAAAGTACATCCAGTCTTCTATGTAAGCATGCTTAAGCCATTTCATGGGGATCAAGAAGATCTGAATCGAGGCAAGTCCGAACGAGCACCAATGGGGGTAAAGGTGTCGTATGATCGTGAAGTTGAAAATATTGAAGCAGATCGAGTAATTAGACAAAAGCACCACCGACCACGACATGAGTACTTAGTTCGATAGAAATGACTTCCTGATAGCGAAGCAAGTTGGGAACCCGCCGAAGCATTGTGGCAGTTCCAAGGAAAGATTGATCAGTTCCATCAGGAGGATGCGACGAGGGCGTCGCTAGAACAAGTGGGGGAGAATGTCATAGGTTGCGCATGTGAGCACGCCACCATGACAAACTTGTGCGAACCATCGCATTTGTGGGAGGTCACTTGGCCCAATCAAACTGGCCCATTGCTTGGAGAGATTAAAAGCCCATCTCAAGAGCCTGGTAAAAATGAGAAGTGATCTAGAAGATATAATTATGAAATCTTAGAGTTCCAGTTGTATATAGCTAGTTAAGTAAGCTTAGAGTTCTAATTGTATACAGCTTTTAATTGTAGCCATTGATGTACTGTGAGACCTCTTTGCTAATTGTAAGGCATTCAGTTGTTAATAAGAATTTTGAGAGTGTTCACTCAAACTTTTCTCTCAAGTGTTCTTGCTTTTGTTCATCTTTCAAGGCTCGTTCTTACTTCGTTCTTCTGCTGTTCTTCGTGAAAATCTTAAGGGAATTCTATTGAATCCTTTATTGTTGCGAGTTAAGCTGACTTGGGCGTTTTTGCTGTTGAATCCTTTTTTGTTGCAAGTTAGGCTGACTTAGGCATTTTAAGTAGAGAAACTGCCTAAGGCCGCACGGATCGCGTGGGAAAACTCTAAGTCCGTGACACTAGCACTTCAGTGGCTACATGGTCTCCCTTTCTAATCATTCTCTTGTCAAGTATTTTAATCATCCTCCTGTATTGTAATTGGTTCCTGAGGGATGGTGCCATCATTAGCCATCAACGGTAATTGGGGGTGAGTAAGGGCTGCTCTCACATTTTTTTTGAGCTGAGAAACATGAAATGTAGTGAACTTTCGAGCCAAGGGTAGGTTCAATTTATAAGCAACATTACCATTTTTTTCCAAGATGAGGAAGGGACCAAAGTATTTAACTGTTAATTTCATACATGGTTGTTTGACTATGGATTATTACCTGTAAGGTTGGAGCTTTAGATAAACCCAATCTCCGACTTTAAACTCTCTATCAGATCTTCTTTTGTTAGCTAAAGACCACAATCTATTTTGAGATCTTGTGAGGTAAATTTGCAGCATTTTAATGGCAACTTCTCGTGCCTACAAACTCCTATCCACAACATGAACCTTTGATTTCCCTAGAAGGTAAGGTAGGTGTAAGGGTGGTGGTTGGCCATACATACGCTTCATAGGAGTGGTGTTGATGGATAAGTAGTGTGATGTATTTTACCACCTTTCAGCCAAAGGAAGCCAAAGGCTCTAGTTTTTTAGTTTCTCATCTGTCATGCACTGAAGATAAGTCTCAAGACTTATGTTGACCACTTCTGTCTAGCTATCCGTTTAAGGGTGGCAAGAAGTGGAAAACTTAAGTGTAGTGTTGAATCATTTGAATAGCTCCCTCCAGAATTCACTCATAAAAATTTTGTTTCTATCCAAAACAATACTACTAGGAAGACCATTGAGCTTTACAATTTGATCCATAAATAGCTGGGAAACTATAATGGCAGTAAAAGAGATCTTTAAGGTAGCAAAATAGGCGTACTTTGGTAACCTATCAACAACTACCAGTATAACATAGGCCCCATTGGATTTAGGAAGACCTTCTATAAAGTCTAAGCTGATGTCAGTCTAAATTTTGTCAGGGATTGGGAGAGTTTACAGCATTCGAGGATAAGTAGCATTGTAATATATTTGCTTTTGACAAATTGGACAAGCTCTATGTTAAGAAAATACTTTAAGACTGAAACATGTCCACGTGTTTTTTTTGTTAAGTTGATTGTGTCAAAGTTTGTTCCTATTTTTAGGAACCAGTTATTTGTGTGTTACTTAAGTTTAGGAGAAAGTTAGTGGGTTATTGATTTTATTTTATATAAATTCTGAATGATTGTTGAATAAAGGGTGTTCAGTTTCCTTCATCCATTGAGTTTTTTCACTAAAGTACTTACAATTAGTATCAGAGTTGTATTCTTAAGGGATCTGTGAGTGGGTGTACGAGGTTGCTGTGTCATAGACGTCGAAGCAAGTTCCAGTTTCTCTTCAATTTTTCCACTGGTGTTTGATGGAGACAACTACCAGGTTTGAGCAGTTCATATGAAGGCGTATATAGAAGCTTTGGATATTTGGGAAGCAGTGGAAGAGGATTATGAAATTCCTGCTCTCCCAAATAATCCTACTATGGCATAGATCAAATTACAGAACGAGAAGAAGACAAAGAAATCCAAGGCAAAGGCTTGTTTGTTCGCTGAAGTCTCATCTACTATCTTCACTCGGATTATGACTCTAAAGTCAGCATATGAGATATGGAATTATCTCAAGTCAGAGTATGAAGGAGATGAAAGAATCAAATAAATGTGTGTGCTAAACTTGATTTGAGAATTCGAGTTGCAAAAGATGAAAGAAATAGAATCAATTAAAGAGTATTCTAATAGGTTATTGGACATTGCAAACCGAATCAGATTACTTGATTCTGAGTTCAAGGACTCCAGAATTGTTGAAAAAATCTTGTAAAAGTGCCTGAAAAATTTAAGGCATCTATTTCAGCCTTGGAAAAAACCAAGGATCTGACTCAAATTACTCTTGCAGAGATTCTCAATACTTTGCAAGCATAGGACCAAAGAAAAACCATGAGGCAAGAAGGTACTGTTAAAAAAACCTAGCCAGCTAAGCATCATGAGAATGGAAGGAATAATAAAAAGAAGTTTTTCAAGAAGAATCAAAATTCTACTGGAGAATCTTCAGCCAACAACAAAGCAAGAGTCAAGAAGGGATCCTACTCTCAATGTCAACATTGCAAGAGAAAGGGTCATCCTCCTTACAAATGCTAGAGAAGACTAGATGCCAAGTGCACCAAATGTAACCAAATGGCGCATGAAGCTGTAATTTACAGGAACAAGAATCAAAAACAAGGTGAAGAGGCTAAGATTGTTGATCAAGAGGACGAGGATCAACTGTTTGTGGCTACATGCTTCGTGGGTAGTGAATCAAATGAAAGCTGACTGATTAACAACGGTTGTACCAACCATATGACTCATGACAATGAGTTGTTTAAAGATTTGAAGCCAACTAACATCACCGAAGTCAGAATTGACAATGGGGATTACATCTCAGTCAAAAGAAAGGGGATTGTTACGATTGCAAGCTGTACAGGTACAAAACATATACAGGATGTTCTCTTTGTTCTTGACATTGACCAAAATCTATTGAGTGTAGGTCAACTTATTGAAAAAAAGCTTTAAAGTTACTTTTGAAGATGAATGTTGCTTGATTAAGGATGCAACTAATCAAGATATCTTCAAAGTAAAAATCAAAGGAAAGAGTTTTTCACTCAATCTTTTAGAGGATGAGCAATCTACTTTTCCTCTTAAAAAATATGTCACACAGATTTGGCACGAGAGAGTTGGACACTATCATCATCAATGGCTAGTACAACTAAGAGAAAAGGAGTTGGCACTTAATGCTCCCAAGCTTAGTGATGCAATCTCAAGCTGCAAAGCGTATCAGTTTAGAAAGTAAAATAGGAAGCTATTTTCGAAGTCAACCTAAAGAGCCACTCACAAATTGCAGCTCATCCACACAGATGTTGCAAGCCCTCAAAGAACACCTTCTTTAAAAGATAGTCGCTATTATATTGCCTTTATTGATGACTTCACCAGAATGTGCTGGATTTTTTTCTTGACATTTAAATCAGAAGTAGCTCAAGTTTTTTGGAAGTTTAGGGCAAGAGTTGAGAATGAAAGTGGCTGCAAAATTTAGAGTATAAAGTCTGACAATGGGAAGGAGTACATTTCGGCAGAATTTAAAAAGTTTTGTGAAGATTCAGGCATAGAGCATCAGCTTACAACCCCTTACACACCTCAACAAAAATAGAGTTAGTGAAAATAGAAGTAGATGCATCACGGAGATGTCGAGATGCATGCTGCATAAGAAGAATTTGCCAAAGAATTTTTGGGCAAAGGCAGCAAATACGACTGTGTTTCTTCAAAATAGGCTTCCTACAAAGGCGATGAAGGAACAGACACCATATGAGGCATGGTATGGTTACAAACCATCTCTGAAATTCCTTAAAATATTTGGTTGCTTGTGTTTCACTCATGTTCCACAGAGCAAGCGTGACAAGCTTGATAGGAGAGCTTCACCAGGTATATTTATAGGTTATAGTATTGTTAGCAAGGCCTATAAAATTTTTCAGCCACAAACTGGAAATATTATTGTTAGTAGGGATGTTCACTTTATGGAGGATGAAGAGTGGAGCTGAGATGATGTAGAAAAGAAGGGTCAGACCATGACAGAGCTGAAACTCAAGTTTTCTGATTCAAACATCGAAGAAGAAGATGACTGGCAGAATGAAACAGTGGGTGATACTTCCGTAAGAGGAATAAGGTTGCTCTCAAATATTTATGAAATGTGTACTATTTTTGTGTGTGAACCTGCCGACTATGCAGAAGCAAAAAAGGATCAAAGGTGGATAGCTACAATGGAGGAGCTGTCAATGATAGAAAAGAACAAGACTTGGATTCTTGTGGACAAACCTCAAGGCAGGAAGGTAATTAGAGTTAAGTGTGTATTTAAAACCAAGCTTAACATTGATGGCTCACTCAACAAGCACAAAGCCAGGCTTGTGGTTAAAGGGTATGCCCAAATCTTTGGTGTTGATTACCCTAACACTTTTTCTCTTGTTTCTAGATTGGACACAATCAGGTTACTGCTTGCAATAGCTACACAAAAAGGTTGGAAAGTGTTCGAGTTGGATGTCAAATCAATTTTTTTAAATGGTGTCTTACAAGAAGAAATTTATGTTAAGTAGCCCCAAGGATTTAGGAAGGAATGTGAAGGAGATAAAGTCTATCTTCTTAAGAAGACCCTTTATGGTTTAAAACAAGCTCCAAGAGCTTGGTATAGCAAAATTGATGAATATTTGTTGAACTTGGGATTTGTGAAAAGTCTATCAGAAACAACCTTGTATGTCAAGCACAATGATACAGAAATTCTTATTATTTCACTATATGTCGATGACCTACTGGTTACAGGAAACAATACAGATCATATTCAAATTTTCAAACAGGAAATGATGAAGGTGTTTGAAATGACAGATCTCGTGTTCATGTCCTACTTCCTTGGCATAGAGATCAAGCAAGGGCAAGGTGAAGTTTTCATCTGCCAGAAAAAGTATGCAAAGGAAATACTGAAAAAGTTTCAGATGGAGGAGTGTAAGGCAACAAGCACTCCAATGAATCAGAAAGAGAAGTTGTGCAAAGAAGGCGGTGCTAACAAAGTTGATGAAGGATATTTTAGGAGTTTGATTGGTTGCTTAATATATCTCACAGCAACAAGGCCTGATATTTTGAATGATATAAGTATTTTGTCCCGATTCATGCATTATGCAAGTGAATTACATCTCAAGGCTGCCTAAAGAGTGATTCAATATGTCAAAGGCAGTAGTGATTTTGGTGTTAAGTTCATAAGGAGCAAGGAGTTCAAGCTGGTTGGTTTTTCTGACAGTGACTGGGGAGGTTCCATTGATGATATGAGGAGCACTTCAGGCTACTGTTTTACTCTTGGCTCTGGTGTTTTCTGATGGAGCTCGAAGAAGTAAGAAAGTGTAGCCCAATCTACTGCTGAAGCAGAGTTTATTGCTGTAACAGTTACTGTTAATCAAGCTTTATGGCTGAGGAAAATTTTACTTGATCTTGATCTGGAGCAGAAAGAAAGCACAGAGATTCTTGTTGACAACCAAGCTATTATTACTATCTCTCATAATCCCGTGTTTCATGGGAAGACTAAACATTTTAATATCAAGCTATTCTTCCTAAAGGAAATACAGAAACATGGAGATGTGATTCTTGTCTACTACAAAACAGAAAATCAAGTTGCAGACATTTTAACCAAACCATTGCCTACTTGCAAGTTTGAGTTTCTGAGGTCAAGACTTGGTATTTGCAGCTCCTAAAGCATGAAGGAGTGTTAATAAAATGCTTTAGGACTGAAACATGTCCACGTGTGTTTTTTTGTTAAGTTGATTGTGTCAAAGTTTGTTCCTATTTTTAGGAATTAGTTATTTGTGTGTTGCTTAAGTTTAGGAGAAAGTTAGTGGGTTCTTGATTTTATTTTGTATAAATTCTAAATGATTGTTGAATAAAGTGTGTTCAGTTTCCTTCATCCATTGATTTTTTTCACTAAATACTTACAATCTAGCCTATTTTCTGATGTCTTTACTCATTCCTTCCAGTAAACAACAGCGGACTGTTTGTAGCACAGAACCAAAATGGCCCCTAGTAGGGTTGTCATAGAAGCAGCTAATTAATTCCTCTCGAATTTGAGAATCATGACCCACAACCAACTTTCCGTTCCTTCTAAGTTAATCATTCATCCACGTATATTTTAAACCCTTAGTCGGATGTTTTAGCAATTTAGAAATTTTATGTTGTAGCTTTGCATCATCTTTCTGAGTTGCTTGAATTTTTTGTAAAATTGTGATAGAGATGACTGAAATAGCTAAAAGTTGAGGTTGTTCTTCTATAGGTCTTCAAGAGATTAAGTCAACCATTGTGTTTGTAGATCCTTTTTTATAGCGTACATCATAATCATACCCTAGCATTTTACCAACCTACATTTGTCGCATTGGGGTCACCGCATGTTTATCCAGTAAAAATTCTAAACTTTGATAGTGAGTCTTAATTTTAAAATGTCTACCAACCAAATATGAGTTCCACCTCTTGATTTTCATTAGGATTGCCAACATCTCTTTTTCATTTATGGAAAGAGCCCGATGCCTTGGTGAAAGAGCTTTGCTAAAAAAAAGTCAAAGGCCAACCCTGTTGTGATAATACTGCTCCTACTCCCAATCCACATGCATCTATTTCAATGGTTAATTCATCCGAGAAATTTGGTGATGCTAAAACCAGTGCGTGGTGATAGCCTCTTTAAGGGACTGAAATGCAAAAGTGGCTTGTTCGTTTCAATTCCACCCATACATTTTTAGAAGGTCAGTTAATGGTTTTACAATAAGACCATATCCCTCTATGAATCTCCTATTGTAACTAGCAAGCCCAAGGAATCCCCTAAGTTCCTTAACAGTCTTCGGGTTAGGCCACTCAAGGACACATTTCATATTGTTGTAATCCATAGCTACTCATTTTCTACTAATGATATGTCCCAAGTGTTGGTAATGCAAAAACATGGTCATTGAAATCTTACTGTTACAATATGGCCATTGGAATATGACCGTTGCAATATGGCCGTTGGAACCTGATTGTTAAATTTTTTGGATCACTTTACACATTTAAGAATCCTATAAACAGGATTCATTTCCCCTCATTTTTTACAAGCAACAAAAATCAGAGCCTTTATCACTCTTCTAATCTTCTTCATCCTTCTTTGTTATTTTACTAAAAATTACATTAGTGAAAGTTCTGTCTAGTAAGCGAGACTATCTATGACCCCTCCAAATTTTCCTAGGAATTGATCCTAATGTGGTTTTTTTGAGCCAAAATTTTCAACCACCTTTAAAAGTATTTTTGATCATATTTCCTATAAACATAAGAAGAGCAATACCAATTATGTCTATCTTACTCATTCGGGTGTATGAATTTGGAAGCATTGTGTTAACCTTAGAGGCGACGTTCATTTCTGATTACACCGGTCAAGGCGAAATCGCTTCTAAGGCAGTGATTCTCCAAGACACATTATTTATCTAATTTTCCCTTATTATTTGTACTTGTCAATGCTAACGCCTTTATTTTGTAGTAGTAATTATCCAACAATTTAAAAATGGTACCTACTACTGTAGAAACAATGTCTCTTACCGTTAACAAATACATCTCTGACCTGTCCAAACTCAAACGACTGCATGAAACCGACTACCAGAATCTTCTGAAGCATAAGAAACAAGGCATGTCCTTGGAGGAACTAATCTGCCACATGAAAATCGAAGAAGCCAATCGTATTAAAGATAAGGATTTTGTCACTACCAGTGAATTATCTTTTAAGGCTAACCTTATGGAATCTTCTTCTGGTCTTAAACTTAACATGTTTAAGAATATCGGGAATCCAAAGAAGAAACCAAGCTTCAATCCAAGAAGCTTGTTAACTTCAAGAAACTGGGAAAAAATTAAAAGTCCAACAATTCAGTGAGTTTCTATGTATGCGGCAAGCCAGGACACAAAACATACCAATACTTTCGGCGCTCTGACTGCTCCAAGAGTCACAATCAGAAAGAGAACAAACCATTAGCACATATGATTGAAGATCTAGACAAGATGATCGTCGTTGTGGTCTCAGAGGTCAACCTGATGGAAAATGATACTGAATGGATAATAGACACAGGTGTTAGAAATTTGTGTTTGAAAAATGCAGCGGAAAATAAATTTAGGAAAAAATCAGAGTTTAAAAAAAATCAAAATAAGAATTAGGTTGTGATATCTAAAGTAATAAACACTTAATCAAAATTGTACCTTTTTAATTCATATAGGATGAATGTTAAATTAATTTAATATTAAATCTTATTAAATTAATAAATACTTATTTACAAGATAAATGTTAAATTAATATTAACATTAAGATAATCAGTTTAATATTAAATTAATAAAATACTATTAAGATAAGTATTAAATTTAATTTAATATTAAATATATTAAAATAATATTATTTTTGGAATAGGTAATTTAAAATCAAATTCTCTAGTAGAGTCCCAGTAGGAGTGTAATTCTTTCACTGCTCAACCATTGAAGACCCACTACCACTAACCATTTTTCGACCACTAAAATGACGCCATTGCAATCGCTAGCACCCCAAGCTAGTTTGGTTTCTGGCGGTTCAGTCCGGGCCAGTGACGGCCCGATCAGTCCGATCCAGCCATTAGTTGGACTGTCAGCTCAGTTTCACATACCAAGCCTAGTTCGACCAATTTTTGGGTCTTGATCTCGGTTTTAGGCTCTCGGACTCAATCAAGTCCAATTTTTAAGTTCAATTACCCATTAGACAAATTGTCTGACTTAAAAATTAATTTATAAAAATATCATATCATTTTTAATTAATTTGATTAATTTAATTTTGCTTCATCAAATTTAATTTTCTCAAAAATCACTTAGGGTGCGTTTGGTTCGCTGTATTGGATTAAAGGTGTAATAGCTAATCCACTGTTTGGTTGAATGTAATGGAATAGAGGCATAATAGTAATTTTGTGTTTGGTTGAATGGAATAGAGGTGTAATAGCATAATGGAAAAAACTAAAATGACTAGAATACCCTTAGCATAAAATTGTTTTGGTAAATGATTATTGTTATTGTTATTTAAATTTTAATAAGATTATTATTATCAGTAATAAATATTTTAATCATATTTAAACATAATTATTATTAAATATATTTTAATTAAAATATATAATTTAATAAAATTCTTATAATTAGCATAAATTTGTTTTTGTAAATGATTATTGTTATTGTTATTTAAATTTTAATAAGATTATTATTGTCAGTAATAAATAATTTAATCATATTTAAATATAATTTTTATTAAATATATTTTAATTAAAATATATAATTTAATGAAATTCTTAATAATTCATATTCTTATATAATTTATTCAAATCATAATATATGATACTATAATTAATATTAAATATATTTTAATTAAAATATATGATTAAATACAATTTAAAATAATTATTATTAAATATAATTTCATAAAATGTTCTTATGAATTTACTAAGATCAATATAATTTGAGAATTATATTCTGCATAAACATAATTAACTTATACTAAGAAAAAGTTAGATGAAAATGAAATTGTACATCATAATTCATATGTTATATAGTTTTACAACATCAAAAAGTTTGAACATTGATATTTAATGGTGAGAAAGAAATCTTCTGACCCATTCCAATCGGGCAACAGAAGGTAAACTGAAGAAAACGATCATTTGAGTTGGATGATCGGGAATTTTACTCAAAGCATCATACCGCTGATTGTCGGTTAAACCTTCAATTGACCATAAGGCTGAATATAAATTTGAAGCTTTCTCTTCCATCTTTTCTTCTGACTTCTGTTGAACTACCACCTCGGAGGCAATACTCATACTGATTTTATCTCCAACAGCCTGGATTTTTTCCCCCAACAAGGTGGCAGCCTCCTCAAATGAAGAATACACATTATCACGAGCATCAGATTTCTTCTTTCTCTTGTTTGAAGATGAGGAACCCCCTTAGTCTCTATCTCCTCGCGGATCTGTACCAGAAACATCCATGTCGTCTAAAGAGACCTCAGCTTCGCAGTCATAGAATGTGTTTCTCTCTTCATTCATATCTGTAGTATGTTCATCCTCAGCATGTATTTCTTCAAGAACATCAGCAGCTGTTTGAGCGTCTTTCCCAGTCGCCCGATCTCTTGCGTATATCGTAGTAAGCTGGTTGTAGTAAGGGAAAGAACGATGTCTGAACTGAGAGGCTTCTTTGTGACTCTAAAAAAAATGAGGAAATCATTTAAGTTATAAGTTTTGTAAAAAAAACAAATAAATACTTGAAATACATTTTACCTTTACATATGATTCCCAAACTGCATCTTCAGCAACAACGAGCTGCCTATGCTCGTCCCAACCAAAACCACTGTTGTTTTGGCCATTAAGCATGTTGTAAACGACTGGCCGTTCCCTTTTTAGGCACCTAATCCGAGATTCAATATTTGGTTTCGCCTTCAACATTGCCCTTGGTAAAGCCTTTTCTAGCATTTTCTCTAGCTCGTTCAAATAACCGGCTTTGAACCCGGTATCAGCATTAAATGTTCCTACATTGTGCAAATCCACCATGCAAGAAACCAAGGCTGCATCCTCCTCTGGAACCCATTTTCTTTTGCTTCCTCGAGAAGCTTGAGAAGAAGCACCCTCTTGGTGGAACACCTGACATATTGTTCTTAAGAAAAAAAAATAACATTATTTACTATTTTGAATATCATTTAATTGTTGGGTGAACAGTTTATAATATTATATCGGTAGTTCAATACTAAATTTAAATTTATAACACATGCTGAATGAAAAGATAATTAAATTATAATTCAGCAAAGTTTAGTACATTACAGAATTTTAATCAAAGACCACCAAAGTTTCATAAACTAGTTACATAAAATAACATCAACAAATTAATTCAAACTGAATTTGTCCCTAAACCTAACTAATTTCTAGATGCTTGCCATTCATCGAACATTTGGTTGGCTAGTTCCATCCTCCAAGTTCCCCAAGCATCCGATGGATGAATATTTGTGATATTCGGTTCATCGTCATCCACCACATTAGTAGGTAATCCTTCTCCCACCTCCGCTTCAATGGGATCAATACTCATATGGGTTCGAATAAAATTATGGAGCAAACAACATGCAATAATAATTCTATTGTGCACCCGTACAGGATAAAACGATGGACTCCTAAGTATTCCCCATCTAAGTTTTAATAAGCCAAAACATCTTTCAATGACATTACGTGCTGAGGCATGTTTCATATTAAAAAAATCTTACGGAGAACTTGGCTGATAACCCTGTCGCCACTCGTTCAGATGATATCGCTGTCCTCTAAATGGTGCAAGAAATCCCTCACAATTTGTGTATTTAGCATCAACTAGATAATAACAACCTATAAAATAAATTGGCTAAAAAATGATTAATTCAGCAAACAAAGTTTGATCTTAATGAATAATTCAAATTCCTCTAAGTATACACTGTACCATGAGGAACTTTTAGTCCATGTCTTCTACTAATGGCATCTCGGAGCACCCGTCCATCGGCAACTGAACCTTCCCAACCAGGAAGAACATAAACAAATTGCATCTCAGGTGTACAAACACCTAGCATATTTGTTGCTATGTCACTTTTTCGGGTTCGATATCTAGGTTTATCAACTATTGGCACCCTAATCTTTATGTGGGTTCCATCAAGAGCACCTAAGCAATTCTATATCACATGATATAAAACCTTGTGTTAGAATACTAATTTAAATCTAAGTCAACTACATGTTGTACAAGCTATATATAAAGCTCAGTCTACTACCTTAAACCATTTCCACCTTGTGTCAGAAGAGTCGGCTGTAATTGGCTCCGGCTTTTTAAATAAGACATCTTGTAAGCGTATGACAGCATCTAAAACACTATGAAATGCTCTGCTTACAGTTTCCCCGGACCTTCTAAAGTGATGCTTGATAACTCGATTTTTCAGGTGATGGGAGATGATATGTAAAAACATTGCTACTTGCTCATCAACAAGCATGAACCTTGACGACTTCAATCCCCCTATCGATTCTAACATCTCACATAGTTTACAAAAGGCAGTTCTATTCATCCTAACTTTTCAATACAAGTCTCGTCACTAGCATATACAAGCCTCTTCATATAATCCCGTTTTGCATAAAAGTCTAAGGTATAGGACCTAATCCTTGGTTGATAAGTCTGTAGGCTAAGGCTGGCACCCATTCTAAACAAGAACCAAATCGCAATTCTACAGATTTCCAACCATAATTCCAAAGCAAGACCAATTCTTTTACGCCTCACACTTTATGCAATTAAAGGCAGACGAGCCATTACTGCAACATATTAAAATTATAACACACTATCAATGAATTGAAGTTGCAATTACACATTATCAAATAAAAATAAACAATACAAATTTAGAACACACGAAGCAAAATAGTTGATACTAAATGATATCGTTGCAACTTTAATTTCATTTCTTTATGAATCACCCAAACAATAAAGAAATTATAAAGCATGTATAATTGACCTAAAATTAATTGTTGGTGTATGTATAATTGACCTAAAATTACTTGTTGGTTTAATGTTATTTACCCTAAAAAACATTGTTGGTGTATGTATAATTGTTGGTTTAATGTTATTTACCCTAAAAAACATTGTTGGTGTATGTATAATCTTTTAATTTTACGTATATTTTAAATATATATGATAATTTTTATTAATTAATATAAAAATATAATTCTCTCCACAAAATTATATCAACATTAATACTTAACAAACAGGTTTCATGTTTATTATTAATTTCAAATTATTAATATTAAAGATAAAAATTATAATAATTACAATTATATTTATGTTATCAATAATGTTCTCATTATTAGTATCATAATATTTATAATTTAATTAAACATCGAATTTATAATAAATTACCTGTACTATTTTAAATAATAACAACCTTTGCCGCATGAAGAATTTTTTTTGATAGATTAGGTCACAAGCCCCATTTTTCGTTTAATTATTCTTTCGTCTCTATATTTTTTACACATTTAAAATTTAATTTATTTATTTATAATTTTAAAAATTTAATCCTTTTACTTTGTTAAATTGGATTAAGTGACAATTTAACTTAAAATTGCTCTCATGACAAATATTATACAAGTCATAAACTAGATAAGCAAATAAGATTGTTAAATATGAATAAAAATAATAATCGGATGGAGTATTTATTTTTTAAACTCGTTAAATTATTTGACTAAAAATAGTAATCGATAAATAATTTAAATACCAATGTAAAAAAAATTAGAGACAAAAGTAAACGAAATGAATATGGTTTGAGAGATAGTGACGTAAACCATAATAAAAAGAGAGCAATTAATCGCATTAAATTAGCTTACTTTGGTCGGTGAAATGTCATATAAAGAAAGATATAATTATAATTTAGCTTTGGTAAATAGATTACAAACTTTCACCCTAAAACATCATGAAGGGCATGAAAAGTAATTAAAAGGAAAGGTATTTTAATGAAATTAATTACTTGCTTTTACAAGTTTTAGCAATATTATATCAGCATTTTTTTGAAAGCAAATGAGGAAAGCTTATTTTGAATGCTAATTGAACCTGAAAGTAATTACTTGCTTATTTTAATGGCTGACTTTTTCCTTTGTATTATCATGGCCTATGTTCAAAACACATGCTCTTCAAATCCTATACTCGTCCCAATCAAGAACAAATCAAAATTTTCCAGCAGACAAGGTCCAAAAGAACTAAAATAACAAATTCTATTGACTAACAAATCAAGAACAAGGTCCAGCAGACTAAAATAACATTTCATCTTCCACAACAGTTTCATCTTCTACTCACTAACAAACTAAAATAACATTTTCCAGCAGACTATCAAAACAATGTCCAGAAAAAACCAACAAAATCTTTATCGCCTATAACCTCTTCAAACATGAATTTATAATGTACAAGTACTTTAACTTACCTACAAGATTGAAATCATAATAAATTTGATATCTATGTAACTGACCATGTGTATCAAAGCTAACCCACCTCGTAGGTTAAAACTGTTCTATCTCGATATTATCTATCTTGTGATATTACTAGCAGAAAATACATAATTATGTTTAATAAATGATCCAAACACAATGTACTTTGATAAGTTCAAAAACCAACAATAGAACTTAATGACTGTAACAAGTTGATAAAAGGTAGTTGTAAGGAATTTTGCAATAATATTATTGCTTTTTAAAAAGTTCCGATGAAACATTATAAGTTTGACTATAGAATTCAGAACTTTGGACCTACAATTAAACATAAACATATAGATAGCTTGGTTAGCAGAAAAAAAATCATATTACACTGATTGGAAAATCCAACTCATCATTGCTTTTCTATTTACCAAAGTCTGAAAATATCAAATTTTATTCTTAATTTACAAAAAATTAGTTATATACATATAACTCAAATTCATATCTTGCCCAAATTCATAGATTAAAACACAAAAAGAAAATAGAAATTCTTACTCATATCAAACATCATATTCAATCAATAACAAGAACCTCAAATTCCAAAATGTTTAATATCTTAAAAAAATCATATTTCTGTTCATCCTAATTAACTATTTAGAAAAAATGGAATACATGAAAGACATTGAAGTACCAGTATCAGTATCTTCACACATATATCCAAAGCCAGACTATACAAATTGCATGTAACAGCTTCTAGTTTCTATGATCTGCACCCAGCATGAAATTCAATATTCTTAACATTGTAAATTGTTTTGAACATTCGTTATCATCTAATATTTTCATCTTACCTATTTTTGCTACTTTCAGAGGACCAAATTACAACATAACAAAAAAACAAAAGAACTCGAACTGCAGAAATCTTACCTATTTTTGCTACTTTCAGAGGACCAAAAGAACTCAATGATCTTACCTATTTTTGCTACTCAGTTCAGGCACTTAAACAAACAAACATTGGAAGAAATCTCATTCGGTTTTGGAGATAAAAAAAGGACTCGAAAATTACAACAGAACAAACAGAAATCGAATATTAGCACAGAAGAGAGAACAACTTCGAACGGCATGCATTTCTTAAGCCTAACCAACAACAGAAAACACATTTCAATCGCACATGCAATACAAACAGAATAAAATTGGCTAAAACTAACCTATTAGCAAATCGGGGCACAATGAAGAAGAACCTGAAAAAAGTAAAAGGGGAAACCGATTAGATAAAAACAATAGATCATATTTACCTCGAAAGTATTGGTTTTCATCTACAATAGAAAAGGATATTAATCTATCGGGAAACATAGACTAACCGATGACGCAAATCGGCAGAAACTGTGAGCAAATCGGCTAAAATAGAAAAGAAAATAATCGGGGGAGCGAATCGGCAGAAAAGGCAAGAAAATAATACTGGGAAAAAGTAATGAAACAAGGAAGCAATTCGGATGAAGGTGGGAAACGGAAGAGAAACAGAGGGGATCGATTAGGGGTAAAAGAGGGAGGGTTTAGGGTAGCGCCGTCTAATCTGGGCAGAAGGGGGGGAATAGAAATCGGTGCTTTTCACCGATTAGGGAAGTAAGGGGATACACGCGTATTAGCAATACGCTCAACCAAACGGCGTCTTAGATAGGTATTACGTGGGGCCCACCGATTAAGGGTGTATTGGCTTAGCCAATACACCAAACCAAACAAGCTGTTAGATTTTCCAAACTAATTTTTTAAGAAAATTCTTTAATCAAATTCTCTAATTGAATAATTCTTACGACCACCCAATTTAATTCCACATCGAATATATCGACTCAATTAAATTATTTCTAAAGTTGTAAAAATTTCTTTTGATTCAAAAGCAGTCCGATCGAGCTTTTGTTGAGCTAGTAGAGGGACCAATCAAACATATACAATTAGGCTCTAATAATTGTAATTATGTCCAAAAGCATCGTTCTGATAATTCACAATTACTTAATCATGGAGTTAGTCTACAAGAAGTACTATGATTGAAAACTCATTATTGCATACTCTTTACAAAAGTAATTCATCCAACTGCTTTGTCCAATGACCTCATCATGTGTGTGTTACCCTCATATGATATCTTTGATTCCTTTGAGTTAAATTCGTTCACTCAATACAATCTTATTTTATCTCATCGTCACTATTGTGTCTTCTTAATGATTAATACGGTCACTGTCAACAAATGATCGTGATAAATTTCTCGTTCAAGAACCAGCAACCCGTGGTCACGTTCCATATTTATCAATTCATACAATGTCAATAAAAGGATATTGTTAACTTTTTAATTGAGTTATGAATTTTACTATTGCTAGTAAAGCCATGACATACACAAGTTAGGTACCCAACATACCAGCTATTGGCTCGACCATCTATAGAGCATAAGCCTCCTTTTATATTAAAGCACATGAGTAACATATGCATGGTCAGTGACTAACTCAGGATTTAGGTAAATCACACCATAATTTCATAAGTGAATTAATTTACAAACGGATTCAGAATTAATTCATCTTGGGTCCAGCCTAATGTATCATTTTGCCAATGAATACATTTATCTCTCTACCCATGGAGTCAACTGCTTCGATAGCCAATACTAGTCATTTCCTTAATTGAAATTGTAGACGACATAATAATCCTTCTCAGTATTTGAATCAAATGTTTACTTTGATTCTTTTACAGGATTGCGGAGTCGTTTAGATTATCTATTGAAATAAGTTGTCTTTCTTGCAATGTAAACGTTCTTACAATGCCACATATCATCAATTTGAACTTAGACAATCAATGAGCTAATATTTTCTTGTCACAATTTTGCTATGTATACAAAATATGAAAGATAGAAATACAAAAGACATAATAGTGAAATGTGAAATTTATTTATTTATCGTTCAAATACATACAAAACAATTATATGTTTACTGCAATATGGGCACATTTCCTAACAGATAATGCATCATGTATAACTTAATTACAAGGGGGATACATAAAAGGAGATAGAATGAAAAATATTTTACCAAAATTATTATTCACTCATGATCTTGAGAAGAAATGTGATATTGAAGTTCAACACATTCGTTCTAGTGAAAATTTAGCATATTTTTTTACCAATGCATTACCAACTGCAACATTTGAAAAGCTGGTATACAAAATTGGAATGTATTAACTCAAAGATGTTAAGTGGCAGTGTTATCTGGGGATTCAAGATATGTACTCTTTTCCTTTAATCAAAGTTTTGTTCCATTGGATTTTTCTTGTAAAGGTTTTTAACGAGGCCACTTACAATAGAAGATTGTGTACTATTTTTCCTTAATTAGGTTTTTATCTCACAAGATTTTTCCTAACAAATTTTTTAATGAGACATTTTTCTCTAATGGACATCCAAGGGAAAGTATTACAAATATATAAATGTGGATGTTCATATTCTAATCAATTCATTGATGAGATAAACCCCCTATTCATTTATAAAAGTGAATATAAAAGTTGCTTAATGTATGTATTAAATAAGCACTTAAGTAAGCTTCATTTATTTGTATATTGCATTCAATAACAAGGGCTTATAAATAGAATCCTTGTGAGAGTTAAAATAAGGTACCAAAAAATTCTCTTTTACAGTTATTTATTGTTTACTTTTTAGTATTTTCTTTATTTGATAATTTTATAATTTTTTTAATTTTTATACATTTTTTAGAATTCTCTATTTTTAAAAAATATTTTTTTTATAAATTTTATACAAAATTAACTGTGGGGATGTTCTTCTAATTAATTTACCACTATGGAAGAATTAGTGGTTTGATTTGTTCCTCAATCACTTTAGATGGTCGATCATCGAATGAAAAGACATCTATAATTTGTGCCCAATTTAAAAACTAAACGAGAAGGCTAGAGTTTTTATCCTTTTGGTTCAATCTACTTTTATTTCAAAATTTTATATTTTATTTCACATATTTTTTTTTCTAAATCACATTACACAATCATAGTTCTACACTTCAAAAATAATTTCAGAAATCCTTTTAGTCATTGCTCTTTCAGGGCCAGCTTCAAACTATGTTTCTTTCTTCTTTCTTCTTGTAATGACACGATAGTCAGGGGTGTCGGAAAATGTATTCCTGAGACTCCATTCCCGTAAATCAGACACGTAAATATATAATAAATATTTACGAAGCTAGTTGTGTAGTTAATTAGGTCTTGGTTAAGAGAATTTGCTTGAATTAAGAGTAATTAGGTAAAAAAAACTAAATCGCATATAGGGTGAAAGTTAAATTATAGATTAAAGAAAAATTAAAAGGACTAAAAAAGAAATTATGTCATTATCCTTAAAAGAGGTGTCATAAGAGTAAAAATTATATATATTAATAATAAATTAAATTTAAAATATATTATAATATATTTTACTTAAGTATTAAGTATATATATTATATTATAATAATAATAATAACAAATAAACAAAGAAATAGAAATAGAAAGAACAAACGAAAAAGAAACAACAGAAATGAAATAAAAGAAAAAGGGAAGGAAAGAAGGAGAAAGCATGGTTAGGGTTTCAAAATTTCAAGTTCAATTGGTTAGTCAATTTAGTTCCTTTTCTTGTAATTTTTGTGTTTTTAAAATTTCGGTATTAAATACTACCCGACTTATGTCGAAATTTTAGAAATTATTGAGTTTTTAAGTATTTTCTATGTTGAATAATTTTAGTATTAGGGATTAAATTGATAGATTTTTAAGTTAGAAATGAAAAAGGATTGAATTGTAGAATAAATTGTAAATTTTGAGTAATAGGGACTAAATTGTGAAAAATTCAAAATTTAGGGATTTAAGTGAAATAAGGAGTTAAATTTAGTCTAAAGTGGAATTTGTATAAAAATAAAGAACTAAATGTAAAGAAATAAAGTTAGTCTCGGTTTAGGGACTAAATTAGAATTTAGACAAATATTGAGTAAAAATTGAAATATTAAATATGAGATTGAATTGTGTTGTGTTGTATTGATGAATTTTAATTGTTTTAATTCCGTAGCTAAAGTCATACTAGAACCCTCGACTAAAAGAGAAAAGATAAAGTCAACGAGAAATAGCTCGAATTTTCGATTTGTATTTCTATAATCCGAACTTAGTTATTAATTGTTGTATTTTTTATTTAATGCATATGGTGATTGTTGAGGTGAGTATTTAACATTTTGCCATTATATTGAATATAAGTGGATTGAATGGATTGAATTGATATCTATATATATATTTAATATAATGATTTTTTTTGAATTGAAATGAATATTGGTTGTACTTGAAAAGCGAATTGGAACCCTATTAACTGTATCAGGCTGAGTCGGATGTCGAAACTATTTTTTTGTAAAAGGGGTCAACTTTTATTTTTGAAAACAAAAATGAAAATATGAGTCGCCACCAATCCTTTTGAAGAGGTATGATCGGGTCACCTCGTAATTTGATCATTTTAATAAGATGTTTGATCTATTAAAACAATATTTTTTGGGTCTACAAAAAATCCAAAAAATTCGTTCGGGAATCGGTTACGCACGAGGAAGGATTAGCACCATCATGCGCCCAAAATTGGTACCTAGTTGATTACTTAATGTCTTAATGTCGAAAGTTGAAAATTTGACAGGAAATTTAAAATACGATCCCTTTTTATTAATGTTATTAAAAACATTTGACTAAATCGAAAAGAGAGTTAAAGACCCACTCGTCCCAAGGTAACGAAATATCACATCCCGTAAGTTAGGACACGATATTTAGATCTTAGAGAATAAGCTCGCCCTTAATTTTTATTGAAATTTCGTGTTTGAGGTTTTAAAAGGATATTTTGCTATTTAGGTTTAACGAGAAAACCGAAACCCCATAAGTTAGGGTACGATTTCTCGAATTTCCAAAATGTAAAGTATTGCCTTACTTTGAAATTTTCCTTTTTTTGAATTTGGGTGAGCACGAATGGAATATTTAAAAATAATATGTGTGCAACTTTGATTATATTCGAAAAGAAATTGTTTTTGCAAAAGAGGGGTCGTACACGACTAATATCGATAATATGACATACGTTTAAGATAATCATGACATGCTATGCATCATAAAATACACATATAACATTTATACTAATAAATCTTAATATTAACATGCATAAATAATAATAATGCAAGTAATAATATAACAATAAAAATAATAACAACGACAACAAATATAATACTAATGAATCTAAAATTTGAAGGTATTTGAAAATTAGCAAATAAATAGATAAGGGAATGATAGTGATAATAATGGCACAAATAAAATATACAAATCAATATATAAAAAATGAATAATAAATAAAATGAAAGCTAATGTAAGTTTGGTTAGAAATTGAGAATGAATAATTAAATGTTAAATAAAATATTTAATAGAACTGTTTTTTTTTTGTTTTAAATAATAAAAAGAAAAAAAATTGAAGTTAAATAGGCTAAGGATCGAATTGGAATTAAAATAAAATCAAAGGGCGAAATTTGAAATGAAAAAAAGAACAATCAGGGCCCGAGCGAAACGTGTACAAAGATGTGAGAGTCAAATGGGAAATTATCCCCCACCCCTTAAAGTGCGTCGTTTCGCAATGGGTTAAAATGAAATGGAAATAAAATTATATAGACAAATTAAAAAAACTAAAAGGACAGAATCAAAATTTGAATAAAAGGCGGAGGAGTCAACCACGAAAATAACCCCTTTTATGCGATGTCGTTTATGGTGCCAATGTCTGCGCATGGTCTAAGGACCAAATTAAAACATAAGCAAAATTTAAGGCCGAAATCAAAAATAAAGAAAAACCACATTGAACACGCCTAAAAGGTGGAGGGACTTATTGTGCAAATAGTCTATTCAGCGACAATGCGCGGATCCTCCAGTGGGTCGGGTCAACACGCGGATCTTGAGGGGTAAAACGAAGTCGTTTTAGGGCTACTGTGTCCAGCACTAAACGACGCCGTTTAGTCAGCCTTTATAAGTAAATTTTTTTAAAAAAATTTCATTCCTCTCCCTTTCTAAAACAACCAAAAATTCTCTCAAACTCTCCCCTTAAGTCCGGCCTGGCTCCGGTCACCAGCCACCGCATCGGCCGCTTGTCACCGGTGACAGCGCTATTGTCTGCGGTGGCCGAAAAAGGGTAAAGCCTTTAACCCTGTCTTTTCGACCCCTAAATCCAAATCTGGGTTCAAAACTCCCGAAATTTTAACAAAAATGGCCCAAAAGCTCAAGAAACCTTTCGGTTTTCGGCCACATATCCTCGGAGGTGACTTCCTCCGCCGTCCACGGCGTTGACAACCCGGATATAGGTGAGTTTGTTATCCCTTTTCCATTTTTGTTCTATTTTCATATGTAAAAATATGAAAATTAAAAAGTAGAATAAAACAAAAATTAAAATGACGGTAGAAGTAAACCTTCTGGATTTTTCAATTGATATTTTTGTTCTCTTTGTATTCAACTCTGTAAAAAAAAAGATTGCATTTTGTTCAGCCTTTATAGCCGATTATATTTCCTTTTTTACTGTCTTTGTTTCTGTCTCTTTCTTCTTCTTTTGCTTTGTCTTGCAGGGCTAGACAAGGTCAACGGAGGTGACCTTGCCATTTCGGTGCAAGGAGGCCAGGGGAAAGGGTCAGACCTTGGGACGAGGTACCTCGGGCAGCACGAGAGGGGGTGCTAGGGTTTTCTGAAATGTTTTAGTTTTGGGTCCATTAGGGTTTTAAGAATTTGGGCCATATTGGATTATTGGGCTGTATTTTATTTTATCTTGTTTTGGATGTATTTTGGGTCTGATTGTTTTTGTAAATGGACTTTTTTATTTTTTTTTATTTTTGGGTCTGAAGCCTGGGCCAAAATTGGCCTATTATAGCTGCCCCTCTTTGCTCATTGTCGTGTAACGAGAATGGAGCAAAGACTTCAAAAGAAAAGGTCAATTTTTCTCGGTCTTGCCGAGTCTGAACTTTTTTTGTGTTCCTCTTCTTCTAGTAGCTTCATTCCACTCGACTGTATTTCAGACAGATACGACTTGTAGCTTCAATCTACTTTGCCGCAACCTCAAAGGGGACGAGATTCATGATTTTACTCTGCTCCACTGTAACTTCAGGGAGACAAGACTTGTCATGATAGATTTAGTCCGACCTACTACAACTTCAGAGGTATAGAATTTATCGTTTTAATCCACTTCACTGCAACTTCAGGGAGATAGGATTAGTTATCTTCAGTCTGCTCCACTGCAACTTCAGGGAGATAAGATTGTTATCTTCAACTTGCTCCACTGCAACTTCAGGGAGATAAATTTTGATACGATCTGCTCTACTGCAACTTCAGAGAGATAAGATATGTAATTTATAGCTTCAATCTGTTCCACTGCAACTTTAGGGAAATAAGATTCGCTATCTTTAGTCTGCTCCACTACAACTTCAGGGAGATAAGACTTGTATATTAAATATGCCCCGCTGCAACTTCAGGGGGATAAGATTCGCCATGATGACTTCAATCCATCCCACTGCAACTTCAGGGGTATAGGATTATTGGCTTTAATTTGCTCCACTGCAATGCTAGGGAAATAAGATTTCCTGCCTTTAGCTTTAATCAGTTCCACTTCAGCTTCAGGGAAATAAAGATTCGCTGCCCTCAGTCTTAACGCTAGGGAGATAAGATTTGCTGCCTTCAGCTTTAATCTGCTCCGCTGTAATGCCAGGGAAACAAGATTCGCTACCTTTAACTTTAATCTGTTCCACTGTAATGCCAAGGAGATAAGATTTATTGCCTTCAACTTTAATCCACTCCACTTCAGCTTTAATCTATTCCACTACAACGCCAAGGAAACAAGATTCATTACCTTAAGCTTTAATTCGTTCCACTGCAACGCTAGGGAAATAAGATTCGCTGCCTTCAGTCTTCTCCACTGCAATTTCAGTGAGATAAGACTGGTGTCTTCAATCTCCACTGCAATTTTATTAAGATAGGATTTGTGGTTTCACCGATCTGTTCTCTGGGGAACATGACCTATAGAATCCCTTTCATGGGCCTATTTATGCCTAGTGATTAGGATGTTATGATCGGAATGAATCAAAATCTCCTAACTAAATGTGCATGCATGAATGTAAAATGTCATGAAAATAATCTCTTAATGTTTGAGTTGTTATTGCTCATTTTTCAATAAAGCTTTATTACCAACACGTCATAATATTATCTTGTCCGGCTGGTAACACTCATATCTTACTTAATCGGATTAACCCATCGTAATCTTCAAGGTTCAATCCACTGTAATTTTAGGATATAAAATTTGAACCATCCTCCTCCCACTGTAATTTAGGAGTATAAGATCTGACTCTCTCAATCCTCTCCTACTGCAATTCAAGGATATAGGATCTGAATCTCTTTGGTCCCCTACACTTTTCCTAGAGTGTCATACCAAATGTTTATGTATAATTGTAGAACTTTTTTCCCCAAGAAAACCTCTTCTTATCACTCAGTGATCATTGCTTGTTTGTTCATTGAAACTTTGTCACCAACACGACATCTTGTCATTTTGTTCAATCAATATTTTGACAAAAAAGTCCGAAAGGATAGTCTTAATTTAGACTTTTCCTTCTTAGACATTTCAACCTTTAAACTTGGTGCGTTCTAAACAACAACCCTGTTTCAGGTTCCTGTACTATTTAGAAACTTCTAAAGTGATATGCAAAACTTCCCTTGTGAAAGTATTATTAGTCCATTAATCATTATTCCAATGCAACATGCTTGCAAAAGATCATAACAACAGATAAACATAGAATTGATTTGAGAGCATGGCTCAAAATGAATAAATTATCCAAGATAGTAAGAATAAAAGAGAAATTGATTGGGAACACGTATCTTGAAAAAAAAATGAAGTATTCCAAGACAACAAATTCAATATAAATAGTATAAAGATTAGGTGCCTCAGATATTGCAGCTTGAACTTCTCTGTACAAACTCTTTGAAAGACCATTCTGAGTTTGACATGTGTTTAGGAGATCTACAGGACTTTGTCGATGCCCAAGATATCGCTTACCCTTTTGATAGGAGGTTGCGCGTGGACCAAGATCGAGTTGTCAAGTCACGGAAAACTCCTACGAAAACTCTAAACGTTTGGATCTGAAACGAAACAGCAAAACTTAATTAGAATCAATTAGATCTGGAAACTAAAAATCCCCAAATTAATAAAGAACAGCCAAGAATCAAAACACTTATGAATAGATGTTCTTGGAAGCCAAGAACACGAAATTAAGCCCCCAAGATTAACTTCCAATCAGCTGAAACAATCAAAGAACATAAAACAGCAACTAAATTAAAAACTGATTGCGAAATCAATGGACACTAGTTTTAGGGATTGGACGACAAGAAAATGGGGATTCTTGTGAATCAAAAACGTTTCTTTATGTCCAAGAAAGCGCTGAATCAGATCTTGAAGTTTGGAATGGCTGAAACGAAACAAGAACAATTAATTCCAAATTATTCAACAAAATGGCACAAGCAAAATTTAATAAAGAAGAATGAACAGCAAAAGAATAAAGAAAAGTCCTAAGAAGCCTTGAAATCGATAAAGATTTCACAACTCCCTTCAAACGGCTCTAATCTCCCCTCCAATGAAGAATAATGGCAAGAAGAAGGCTGAAGATGGCTCCCCCAATCAAAAAGATTGTTAAAACTACTTCTAAAGAAAACTCAAGAGAAAATTCTTGAAGAACTCAAAGAGAATTTTCACTCAAAGCAAATCTGAAATTTTCAATGTAATTGTAATGTGCGTGTTTAAGGGTGGCTGGCCAAGCCATATATATAGGCCTCCTAACTACTTTCCTAGCCCTACTAGGAAAACTTAAAAAAAAACCCTAATTTTGACTTTCAAAGGGGAATTTCGTCCAAGGCCTTTAAATGGGCCTCTTGGACTGAATTTTTACATAGAAATTTATTCATAAAGTCTAAAAATTAAAATTTAGTATTTAAAGAATTCAATTGGGCCACTTTGACAATTTGGCCTGATTTTTAGCTAAGTCTAATTTAAATTTCTGATTGGGCTTGGAACATCTTATTGGGCCTTGTCTCCAAGAACTTGGGCTTGTAATTCGTTCTCTCCCGAAATTGGCTTGTTAATGCTCGTAACTGATATCCAATGCGCCTTATTTGCAAGATTCGGTTTCTTGGACCAAGATTTCCAAGATTTGAAATCTTGATTTTCTTGATTCTTGATATTGCTCAAAACAGCAAAATTAGACCAAGATTCAGTTTCTTGATTTTCTTGAAAACAAGAAAGTGAATCTTGATTTTCTTTTTCCTTCATATACGCATCTAAGGCCTTTGTGACTCGTATCACCTTTCCTGTTGATTTAGGTATAAAAAGATCACCACATGCCCCAATCTGAACAAAATTTGAGCTGCTCTGATCACCTCATGCCCTAATCTGATCAAAATTTGAGCTGCTCTGATCACCTCATGCCTTAATCTGATCAAAATTTGAGCTACTCTGATCACCTCATGCCCCATTTTGATCCAAAATTTGAGCCACTCTTTTTGGGTTTTCAACTCAAATCTCGTTTGGTGTCAAGACGCCCTTCGCGGGTTTTCGCCTTGGCCTTTCCTTTTTTTTTCTTCACTTTTTCTTTTCTTTTTTTCATCATTTTCATTTTTTTGAAATATTTTTTTATTTTGATTTTGATTTTTTTAAAATATTTTTTTGATTATACCTAAACTCATAAGATTAGGCAAGTCCTTATTATCCCTTTCGATCAGAATCAATGCTTTTCCAGATAAATTCTCCCACACAAGATCTTCCACTTTTATTTTGTATGCGAAAGATCTTCTTTGGTATCAAATTTCTCTCATAGAGTCTTCTGGGGAGAAATTTAACTATGACGAAAATCTTTGAATCTTCCTCTTCAATCAAGATAAAATCCAACAAAAACTCGAAGAGATGGAAACTCGACTTCAATGGGCAAAACTATGATAAGCCAAAGAGAAAGGCGGTGCCTCGGTAGAGCTTTTTTTATTGCATCATTCATCATGTTAATCTTGAACATACTAAAAATTTCTGATATCGTGTTGTTGTTCAGATTACAATGTCAGTGCTTAACCTGGGCATATCCTGGTATGACCATGCGAAGACATCTTTAAACTCTTGAAGTAACTCCACAAAGTCTTGCTTCGTTTCTTCGGTTATGCATGATCCCTCAAGGTCACAACATGAGGTAAAATTTGTTTCTCTTCATATTCTACCATCCTCAACAAGTCCGGAGATAGGCTACAATCTATGTCATCTTCAAAGTCATGATATCCCTCTAAACACATGTCTCACTCAAAAGGAGATTCTGAGTCTATAGCAGCGTCACTCATGTTGTTGATATCCAGGGACCTATTGTAGGTACAAAAGTATATACAAAGAACGTATGAATTTAAGAATAATTATCTGTACAATATGATTATGAATAAATGAAAGATTGATTTGGAAGAAAATCCAAAAGAATGAAAGAATCAGAAATAATTATTCATAAGGAATGAAAGAATATTGGCTCAAAAATGATCGCAAAGATGTATTTCATTAAAATAATGACGTTCAGACATGAGCCTATTTCACAAAGGAGTTCTTATTGCCTCTAGGCTGAAAGCAACAAGTGTATTCTGAATATTACTCTAAGTAGGCTCTAAATACTACAGGGATTTCTTTTGCAGTCCAATTATTTAGAACACTCCCAGATTTATAAAGGCGGATATCTAACCAGGTCTCTTTTCAGTTGTGTCTTTATGTATGGCATTGATGTGAACGTTTCCCTCCATTTTATCTTCTTCACAGAACTTCATTTCTTTATTGTCCATCATGCCTTGAACCAAGGCCCTGAATTCTACACATTTTTGGATTTTGTGCCCTTCCTCATGATGGAATTCACAGTAATTTTTCATCCTTTCATAGCTCTCTTCTAAATCTGAAATGATTAACCCTCTTCTTGCTATCTCTTTTCAGGCCCATCTCAAAGGAGTTTTTACTTCTACAATACCTGCCTTGATTCTTCTCCCCATATTTTCACTCATCATGTTTACCCCATTATCAGCATGATTGAGTAGCGAATTTTCTGCATTGGGTGAATCATCGAATTTGACAATGCTCATACTGATGAATCTTTCAACTAACTTTTTGAAGGTAGAGAAATTTTCTATCAAGTGCCCCGTGCCTGCATGGTATTCGCATTGGGTGTTTGCGTCATACCATTTGGGGTACGGGGGTTGTAGAGGTTCTAAGTAGAAAAGGGAAACAACGTGTGTATCAAATAAACTCTGATACAACTCCCTGTACGACATTGAGATTAGTGTAAATTGGAGCTTTTCAGTATTTTGCTTTGCACCAGATTCTTGCTTTGATGAACCTTGTTGACCAGCAACCACTTTTCTTGGCTGATTTATAGTAACTGATTTTGAGTAACCTTTATTATACGTGCTTGCATTGTTCACCTCATTTTCCGTTCTCCTTGAGGCTGACTTTTTGTTACTCTCTCCTGCATCTATTTTTCCACTTCTTATGGCATTCTCAATCATCTCACCATTCATGATTATATCTGAAAAATTTTTTGTGGCACTTCCCAGCATGTGCGTGATGAACGGGGCCTTTAGCGTGTTGATAAAGAGCATAGTAGTTTCTTTTTCTAGGAGCGGTAGCTGGACTTGGATGGCAACTTCCCTCCATCTCTATGCATATTACCTAAAACTCTCACTCGGTTTCTTCTCCATGTTCTGCAGAGTAATTCTATCAGGAGTCATGTCCGTTACATGACTATACTGTTTCATGAATGCTTGAGCTAGATCCCTCCATGAACCAATCTTGGTACGGCTCAATTGATTGTACCATTTATATGCTACCCTTACTAAACTATCTTGGAAACAGTGTATTAGCAGTTGATCATTATTAACGTAACCAGTCATCCTTCTGCAAAACATGGTGATATGAGCCTCGGGGCAACTGGTTCCATTGTATTTTTCAAAGTCTGGCATTTTAAACTTGTAAGGAAGTACTAAGTCTGGAACCAAGCTCAGATCTTTAGCGTCAATTCCATGATGACTATCAGCACTTTCCATGGCTTTAAATTTTTCCTCCAACGATTTACATATGTCCTCCAGCTACTTTGGCAATTCTGCTTTCACTTTTTCCTTCTCAGCCACTTCACCAAAGTCGGGTATAACAGGATTAGTTGGGTTATCTCCTGGGTTTGAACCTGATCCAACTTGAAAGTTCATTGGCATTGAAGCACCAGTTTGAAATTGTTGAGGCCCAATTATGACGGATGGTCTCCGCGGATGCATCTCAGCTTGGGTCTGTACATTTGGTGGAGTAAAACGCGAAGGATACAGCTACTCCTCATTATCTTCCCTAGGATTAACAATAGGGCCCTTTCTCTTATCTACTCCTCCAATTAGTAATTAGGTCAACTGAAATATCATATGTCTTTGAGATTCCAACATCTTTTCCGTTATATCTTGTTGAATTTTAGCTAGCTGCTCTTGCATTTGCGTTTGTCGTTGATCTTGCATCTCCTTTTAAAATTGTTCAAGTCTTTCTAATCTTTGGTCCATGCTTCTTGACTTTGCTCGAGTACCGTAATGGTGTTTGGTTGGTAGATTTTTGTTGGTTTCCATATTAACTGAAATGATTTTAATCAATTAGGATCTTTTTGGTGGACTTTAATGCATATGATGCAATGTAATGCAAATACATGAAATTAATGCAAAAAAAGACGTTGATTCTGATTCAATTCTATTAGAACAACTTTATTAGAAAACAAATCTCTTTACATAAAGCGGATATATATACGGCTTTGCCCTTATACTCCAGGTGAAGACATCAATCCCTTTATTTATCCGGATGTTAAGATAAATCTCACGAATTTTCCAATGGATGCCTCTACTAGCTCATTTTTGCTTGATACGGGCCGTGACTCATTCCTCACTCATCCTCGTAATGCTCGTTAGCTTTTTTAAAAAGGTCGGGACATTGACGACTCTCGAATAATCTTTATCAACTTGAATCCTCGGGCAACAAAGTAAAGTCGTGTAGTCCTCTATTAGACTATCATCCTTCTCTTATCACGTTTTCTTGGACCACATTCGGACAACTATATTGTCTTCCACATTATCAAGAAATCTATTTTCCATGAAAATCTCTCTATTTAGCAACTGAACGTGAATCAACACCTCTTTTTATGATAAAAATGCAATGCAATCATAACAAAAAAAACAGGTAAGTACAAGGCAAAAGCAAGCAAGAAAAAAATAAATAGAGCACCTATTTGGATGACCACTAGGGGTTTGGAATAGTTCTACCTAGGATAGGCTCTTAGGGCTCACTATATGCGATTCGGTTCTAAAGTAAGGGTACCTGAACCGACAGATTCCTCGATCCTCACCCATTATAGGCTCATACTGACCGAGTTCAGTTCAGGGGAATACATTTTCCTATGGCTACACGGAGATGAAAATCTCACGAAGACATAGGTACGGATGTATCCCAAAAGCGATCCACTATCCTACATGGAGGTGAAGACCTCACGAATGAATATTTTTTCACTTCCACTTAAAAAGGTAAGATCAACCGATCTTGCGATACAATATGCAGAAAGATACCAAAACTTAAACCAAAAATGCAACGAAAGGATCGTACATTTAAACCAAGTTTTCAATTTTAGATAAAAAGTAATCAACTCGTGGCTTGACTCACTTATTTCGGATCCCCAGTGGAGTTGCCAAGCTGTCGAAACCATTTTTTTGTAAAAGGGGTCGACTTTTATTTTTGAAAACAAAAATGAAAATGGGAGTCGCCACCAATCCTTTTTAAGAGGTGTGATCGGGTCACCTCGTAATTTGATCGCTTTAATAAGATGTTTGATTTATTAAAACAATATTTTTTGGGTCTACAAAAAATCCAGAAAATGGGTTCGGGAGTCGGTTACGCACGAGAAAAGATTAGCACCCTCATGCGCCCAAAATTGGTACGTAGTTGATTACTTAATGTCTTAATGTCGAAAGTTGAAAAATTGAAAGAAAATTTAAAATACGATCCCTTTTTATTAATGTTATTTAAAACATTTGAATAAATCGAAAAGAGAGTTAAAGACCCACTCGTCCCAAGGTAACGAAATATCAACATCCCGTAAGTTAAAACACGATATTTAGAACCTTAGAGAATAAGCTCGCCTTTAATTTTTATTAAAATTTCATGTTTGAAGTTTTAAAAGGATATTTTACTATTTAAGTTTAACGAAAAAATTGAAACCCCTTAAGTTAGGGACTTTGCAATTTTTCTTTTTTTTGAATTTGAGTGAGCACGAATGGAATATTTAAAAATAATATGTGTGCAACTTTGATTATATTCGAAAAGAAATTATTTTTGCAAAAGAGGGGTCGTACACGACTAATATCGATAATATGACATACGTTTAAGATAATCATGACATACTATGCATCATAAAATACACATATAGCATTTAGACTAATAAATCTTAATATTCACATGCATAAATAATAATAATGCAAGTAACAATATAACAATAACAATAATAACAACGACAACAAATATAATACTAATGAATCTAAATTTTGAAGGTATTTGAAAATTAGCAAATAAATAGATAAGGGAATGATAGTGATAATAATGGCACAAATAAAATCTACAAATCAATATATAAAAAATGAATAATAAATAAAATGAAAGCTAATGTAAGTTTGATTAGAAATTGAGAATGAATAATTAAATGTTAAATAAAATATTTAATAGAGATTTTTTTTAAATAGTAAAAAGAAAAGAAAATTTTAAAGTTAAATAGGCTAAGGATTGAATTGGAATTAAAATAAAATCAAAGGGCAAAATTTGAAATGAAAAAAAGAACAATCAGGGCCCGAGTGAAACGCGTGCAAAGATGCAATGGTCAAATGGGAAATTATCCCCCACCCCTTAAAGTGCGTCGTTTCGCAATGGGTTAAAATGAAATGGAAATACAATTATATAGACAAATTAAATTAAACTAAAAGGACAGAATCGAAATTTGAATAAAAGACGGAGGGGTTAATCGCGAAAATAACCCCTGTTATTTGGCCCAGCACGATGCCGTTTATGGTGCCAATGTCTGCGCATGGTCTAAGGACCAAATTAAAACATAAGCAAAATTTAAGGCCGAAATCAAAAATAAAGAAAAACCACATTGAACACGCCTAAAAGGCGGAGGGACTTATTTCGCAAATAGCCCATTCAACGACAATGTGTGGATCCTCCAGTGGGTCGGGTCAACACGAGGATCCTGAAGGGTAAAACGACGTCGTTTTAGGGCTATTGTGCCCAGCCCTAAACGACGTTGTTTAGTCAACCTTTATAAGTCAAAATTTTTTTAAAATCTTCACTCCTCTCCCTTTCTAAAAAAAACCAAAAATTCTCTCAAACTCTCCCTTGGAGTCCGGCCTGACTCCGGTCAATAGCCACCGCGTCGACCGCCTGTCACCGGTGATGGCGCTACCATCTGCAGTGGCTGAAAAAGGGTAAAGCCTCCAACCCTGTCCTTTCGACCCTCCTAAATCCAAATCTGGGTTCAAAATTCTTGAAATATTAACAAAAACTCCCCAAAAGCTCAAGAAACCTATCGGTTTCCAGCTACCTATCCTCGAAGGTGACTTCCTCTGCCGTCCACGGCGTTGAAAACCCAGATACAGGTGAGTTTGTTATCCCTTTTCCCTTTTTGTTCTATTTTCGTATGTAAAAAAATGAAAAATAAAAAGTACAATAAAACAAAAATTAAAATGACGGTAGAAGTAAACCTTCGGGATTTTTTGATTGATATTTTTGTTCTCTTTGTATTCAACTCCGTAAAAAAAATTACATTTTGTTCGGCCTTTATAGTCGATTATACTGCCTTTTTTACTATCTTTATTTCTGTCTCTTTCTTCTTCTTTTGCTTTGTCTTGCAGGGCTAGGCAAGGTCAACGGAGGTTACCTTGCCATTTCGGTGCAAGGAGGCCAGGGGAAAGGGTCAGACCTTGGGACGAGGTACCTCGGGCGGCACGAGAAGGGGCAGCGGCGCACATGGCTCGAGGGTGCTAGGGTTTTCTGAAATGTTTTAGTTTTTGGGCCATTATGGTTTTGGGAATTTGGGCCATATTGGGTTATTGGGCTGTATTTTATTTTATCTTGTTTTGGATGTATTTTGGGTTTGATTGTTTTTGTAAATGGACCTTTTTATTTTGTTTATTTTTGGGTCTCAAGCTCGGGCCAAAATTGGCCTATTACATCGGATATAGATGACATGCCATAGGATTGGAAGAGTCCGGGGATTTTTTTGACTTCAAGTCGATGAGACACTAGGTGTCAATTTACTACTTCAGATTATTTCGATGAGGCACTGGGTGCCAATTTACTTCAGTTTTGCCGATGAGACACTGGGTGTCAAATTATTACTTCGAATTATCCGATGAGGCACTGGGTGCCAAACTCGTGTGTTTGGTTGGATCCGCGTATCCGTCCGAGTCCGAGTCGTGTTAATAGGAGTAAATGAATAATAAAGTTTTATAATTGATATCGAAATGGCATGGTATGAGACATGGAAGTGAAATAGTGAATTGAAAATAGAATGTGAAATATGTTGCAAATATATGGAATATATGAGTTATATACTCATGAAATGAATATGGAATGGATAATACAATTGTACAATGAAATGTGAAATAAATTGTAAAAAGCTATTTATATAGCTAGTATGAGAATTGAGATATTTGTGAAACAAATGAAATATGATATGGTTGTTATAATATTTAAATATTAATATATGTTTATATTTCAATTATACATTTGTAATTTATTGTCTCTAATTATTCAGATTATAAAAATACCACTGAGTTTTACTCAGCGTACAGTTTTGTTTTCTGTGCGCAGATTAGGTACAATGATTTTGAAGAGTTGTAATTGAGGTTGTGAGCATCCATCTCATCACATCGTGCCAAAAGGGTATGTTTCAAAATTTTGAATAGAATGACATGTACTTAGGAAGATCAAGTATGATCCAAGTAGTAAGGACTAAAATATAAGTTATAAAAATTTATTTTTTTAATATTCAAATATATTAGTGATTAGCCAAAATCACTTTGGCACCAAATATAATATTCCTATATCAGGTTCCTTGAGTCGAACCGGGTATAGGGATGTTACATTTCTCTTCTTTCTCTATAAACTTATAGTTCAAGAGCGTTTACGAGTGTCTTAAACCACTAAAACATGAGGAGAGAGAAACTATTGACAATTTTTCTTCACAAAAAGTTGTTACTTTTGATGTTTAATGTGGGTTTTGTGTTATTTTTGTTGATTTTATGGTTTCATATGTGATCTTATTAAATTTTGGTCAAGGGTATTGGAAGGAAAAAAATTAGTCCCTAAAACAATAAAATGAAAAACCCTTCTCTATTTTTTTTTCATTTTAATGTTTTGGTTGTATTTCTAAAAAGCGAATATCTTTTGAGATTGGTAAAATGGGATACGGAAGTCTTTTTATTCTATTCTTGCAAACTCTAAATTATCATTCAATGAAGAGGCACAAAATGACTATTCAATGTTTTTGTTGAATTGGTTGTAATATATTATTCAACTGAATAGAATTATCAGTCACAGTGGTGGGTTTGTGCAAAATAAGGTAGGAATGACTATATAGTTGATTAGGATTGAGTAACTTGATTGGAATGGACATTGTTGTCAATATAGGAAAACGTGAGTTCAAATGTACTAAAGTGTATTATCTTCTTTTTCATGGATTGAGAGGGGTTATGAGTAATTCTAGGTATTGTGTAAAAAGGAACAAACATTATCAAAACTTATAATGAAATTATTAAAAAAATACTAATATATTAATATCAAATGTGGTTTGGTTGAAATTGTTAAATTGAAGCTTTAAAGATTATTCAAAGCCCATAATAAGTACATTTAATGTAAAATATTATATTATTCGAGGGTATTTTACTTTTATATTAAAAAATTAATAAATATATGCATATGATGAAATTTAAACCCGAATCAATTGCACTTGTAAAACTTTAATTTACCACCCAACTAAAGTTTTATTTTAATATTTTATATATTTTAATTATATTATGCACACTTTATTACTTTCATCGATTGTATATATCAATAATGCATTTGATTAAGTAGGTATTACAAGTTAACTCAATACCGACTCAAGATTGAGTTTGAGTAATACGTTATCTTACATGTGATATTATTAATAATTTATTTTAAGTCATACATTTCATTATTTATTGTATATTATTTTAAACACACATTTGTGTTCTATATTTTCTATTTCCATGTGCATGTGCAAATGATAAATTTCTAGTTAAATTTAATATTTTATTAATTTGTAACACCAATACAATTAAAGTATAAATAATAGTATGGGTATTTTAAAAAATTAATAAAAACCAACCCACCTGCCGATAAATTAGCCCAATTTCAATTATTTTCCATTTTGGGGCCCAGGAGCTGGGCCTAGATATCTACTGGCTTTCGAGCAAACGACACCGTCCAAGTGAAACCCGAAAACGACATATCGTTTCTCTTGCATAATATTCCATTGCATCCACCAGGTGAAAAACAAAGCACCAGAAAACCGAAACTATTCCACTGCACGACTGGTCGACGGAAGCTGCTGGCGTCTCCGCCTCCCAAAAAAGAAGATGCAAAACCAGAACGAACCACCAGTAGAAGCCAACCCGGACCAAGATGATCAAACCGTGGAGATTGATTTATCCTCCATCACCATTCTCGATCTTACCAGCTTCCAGCTCCCCGATCTCGACTTGGTGGAATTGCCGCCAAATCTCATCGATTTGGACCTGACAACGAACCGCTTATCGAATTTGGACTCTCGGATTGCGAACCTCATCAATCTCAGAAAGCTTTCTTTTCGACAGAATCTCTTCAACGATGCTGCTATCGAGCCAATCTCCAGCTGGGAATCGTTAACTGGTCTTGAGGTTATCTTCTTCTTTCCCTTCACCCACTCTCGACCTTCTTTTTTTGGTCTTTACGATTCATTATTATTGTAGTAATTTCGTTAGAAAAATAAAGTATATGAAATTTATGTACTGCTGGTCATTACTTGTAGTTTTGCTTTTAAAAAATGCATGTAGATAAATGCAACTAATCTTCTTGGATGTTTAAAAGTACGGGTTTTTTTTTTAGTTGTAAGATGCAAAATTTTACGTTTGCATGAACTAATTATGCCTGAATATCTGCTATATTTTAATTATTTGTTTATTATTAATCAAAGATTTGCCATTTGCTTTAGCTTTTAGATGTTTGTGAGAAGTAAATAAGAAAGTAAAGGGAAAAATGAAAAAGAGCCTAACGAAGAAGCTTGGGGTTATTTCTTTTTGTACAGGAGTTAATACTTAGGGATAATAAACTGACGAAAATACCAGATGTGGGTATATTCAAGAAGCTCTTAGTTTTTGATGTTTCTTTCAATGAAATCACTTCATTACAAGGATTGTCGAAGGCCTCCAGCACAATCAAGGAACTCTATGTCTCCAAAAATGAAGTTACTAAGATGGAGGAGATTGACCACTTGCATGAGTTGCAAATCCTTGAACTTGGTTCTAACAGATTACGGGTTAGTTATTAAAATGCTTGCATAATCTTTCTATAAATAACGTTATAAGCATCTATTGTATGTAGCAGGTAGGTGGAAATTTTCTGTTTCATGGCATAAGCTTTTTGTCAATTTTTGTTTCAGTATTGAAGTAGGGGTAAGATTGGTCAGTTATTAGTAATTTCTTGAGCATGGTCTAATTTGTGAATTGCTTTCACTGATCTTGGTATCTTAGGTGATGGAAAATTTGCAAAATTTTACAAAGTTACAAGAACTGTGGCTAGGAAGAAACCGAATTAAAGTGATCAACCTTTGTGGGCTTAGCTGCATCAAGAAGATTAGCTTGCAAAGTAACCGGTTAACATCTATGATAGGGTTGGAGGTATAGCACCTTAAAAAATGTTGGTTCTCGTAAAAAATTTTATGTCATAATATTTGGATGAGGTTTTTCTTTGGATTTTTTGTTTTCAAGGAATGCAATGCCCTAGAAGAAATATACTTGAGCCACAATGGTATTGCAAAAATGGAAGGCCTATCAAAATTGGTCAACCTCCGAGTATTAGATGTTTCATCAAATAAGCTAACATCAGTCGATGATATTCAGAACTTAACAAGGTAATTTTCATTTCTCTCTACGTGTAGGGATCTTATCCTATCATAAGTTGTTGAATAATTTTATATGCAGGTTGGAAGACTTGTGGCTCAATGACAACCGAATAGAATCTCTTGAGGACATAGCTGAGGGTGTTTCTGGTTCAAGAGAAAAGCTCACTACT
Organism: Gossypium hirsutum; assembly: GCF_007990345.1. Lineage (NCBI taxonomy): Eukaryota > Viridiplantae > Streptophyta > Magnoliopsida > Malvales > Malvaceae > Gossypium > Gossypium hirsutum. The sequence continues at coordinate 11,869,969 of NC_053442.1, read as the reverse complement.
ATCTACCTTGAAAATAATCCATGTGTACGGTTTGCAACTTGCAGTATTTAGAGACTATAGTTTTTGTTGGTTTTTGCGATTGCAGCATCCTTACGATCCCAAATGTTTTGTTATGGGTAATTGGTTGATTATCTTGATATTTTTGGTTCTCTATCTGGTTCAAATTCATAGTTGGAACATGATTAAGTCTTACTCTGTATGCTACGGAGCTCCGTTTTCTTGTTGTGCTTTCCTGATTTCATATATGTAATCTTTTCTCAATTATGTTTCCAATTTAATATTTGAATGAAGACACAAATTATTGATAGAGTATGTCTTTGGTGCATGCTGTTTTGTGGCATCCATCTAAAGCAGTTTTCTACCTTCCTGGGCTGAGTTCAGTTAAGTCTATATCATCATCCTCCCCTTGGCATATTGCATTCATTTTAGCTATAGAGTTATTTGCACAATTGGTGATTATCGGTTGACATTTCTCAATCTTCTATACTGGCCTAGTAGTCATACTTCTCTCCTAACCTTTCTCATATGTGATCAACTATACTGTTTTATTGCAGGCGCAGTCTCCTAACTACAATGCTACCCTGAAACAAATTTTCCCCAATATTCAGCAAATCGATTCTGAGGTATTTGCTTAAAAATTTTGGTAGGATCTGGACTGTTGTAGTTGAATGTTCATAAATTTGCAATCACGCGTGTAGTATGCAAACGGTAACATCTCCAGTCCCTTGTTGTTTGGAGCTTGTGAGTTTGCATATGTTGCTAGGGGAAAACAGGGTTCTGGAAGTGATCCCTAATTCTTTGAAGGGGATTAACCATGATATGTTTATTTATTAAATGCAGTGTTGTTAATCATTGTTTTGAACATTCTTAATCTCTTGAATTGTTGACCTCTTTCCAACTTTTTAATAATATTTCAAGCTCTCTTGTAAACAAGAATGTATGACTTTCTAGGTTGTGGGTCAGTCCAGAAATTCACATAAGATGCATGGTCATTTGTTAAAGAAGAAATGCAAATCCAAATTTTCATTTATAATTGTTGTACTAACCACATTTTACTCATCATTTCAGTAATGGCTTCCATTTATGGCACTGTAACAATGTACTAAAATTACTTGTAATTCCAACAATTCATGATGCTCGTAAATGGGTTCATGGTTATATTGCATCTTAAAATTACTGGCCTAGACATTGTCACCAATGCCAGGAGATATAATCAATATCACACATTGCTCTAGCTCTAAGCAGCTCAAAGATGCAAGATGAAGTTCTAGAGAAGTTCATAAACGCCACAATGAATCTCCGCACCTTTTTTAAGTAATTATCAACGAACAGAAAGGGAAATGAGAAGAAGCAACTATCCTCTATAGATTATACTATTTCATGAAATGCAAACAGATGATCATGGGACAAGAAATCGACCAAATATAAAATAACAGAGAAATATGATTATTTAAAAGTCTACAAGGGAAAATAAAACAACATTCCACGTACCGAAGAGAGAGAAAATCTCACCCCAGACAGCTATTTCAGGGTTTAAGATTTCACTGGGCAACAAAGATGAGCAAATAAACAAGCTACAGAACCATGTATATTAATGTCCTCTTTCGAAATTAATGCGAGATCTATTAGATCCTCCTTCATAGCCATCTCGCATGGACGAACCTGCACTTGCTTTCATTGTCCCTCCGCTACCCACTTTCTCCATGGCTTTCTTGCCCTTCTTGACCTCTGTCAAGAACTGATCAAGACCGAATGGATCAGCTTCTTCAACTTCCTTTTCAAACTCAACTGGCCTGTCTCTTGGACCACTCTTCTCAGAAGTACCAGCAAATGCCTTGTCAGGTTTAAACCTCTCAGTTTTCATTATTTTCTCTAACTGCTCATCAGCGCCACCGTACATGTCTGAATCCACGTCTTTCTTTGGCCTGTAGAGTGTCGAGAGAGTAGGTTGCGCTGTGAATAGACCCTTGTCGTAGATGTTGTATTGATCATCAGTTGCAAATCCAGAATCCATTCCTTTCTCTTGGTTAAATAACCTTTGATCATACATTACTTCCCCACCTCTTCCAGCACCAGTAGAAGCCATACCAAGAGCAACTTTTTCACTAATATCTCTATCTCTATCTCTTGTAATCTTACTCTTTTTACCCATGGCAGCATCTTTGGCCTCCAACCTTCTCTCTCTCTCCCTTTCTCTACGACGCTCTTCACGTATCTTCTCCCTCTGCAACCGCTCCTCCCTTTCTTCCTTCGATTCCTTTGGCATATCCCTTTCTCTTTCCCTCACAGGCTCATAATCCACTCTCATATCAGTATCCATCGCACTTCTATCAGATGACATTGGAACAGCAGTAGATGGTGCCACCGTCCCAGTTCTCTCAGAACGGGCTTTAGCAGCTAAAGCTCGCAACTCCTGCTCCTTCCTTTCCTTCTCCTTCATCATCATCTCTTTCTGCACCTTTGATCTCATTGCCACAGCTTCTCTAGCCTTCTGCTCTGCAACATACAAAGCCTCAGACAGCTTTGCAAAGTTATCGTTAATCTGAACCTCCTGTAAACCTCTTCCATCAGCAGCTAGACGCTTATCCAGCGGAATAGTATACCCTTTTGGATTCTTCCAGTTTGAAATACAAGGTGGAATTTTCCAGTCCTGCTGATCCTTCACAGTAACAGGACGTGGAGGGGAATGCATCACTGGCACAGGTGGAGACCCCGAAGCCTTAGGTACCCTCTTATGCTTAAACTTGGGAGGCTCAAGAGGATCAACAGGCATCTCTACCATTCTAATTATCCTCTCCTTAGCACCTGAATTAAACGCAGCCGATTGCTGTGAAGGCTTATACTTAATATACTTTGAATCCGAAGACTGTTTCGGAACATTCTTAGGCTGTGCAGCGCTCAATCTCACATTAACTATCTTCTCTAAAGCCGCCTTAGTTTCTTGCATAGTTTCCTCGATCTCTTTTTGCATCTCCTCCTCTTCTTCCCCCTCATCACCACCCTCTTCCTCATTCCTCAAAATCTTAGGAATTAAATCCTTATGCTGCGAATAAACAATCTTCTTGGCATTCTCACTCTGCTTAACTATTGCATCATAAGCCAAATTCCCACGAGCATCAACAGTCACCGGAAGAATCTTCGATCCAGGTTTTGCCCCTTTAACCCTTCCCATATCAAGCGGGTATTGAGCAATATGTATTTCAGGGAAAGCTCCTCCATCTCCAAAGTCTTCAACTTTCCTAGGAACAAAACCGGCGCGCTTCAAGTAAGGCGGTACTGGCTTCGCCTTTACGACAGTGGATTTCTCTTCCTCCGACGTACTAAACCGTTGTTTAAACCAAGGATCATTCGCGTGATCATAATAGGTCGACGTTGAGTTTTTCGCATCTGGTAAAAGATCCTTCAAAGCCGCCATGGCGGATCCAAATCTACAAGATTTCTGCCCAACAAATAATAAGCAAAATAAAAATCCCAACATTTATTAAATAAACGATTTAGAAAGCGAATAACATAAAAAAGAAAACGCTTCGAACGCAAAATCAGGAAACCCTAATTTAAACAAAAAGAGGATAAATACCTTGAAAAGGTCTAGAACCGATCGGGTTAACGATTTGATAGAAATCGAACTGAGCAGCAGCTAGCTATGTCGATAGTCGGCCGTGGAAAGGGGAATTCGGGTAGGGTTAAGATTAGAGGGTCAGGCTCGCAAATATAAGGAAATAAAAAATATCCGATGGGATAATTTTAGATTAGAACGCTGCGTTTTTAAGGCAGGCAGGTCCGCTTTTCGTTACTCAAATGACCCATTTGAGAATCAATATTTTTAATAGGCTCCAAATTTTCTTTTTCATTTATTATGTATTATTATTCGTTAAATATTAATTATAAGATCAGTACAACACATTATCATTAGGTAAAATAAAAAATAGTGGAAATTTTATTAATAAATATTAATTATAATTATTATATTTTTCTTGAATTTTGAATTTTGTGTTTAGGTAAAAATAAAAGTATTAATTTTAAACTCGTGCCATGCATGCATGAAAGTAGATTTATTGGTCAGAACAAATATATAATTTTTGTGCAAAAACCTTTTCATACTATGTGTGTGAGAGAGATAAAACATGATTTGCTTTAAAAAAAATACAAAAATTTCTCATTCTAGTGTCACGGACCGCAGTTCAAAGCCCGTGACAAGCGCACCAAATGCATCCAATGGAGGTCTGTTGCTCAGATGGGGATCATTTGGCCTACGAGAACTGGCCCGATTCAAAGAGCTGTTGGACAGGCCTGTCACATTGAAGCCTGATGGGCCCGATAATGAAGATAGGACTAAGTAGTCTTAGAAGTTCTAATTGTACACAGCTTCTAATTCTGTAAAGTTAGAGTCCTAATTGAATACAGCTTTTAATTGTAGCCATCGGTTTTGGGGGAGCTCAACTATAAATAGAGAGCCTCCCCCTCATTTGTACTCACTCCTGAATTGTTTCATTATTCTTTGTGAATAAGAATTGAGAGCATTTACTCAAACTTTTCTCTCAAGCGTTCTTGCTTTTGTTCATCTTTCAAAGATCGTTCTTAATTCGTTCTTCCGCTGTTCTTCGTGAAAACTTTAAGGGAATTCTGTTGAATCCTTTATTGTTGCGAGTTGAGCTGACTTAGGCGTTTTTACGGTTGAATCCATTATTGGTGGAAGTTAGGCTGACTTAGGCGTTTTTAAGCCAAGAAACTGCCTAAGGCCGCACGGATGTGTGGGAAAACTCCAAGTCCGTGACAGTGGTATCCGAGCCAAGGTTTGAACCAAGTAATATTCGACTTGTTGGTTCAAAGGCACCGTTGGGATGTCGAAAGAAGAGTTTGAACAAAGGTGGGTGAGGAAGTCTTTGAGGGAGACAATGTCGGCAGTAGAGGAACGTGTGGGTAAACTCGAGGGATCCATGGCGGATGTAAAGGAGGCAGTCGATGGGGTCGAGGATTGCATAACAAACTGGGAGGAGCAGTCCAGAAACTATGTAAAGATGTCTCTTGATTCCACCATGGACAAGGTAAACGAGTTGTTTAATTCACACAGGGATAAGCTGTCGGAAAGGAATGATGCTCTCGAGGCCATGATAATGGCTTTGAAGGAGGAAACAATGGCCACGACGAAGGCTTTGAGCACAAGAATAGAGGAGCTCGAGGGAGAGCTGTCCTTGTGTCAAGCAGCCGTGGGGAAAGGAGTGGCAAATGCAGCACTCAGTAATGAGGATGTCCCAAAGCCGAAAGAGTTTGTGGGGACAAGGTCTGCATGTGATGTGGACAATTTCTTGTGGAGGATGGAAAACTACTTCCGTGCCAAAGGCATCATGGAAGATGCGGTTAAGGTAAACACTGCTTCAATGTTTCTTACTGACATTGCGCTTTTATGGTGGCAAGGTAGGACCACAGATAAAAGGCAAGGTGAGATTGGGACGTGGCAAGAGTTCCAATGCGAGTTGAAGGGACAGTTTTACCCAGAATTTGCCGAGGAAGAAGCTCGGGCAAAGTTGCAAGAGATAATGCAACGGGGCACAGTGAGGGAGTATGTTCAAGAGTTCAAGGAACTCATGCTCCAAATTTCAGATGTGACCGATGAAGAAGCATTGCTTGCTTGTCAAAAGGGATTGAAGCCGTGGGTCAGACAGGAGGTGGAACAAAGAGGTGTCCAAAAACTGTCGGAAGCCATGACGGTAGTTGAGTCCGTGGTGAAGCTTGGTCTAGGGAAAGACAAGCTTGGGTCTTCCAAGTCCGATGGAAGGGGCGTATGTGAAATGGATCACAAGGAAGATAGAGTTAATGGCAATGACAACGGCGACAATGGTGGTAATGGGAAACCACGAGTTGGGAAGAAGAAACCCAAGAGGAAAAGGGACAAGCTAAAATGCTTTCTCTGCGATGGTCCACACATGTTGAAGAAATGTGTGAAGAAATCTGCGCTTAAGGAGAAGCGGTGGGTAAGGCCTTGGTACTTGGTTCGAGCACAAGGGGTGTCGAAGCCAAGGAGGCCGAAAGCGAGAAGAAGCCAGTGGAGTGTTTCTTGTGTCATGGTCCGCATAGGTTGCGGAAGTGTCCGAAGAAGTCTGTCATCGAGGGGAACGATGGAGCAGACAATGAGCCCAAGAAGCTTGGTTCGAGAAAGGGAAAAGCCGAAACCAAGAGGGCAAAGTGGAGCAAAAAGAAGCAAGTTAAGTGCTTCTTGTGCCGTGGTCCGCATGAGTTGCGGAACTGTCCAAAGCAAGCCGGAGTCGAAAGAAACGCAACGTCTGAGCTTGGTGAGTCGTCGAAGGGGCTTCCACCTAAGGAAGAGGTGAGTTTGTCATCTAACTTAGCGGATAAAGTTGCGATGAAAACAGTGAAGCTGGGACCAATGAGGCTCAAGTTGAGTGAAGTATCAGAGTTAGCCGAGTCACCGACAAGGCTTCCACCTATGGGAAAGGTAGGTGGTGCATCAGACTTTAAAGGAAAAGAAGCGATGCATGTGGGACAGTTGACCAGAGTAAATGCGACGAGCAGGACGGCTCGAGTTAAGAAGCGACAGAAGCCGAGGCAAGAATCCCAAAGAAAGGGAAAGGCTAAGGCGACGAGACGAGACCGAGGCGAATCAAGTCAGTGCCATTCAGAAGTCGCAACGAGGGCGTTGCGAGAATGGGTGGGGGAGAATGTCACGGACCGCAGTTCAAAGCCCGTGACAAGCGCACCAAATGCATCCAATGGAGGTCTGTTGCTCAGATGGGGATCATTTGGCCTACGAGAACTGGCCCGATTCAAAGAGCTGTTGGACAGGCCTGTCACATTGAAGCCTGATAGGCCCGATAATGAAGATAGGACTAAGTAGTCTTAGAAGTTCTAATTGTACACAGCTTCTAATTCTGTAAAGTTAGAGTCCTAATTGAATACAGCTTTTAATTGTAGCCATCGGTTTTGGGGGAGCTCAACTATAAATAGAGAGCCTCCCCCTCATTTGTACTCACTCCTGAATTGTTTCATTATTCTTTGTGAATAAGAATTGAGAGCATTTACTCAAACTTTTCTCTCAAGCGTTCTTGCTTTTGTTCATCTTTCAAAGATCGTTCTTAATTCGTTCTTCCGCTGTTCTTCGTGAAAACTTTAAGGGAATTCTGTTGAATCCTTTATTGTTGCGAGTTGAGCTGACTTAGGCGTTTTTACGGTTGAATCCATTATTGGTGGAAGTTAGGCTGACTTAGGCGTTTTTAAGCCAAGAAACTGCCTAAGGCCGCACGGATGTGTGGGAAAACTCCAAGTCCGTGACACTAGTCTCCGATTGTGACAGTGGCTTTTAAATTTTTTAAATGGAGAAAGAATGGGAATTTTTAGGGTTGCACATAAATGGATTTCATTTTATAATTGTTTAAATCTCCCAATTTCCCTAGTTTCTTACCATTGAATTTAGTTATCCAACTGAATTCTATTGTGCAATTTTAGCATGTGTATAGATATAATTATAATTTTTTTATTTTTTATTTAAATCCTATTAATATAATAGGTTCTATTATTTAAAAAATAATTTCAATATAATTAGGATCTTAAATTCTAAATTTAATTTTTAATTTTTAATTTCACCATTGATTATGCATAAAATTAGGCTATACTGTTACCTTTCCATTAGTTTTTATTAATCTATTATCATAACTACTTAATTTAAAATTATGTAAGTTATAAGTACAGATAAAAAAAAATTAAAAGAGTTAATTTTATTACTTCTATTTGATATAAATGATATTTTTAATTTTATTACTTAATCGAATGGAAATCAATATTGAGATGTTTGGATGTGAAATAAACCATTACCTAATGGTACAATAAGCTTATTAGATGTAAAATAAATAAAAGGCTAAAATAATAACCCAACTTTTTAAGGGTTTAAGAGTCAAACCTTTTAAAATATTCAAATACGAGTTTAATCTTTTTAAATTTGTTCACATTAAGACTTATAACTCGGTTGGATCGCACATAAGAAGCACATGCTTAAAAAATACTTACGTGGCAAAAATTGATGAGGCTGATAAATTGAGTTGGATTAAAATTGATAGATAAAAAAATAAATTAAAAGAAAATTTTACATTAAAAACAAAAAGAGAGACAAAAACAACAATCCTCTTTATTTAATGTGAGTTCGAGTGTGTTGAAACGCATTATCTTAAGTTGGGGAGATGTATGGGTGGTTTTCAGTATTATATTAAAAAGAACAGAAATGATAGGAACTATAACGATATTAATTTTTTAAAAAAAACTTAAATTTTTTATTTTTTTTGTTGGCCCCCTCTCTATGAACAAAAGAAACCCTAACACAAATTAGTCAAAAATTGAAAGGAAATTTCAGCAAGAAGACGATCAAAAGAGAGTGAATCGAAGCTTTTAATATTAGCATGTAAATATTTTGGTTACTTTTGATTTTGCTTTAAAGTTTAGTTCTTTTTAACACAGCAACTTTTGATTCAAAGTTACATGTTTTTTTTTTTTGAAGTTAGTTGATTTAAAGATTGTTATTTAAGTATTTTATTTTATTTTAGTGTATTTGGATATTTGTAAATACTTATGTTTTAAATGGTAATTGCAGTTTTTTTTTAAACAGATAGAGGATAGAAAATGTTGAATGTCCTTTTCAGCTTTGTCGCCTCCCACAAGCTTTGAGGGTTTTTTCTGGTTGGTCTTCAAACATCTAGCAGCCAACAAAAAAAAAAAAGAAAAAAAAAAGTCTGCCATGAAAAAGATAGTCTGCCTTGAAGATAGAGTTGAACAACCCAAACTTGAAGATTTTTGAGACATTGATGCAAATGGGTTTTATAGGATTACAATATAAGTTATAATTTTATTATTTCTTTCATTTGATTTAAATAATTTAGGGTCTTGCCCAATTTTCGAACATGGATAAATTAGAAGATGGCTACCTGTGGGGCTTATACGGCTATGTGGCCAAGTCGTGTGGAATCGTTCAACCTATGTAGCTCATGTAACTCACTCTGGTTTTCCGATTTTTACTCATTTTTCGCTTCTTTTGCTCTCAAAATACTCTCCTAAGTATAGAAAAATGAATTTAAAGGATTAAGAGCATAAAATCCACCATTAACATCAAATAATCACCCAAAAACGTTTTAAGAATGAGACTAAAACATGTTACTTTTAGCACCTATCAAAAGAAAAGCTCGATTTTAAAAAATATTTAGGAATTTAGGCCCCTTTTTTTTTCTCATATTCAGTTGACATGTCGAAAAACACATTCTACAAAATGCATTTTCTTTACTAATTTAACACTCATCTCCTTTGATCAAATGATTAAATGTTAGTATGTTGTTATTGAGTATTGGGTTTGATTCCTCTCTTATTCACATTTGTATTTTTTATTTTATGTTGTTTTAAAAAAAATTTAAAATTTTTAAATAAAATTTTTTATTAATAAATATATTATTTTGAAGTTTTTTAATTGTTATTTTTAATTAATAACTCTTTTATTTATATAAATAAAATAATAAATATGTAATTATATAATAAAAATGTAATTTGTATATATCATTAAATGTGAGTAAAAGAAGAATCGAACTTGAAACTCAAGGACAAAACCACTATCATTTAAACATCTAACAAAAAAGATGATTTGTTAAGTTATTAAAGAAAACGAGTTTTCCAACATGTCAATTGAAAAGGCTTCCTACAGAAAGTATTTTTTGTTTCTCCCCCCAAAATCGATCTATTTCCCTAAATATGGGCAAAAGCGGCCTAAATCTCTAAATATTTTTTAAAATCGGCCTTTTCTTCTAATTTACCCTTTGGGTATTAGGTGTAACATCTGCATTATGCCTCGGAGCTAGGTATAGTGCTATGCTAGGTTAAGAAATATTAGAGAATTTTTTAAATGAGTAAAATAGGAAAATTGAGTGTTAATGTAGAAAATAGTGAAAACTACTAGGGATTAGAAAATTGCTTTCTAGATTAGAAAACTTAATTTAAACCATTATCTCAATTGTAGAAGAATAGAAATTATTGTGGCAAAGTTAGAATAGAATCCATGGAATTGATGGTAAAGGAGGGAGGACTAGGATGAAATTTTACCAAAATAGAGAATGACTCACATAAGGTAATATGGAAAAGATGGAGGGTAGAATGGTAAATGAATAAATAATATTTTTAAGAAACATAATCATGATTAGGGACTAATTTGTAAAGCTTTGGTTGGTTGTAATAATTAATGATATTTTATTTTTTATTAATAAAATATTTAGATATTTTAGAATAAAATTGTGGAAGGATGAAGAGAAATCATCCAATTTTTCTTTCCATCTTCACATTACCCTTCTTCATCATTTTCAACTTTCACTTTTATTCCAAGTAAGACCTACCACCATTTCCAAGCCATTTCAAGCTTAAATCTTCCAATTCCTTTGAAGTTTTCTTAGTAAATTCAATAGATAAGACTAATAGACACCTTAGTTTCATGAGAGGAAGCATTACTAGTGGTCTTTGAAGAAAGAAAGAAAAAGAATATAAATTAGTTTTGAGAACAAGGTAAGAAATGATGAAACTTTAATGGAATTTTTATGTATTTTATCGAATGGAATAGAAGTATTATTTGATTGTAGTTTTAACATATAGATGTATGTGTTTTGACATGGAAATTGTAGACAAAGAAAAGAAAAAGAAGGACTAAATTGAAGATAAAGGAAAAGAGGTGATCAAGGAGTAAGAAGGAAGGAAAACATATCAACTCAAGCTTTGTTGTAAGTACTACAAGGAATTTATCTTATTTTCCTAGATATTAATTATATATCATGTTAATTAGTTAGAATAATTATGGATATGTTGTGTTAATATAAAGGGAATTAAATTGTAAAGACAATGAAATATGTTATGAAAATATGAATAAGGCCCAAAAGATGGTGTACAAAGATTTGTGTTAAGATACTTATGTTGTGAATGAGAAAAGTGTGAAGAAGCTGCACATTTTATATGTAATAGCCCGTTTTTTGATAGTGTTAGAAACAATAATTTCAAGGCCATCAAATTCAATGAGTAAGTTCCGAGTTAATTGTGACTTTGAAAAGGTTTTTGATATAGTAATTTTTGTTTTATAAGCGATTTATTAAGTTCAAATGGTAAACCCTAAGGTCAAGTGGTTTTAGAAAATTAGGTATCGGGACCTCGTTTCTATAAACCGAGCCGCAAAATTTTATAAATATTTACAGAGTCTCATTAAGGTGGTATTAAAGTTTCATTGAAAAATTTTAACGTTTCAATGGCTAATTAATTAAAAAGAACTAAATTGTAAAAGATGTAAAATTTGATCACTCTTTGATTTAAGTAATTAAATGGTTAACTAAATAAAAGAAAAGAATTTAAATGGTAATTAAACCATGGTCAAATTTTCCAACCGGTGGTGTTATGATTGAATCCACTAGCTTTTGGATTAATTGTTCTTTTAGTCTTAATTAGTTTAGGATTAAATTGTAAATAAGTTTATTTAGTTAGAATCTTATTTAATTGAAGGACCAATTGTGAAATTAAAACTTCCTTTGATGGTAATTATGCCATATATTTATGTGATGGACAAATATGGACATGAATTTGGTGTTTTATTTATTAACCAAGGGCAAAATGGTAATTTGATAATTAATTAAAATAAAATAAAATAACAAAAGGCTAAATTCTTATCATCTTTTTGTTTTCATCTTTAACAAACTGAAAGTCCATGGAAGCATGAAGCTAAGTTTCGGCCATGGTGAAATTTCATGCATGTAAGTCTGATTTAGCCTCGTTTCTTGTAATTTTTATGTTTTTGAGATTGCTGCAACTAGGTCCAACTAGCTCGTACCTTCGATTTTGAAACTGTTAAAGATTTTGAATGTTTTCATTGATGAACCTTGTGATTTTAGATGTTAAATGATGAATTTAGAATGTTAATTGATATTTAAAAGTATTTTATTAAGTGAATTTTGATGAATTTTCTGATTAGGGGCCAAATTGTTAAAATAGTAAAAGTAAAAGGGTTTTTTGTGAAATTTTTGCATGAATAGGCTGTTTTGGATACTAGAAACATTCGGCTAAGCTCAATTTTGGGTAAGAATGGTTAATTTACATGTTTTGAGCTTAGGGACTAAGTTGAATAAAAGTAAACCTTTAGGGGCAATTTTGTAAAAATATAAAAATAACCAAATTGCATGAAATGAATTGTTTTATTGCATAAATTAAAACAATGTACGAAATTATAATTTAGATCAAGATCAGGTGGAAAATCGAGAAAAATAGAAAATTACCAAAATGCCCCTAAACTTTGGTATCTCTGCAATTTAGCCAAGTAAGTTCGTACGTTTAAATAGTATTTTAAATTGTTTCTTTAAATGATATTATGTTATATTATCATATTATGTCTCGACAGAAAATCCAACGACGTATCTACAACCCTCAAATAATGAAAATGGATAGCTTTGGATATCGAATATGAAAAGGGATAGTTTCAGCTGTCGATTATGAAAAGGGATGGTAACAAACATCAACTATGAACAGGGATGGTGATATCCATCGAATATAAAAAGGGATAGCTTTGGCTATCGAATATGAAAAGGGATGGTTTCGACCGTCGATTAAAGAAAAGGGATGGTTACGACCATAGTTTAGCACACTTGTGTGAGATCCGGTAAGGGTTTCGTTTGACTTCACTATGAAAAATATAGAAAGTATGATGTACGAATGATCTAAGTATGAATATTCATGATTATGAAATGTATGGTTTAAGTGATACTATGTTTATTTACCATATTTTATCCTGTGACGATATTGCTAAGTTATGTGTTTAATCACTAGCTTGTGGCTATGGTAAATGTTATGTTTATGTCTTTTGCGTTGTGCAAATGAAATGGTAAGTGTTCAATATGAACCAAGATAGGTGTGTATGAAACTTATTGAATTAGTGATATATGGAAAACATGATATGTGATGAAAGATGATAAATCCAAGTGGATCATGTTCAAGTATAATTGTTATCTATGTTAAGTTCACATGAATTATGTTCAAGTAAGCTAACATGTGTTGTTGATGTGCTTAAGCTTGTGCTAAGCTTATTGTTGGATTATATCATGTTTAGTCTTAATGAATTACATCGATTCAGTAAGTGTTCATTTCGTAATATGCTTATGTACATGAAAAGGTGTTATAAATAAAAGTATGTAATTTCTTATGAAATGGTTTATCATGTCGTTGACTCCAAAAAAGAGTTACCTTTAAATGCGCTAGCTTGTAGTCATGGTTGATATTATGCGTATATCTTATGTGCTATGCATATGAAACAGGTGAGAAAAGGTAATGAAATGGTAAATTCATAGTTGAAATGTAATTTGATGAAAATGGAATAATAAGTTGAATGATGTACTCGAATGAGAGAAATTTATGTATGTTATGGATGAATATATCTAGTTCATTAACAAAAATGCTAATTAATGAATTAATGTTGTTAGCTAAGCTAAAGTAAGCAAATGTAATGGAAAGGAAATAAATGGGAAAGTTTAAAGTCTTATGAAATCCTATTATGCTAGGATTGATAAGTATATGTGGTGTTGATAGACTATTTTATTGTGAGTTGGTACTTATGGTTCGATAAATCTTGAGGCGTTGGTATAACTTTATATTTAACCTATAAATTTCATTATTAAAATAGAATGCTATGTTTAAAGTTTATATGAGCTTACGAAGCATTCATTACTTACATAATTATTTTTCCTTTACCTTACAGATTACCGAAAGCTCGATTGGGTTGAAAGCTCATCGAAAATCTATCACACTATCTAGCGATTATATCGGCAGATTTTGATTTCTTGGTTAAGGTTATAATGGCATGTATAGGTGGACTATGTCTAATGTTTAATTGATAAGTTTGGTATATATATTTATATGTTATTTTGTTGATGTTTTAGCTATTATGTTTTGGCTTGTAGATTTGGTACTTTGAATGGTTGATATGCTGATATATGTATGTAGTCTTATGATGAAAGTTGAAATGTTCATATTGGTATGAAAAATGTAGTTGTCATATATGATTATTAATTCAAATTGTTAAATGGTAAATTTGGTAATTTGAATGTGGATTTGACATGTGAACAAAGTGGTAAGTTATGACATAAGTCTAGTTATAAGTTAGTTGAACTTTTGGCCAATTTATGTATATGGATATACATGTTTAATGGTTGTGATTGAGGTGCCTTTTGGGCATATTGGTTGTATGCTTCTATACTATGTTGGAATAGCTTGATTATGTATGATTTTGGTGCCTTTTGATAGCTTGTGTATATGTGCAAAAAGGATTATAGGTACATGTTGAAATGGGTGAAAAAAATGGCCTATGTTCATCCACACGGGCAGAGACACAGGCATGTGTATTAGTTGTGTGTGGCACACAGCCTGGCACACGGGCATGTGACTTGGCCATGTGACCCAAGTCAGTGAGTTACACGGGCATAGACATGGACTGGGATATGGTCGTGTATCCCTATTTCAAATGTCCACACGGCCTAAGACACGGGCGTGTCTCTTGGCCGTGTGACCCTTGCAGTGTTGAAAATTTTTACTATTTTTTGAAAAATTCTATGAGTTTTTGATTTAGTCCTGACTTGTTTCTAGCATGTTTTTAGGGCCCCAATGGCTCGTATAAGGGACAATATGAATGTTGTTGATTGCTTTTGCTATGATTAATGATATGAATTTAAATGTTTAAAATTTTTGTTATTTTGAATCGTAAACTCTAGTAATGCTTCATAACTCTATTCTCGTGACGGATACGGATTAAGGGTGTTACAATATGTAAGTTGAGACTTAAAGACTAAGTTGTAGAAAAGTGAAAAGTGAGCATATTTATAGAACGATTAAATATTTCGAATTAATTCAGTTATAATGCCTAAGTAGACAAATTTAGAACTATTGGGATATTAGTGGCATGCCATTAAGGAACCTTAGCACGCTCTCTGATTTATTAGCACATTAGTGCTCTTTGTTTAGCATATTAGTACTCTCTGATCAACACATCAGTGCTCTCTATTCTGTTAGTGTACATTGATGCACCTCTGTATCTGTTCCGTAAATCCTTAGTGTTCTGTGTGGTCTACTATGGGTAGTGATATGAAATATGCATATAAAGTATAATAGGAGTACTACGGTAAGTGACAACAAACCTTTTGAAGTATATTTTGATTCCGTGAAGTTAATGCATAAATGTGGAATTATTTATATATTTAATTATATATTGGATAAATAAGTTTAATTGTTATTTTAATATTTAAATTTCTTGTAGTGCTTACTAAGCCTTCACCAGCTTAGCGCGTTTGTCTTAATGTATAGGTAAAAGCTAGGTCCAACAAGCTAGAACCAAGGTCATAAGCTACTCATCTCATCACATTGTCAAATGGAAGAAGAGTATGTTGCTAAATTTTGGTATAGTTTAGCATCTACATAAGTAATGTGGCATGATATGTAGGTTAGTAGGACTAAAACGCAAACCTTGTAAACTTTATCTGATTTAAGATCTTACTTAAATACTTGAAGTGATGGAATAAATATGACTTAATGTTGTAATGTATGATTTATATGCTTGAAGTGGTGAATTGGTTAGGTGTATTGAATGATATAAAATGCAGAGACCTAATTGTATAAAGTTTCGGAAATTGGAAAGTTTTATTGCGTTTCAAACAACAGAAGCCCATCTTGGTATCGATACCATAGTCAAAGTATCGATACTTAGTGGCAAGTATCGATGCTTCAACCTTGGTATCGATACTCATTTTCGTATCGGTACTAATCTGATGGTACTGATACTTCATGCTCAATATTGATACTTGGCCCCTATTTTTCGTAAATAAGTTATTTTAACTATATAAATACTCGAAAGATTCATCCAAGTCCATCTCATACTGTAATACCAATACAATTTATAGTTAAATGAAAATATTAGGTATATAGTATTTTGTCTATTTTAGAACATAATAGTATTTTACTCTGACAATCAATGTGGCATTCTTATACTTAATCTGATAGTCAAGTTAGGTATAGGGGTGTTACATTAGGGTTTTTCCCAAACTTGGAATTTTGGTTCTAACAGGTAGAGAGTGAAACACTTATAAGTTTCTTTTTCTTATTTTAAAAAATGTTTTAAATAATTAACCATAACTAACAAATAGGGTTTTTCTTATTTAAACACAGGTAGAGGGTGTTAATGATTCAAAAAAATGTTTTTTTTTTATAAATTCCATGTTGGAAATAATTAACCATAAAAATTTATATATAATGGTTATTAAATGTCACATCATTGCGTTTTTTCAAAACCACAAAGGCCTCTTTCGTGTGTATGATAATTGCCCAAGTAAGTCTTGATTTGAAAAAATTCGAAAAGGTTAGGCTTATATTTGAACATTTTAAAAGGTTTGACTCTTAAATAAGAAACCCTAAAATGTTAAGCTCTTATTTGAGCATTTAGCCTAAAAAAACGATAAGATTTTAAAATATATATATAATTTCTAAAAGGTAAGTCATTAAACTCTCTTCGATTTAATATTTTTCTTAGCTTAATCAAGTCACTTATTAATGAACACACCACAAAATGTCTTTATGATAATCTTCATACACTTCTATCACCCACTTAGCTATTCAATTATCTTGCACCAATCTATTTATAAATTTTTATACATTTCCAAATTTCTATTGCTTTTTCATAACATAGTGGTCAACAAATATTTGTTAAAAAACAAAATGAAAATTGTTGGAGATTGACCGATTAAGCAACAAACAAGTAAAAATAGCGGAAGAAATTGAGAAATTGAACACAAAAATTTAATGTGGAAAACTCCCTCCAAAGAGGATAAAAACTCACGGCCAAAGATAATTTTACTATAATGGCAAAAGAACGAAGAGTAAAAAAGATGGAGATAAAAAAACTAAACCCCAAAACTCGAAAACAAAGAACTCTCAAAACATAAACACAAAATTCTCCAAAAGTATTATGAGTTCTAATATTTTAATGGGTGTATTTTCTAATATTGTAAAAGAACCTATTTATAGCTAAATTCGTAAGTCAAATAAATTATGCTAATAAATGCTAAATATGTTATACTAATAAATACTAAATCTTCTAGAAAGAAAATATATTTTGTTTAACTGACTTGCAAGTAATCTCTTAAAATTTGGGTGTTACAATTTTAATAATCTCCACTTTGACACGAATTCTCACAACGTCATATTTGTCAAAGCTTGCCACTGGCCTATTTTGAACTATGCAGAGAATTAATTGAGTCGAATATGTGCTTAGAAGCTAGAAGAATTTTAGCCTTCGACTTGTGTACTGCCAAATCAAAACTAACCCGGGTCTGATTTTCACAAACATAGTGCCCTAACTTTTCAAAACATGCATCCAAAAAAGAACTTCTCTTCAATGAAACGATCATACCTTTTTCCCTCTTATGACCAAGTTGCCTCCACTCCAAACAAGTTGACTTCGACTTCGTAATAGACGAGGGATGTCTGATTTCATAGGTTACTGTAGAACCTTCCAGAATATAAAGATTGCTAATCCTTTTGCCTTTTAATAAAATGAGAGCCCCACGAGACACCTTAATGCCACTTGACTTGATGTTGATTCTGCAACCTTTCGAGTCTAAAATACTCAAGGAGATCAGATTCTTTCGTAAATCAGGTATATACTTGACATCTGAGAGTGTCCTAATCGTCCCATTGTGCATCTTAATTTTAACAGTACTAATATCGATTACCTTATTAGATGAATCGTTTCCCATGTACACAACTCCACCTTTAACTGAACTGTATGTAGAGAACCATTCTCTGTTGGGACACATGTGGAAAGAACATCTCGAATATAGGATCCACTTGGATGTAAGCTCGGAGCTATCACTAATTGACACTAACAAGAAGTCATCACTGCTTTCATCGGCCAAACTAGCACCAGCTACATCTTCCTTGTTACTCTTAGTAGCCTTGCAGTTTATAACAATCTATTTTGACGTGACCTAACATCTTACAATAGAGACACATTTTTTCTTACCTCTTTGTTACTACCAAAATGGAAGCTTGTTTATCTACATTGCTATTCGAACAAAACTCATAGTCGAGTTTGTCTTTACTCAACAAATGACCCTTTACATCCTCAAACGAGAGTTTGTCTCTACCATAAATCAGGGTCTCCTTGAAAGACTTGTATGACGAGGGTAAAAAGCACAATAATAGCATAGCCTTATCTTCATCGTCAATATTAACCTCAACATTCTTTAAACCATTCAAAAGATTAATAAATTGACTAATGTGATCTCTAAGAAGCTTACATTTTTTCATGCAAAACGTAAATAGACGTTGTTTCAACACTAAACGGTTACCTAGAAACTTAGTCAAATAAAGAGTTTCTAACATTTTCGACAAGGCAGATGATGTTTTCTCCATCAATACCTCCTACAATACCCTATTCGGGAGGCACAACTAGATTGCAGACAAGGCCTTTTCATCAAGCTCTTCTCATTCTGTCTGATTTAGATTCTCAGGCTTTTTCTCGGTAACGACCTTTTTTAGGCTGGTCTAAACTAGAATTGTTATCATCCGAGCTTTCCACTGATTAAAATTTGTGACACCATCGAACTTCTTAATGTCAAACCTTATTGCTGCCATCTTTGAATGAGTTGGTCTATAAAAAATTGAATTAATTCTGATACCATTTGTTGGGGATCGACTTGATTAAGCAACGAACAAGTAAAAATAGTATAAAAATTTGAGAAATTAAACACACAAATTTAATGTGGAAAAATCTCTCCAAAGAGAATAAAAAACCATGGGTAAAGGTAATTTTAGTATAATGGCAAAAGAGCAAAGAGTACTGAAGATAGAAATAAAAAATGAAACCCCGAAACCTGAAAATAAAAACCCTCAAAACGTAAACATAAAATTCTCCAAAATTGGTATGAGTTCTAATCTTTTAATGGGTGTATTTTCTAAAGTTGTAAAAGAGCTTATTTATAGGCTAAAATTGTAGGTCAAACAAATTATGCTAATAAATGCTAAATATATTATACTAATAAATACTAAATCTTCTAGAAAGAAAATATATTTTGTTTAACTTAACTTGCAAGCAATCTCTTAGAATTTGAGTCATACAATTCTAACAATAATTTGTAATTACGATAAAAAAATATACTGAAAACTATTTATTAATCTTTTTAAAAAATAACATGAAAAAATTCATTATATTAATTTTGAACTTATGTATGCGTTTTGATTTAGTATTGAGAGAGAGCATTTATAGACTAAAAAGAAAACTTCAAAATGAAGTCAAACTTTGTAATTTTAGTTATTTCTTGCAATAATTTGATTTTTTTACTTTTTATTGTAATTAATATTTCCCTTTATAGTTTGTGTTGATATTTACTGTAAAACTTTTTCTCTTACAATAGTTCCAAATTATTTTTATTAGCTGAAATATAGGAAGATATTGATTCAAAATTGTAGTTTAAAAATGCATAAACTTTTAAACAAATACAATAATACCATTTTATCAATATAATGTTATTTAAAAAATATTCAAATAAATTTAATGCGATACAATTTTTTTCTTCAAATTTGTTAGCATATTTTTATAAGAAATTTACCTTGAAATTATTTTTTTAAAATTGTTTCCTTTTTTATAATATCATATTGGTAGTATATACGAGACTTAATTTACAATTTGACTTTTAAATTATGTTTATTTTTTTATTTTGGTATCTAAATTTCTTTAACCCTATTTGGTACCTAAAATATCATTCCGTTATATATTTTGATCCACTTTTTTAACGACGTTAAAATGAGTTGGCCAATAAAAAAATGCCATGTGGCATTTTTAACTAAAAAATATATTTTTATCATGTTTTAAATATATATATCAATTTTAAAATTTATAAAAATAGAAATAAATATATAAAAATCAGAAAATATATAATAAAAAGTATAAAAATAAAAATTCATTAATTCCATAAGATACTTAAATGTTTTTAATCCCAAAAATCTAACAAAAATTTTGGATGTTCTTCGTCTTGTTCATCATGTGAGAAAAGAGAATAATTAGGTTCTCTTATATTTTTGTTCATACTAAATAGACTCAAAATTGTTTACAATTTTCTATAATTAAAATTTTGTTTAATTACATTTACTTTAATTAATTTAAAATTCAAATAATCTTTATTTTAGAATTTCAAATAAAAACTTAAATTTAACTCAAAAAATTTCCAAATTTCAACATCAATGGCCACCGCTGGCTACCGCTCACCTATAGTCGTTTGAGTCCAGATTTCATCATTGTGTTGTTTTTGATCCTCTCTTTTCATTTTCGGCATTTATTTTTTTCAAAAGAATTCTAGATTTTTATAAATTTATAAATAGATCTCAAAACTTCAACACCAAACCTAGGTGTTTTTTATTGTCAGATTCTCTTCAAATTTCAATAATTCTCCCATCTTTATAAGCTTCTCTTTCACCGTTTAAATTGATCAAACATATAAAAAAAATTCATTCTTCTTTTGGTGTATAGTGTTGATAGTTATGATATGAATATACATACGTGGTAATGAAGAAGAATATTTTAGCCTAGATATTTGTATTGAAAAGAAAAATGCAGTGGAGAAGAAGATGGAGGAGGAGAGAGAGAGAGAAAGGAAGAAAGAACCAGAGAAAAAATGAATCAAAATATATTTTTTATTAATTAAATTAAATTAAATTTTAATAAATATATTTCTAAGTGGAATATAATTTATGTAATATTTTCCCATGAAAATATAAAGGATACTATGTCACATTATTTAAATGGTTGAAATTCTTTTTTTAAGGTTAGTTAATATTTTGGACTAAAAACTATAATAGAGGTTTTAGGTAATAAATTCGGGAAAAAAAATTTAGGAGCTAAAATTAAAAAAATGGTATATTTTAAGAGTTAAACCGTGAATTAGCCATGTATATAAGGGTGTAAATGAATAGAACATTCGATGAATTGTTCGTGAACCGTTCGTATAATGTTCGTTTATTAAGCTAAATAAACGAGTATGAATAAAGTTTTTATGTTCGTTTAAAACGAATGAACACGAACAGAGGTGTGTTTGGTTCGTTTGTGTTCACAAATAATCTCATTTAAAAGCTCGTTTATGACTCGTTTATTTATTAATGATATTTTCTTATAAAAATATTAAAATAATCTCCTTCTATTTTTATATTTGCAATCATTGTTGATAATTTGACAAAACAAATTATGGGCAATGTGCTCTAAATACTTTACTCGATTGAAACAAACAATAATATAAAATTTAAAAGTAATGAAAGAAAAACTAAAAATATAATTTAAAAAAGCCTTAGCTATCGTACACTTTCTTTCTTTATGACTAAAAACTGAAATTAAAGTACCCTTTCTTTTTCCCATATTTTTTGGTACGATGCATTTTGATTTTTTTTTTTAAATTTGTGTGAATCTCTTTCCTTCTTACTTTACTTTCTCTCTCGACCAAATATAAGAAAGTGAGAAGTCAATATCGATTCAACTTGGATTCAGCTTAATTTCATCTTCAACTCAAGAATTTGTTGCATCTTTTGATAGATTTCATCATTCAACCTCATCAGTCATCACAAATACTCGATTTTTATTTCCCAACGGTATGCAAAAGAGTTTTCTTTTCCTTTTTTTTCATATATTAGCAATATTCATATCCTCCTAAGATTCGACTCTTTCTAACAGTCTCTCCAAAAATGATGTTCGAGAAGGCTGCAAAGAGTTCGGGGGAGACATTTTCAGATCTTTATTTGTGGTATACCATTTTCTTTTATCTTATTTAATCAATTTGTTTTAGTGTAAATTAATGTTGAGACCTTTCAAGTTGAAATTATAATTTCGTAACTATTATTTTGCTATTATTATCTCCAAATTTAGCTTTATGAGATATTGATTTAAACCTGATGCACATTGTTGTTGTTCATAACCCGATGATTTTTTAAAGATATTTAATATTATTAATAATAAAATAAAATGATTTGACATGGTGATCTATTACTTGTTTAGCCCATGTGTATTATTACTTTTATAGAGCTTGTTTATTAGATTTGGTGTTGTCCATTAATATTGATTTAAGTTTTAATTTTTAGGTATGTCTTATAACTCGGAACAATGTCATTATTCCTATTTGTGTACTGATTCTTCATCACCGATGGTTGTCATTGAAGGAAATAAAATTTCCAATGCTTGGGATACTACTCATGAAAGACCAACCCTTGAGGAGGTTGAGTCTTTGGGTAATATTGAAGTTACCACTTATACGAGGAGAAATAGAAAGAAGACATCAATTGTGTAGAAGGAACTGGTCGTAGTTAAACTTGCTGATGGGACTAAAAAAGTGCAGTGTAATCACTGTAAGATTAAACTTGCCAAGAACAAGGATGGTACAACTACACAATATAAAATGCATTTAGATGGTTGTATGAAACGTCAGGTATCTTTAAAGGGACAAGACAATCTTTTTCTACCATTGTAAGAACCTAGATCTGACAGTGCGAGTGGTATCTAGACTTGAAAATATGACCAAGCAAAGATTAGGGAAGTTGTTTCTCACATGATAATGGTTCATGAGTTGCCTTTTGCGTTTACTGAGTATGAGATATTCACTTTGTTGATGAAAACTGCAA
The DNA here is from genome assembly GCF_007990345.1 of Gossypium hirsutum. Taxonomy (NCBI): domain Eukaryota; kingdom Viridiplantae; phylum Streptophyta; class Magnoliopsida; order Malvales; family Malvaceae; genus Gossypium; species Gossypium hirsutum. The sequence goes on along the minus strand of NC_053442.1, from coordinate 11,847,268 downwards.
GTTCTCACTATGTAAGAATTTCTTGTATTACAACAAAAACTGATTGTTGGGCAAGTTATGAGGTTGAGAAGAAGAGGTTAAATGGATTGTTGAAGACAATGGATAGGATTAGCATTACAACTAATATGTGGAAGTAAGGTCAAAAGATTCAATACATGGTTTTGACAGCTCATTTTGTGGACTCAAATTTAGATTTGCAAAAAAAAAGTTTTGAACTTTGTTGATGTGCCTCCTCCGCATAGTGGAGTTGTTGTATATGACACATTGTGCAAATACTTACAAAACTAGGGTATTGAAGGAAAAATGTGCTCAATTTCTGTGGACAATGCTTCTTACAATGATGCAGCTGTAAGGATGTTGAAAGATAGCCTTTCATTTTATAAAAGGCTTCCTTTGAATGAGAAATTATTTCATGTCCGTTGTTGTGCACACATCTTGAATCTATTGGTGCATGATGGTCTTTCCAAAATTGAAAATGTAATTGATAATGTAAGGGAAAGTGTGAAGTACATCACAACATCTACTATGCGTTTGACTATGTTCAGTGATATTGTTAAACAACTTCAGTTGCCAAATAAGAGGTTGATTTTAGATTGTTATACACGGTGGAATGCAACATATGCTATGTTGTCATGTGTATTGGAGTTTAATGATGTATTTCCGCGATATGCTCAACGAGATGTTATAAGTATTTTCCAAGTGATGAAGATTGGGTGAGGGTTGAGGAAGTTTGTTCTTTCTTGGCACTTTTTAATGAAGTTACCAACATTACCTCAGGTAAATAATTAAAATATATCTAGTTTTATTTTATTATTTCTTAATTTTCATTTATGTTATTTAATTTAATACATGGTATTTCCTTTATAAATATTATGTTTTGAATATCCAACTTCAAATTTGTTTCTTCTTGAACTTTGGAGGATCAAAGAGTTATTGATGGAGAAATCTTTGAGTGAGGAACTTTGGATGAGACAAATGGTCGATGAAATGCAAAGAAAATTTGATAAATATTTAGGTGAATGCAATTTGCTGATTTCTATTGCTATTATACTAAATCCTAGGAATATGAATAAGATGAAATTGATTGACTTCAGTTTTCATGCTATTTATTCTGAAGAGGAAGCTCCTAGACACATTCGCATTGTGGGTGATAGTCTATATGAGCTTTATAAGGAACATGTGGATGAAAATGCAACAGCTAATGTTGGCACATCAATGGAAAATGATATGCATGAAAGTGGTGTTAGCAATGCTTCTACCACTAGTAGAATAGGCAAGAGAAAGGTTATGACTGGGAGATCCAAAGTTGAGAGATATATTAGGAGTGTTGACACAGTTGACAATGTTAAGTTTGAACTAGATATATACTTGTAAGAAAGAGTGTTCATTTGTAAGGAAAACTATGGTGATTTTGATGCCTTAGAGTGGTGGAAGGTTAATAGCCTCAAGTTTCGAATTTTATAAAAAATGGCTTGTGAAATATTGTCTATTCCTATTACCACGGTGGCTTCAAAATATGCTTTTAGTGTTGGTGGTAGAGTGATTAATGCTTAGGAACTGATACGGTGCAAATGTTACTTTGTGGTTCTGATTGGTATTGGAACTTTTATGGGTTGAAAAAGAAAGTCAAAGTGAGTAATTTTCAAGTATTTGCTCTATTTATTTAATATTTGAAATACTATTTAATTTGGTCATCTAATTTTAATTTTTTATGTAAAGCAAAGTAGAAATTAAAGAGATTTCTTTACTTTGAAGTTAGAATTTTGAATTGAAGTTAGAATTTTGAAGAATTTCCAAGGTAATTAATTTTTAGGTGTGTACATTTTAGGTTGGTGTTTATGAGAAGTCAGTGAGCATTTTAACTTGGTTGGTGTTTGTTCAATAGTTTTGTATGAATATGTTTTTAACTTTTCTAATATGATTATCTTCGTAAGGCAATTTTACATTTTAACTAGTTGTATCCTCTATAACCTTATTTTCTTTAATAATAATAATTATAATAATAATAATAATAATAATAATAATAATAATAATGGATCAAACAAAAAGTTTTTATGTTGTTGCATTATTGAAATTGGTGGGTGAAACTCATGAATTTTTTGATTTGATATTTTCAGGATGTGGTATCACTGGATTCATTACAAGGGAATGTTCTATTTATGTTGTCAACTTTTCTAGTTGGTGTTTACTGTAGTATTTATGGTGTTATCTTTTTGAATTGCTTCTCTTGTAATATGTTTTGTTTTAAATCGATCAAACTACTTATTTGCAACTTAGTTTTTTTATGATATTACAAATGCCTCCTTCAACTTTAGAACTCAACAATTCTCATGTTGAAATGTAAGTTTTATTTAGTTGATTTTGTTTTATTTAAATTTATTGTTTGTTTGTTTAGTTAACATTTGCGAACATAAACGAATATGTTCGTGAATGTTAAACGAACATGTTCGCGGACGCTAAACAAATCGAGCCCGAACACACCAAATAATAAATAAATCGAGTTTAAACATGATATTAAAAATTTAAACGAATATGAACCGAACATAAACAACTTCAAAAATAAACATACGAACACGAACATAGCCATGGTCGTTTGAGTCCTGTTCATTTACACTCGTGTATATATGATTTAACCCGATTTTGTCCTTGGAAAAAAAAGTATTCTATATATTAATAGAAAGACAAAAAAGATACAAGATGTTTTTCTTTTCCTCCGAAAAACGTCCTTTGTATTGTTGGCAAATAGCAAGTCAAATAACACTAAGACATGTGGCAAACCACGTAGCACTTAACCAATCGGCTGTCCGTCCGAACAGGGAATGCCACGTTTCATTATAAGGTCAAATACGATATTCATACTCATTTCCTTAACGGAGGGAGCACCCGCACTCCTTGTTGTCTCTTCCAAAGTCTTCTTCAGTCTACTCAATACAAAAGTCACACACAAGTACAAACGCAACGCTAAACAGCCCCTTCCATACTTCTATCTCTCTTTGTCTCTTCGAAAGTGACCGCTGATTAGCCGTCAATGGCGGCCCCGGAGACCTCAACCGCTGCCGTCCCAACGCTGTACACCAACAACACCTTAAGAAATGCTTTCGGCGGCGTTCTCTCTTTCTTCATCCTCCTCCTTATCGGTGTTATGGCTTTCTCGATCCGTCTATTCTCCGTAAGATCTTTCATTCCCCACGCTTCGAGATTCTTCTAGATCCGATCTGTATTATTATTCTTTTTAAAAAAACCATTCTCGCCGTTAGTGAAATTGAGCTGAAGATTGACTCATTTTTGAAGATTTGTTTTTCCTATTTAAATGATTTCTCAATTTGAATCTTCTTCTGTTCGGATGATGGGAAATTCGGAGGAATGGGAGGGAAAAATTTATATTTTGTTGCAATTTTGGCTAATGAGCTGCTTAATTATTTGAAACTCTCGTGAACTTTTATGCTTTCAGGTTATAAAATACGAGAGTGTTATTCACGAGTTCGATCCTTACTTTAACTATAGAGTCACTCAGGTCAGTTGACTCAATCTCGCCTCTCATTTACAAATTTACAAATTGCTATTTTTGGTTCCTTTATAGCCATTTCGCTATTTTTGTCAATTTTTTTGGTGCGTGGTTGTCTTGTTGGTTTCAGTTTCTTGCTAAGAATGGTATATACGAATTCTGGAATTGGTTTGATGATCGAACCTGGTAATCATTACTTGGTGGTTAATTTATGATGTTTATGTTTTAGCTATGTTGTTACTTAGATTTCTGAATAGCATGTTTGTGTTTTGGTATAATCGAGGTACCCTCTTGGGCGTGTGATAGGCGGAACTGTTTATCCTGGATTAACTTTGACTGCTGGCACCATATGGTGGTAAGCTTTCCTGAAGGTTAATACGTAACAAGGGAAAAACTATATTAAATTTTGTTATTAGTTTTGTTCGTTTAAATTTTCCCTTGCATTTGACTTGCTTTTTCCCTGTTGCATCAGGTTGTTAAATTCTTTAAATATTCCACTGTCTGTGGAGACCGTTTGTGTTTTCACTGCTCCAATATTCTCTGCTTTTGCTTCATGGGCAACATACCTTTTGACTAAGGTCTTTTTTTTGCCTTATGTGTATAGTTAGTTGTTATATGGTTGTTCACCTCAGTTACTTTTTGTTGATATTCTATTGCCATTTTCATAGGAAGTTAAGGGTACTGGTGCTGGGCTGACAGCTGCTGCTCTTTTGGCCATGGTAAATCATGCAAGAGATATATTTGCATTATTATTCATTCATTATAATCATTTTGAACTTCAAGTTTGAATAACAGTGACTGAGCATCACTGCACTTTGATACATAAAACTTACCATTGCTTTTACTGGCTATATATGTGTGTCTGTTGACAATATTTGGCAATGCATTTTATGAACTTATGGTGTTGATATGTCTTATGAATGCATCTTTGTTCAGTTCATTGTTCTTCCTTGTAGGTTCCATCGTATATCTCTCGTTCCGTGGCTGGTAGCTATGACAATGAAGCTGTAGCAATATTTGCTTTAATCTTCACCTTTTATCTTTATATAAAGGTCAGACTTTGACTAAAGTAAATTTATTGGATTTCTTATAAATTTGCATTCTGATGCTTGAGGTACAATCTGATTTACCCTACTGGCAATTAGTATTCATGTTTTATATGTGACCTGCTATTTATTCTGCTTGGATTTTCCTTCTATTAGTTATTTCATGTCTGACCATTCTCTTCATTATTGGTTATTTGCAGACATTAAATACTGGATCCCTGTTTTATGCCACCCTAAATTCAATCGCATACTTCTATATGGTAGGTTCTTTTGCTGTTGTTTAGCCAAGTTCTTATTTTCACTCCTTGTTTATGTTTCTCAGTTGATTATCTGTTTTTCCAGGTGTGCTCTTGGGGAGGATACACGTTCATTATTAACCTCATTCCAATGCACGTACTTCTATGCATTGTAACTGGTCGTTTTTCTTCTCGGCTGTACATTGCATATGCTCCTCTTGTAAGTATCTAGATGACTTAGGGAGCTTCAAGTACTAGTGAATAATCAACAGGAATGTTTTCCAGTATGCTACTGAAGAATCATGCTAACAGTTGTCAACAACTGTTATCATTTTGAAAAAACTGATGTTTTGTGAAAACCTTGAAGGAACATGCTTTTGTTTTGTTGATGTTTATATATTGGTTAAAATGTGCCTATAGTCCCTGTACTTTTTGAAAATTAGGAATTTAGTCCCTGTACTTGTTTTTAGGAGTTTAGCCCCTCTACTTTTCCGATTTCAAAATTCAGGTCCAACTGTTAACACTGTTATTTTCTTTTTTGGTTAAATTTGTTGCTGTGACATTTTGAAATAAAAAAACCACTCACTTGGTAGCCATGTAAATTAAAAAAAGATGTTGTAATTAACGTGAATTTAACCCCAAAAAAGAAACTGTATTAATAGTTGGACTTTGATTTTGAAATCTAAATAGTAGAGGGACTAAATTCCTCGAAATACAAGTACATGGACTAAATTCCTAACTTTTGAAAAGTACAGGGATTATGGGTATATTTTAACCTTATATGTTTTATAGATACTTGGAACTTTTTTAAGGATTTATTTATTCTTTACATTTAATTTTGACCTTCACTTTGTCTATGAATAAAAGGTTGTCCTGATAATAACGGTCCCACTTAATGATGTTTGCAGTCTTAAAAAATTTACCTTATTTTTCTTGAATAGATGACCCAGATCTATTTGGCTTCCTGATTTTGCTTGAAACTGCAGGTTGTTTTGGGAACACTGCTTGCTGCTTTGGTGCCAGTAGTTGGGTTTAATGCCGTCATGACATCGGAACATTTTGCATCATTCTTGGTGAGCTTCCTCATCTATTTTCCCCTGAATTACAGGTTGCCTTTTTTATTCTCTTACTTTTCTTGTTGCAATTCATTTGTATTGTCAATCTCAAGTATTTTAGCCTGCCTGTCAATAACCCAATCAACTGTGACCTAGTCACATTTTCTTCCAAGCATTCCATGTTATTGACTGTTCCAGTTGCGGATTTAGTTCTGTGGCCAACTATTGTGCTTAAATGCCCAGTGGCATTAAGGATTCAAAGAGGTGTTTGTGGGCTTTAGAACAAGTGACAAATAAAAGACTAGTTTTTGAGATCTTTTTAGAGTGTAATAATAAAATCAAGAATTCCTCAATTCCTCAAAGCAATATTCAGATTGCTGAAATACTTCACGTATTTCCCTTTTCCCCTCTCACTCCCTCCCCTTCTTGTAATTCTTGGTTCATTTGATGCTACTCCTTGCTCTTTGATCTATTATTGTCTTCCAACTGCAGGTTTTCATTATTATCCATGTGGTTGCTTTTGTGTACTATATCAAAGGGATTCTTTCCCCCAAGATGTTTAAAGTTGCTGTGACACTTGTTGTATCTGTTGGCCTGTAAGCTTTCCTTTCCTTCTGCTACTGTAAGTTTTTCATGGTAACATGAATTGATATACTAATGCCAACTAACAACAAAATGTGGCAAGTATATTACGATTTAAACTTTCTTATTAATCAATTCATCTTACATTGAACAATAATTACTATTTAAAGTTGCTGTGACGCTTCCTGTATCTGTTGGCCTGTAAGCATTTCTCTTCTCCTGTAATATTTTCAGGGAAACATGAATTGATATACTAATGGAAACTAAGAACAATATGTAGCGAATAAGTTAAAATTTAATCTTTCTTATTAATCAATTCAACATACATCCAAAGATAAATTATTTTCCTTCTGGACTTGCTCAGTAACTGATACGCATTTTAATTAGATGGAGGATTACATGACCTCGTATAATTTCTGTTCTCAGGGCAGTATGTTGTGCTGTTATAGCTGTTCTTATAGCATTAGTAGCTTCCAGTCCAACGAAGGGATGGAGTGGACGAAGCTTAAGTCTGCTTGACCCGTAAGTACCTAATTCATTCCATTATCTTACATGCTAATGTGCTTCGGGTGAAACTGTGAATGAAGAGGTGGTGGTAGGACCTGTAATAAAGGATGGTGCAGTCTGATGCACCTTGAAACTGAAGTTATTCTGACATCTTGGTTTGGATGAATCTATTTTGGAGGGGACCTTTGTTCTGTGTCAATTGTATAAACCTAATACATGAATGAGATGCCAGAAAACTATCTGATCTGTTTAGCATTTAGTGGGTGTCCTATTCAAACAGTATTTTCACTTTAATCCCTTGTGCCATTCGTTCAGTCAATAGTTGTTCAAAATTAGCTGTGTAACTTCATTTCCATTTTTTACTGCTTTTTGACAGGACTTATGCAAGCAAATATATACCGATAATTGCTAGTGTTAGTGAACATCAACCACCTACATGGCCATCTTATTTCATGGACATTAATGTTTTGGCATTCTTAGTTCCAGCTGGTATCATTGTAAGTCTCAAGGTTTTGGAACATATTGGCTTTTTGCCTATAACTTAAAAGTTTATGCAGTATAATCTATAATTGTTCTTTCCCTTGTTGGAAGGCGTGCTTTTTACCTTTATCAGATGCAAGCTCATTCGTGGTCCTCTATATTGCAACATCTGTATATTTCTCTGGAGTAATGGTAAGAGGAAGATGGACACAATCGATTTCAGGTCATTAATTCCATTCCTATGTCCTAATAATGTGGAGCCTCTCTAATCATACAGGTACGCCTTATGCTTGTGCTTGCTCCAGCTGCATGTATCACATCTGGAATTGCTCTCTCCCAAGCTTTTGATGTTTTCACTGGATCAATTAAGTTTCAGCTTACTGGGGCATCAAGCAATACTGAAGTTGATGTGAGGAGGCTCTATTTATCCATTAGAAGTTTGTACTTAACCAATCATTTGATGAATTAATTTAGATACAGGACTAAGATTCTTTTCTGCTGCTTCTGATCATGAAGGCTGCGGAAACTAGTTCCTCTACTGCTGAATCACAGACTGATGCAGTGAAGACTGAAAAACCTGAAGAGACAGCAAAGAATCGACCCTCAAGGAAGAGCAAGAAGAAGAAAAGGGAGCATGGTGAAAAACCTTCGACCAAAGCCAAAGCTGAGAAGAAGAGGCTTCTTGCTTTGCCTTTGGAGTCATCTGTGATTTCTCTTCTCCTACTTGTCTTGTTGGGTGCTTTCTATGTGGTACTTTGGTTTCCCTTTTATCTCCTCAAGTTTTACTTTGTAGGCTGTTATGGCTGTGATATGATGTTGATCTGTGTTCTAGTTGTTATTAAGGATTTGTTAATTAGCTGTTTTCTTACCTTCTACATGGATATAAGTTATTGTCAGTTAGGTGTAGAACCTGCATTAGGTGCATGAGCTCAGCATTGGAAGGGTGTGAGAAGAAAAAGAGAAAGGAATGATGACTATACTCATACGTGAGCTCAGCTTTAAGTTTTTTTTCTTGGGCCAGTTGATGAACTTTTAAGTTTTTTTTGTTATCTTCTTATGGCCAGTTGATGAGCTTTAAGCTTTAGAGTTATTTAAGAAAAATGTAAATCTCTGTTGAATTCTTGTCATATGTTACTATGCTGTATTCATATGGAATAGTTGAGAGTTGGTCTTGTTTAAGATGTGTCATATAAAGGTTCCTAAATGGTAGTTAATGATGATTAATCATCATGGAATTTAAAAGCTAGTGGTCTCTCTCTTTTTTACAACTATTTGGCTGCCTTGATGTTCTCTTACCATGGTCACTAGAATGCCGAATTTAGAAGTTCTGATAGAAATATATATTACACACACACTAAGTATTTTTTTTCACTGGAATTTCCTTTTCTTTCATTCCTTTTTTTTTCTCATTACTTGTTGATTTAATTGTAAAATCCCTCTCACACTTGTGCACTTTCCTTTGCAGGTTCACTGTGTTTGGGCTGCAGCTGAAGCTTATTCAGCTCCCTCAATTGTTTTAACATCTCGTTCTCATGATGGTCTACATGTTTTTGATGATTTTAGAGAGGCTTATGCATGGCTGCGCCATAATACAGATGTTGATGATAAAGTAAGTTCTCTTGTGTTCTTTCTCATAGATTTCAAACATATTGTATTTTCCAGCTTTGGAATCAGTTTAGGCAACCAGTCTGATGGGCAGGAAGTTTTTCTTGATTCCCATACATTTGTGGAATAAATAATGAAAAAAGAATACTTCAAGCTTTGTGAGCTATGTTGATATGCTGAGCATATAATGGGTTGGCTCTGATTCCTTACTGGTGATGTTTTTGCTGATTTATGTGTTTTCCTCTTATTGTTCCCTGGGGTGAACTATTTTTGCACTTAGGGGCTTACTTTTTGTTGAATATAACATATTCAAAATAAGCTGGGGGTGAAAAGAAGTTTAGTTTGACTGTGCTAAGTGAAACTCCTTGCAGGTTGCCTCTTGGTGGGACTATGGTTACCAAACCACTGCTATGGCTAATCGCACAGTCATTGTTGACAATAATACCTGGAACAATACTCATATTGCAACTGTTGGTACTGCGATGTCTTCTCCTGAAAGGGCAGCTTGGGAAATTTTCCACTCTTTGGATGTAAAATATGTTCTAGTCGTCTTTGGAGGTTTGAATTCTTCTTTGTTTACTTGAAATGGGCTTCCCTAATATATTATTGCTGACATTTACTTCACTCATTAGGTCTCGTTGGCTACCCCAGTGATGATATTAACAAGTTCCTCTGGATGGTTCGAATTGGAGGTGGTGTGTTTCCTCATATCAAGGAACCTGATTACCTGGTAAGTTCTCTGTGCTAGCACTGCCATAAAAAACCACAGTAGTTCCATTTGTTGGTTTTTCTTTCTTTTATGGAGTCCAAATCCCGAAATAATTCCTTGGTGATAAAATGTCACTGCACTGAGTTAACACTGGATGCTTTATTCTCTCTAAGGAAAAGGGTAGCTAGTTATTTCACTTGTTATAAATATTAACTGTTTCATGACTTGATTACGCTCTACAGAGAGATGGCCAGTATCGCATTGATTCCCAGGCCACTCCCACCATGCTAAATTGTCTAATGTATAAACTCTCTTATTACAGGTCTGTTGCTGTTTGCTTTTGAGTTTATATGTAGTTTTTATCAGGTTTGCTTTTAGCCTAGGTGCTTCATCCCTTGATTACCCGTCTACAGGTTTGTAGAAACTGATGGGAAAGGCTTCGATAGAGTTAGGCAGACAGAAATTGGAAAGAAATATTTTAAGCTCACTCATTTCGAGGAGGTAAGATGATTGTAATTTTCATTTTATTCAGAGAGCACCTCCTGCAAATCATGAAAATTTGCCAATAATATTTGTTCAAATAGTTTCTCCGTGAAACATGTTATGATGTGATACTATTGGAGAGAGAAATTTTCCTTGTTTTAGTCTTCACATTGCTGGTTGCTGATGTCTGCAAATTAAAGATTAGTCGCCATTTGGATTGTTCAATAATTTGATATTATAACATATGTGGCGGATGAGTACTGATGATTAGTTGTTTCTGTTCAAGTATTTTCCTGATAAGTTTCTCTCTCCATCTTTTTTTTAGGCATTCACAACTCATCATTGGATGGTTCGGATATATAAACTGAAGCCTCCGAAGAACAGGATTCGAGGAAAGACGAAGAAATCGAAATCGGTACATATTGTCAATATATTATCTCCATGATCCACACACAGACACACTGACACAATGATTCTTCCTATTTGTAGTGTATCATAAGGTCTAGTCTGATGTTTAACCTATGCATTTTTCAAAAAAAAATTTAATCTTTATATGTTTTGGCAGAAAACTAGCTCAACAACAAGCAGTCCTAAAAGAAGTGGAACGAAAAAGAAGAATCCATGGCAGTAAGAACACAAATATTTTATAACAATGGTGAAAGCATCTGTACTCAATAGGATTGTACGCATGAGGGAGCCTTTTAGAGAGATGATCCAGTTATTCAGGCAATGGTAAGGTAATTTTTCCTCAAGTAGAAATACAACCAAGACAATCAAAGTAAAACAGGATTTGTGGAACACTTGACTTGATCGCTATAATCTTTACTAAATCATCGTAACGTTTAACACATTAAATTTCAGGGAAAAGTGTCATTTTTCTTGTTAGGTTAGTTTATAAATTTGTTTACTTCACACTATCTTTTGCATGGTTTAACAAGCTTAATATATTTATAACATGTTCCCCTTATAAATACTTCATTTTAAACACTTCTTGATTCCTATGGTTCTTGTAAACCAAGAAAAGAAATGCATGATCCAAATATTCACCTAAAATGGAGTTTACCTTTTCAGATGATATTAACAGGTAGAAAGATGTTTAGCTTGGTTTCGAAGTTGTATGTGGTTGAATTATTTTATTTGTGATACGTGGGATTAGGAATTGATTTTTTTTTTTAAATTAAAGAAATTTAATCTCTATTAATTTCAAAAGTAAACATCTAAAGATAATAAATCACAATATTAATGTTTTTTTTCGGTCAATTTTACATAAATTGATTGCTACAAATTTAGTCTTCATAAAAAAAAACTGATTAAATTCTCATGAGAAATTTGCACTTAATTGAGCCTTTAAATATGAAAAATTAATCAATTAAGTTTTTCTGTTAAACAAACTAATCAAATGAGGACATGTAGTGATTATATTTGCATTATTTTGATGCCAGCAAATATTTTAAAAATAATTATTTTTAAATAATTATTTAAAAATTTGATTTTTTTGGATAATTATAAATAAATTCTAGAAAATTATAAAGCATAAATCAAATTATTAAAATTTATTAAAAACATAAGTAATTTTGAAAAATATTAAAGTTTTTAAGGATATTATTTAAAAATTGTTTAAAGCCGCATTTAAAATGAACCTAGAGAAATGATTGCTCAAATGCATTTGAACTAGGACAACCATTTATTTAGGTTCATTATGAATGTTAATTTTAATAATTTATTTTAAATATTCTACCACAAACAAGTGATCAACCAAGCAAATCCAAGTTTCAATTCCGGTTAGCTCGGTCCTCAAGATTCGGAGCTTCAATAGAGATAAAGTAGATATTACCACCTTTCTAATGCTATAATAAACACGAATTTTGATTAACTATACTAATCGAAATCCTCTCACAAAGATACCTTATCGAATTTGTAACATCAAGTCGAAAATTCGATTCATCACAAAATCAATCTCTCCGGCCCTCCTAAACACTTTCAATCTTCAATATTAGACCAAATACACTTATACTAAGCATCAATTTCATCTTGAAATTAATTTCACAAAATTTTAGAAAATCGGTTCATGAAGATGATGAAATTCAGATTTCTTTAAACTACCTCATAAATCATGTTTAATCTTGATAAATAAGATAAAAAAAACCTTTTAATAGATCCATTTTGAGTTGGAACATCCATTGATTTGTGGATTTTCTCTCAAAATTCAAGATTCACCATTAAAGAACCATGTGTTCTTGGAAGAAGATGACATTGATAAAAATCCTTTAATTAACTCTCAAATCATGTGAAAATATTTCTAATCATCATAAAAATAAGTTTAGGATTGAAGATTACCTTTGATTCGCTCTAAATTCGTTGATTGAAAATCTTAATTCAAGAAACTTGAGAAATTTCAGAATATTTTTGACTACTTTTGAAAATAATTTCGAGTGAATTGAGAGAATATTTTGAGAAGGAAATTGGTTGGATTCATTGTCTGGCTAGATACGTTAGTTTTAAAACTGAAACAACCCACTAGAAATTTAAAATTGGGAAATTTGTCTAATGACCACTCTCATATTTCCCTTCATCATTTAATTATTTTCCTCCAAAATTCTAAATTTTAAGGTTTATTAGCCATATAAATACTCTAAATTTTCCCTTGTTTTACAATTAAATCCTATTTAATTAATGTTTAAATTTTACTCAAATTATCCCAATAAAAAATATTTTAAAATTCTTTTTCAACCCAAATTGATTATTTTCACTAATAATTTTTTAAAATCTTTAAAATTAATTTTTTGAAAATATATTTTTTAATTTTTCTAATTATTATTTAATCGATTTTAAATAAAATTAACCTCTTAAATAAAATTAAAAATTACTAGAAACCCTATAAATTTTTAGTTTTACACACAACCCAAAAAATATACCTAAAACTACTAAACCCGGTTTAGGGATATTACACAACAGAACATAGAAATACATATGCCCCTTGCTTATTATCAATTCACATATGAACCATTTGAGGATGAACCTGGATAATCTCTACATTAATATTATCATTTCGAAAAAAGCCAAATACCCCCAACAAAACCCACTGCTTCTATTCTAAAAGAATTTTGAAAGCCTAGCTTCCCAATAATTACATCAGCCCTATGCCCACTGCCACGAGTTTCAACAAAACTTAATAAATTAGGAGAAAATTCTCTTCTATACTCCTTCACGAAATTATGAAACCTTGAGTGGCCAATGTTGGGTCGTCGGGACGCCCGGTGGTGCAACGAAAAAAATTATTCTGGCGATCCAAACTAGGAAATGTTTGAAAATATGCCTTTTGAAATTTGAAAATACGAAGGAACCACTGCTGATTTAATCCTCTTCGCATGTTGCCGATCCAAAGCCGCAACAGAATCGTCTCGGCCTCTAAGTAGTCCACCCAGTTGCAAACAAACGAACAAAAACTCTCTCTGAGCGTTTCAGGAAATTTTTTCCAAAAAAAAAATGCAGTTGCTAGACCTAGGTTTCTTTTCCTTTTCGTGGTTAATATTAGTAACGCTCTATCACCTTAGGGTTTTTATGATTCTCTTTTATTTAATATCCATATTAAAATTGGAATCACCCTTTTTTGATGCCAGAAAATATATGGAAAAATCATAATGTAATATCCTTTCCAAAAAGATATTAATTTCCATATATTTTATATTTGACCAAAATTATTATAACACTTTATTTAATAATTTTAGTAAACAATACATAATTTTAATAATTTCAGTAAACAATACATAATTAATATTTTATATGAATCAAAACCATACATTTATTTTAACTATGTTCTCTATTCTTGTACAACGAATTTGTACATATACTATGTTTATTATTTAACTGTCAAATTAAATTAATTCAATAATTAATATAATTCTCGTGACAGTTAAATTTAATACCAACTGCGTTTAGATTTTGTTCGTTTCAACCATAGGGTGTGACCTTGTAAGCTCTTGTAACATTGGTAGTAATACTAGAACACTTCTAACGTTACAAGCAATGAGTGACATCTAGCAATGCATCATCGCTACCCAAGTTACAAGAAGTCGTGGTTTGACATAACCTTTTTGTGATAAATTTTCATCTATTATATCATTTTGTCCTTTATATCTGGATTGGACACAAGTCATGGAATAGTCACACTTGCAAAGTCTAATCTCATGTTTCTTGATACCCAAAGTAGACTACAGTAAACAAATAAGTGTAATATCTCATATTAACTTATTTGAGCTTAGCCATGCATTTCTAGTCTCACTTCATCAACTGACCTAAGATATTGCTTCCATTACATAGGAGGGACAAATCCTATTTTGATCAATCATATCCCATTACATAGATTGTGGCACACCCAACATCAGTCTTTATAACTTTTTACAGTAGACGTTTGACTGTATCAAAATATACGATTCACTATGTTGGGACAATGATGATCTCAAGTCAAAGGATCGTATGCATAGTTATCACTATGAGTAATGTTGTGACTATTATATAATAATCCAAGAAACATACTCATTGTAACAGCTTGTCTTTAGTGAAATCGGAATAGTGGTTTCAGGACCACAAGTCTGACGATTAAATTATTATTTTATTATTATTTAATGTTTATGGAATTATAGTAAGGTTGTATTAAAATTTCGTTAAGAAATTTTGATGTTTGCTTGATTAATTAAGTAAAAAGGATTAAATCGTAAAAGTTGAAAATTTTGAGTTCTATTAGTTAAAAGAGTCTAATAGCCATGGAATTTTAAACTAAAGGACTTAAATGGTAGATAGACCATTTGATTAGTTAGTGGATTTATATGGATTAGGTTTTATTGAAATTTTGATAGTTTTTTAAGGGTAAAAAGGTAAATGAATAAGCAAAACTTAAATAAACTAAGAAAACATGTTTATCTTGCATGTTTGGTAAATAGGTAAATAGGAGTTGTGAAATGATGGTAAATAGGTAAATTGGAGTTGTGAAATAAACTAAGAAAACATGTTCATCTTGCATGTTTTGTTGTAAAATGATGGTAAACAGGAGTTGTTTCAAAGTCCCTTACTTGTTTGGTTAACATGAAATTAGATTAAAATGTTAGATTTTAAGTTATAAGCTTAAGGACTAAATTGTGAAAAAGTTTAAATGTTAGGGGTAAATTAGTAATTTTTCATAAATATGAAATGAGGATTGAATTGAATTTTTAAGGTTAATTGAAGTACTTAATTGAATATAATTATCAATTTAGATCAAGATAAACCACGTACGGATCTAGATTAAGGGAAAGCAAAAGCTTTGGATTAGCTCGATTTAACCTCCATGCCCCTAGTCATCGAGGTAAGTTTGTATGAACATTTATCGTGTTTATGTTATTTAAATTGATTGTTATAATGTTATTCATGTTGCAAATGGATCGATATATGAACATATCAATGTTATGATGAATTGACGGATATCAAGTCCTTATTGAACCTTAGGAAATCTTAGGATACAAATGACATGTCATTAGGGATTTTATGTCTCGAGTGCTGGTCTTGAATGTCCTACCGATGGTTGAGGTCCTACATTTGTTGCGGATTCTCCACAGCTCGTGTGAGCAGTATCGTGTAGCTTATATTCTGACACGCAGCTCGTGTGAGTAGTCCTATTTCACAGCTCGTGTGAGCAATGATGTAAAGGAAAGGTTACGGTTATATGTACAGGTACACTTCGTGTGAGCTTTCTCGAGTATTTGTTGTAATTCTAAATGGTTCAACGGGCAAGAAAAAGGGAACACAAAGGTAAGTGTTCAAATGGAATGTATTATAAACTTATGAAAAGGAATGGAGAACTAAATGACGTTGTATACATATGGAAAATTACATATCTTATGAATGATTTCATTTATGGTATGGATGAACCTACTAACTTGTGAGTTGATGATGTGGTTTAGGCTTATTCTAAGCTTATGACATTGGTAATGATTTGTATTAATTCTATGTATTGTATTATAGAAACGATAATTTACGTTTTAAGTTTATATGAGCTTACTAAACATTGTTGCTTACGTAGTTTCTTTCCTTTGTCTTTTAGATCATCAGAAGCTCATTTTGGTTGGAAGCTCGTCGGAGACCTATCACACTATCCATAAGTCTTTTCGGTAGTTTTTGAACATTTTGGCCAATGTTTATAATGACATGTATAGGATGACGTGTAATATTATTTTGATGAATGGTTTGTTGGTGCTTTGGCATGTATAAGTTTTGAAAATTATCTTAGTTTGGTACTATTTGATGCATTGTCAAGTTGTGTCATAATGGTTGTCTTACTATGCAAGTTTGAATGGCTCTTATGGTATGTTTTTAATGGTTTGATAATGGTCAAGTTTATGGCATGTTTTGGTAAGTATTGAAATAG
This sequence comes from Gossypium hirsutum, assembly GCF_007990345.1. Classification (NCBI taxonomy): domain Eukaryota; kingdom Viridiplantae; phylum Streptophyta; class Magnoliopsida; order Malvales; family Malvaceae; genus Gossypium; species Gossypium hirsutum. The sequence goes on along the minus strand of NC_053442.1, from coordinate 11,830,660 downwards.
GATTTGATGATTGAAATGTGGTAATATTGACATGTTTAGGTAGGTATTGTTGAATGCACTTGAGGTGCCCTTGAATGGCATATTGGTTAGTTGAATTAGGATCTTGAAATGACATATATGTGTGTTTATGTGAGGTTTTTGGTGCCTTGAATGTGTGCATTATTGGTCTAGATGTTTTTGCATGACATGGTTTTGAAATGGCTTGATTTTAGGTAAATTTGGGTCCACACAGCTTGAGACACGGGTGTGTGATTCAGTCGTGTGTCATCTAATGATTTCCTTAGGTTGTAAGTGAGAGAGTTATACGGCCTAACACACGAGCGTGTGACATGGCCCTGTGACTCTACTCAGAAAATTACACGGGTGAGGATACGGGCTAAGACACGGCTGTGTGTCCCTAGCTCGATGGTTACACGGCCTGAGACACGGGTATGTGTCTCAGCCGTGTGAGACACACGGCCATGTGACCCCTATTTCCAAATTTTTGTGACTTTTACATAGACTTTCCAAATTGTTTCAAATTGGTCTTGAATTGCTTCTAAGTTAGTTTTAAGGCCTCGCGGGCTCGATTTAGGGACAATATGCATTTTTGTGGATGGTTTATAATGTGGTTAAGTTATTGAATGATTTAAATTTTAAAAATTTTTGATTGTACGGTAATGCTCCGTAACCCTAATCCGACAGCGGGTTAGGAGTGTTACACTCATAGCGAGTCAGTCCAATATGTCGTTCTCTAATATATACTCATGTATTGATTTTGACATCCCTATGTCAATGACAACACCTTTTCATCAATCAACTACATATTAGTCTTAATGCATTATTGTTGTCCAAGCCCACAATAATACTTGACTACGACCTTTTAAAAATAATCATATTATTCACGGGACATTATTATAAATCAGATTATTTTACACACACAGAAAGTGAAACCGAAATAACAATGGCAATGCCTTTTATTAATAAACAATTTAGAATGAATATGTGATTATAATCATCTCATAATAGGTCTTTGGGCTACTCTAACAGCAAAATCCTTAGAAATTTCAAAAAAACATCTTTACATTCATAAATAGATAATAAAAGGAGATAGAAAGTAGACCAGGAGCTCTAGCATAACAATTTGCCTGAATATTGCAGGCTTCTGCAATGTCAACACCTTCCATTGCCGTAGAATCCCCATGATCAAACTACCCAATTCAAATTCTCGTTCGATACCCTCAAAAACACTCTTTATCGTTGCCTCTATTCCTACCATATTCTGGTCTGAGCGTGCAATTTCAAACATCCGAGGTCTTCTGATTCAAAATCCTTCATGGTCGTCAGCTACTGGCTAGTGTTCTTACTAGTCAAACTCACGTTTCTCTCCCCAAAGACAAAACTCGTGCTTCCTTTTTCCGTAACTTGAACAATTTTACTCGGTTGAATCAATTTTACAGCCCTGTCCTGTTGCTATCCAATCCACTTAAAACTTGTATAGTCTGAAAACAGAATGGGCTTGTATTAACATCCCCAGCTTTACGACCCATTATTGCTCCATCATTAAAGTTTATAGGGCCTCGTTCAATACCCTTGTTCACAGGCTTAAGCATATTGACACCCACCTTAGGCCTAAAGGCAACTAAAATCCCTTTACCTTTAACTTTAGAACCGTTCCTTGTATAAGCTACTGCCACTTTTGGATTTCTTCCATTACTAGTCCCTTTAATCGTGCCTTTCTCAATAGATAACTCCCTTACCATATTGGCCTCTTCAACTTCAATCAACCCTTGATTCTCACCAAGAACATCAAAGCTAGAGCCTCCACCCAAGCTATCTTGATTATCACTTGATTTACCTCCCAAATTTTTCCCTTTTCGCTGTTGTTGGCGTTCGATTATCATCCACGATTCGTAATCCTCTTCTTCTATCCTTTTTTGCAAATCTTGAGGAACTTGTATTTTCGACATCAGCATCTTAACAGAAGTCTCTTTCATCGACGATGGGAATCGACCCCATGACCATAAAGCCCACACCTGAAACAAATGTTTGGTGAAGATTTGTACTCTTCCCTCTGTATATGTCCATCAATTCTAACTTTAGAAACTAGTGGTCTTTGAAGATCTGCACAAATGGCCATTCTTGTGAACCTTCCCCTTTTTGCACTATCAGTATTCTTATCAATTTTGACAACTGAACCAATGGCCTACCCAATAGCTTTGAGGAGACAATTCAAATAATATTTTTCATAAAGTCTAGGCAAACGAACCCACAACTTGAATACCCACCTCATCCTGTACCATCGAAAAATTCGGTGACCAAGGCCTCACTGTTAGGTATTGCCCAAAAATCACCCATGGTCCATTGGTCAACACCTTGTAATAGTCTTCTTCATCATTAAAGCGAGCCAGATAGTAATCATTCTCTAAGTCCATGATTTGGAACGGGCACTTAGTTTTCCCTAACATTGTGACCCTATTCAGTAGGGCATCGAAAGCGATCTTTATTCCCAATAGTTGAATAATGATAATTTTGGCCATTTTTCTCTCAATGAAATCCTTAGCTCTGTCAGAGAACGTAATTGATGGGATCCCATCGACCAACTCAGTCCACATATCCCCTTCATGGATCTTAAAATCCTCTAACATCTACGATGAATCATTTGAGTTTGACGATCCCATCAGTGTATTCTTGTAAGTTGCCTTCGGCACAACACGAAGGATATCATTGTATTTATGGTGTAGTGAAACAATAATAAAATAATTGAAAAAGATACTTGATGTAACAACCCATTTTTCAGTGGTTTCGGAATCACAACTCCGACGTATCAGTTCATATATATTAATTAATTAATATTTACGAGGTCTTTACTTTTTTATTTAAATTTAGTTATAAAATTTTAACATTTAGTTAGTTAATTAAGTAAAAGAATTAAATCGTAAAAGTCAAGAAAGTTGATCTCTATTAGTAAAAGTTATCGAATAGTTATAGAAAGACAATTAAAGGGACTAATATGGTAATTATATCATTGGGGAATAGAAATGGACGATTACATGATTAAATGTATGAAATTTTAATTAAAAATTAAAAGATAATGACAATTTTGTAAATAAGCAAAGATTAAATTAAATTAAAGGTTAAATGAAACATTTTCTTCTTGTTTTCTTCTTCAACAAAATCGAATAGCCATTTTCGGAGAGGAAAAAGCTTCGGTTAGCTAGGGTTCATCAAATAGGTAAGTAAACCCTGTCCATTTTTAGTAATTTTTATGATTCTAAGCTCGTATTAGCTTAATTTAGCTAACTTAGGGAAAAATTTGTAAAACTGTCAAACATTTTAGATTATGCCATTGATGTGTTTGGGTTGTTTTTAAAGTTTTATGGAAGATTATTGAGTTTGGTTGTTAGTCAAAACTATTTTGTAAAGTAATTTTGGATGATTTTAACGTTTAAGGATTAAATTGTTAAAGTGATAAACTTTCAAGGACTTGTTGTGAATTAATCACAAATATAGGTTGAATTGGGGGGTTTTTTGACATTCGGCTAGGATGGGTTTTGAATAAAATTGGTTTAATTGTAAAATTTAGGCATATGGACTAAATTGAATAAAAGTGAAATGTTGAGGGTAAATTTGTAAAAATATCAAAAAGGACTTAATTGCATAAAATGGCTTAATTTTACTATTGATTTAGTTAATTGAATGAAACTATTATTTTAGATCAAGAACGTGTTGACGATTGTGGAAAAGACAAGGTTGTGGAGTAGTCCTTGCATTTGAACCATTACTACAAATCAGTCCAGTAAGTTCGTTTATATAAGTATGTTATAGATAATTTCTTTATTCCTTTATTTTACTTTAGTAATTGTAGTGTTTCGTGATTATCGAACGTTGATTTAACGAAGGTCAATAGTGAAATTAAAATGTATTGAGTGTATTGAATTCGGGCCTTGAGCCTAGCAGGCTTTATGTCAGTGTACTGTACTGTATCGAGCCTTGTTGCTTAGCAGGCTTCATGTCAGTGTACTTATCGGGCTTAGTTCCTAGCAGGCTTCGTGTCGGTGTACTTATCGGGCTTAGTGCCTAGCATGCTTCGTGTTGGTATACTTATTGGGATTAGTGCTTAGCAGGCTTCGTGTCGATGTACTTATCGGGGTTAGTGCCTAGCAGGCTTCAGCTGGTGTAACAATTTATAGTGTTTAATACTCACTTGCTGTGAGCTGTGTCTGACAAGAACTTAGTTATTTTAATCGTGAAATTTGCTATTTTATGCTTTAATTTGGTAAGATTATTGTTTGGTTTAACGAACTTACTAAGCTTCAAGTAGGCTTACTTGTACTTTGTCCTCTGTTTTGTAGATTACATTTTGTGGTCAGGAGATCAGATCAAACTTGAAGAATCACACTATCTATGGTAAGTTGCAGCTTCTTTTTAGTTGCCTTAAAATATCTTATGAATCCTTCCTTTGATTCTCCACCGGGGACCCATAAAAACTAGTAAGCCATCATAAAATCTTCCCATATTCCTTTTTTACCTTAACATCTATATGTGAATGGAAGAAACTTCTTAACGTAACAGATATACCCTTCTTCCATCCTAAAGACAAACCTCTTCTTGACCCATTTTCCCTCACATCAATTTTGTTCCCAAACTTACAACTCTTCATTATTCTTTCCATACTCCTTGCATTAACCTTTGTCTCAATAAGAAACAAAACTTAGGGTTTGACTTGTCTCAGCTTGTGCTTAAGACACCTAACTTCCCGTGGTTGCCCCAGATCACGAACATTCCAACTTAAGGTTTTCATTATGACCAGTCAGCCTGCTTATTGCGGCCACCGATAATTCACAATTTGTCTTTATATTCTCCGAACTGAGGTTGCGTTGGTTTGGATTTCTCAACCGATGTACTCTCTGTCTCTTTCTTCCATCTACCAACCCAAACGACGTTTCCTCCGAATCTGAATTTGACTTTCCTCCATTATGGCCTTGAACATAGGGATTTTCATGCAATCTCACTCTCCTATTTTCCTCCCAATCCATTCTTGAATTTCCTGCTTCCACTGGCTCTTCTTGCAACCACTTGCTAGTAGTTATTGTTGCCCTCTGCGGTGGGGATCTTAAAGAAATATCCCACCCAAACGCTATTTCCTGTGACTCAAAAGTTAAACGACTTGGACAAAAACTTTTTCCATGCCCTAGCCTACCACATAGAAAACAAAGTAGAGATAATTTTTCATATTGAAAGTTCACGTATGTAGCTTTATCCTACCCAAATATAAGATGCTTTTTTCTTTTCAGGGGTAAACAAACATCTAATCAAACTTTAATTCGCATGAATTTTTTAACCCCATTTACTATTGATGCAGTACTATTTTCTATGAATTACGCGATAAAATTTCCAAACTGCCTTGCTAGACCTTCTAACTTGAGTCCCAACGAAAGATTATGGACTTGTACCCAAAACATTGTAAAATTTAGAGGAACTTGTACAAGGTCTTACCATTTTAATAAATAGTGGAAAATAATAAGATGCCTATTGAAAAGCCACGGCATACCATCCCATACGCTATATAGACCTACCTTGTTGTAAAACTTGAATAGTATTCTTTTATCTTCTATTTCTGTGATAAATATCCCTTTAATTGGATGCCATAAATTTGCAAGCAAGTTTCTCATTGATGGAAAGTGAACTATGCTATCCATCAATACCCTTCCTACGAGGCAAATATTAAAATCTTCTTCAGCATAATCCTCATCATCAAACGCCTGAACTAGTTCTTCATCATCATCGGCATTATTAAGATTTGCCAACTCCTCTTCCATTGGCGGCGTTATAAGATAAACTATTTTTTTCTTAAAAAACCTTAAATAGTTGAAGGAAAATAGCCTTCAAAACATGCCACTTATGGGCATACGATAGAACTTGGGCGTGCCACTTAATGACAGACGATAGAACTTTTGTGTATTGAATTTATTTACACTTTTCCTTATTTTTTTATAAGGTCAACTTGGGATGGGAGTAACATAATATAAACAATAACAAATAAATCCTGCCTAATAAAACATGTAAAAGAAATTAAATGAAATCCTTAATTGATGAGTGACATTAACTCAATCAAAATATTAACTATAACTAAAAATTTTATTGCACGCGTATGTGTGTGGAAATCTCATACTTAAAAAATAAAATTTGTGTTTAAAAATAACATACAATAAATAATGAAACATATGGTTAGAACTAATTAATAATAACACATGAAATATGTAAGATATAAAAATAAAAGATAAATTAAATTATGAGTAAAACGAAATTTAAATATATAATATTAAGATTATTAAATGGATACAATTGTTTATCATAATATTGCCATTAATATTGAGTTGGTGTCAAGTTAATTTGTAACACCAACTGAGTCAATAACATTATTAATATATACAATTGATAGAGGTAATTAAGTGTGCATGAAATTATTATTTTTTTGAAGAAAAGGACTAGGCTTTTATTACCTAAATTAAAACCAAACATCAAAACAAACCAAAAGTCCAAAATCGGACCCAGAAGAAAAAAAAACCCAAAAATCTAAAACAGAAAAAGAAAACTAAGCCAGTCTATCATATTAGGAAGTGTGTACCTGTCCCATCTGTTAAACTAAGCCTTATTGGATAATATGTTTTGATATAACAAATTAAAGTGTTTTTGAATAAAGTAAAGTTGAGTAATTTGATATAATCAAGTTGAAATGGTTTCAATTGAGTCAAATTTTTTCAAATATGTTTTAACCATTTTCAAACAAGTTAGAATTGCTCTAGGACAAAAAGCATCGATACTTTTTGTCTAACTATCTATATTTTACAAGATATCGATACCCCTCTAATAATCGATACCAAATTGACATTCTGTTTCTTTCAAACCCTGGTAGGTATTGATCCGGTATCAATACTTTTCTTATATTTCCTAAGGTATTGATATTCTTGCTCCAACGGTCACTGAAATCTGCATTGATTACAAAAAAATATCGATACCCTTTTAGTAGGTACCGATACTCGTTGCTGCAGGTGTAGTTAATGACTTGGTATTTCATCCCCCAATGGCTAAATTTACTTCCACAACAACCACAATGGTTGGAAATCAATTAGAGGGTATAAATATCATCTTCCAAATGTCTAGCAACAAGAAGAGCAATGTGCAAAGCTTAAAGATAAATCAAAACAACTTAGAGCTTAACTCTTTCATACCTTTTCTTGTAGAAACTTATTAGCTTTCATTGTATTCATATAGGTCAAGTGTTCTTCTTTGTATTTGTGCTTCATTGGCAAACATCCTGATCTTGTGAGGATTGTTTTCTTTGTTTGCTTATTTGTATCTCTTTTGAGAGAGGGTTTATTCTTAAAGTTTGGGTAGAAACCTTAAGGGAGTTGTATCTTAAAATTTTGAGGTATAAGTCTTAAGAGAGATTGTAAGGTTAAACCTTATCCTCAAAGGTTGCCAAGTTAGTAAATTTGGGAAAATACTTAGTTGTGGAAAGCTAAGGTAGTGGAGTAGGCGATTGGGGCCGAACCACTATAAATCCTTGTGTTTTTTGTTGCATATTTTTTTTTTTGCTTCCACCACAACTTCTCAAAGGCCGAATCAACCTCCCTATCGTCGATCTCGAGTTGATCCTTCCGAGCTAACACTAACCCCTCATCTTTCAATTCAAAACTGACAGTTTCATTTCCTACAGACAATTTTCCATTTTCCATCCATGTTACAGATAATTTCTTTCAAAAACACAATTTTAATCTTTTTTTATCCCAGGGACTGAAAAGCTTTTAACATCTTCCTCCTCTACCGGGCTCTCGAATATATTCTTTTTCCGTTATCCTCACAATGAATCTCAAGATCGTCACTTCCAGGTAAAACTCTTCACCATTCCTCAAACTTTTAGTAGCTATAGCTTTAGCAAGTTGATTAGCCAATTGTCCTGCATGTTTGATTCGTAGAGACCGGAAAATATTGATATTCCGTTTTATATTTTGGATATAAGCACTTATTTCTTATTTGTCTTGTGAATCTGAGTTGCATTTCTTTATAACTGATGAAGAGTCCTTCTATAATCACATCTGTGAAACCCAAATCTAATTTTGTTTTTACTGCCTATAAACACGCGAAAGCTTCTGCTGCGAAGACCGACTCACCATCTGCATGTATTATCGATCTGGAGGCAATCGCCTTTCCCAGGGCATTTTTGGCCACTACCCCCACTTCAATCTAGAATGTACCCTATCAAAAGCTGCATCGAAGTTTATTTTAATACGAAACCCCAAAGGAGGTTCCTATTTTACCGAATAACTCCCCTAGTAAGCCATTATTCTTCGTTATCTTCAAGTTCTTTAATGTAATTTTGAATGAAATTGGCTATCTCTCTACCTGATTTTGTTAAGTTCTCATGCACATGCTTATTCCTTTCAGTCCACAGGGCCCAAAAGGCACAGCAGAAGACCCTCCGTTGAAGAAAAAAACTTACACTAAATACCCAGGTAAGCCATTCAAACATTCTTTAAGTTGTATTTGAAAATATCCACAGGTACCCTACTAATTCCCAAACATCCTTTGAAGTAGGGCAACTTCGAAAAACATGGTTCGTCGTTTCAGCCCCTCCCCCGCATTTTGGACACATCGTATTCACCACAAGTCACTTGCAATACATATTAGATAATTTAGGGATAAAATTTTTCGATATTCGCCATACTGTAATTTTGATTTTAGAAGGAAGATTTAGGCTCCATAGTTTCTTATAGAATCCTTTAGATGTGGCTTGTAATTCATTAAAAGTAGGACTAGGAAGACCAAATTGTAATAGTTTGTAGGCACTCCGAACAAAGAACTCTCCTGAGAGTTCGCATCTCCACACCATCACATCCTCATGTGGTTTTTTTGCCAATGGGATTCAAAATATCCTGGCCACGTCAGCATCAAAGAAAGTATCGGTAATAATCTCTCACCTCCATTCTCTATTAGCATTATCAATTAAACCAACAACTATTAATATGTTATTATCACGAACCATGTTGCTCAATTTATAATCAACCGAACCAGGAATACATGCATGATTTAGGCTCCATAACTTCCTATAGAATCCTCTAGATGTGGCTTGTAATTCATTGAAAGTAGGAATAGGAATACCAGATCGTAATAGTTTGTAGGCACTCCGAACAAAGAACTCTCCTGAGGGTTCACATCTCCACACCATCACATCCTCGTGTAGTTCTTTTGCCAATGGGATTCGAAATATCCTGGCCACGTCAGCATCAAAGAAATTATCAGTAATAATCTCTCGCTTCCATTCTCTATTAGCATTATCAATTAAACCAGCAACTATTAATATGTTATTATCACGAACCATGCTGCTCAATTTATAATCAACCGAACCAGGAATACATGCATGATTTAGGCTCCATAACTTCCTGTAGAATCCTTTAGATGTGGCTTGTAATTCATTGAAAGTAGGACTAGGAATACCAGATTGTAATAGTTTGTAGGCACTCCGAACAAAGAACTCTCCTGAGGGTTCGCATCTCCACACCATCACATCCTCGTGTGGTTCTTTTACCAATGGGATTCGAAAAATCCTGGCCGCGTCAGCATCAGAGAAAGTATCGGTAATAATATCTGGCCTTCATTCTCTATTAGCATTATCAATTAAATCAGCAACTATTAATACGTTATTATCACGAACCATGCTGCTCAATTTATAATCAACCAAACCAGGAATACATGCATGATTTAAAATGGAATTTTTTTCTCCTGTTCCCACCCTCCAACACAACCCATCCTGAAGCAACTTACGTGCCAACCAAATACTTTTCCAAGTATATGAAGCCTCATGCTTTAAACTTGCATTTAAAATGTCAATTTGAGAATAATACTTTGCTTTTAAAACCTGGGCTAATAAAAAATCATGATGATTAATAAGGCTCCAACCTTGTTTTGCTGAAAGAGCCACATGAAATTTGTTGAAACTCTTAAAGCCCAAGCCCTTATTCTCCTTCAGCTCACAAAGTTTTCCCTATTCACACCAATGCAATCCTTGCCTCCTATGAGCTATTTGCCACCAAAATCTAGCCATTATGCTCTTTAATTCCCCACACAAAGATTTGGGCTAAAGGAAGCAAGCCATTGTATAAGTTCGTATAGATTGAAGCACTGATTTTATGAATACCTCATTTCCCCATTGTGAAAGGAATCTAGTGCTCCAGCTATCTATCTTCTTCTTCATTCGATCCTTTAAAATTTGAAATAAAGCCTTTCTTTTTTTCTACCCACCATATTAGGAAGGCCAAAATATCTTTCTAGATTGTTTGACTACCGAGCCCCCAATCCTCTCGATATTTGCACTCTTACCGAATTAGGGTATTTGTACTATAGTAAACTATGGACTTTTTGAAATTTACACATTGTCTTGAGCAAGTTTCATACTCCTTCAAAATCTTCTTTAAGACATGAGCACCCCGCATTGTTGCCTCCCCGAAAAGGACACAATCATCTACAGAAAGTAGATGAGAAATCTGGGGTCTACTCCTACTTGCCTTTGCCCCTTTCATCAAACCTCCCTTCAAAGTAAGTATTATGAGAGTAGAAAGTCCCTCACTGCAAATAAGAAAGAGAAAAGAACTCAAAGGATGCCCTTGTTGAAGTCCTCTAGATGGACGAAAAGACGCTCTCATATTTCAATTGATACTAACCGAATAAGATATCGTCGAGACACACTTCATCACTATGTCCACCCAAACCATTTCAAAACCCATTTTCTCCATCATAGCTCTAAAAAAAACCTACTCTACTCTATCATATGCCTTACTAATATCCAACATAAGTGCCATGAAACCCTTCCTTCCCACTTCTGTCGAAAAGTATGTAAAATTTCATAGAGAAGCAAAACATTATCTGAAATAAACTATCCCAACACAAAAACACTCAGGCACTATCAATACATACATCTAATACCCTTTGAAACCGATTGGCCACCATTTTTGCTATTACTTTATATATGACATTGCAAAAACTAATGGGTCTAAAATTAACCATGCTAGTCGGATTAGGGATTTTTAGAATGACTATGTTTGCAACGTTCATAGGTTATAAATCCATACCATCATTTACAACACCCAGAAAATAAAGGCTTAACTCCTTTCCCACAATATGCCAACATTTCTAAAAGAATATAGTTGAAAAACCATCTATCCCCGGTGCATTTTTTAGGCTCATATCCCTCAACGCCCTAAAAACCTCCTTATTCGTATTCGTTGCTATTAACAAATGCATTTTCCATATCAGAAATACATCTCTCAACCCCAGATAGAATATGATTCAACTCGCTCACCCTCTTTCTCACAAAAATCTCTTCAAAGAACCCCCTCGCTATCTTTTCCATTTCAGCTCCCTCCCTAGTCACCTTACCATCCCCATATTCCAAACACTTGATTATGTTCATTCTCTTTCGTTGAGAAGCATACCTATGAAAGAAGTTCATAATTTTGTCCCTTACCTTTAACCAAATTGCTCTCGCTTGTTGCTCCAAAAAAAACTTCATCTTTTTTAATCTCCCAATTCAACTGAATTTTTCTATAGATGAGCTCGCCCAAGTTCACATCGTTTCGATCAACTTCAATCAAAAGCTCCAATTTCCTAGTCAACTCATTTTTCAAGTCAATCCTTTTATCCTTTACCTGATGTGCCCAACTCTCCAATCCTACCCGAAGCCTCTCCAACTTTGAAAAGATATCCCCCAAATAAGTTTCCAAATTTTTTTAAATTTCCCTCTCAAACAAATCCACCATTGTCCACCAAGCTTCGAATTGAAATCTTCTATATCCCTTCACCTCCCCTACCCTTTTCATTTGAATTAAGAGAGGACAATGATCTGAAAAAGAGTGGGGTAAATGTCGAATCATTGCATTTGGAAATCTACCTAGCCATTCCTCATTCGTCACTCCCCTATCCAAACGTTCTCTGATATTTGCTTCTGGCAAGTTACCTCTCTCCTATGTAAACTACGGTCTCGAATAACCCACATCCATTAACCTACAATCCTCGATAACTTTCCTAAACATCTTCATTCTCCTTTAATCCATCAGTATACCCCCTACTTTTTCAAAAGAATACATAATTTCGTTAAAATCACCACAAACAAGCCACGAAAGATCATTACTATTCCCTAAGCTCCTTAGCTCATTTCACGAATCACTTATATTCCTCACAAACGGGGTTCCATAAAACTTGGTGCAGCTCCAATCCCTCTCCTCTCCATTACGCTTAACCAGCACATCAACAAAATTCCTAGAAAAACTTCGTAAACTAATATTCACATCCTTCTTCCATGCTAAACAAATGCCTTCTCTTAACCCATCAGCCCCCGCTTCTATCCCGTTTATAAAGCCACATCTTATCCTCATTGATTCCATTCGTCTACCATCTTGTTTCATCTCTATAAAGAAGACTACTTAGGGATTATACACCGTTAGCACATGCCGAAGTCGACGAATAGGCCGTTGGCTCTCCAAACCACGGACATTCCAACATATGATTTTTATGTGCCCGGTTGGCTTGCCTTTTGGCAGCCGCCGATCTTTGTTGGAAAGGAGTAGAAAATTACTCCAGAGTTATCATTATAGAAACATTAGACACTAGACTATCTAGGTCCTTAACTTCAAGTTTTGCCTTTTTAATTCCTTCAACACAAAGTGGTGAATTCTCCAACTCATCAGTCCCCACCAAGTCTATTTTCTATTTTCCCATCACACTTTCAAATTTATTTTGATTTACCACAACATCTATTATCGTTCTCTTCTAACTTTTTTTCCCTTTTGAGACTTACCCTCCATAGGCCTAACAAACCCACTTTGGCAACCATCTGTTTCCATATTAAGGCGCTCAGCAACTGTCATTAAGCCATCATGGTCCATTTGTTGCAATTTGGCTTCCTTAAATGGTAGGACTCTAAAATCATCATAATCCCTAAGATTGTGCACCAAATCATTTGTTTCCAATTCTGCCAAAAATTCCTCAGATCCCACTTCTTCCTCTAATTGGTGAACCGCAGTTGAAACCTAAGTTGTTGATCCATCCTTACAAAACTTGCTATCCACCCCATCGATCACATTACCAACACCAATATAGAAGCACTGCTTCATTAATTTCTTAGTAGATAAATCGAATTTCAAACTTTCTTTTACCCAATAAATTTGATTCAGTTTTAAATGCCAAAGAGTAAAGGAGTTCATCTTCTGACATATCCCTGATATCAGTTGGGATCCCATTACACTCATTGATCCCATGACCTATTCGACCATACTCAAAGCAAAAATTTGGCAAATTATTATACTTAAAAGAAAGCCAAATTTTCTCTTGATTACCAGCTGAGACAAAGATCCCTCTTTATAGTGGTTTCTGCACATCCAACTAAATTTTTAGCTAGCAAAAATCCCTTTTGACTTTTGATCTAGAACCCTTCCAAAAGTTGACCCAATTGCATGCATTAGATCTTTCTTATCACATTCCGGAGGACATGGAAAACCTTAATCCAAAAAGGAGATAGAACCAATCGAATTTTTTTTCGTTCAATTGGATTAACTAACCTATAAAAAATAACAAGTTGCCTTCGAAAAAGCCATGGTCGAGCCTCGAGAATCAACTCCAACTCATCCTTTTTTCAAACGAGACCAAAAATAGGTTCAGCCCTTCCACTTGGATCTCAAACTTCTTCCTTATCTTCCAAATACTCTTAAGTTGAGCCCAAAAACTATCTGGATTGTAAGATTTTATTGTCCACACAGTACATAATAACGTCATATTATAACCACGAACAACCAACGAACTCTATACAGTTAACTGACCCAATTCTTCTTCCAAGAGGAAGATCTCATCCCTTCCCATTCTCCAAAAAAGGTCACTACCCTACTCCAACCCAACCACAACAACCACTGTTTCTATAGGACACTAAGAGAGAGCACTCTCGACTTTTTAACTTAGTTGATTAAAAAATTAAAATGTATAAAAACATCAAAATTAAGTTTTTGTTTAGTGGTGAATTTAAAATTTTATTAGTGCAGGTGACATTATTCTTAAATGACAATATAAATAATATATATTTATACTATATATAAAGGTAGTTGACTGAGTTGGTGTCACGAGTCAACTCAACACCAATTCAGTTATGAAATTACTAAAATACCCTTAGTTTAAAGGGTAATTAATATTATTATAAGAGTATTTTCATCTTTTTATACTTTTATATAATTTCTAAATAACACAACTAAAAAACATTATTTGAGAATCAAACACAAGACCAACAAATTCATATAAAAACCTGGGGTTGTAAATGAACCGAGCTTGAATGAATGGACCTTTGTTGATGTTTGTTTGTTTGTTTTTATGCTTGTTCGTGTTTGGTTCGTGTTCGTTAAGAATTTCAAATTTTTTGTTCGTTTTCGTTTCATTAAAATTATGTTCATGAACATGTTCGTTTAACTTAAACGAACATATAATTGAACATTTTCAAAAACAATGTTCATGAATAATGAACAAACATATAATAGATAAACATATATACAATTTTTTAGATATAAAATAGTCAAATATTAATATCAATAATTATATTATAAATAAAAAAAGTATACAAACCAAAATGGAACAATAAATGAGCTTTAAATGATTTATTTAACAAGCTTTAAATGAATATAAATGAGTTTGTTCATGAACATAAATAAACTGAACAAGCTTTATTTGTGTTCGGTTCATTTAATAAACGAGCCTTAAAATCTAATTCATGTTCGTTTACTTAGCTTAATAAATGAACATAAACGAATAAAAACTGAATTGTTCATGAATTGTTTATTGAACGCTCTGTTTATTTACAATCCTATAAAAACCCCTTGCCCCTTCCAATAATAATCATTTGTTGATTTATTTTTATATATATATATATTTTAATATAAAATATTTTTGTTCATCCACGTTGTAGGTATGATAAAATCGAGTACATAAATAATGTTATTGATTAAGTTAGTGTCACAAATCAAATTGTATCAATAAAAAAAAAGACAAAAAAGTCATTTTTAAAATAAATTTAATAAATTACTAGGGTTTATAAGTATTTTTTTTCCTTTAAAAACATTGTTTTTAAAACTTACTAATGTATCATGTAAGATTTTTCAATAACCACTATACATATTATCTTTATAAACTACCCATTTATCAATAAAAAAGAACCATTAACTATTCTTTAAAGAAAACTAATCAAAATTTAAAAATGTTCAACCAAAACAAACATAATATCACCACCTATAGGATGAGTGTAAGTATATCTAGTGTATTTAAAGAGGATACTCAATATGGATTTTGTCGAATGTAGCTACTTATCTCAAAACTCCATAAGAGTTAAAATAATATGATATTAAACTTTATTAAGATTTAATTTGCATATATATATAATATTTGAAGAACCGATTTTATTATGAATTGGTAACAAATCTAAGAAAATGTTTACCAGTGGGAATTAATTAAGCAGGTAAGGTACAGGGTCTATTGGAATGGTCAAAGGAGGAATGGGATCAAATGATCAGAACCAATTTAAAAGGATCACGGTTGGTATCAAAGTATGTTAGCATGCACATGCATGATTCTATTGGAACGTTTTCAATAATATTTATAGTGTTTCAATAACTATAAATGAAAAAGTGTAATTAATCAAAAGTTATATCTCTTTAGTTATTGACAAAGAATTATGATTATTCAAATAATATTATTTGAATAGTTATGTTTAATCAAGAGATATTAGATGAATAATTATGTTTTTTTAAAGATATTATTATTTAGAAATATCACCTATTGAAAGATGTCTCTATGAAGAGACATGAAAATTCCTATAAATAGGAAAGAGATTTCATTTGGAAACCATACCAATAAGTTATGAAAATTCTTTCTATCTTTCCTCCATCTTCTAATATTATTATATTGTTCTATAAGAATTATTATAGAAATTTTTTTATAGAAATTGATTTTCTTGTTATACATTGCTCAGTGCTTAGTAAACTATTTTCATCAGTACAAAACACAAATAGTCATCGGACTTCATCGTATCCTCGAGGTTCATTTGCTTGAAACTTATTTGCACACCGAGTATAGATGGGGGCGAATAGAACATTAAAGATAGTGGCTAGATACACGCCTTGGACCCTTATCATATTTCTTCATTTTTTGTTCGAGTTGTTGTTTGTGTTCCGTTCGTGTGTTCGAGATTTTCCTCACCAAAGTTTTGTACCAACAATTTTAAGGCTATATTTTCATGATGACTACTACAACACATGAAAGTGGAACATTAAAGGTGTTGGTTTCCAACTTTGTCAAACTTGATCGGTTGAATGGTGGCAATTTTTGACAATGGCAGAAAAAGATGCATGTCTTATTATCAACTTTAAAGATTGCCTATGTTTTGAATACTCCAAGACTGGAAGAGAATGAAAACGAATCTGTTGCTGCAACCTGAGAAAGGCAAAAATGGGACAATGTTGATTACATGTGCATAGGCCACATATTGAATGATTTATCCAATGGTTTGTTCGACACCTACCAAAATGAAGTTACCGCTAAGGAATTATGGGACAAATTGGATGTAAGATATATGACCGAAGATGCTACAAGTAAGAAATTTATTGTTAGTCGTTTCAATAATTATCAAATAATTTTTGGTCATTCTATTATGGAACAATTTCGTGATATTGAAAAAATGTTGAACCAATTTAAGCAATATGATATGAAAATAGATGGAATGATTGTTGTATCCTCCATTATAGACAAACTTTCACTGTTTTGAAAAGACTTTAAAAGAAGTTTAAAACATAAGAAAAATGAAATATCTCTTGAGGCTTTGGCAAATCATCTTCGTATTGAAGAAGAATATCAAAAGCAAGATCAGAACTTAAATTCAAAAAATGCCAAAGTGCATGTTACAGATGAAGTACAAACTACTAAATCATCCAAGAGAAAGTTCAAACAAGTTGATAGAGCACCTAAGTTAAAAAAGAAACAAAAGGGCTCATGCTATCATTGTGTAAGCCGGGACATTTCGAGAATGAATGTCTATTTTTAAAGAAGAAATCATCTTCTAAGGCTGATAATAATGAAAAGTTTATTCCCATGATTTCTCAAATTAATATGGTACAAGATGATAATACATAGTGGATTGATACTGGAGTAACCAAACATGTGTGAAAAGATTAAAGCATATTTACAAAGTTTACACAATGTGAATATGACAATGACTTGCACATGGGAAATTCTTATTAGTTTGTATATGAGAGATTCTGAGTTCGATTCCCTTCCATTGAATTTTTATTAGTTTTGTTCCTTCTTTTAGTCGTTCACATGTGGGTTATATTTTATTCCTATTAGTAGGAATGAGTCTGCTGGTTCAGTGGTAATGCCTTAGCTTACCCTTAGGTTTTAAGTTTGAAACCTATCATACACAAGTGGGAATTATTTTTGTTGATTCTCGTTTGTGACACCCATGTGGTTGAAACTGGGTTAAATGTAAATTTTGAATCACCAAATTGTGTTAACCGATAAATCTGATAGGTTAGGATATTTTATTTTATTTTATTTTATTTTATTTTTAATTAAAATTCAGCTTCTAAAAATTCTCCTTGATTTTTGTCATTCCTTTTCACTTTCTCCATCTTCCCACTTTCTCCTATTTTTCCTTCGCATTAGTTTTCTTTTTGGGATTTTATTGTTTTTTGCGTGTTAGTCCCTTTTGATTCTTCTGTTGTCGCTCCTTTTGTTTCTACTCTGTTACTATTTTGGACAAGTGTCATTGTTTCTGCTTGTTCGGTTCTAGCCAAGCGAAATTTGAGTGTTTCAGTGCCATGGTTACATCACTTTGTAAGTGCCATGTTTTCTCTTCTTAAAGGTTGGTTGTGTTATTATTTTTGTTTTGATTTCAGTTTCTAAAAGAGGTGTGTGAATGTATGGGTTGGATGTACTGATCATTAAATTGTTTCTATTTAGACGAAGTTCGGGAGGCGATTGTTTCTCTGGAAAATTGAGGATCTAAGAACGGTTTATTCTTTAAGTAAGTGGTTGAATACCTCAGTTGGGGGTTGGTGGTGAATTTCAGCAAGAGCCGAATGCTCTTTTATATTTGGTCAATTCTTTAATTGAGTGTGGGTCAAATGTTTAGTTCAAATTTAGTGTAATTCTTGATAATTGATAGTTGTGGATGTTGTTTGTACAGAATTGGATATTGCTATCTGCCAACATCTCAAGAACGTTCAGGTGTGTGACGCTAACTCGAAACTTCATAAAATAGCAAAAAATTAAAACTATCAACACCACACGATCGTGTCCCAAACCGTGCAGCTCATAGAGCTGTGTGTTAGGCCGTGTGCCAAACCATGTGAGTCATACAACCGTGTGTCACGATCGTGTCCCAAACTGTGTGGCTCACACGATCATGTGTTAGGCCATGTGCCAAACCATGTGAGTCACACGAACATGTGTCAGGACGTGTGTCAGGCCATATGAACCACATGAGCATGTGATTGACCGTGTACCAAGCCATGTAGGCCACACGGGTTGTGCCAGGTAGGGCATGTGGGCCCATTTTGAGTAAGTTTAGTTAGGGCTGAGTTTTGGATTGCGTATTCGAGGTCAATGATTTCTTAAACTCCGATGAATGATATGTATGATTGTCCAATCAATGAAATCTGTTGTTTCTATTGTGTGTGTTTTATCTTATGTGATAAGTTATGTTTTGTTTCGATTCTTATGGCATGTGACATTGTGGCTATTCTGATTAAATTGATCTTTTATTATTGAAACCTGACATATCTTTTCTGCAAAACATGAAATTCCATGCCTACTGATTTCTGTTAAATGTACGATTGCATGTTCAACATGCTTACTGTTTTGACTATGTATTTGTGTGCCATGTCACATTGCATAGGGTTGGGATGATATGGTAAGGAGGAAGTTCTGGCAGTTTAATAATTTGCACTATCTGGTGGTTTAACCATATATCTGTTCTGGCAGCTTGACTACAATTATGGTGGCTCGACGACACATATATGTTCTGACAGTTTTTCTGCAATTCTAATGGCATTGTCCACATTTATTTGTTGGTGTGTTTTGGATGGACAAGTTCTAGGGATTTTTATTTGGTGTGTAATAGAGTTGGGTAGGAAATTTCTGGAAATTTGCATTATGTTTTCCCGAAATTTATTGCATTAACATAATCATGCATTCTGTTCAAATTTGTGAAATTGATCGTTATAATATTCTCTATGATATTCTGATGTCTATTATATTATTTGTATTTATACTTGAGTTAAGTCGTACACTGAGTTTTTTAACTCTCCCCATTTGTTTAATATTTTAGGTAACCGTGGACTTAGGATTGGACAACATACAGGAGTTCGGATATATTTTCTCGTATAAGATTATTTTTAAATAATTATTAATTTATGAAATTTTGAACAGTTGGACTAATTTTCATATTTTTATTTCAATTTTGAGTTTTGTTGAGTTTTTTTAGTTAATTAGTTTAAATGCTTTGCATGATTTCTGTTAATAAAAAAGAAATGTTCAATTTTCAAAATTAGAAAAATTAAGGATTTTTCCGTTGTAAATATGAAATAGCAATTCGAAAGATAATAACAAAGGTTTTAGAAGTTACTCACTTGACAAACGTGAAGTTTTCTTTGGAGATAAAGTAAAACATGTTTTGAAAAATTATTACTGCTTCTACAAGTTCAAACACTGTTTAATAAGACAAGCTTTTTGGCGTTTTCGAGTGATCGATGTAACCTCTAAGATTCAATCATAATGTCTAGACCGAATATGAGATGTTACTAGATACCACTAGACACCGTTGACCACCATGGGCAACAATTGGCTTTGATGCCCAAACACAATCCGTATTGGAGAGGACCAATCCCCTAATACAAGCTGGTAAAACAAATAAGAGATGAAAAACATAGCTAGACCTAGTAACATGTTTTGTAGCATTAAGGGTTAAGTTATTTGTAGTGCACCAGAATCTGAAAATAAGCAAGTAAATTAGTTGGATGAAGAAGTGGAAGATCATATTCTAACCTCCCTATCTTTCCTCCAACAAACTCAGATATGGGTCTTGGAACAAGTCAACCCCTAGCTGAAAGCTTAACCCCACGTGGTTTCCTAAATTATGCGCGTACATGTGGCAACGTGTCAAATAATTGGAAAAAAAACTCATTTCATTCATCAAGCAACACAATTTCCATACACAAGCTGTTAAGGAAATCACCCAAAAAAAAAAATACAAATTCCAATACATTGAAGCAGAATTAAAAACTTTACCTTTTTTCTCTCTTTCTTTTTTTCTAAATAAATTATCAAACCTTTCATCCTGAAGTTTCGGTTGTAGTGTAATGTTTCATCCAGCATCCTCACCCTTCCTTAACGTTGTAATTATAATGCTTGGAAGTGCTTCCACTGTTGCTTCTATTCTTACGAGGTTTCCCTCCTCAAAACAAATAAAAGCCAGCCGACAAACATCCCCATAATGTCAAACTTGGGAAGCAACAAGAATCACCTCAACCCTTTTATAATACCTAAGAATTGCATCATTTGACTGTTTTCACCAGAAAAAATGAAATTGTTAGAGTTTCTTGGGCAAGTTGTATGTCTTCTTAAGGAACTTAGCCGCTGTCTCATCACTCCGGTAACACAAAACTCGCAAGAGTGTGTTTGGTTCCGTGGGACTCCACTGACCGGATGTTGGTGGCAATGGAAGCTTGGATTTAGCAGAAGAACCGTAACTCTCTGCAGTCATGTATTTGAATTGCTCAATCAGGCTGTCAGTTTCAGTATGAAATAAAGGGAGGATGGCTTTAACTGTTGTTGAAAACTTTTGGATCAAATCAGCCGGAAGTCCATCACCATTGGACCAAAATAAATCCGTCAAGAACTTAAAATCTTCTGCTATTGTTTCATAATCTTGCAGGGAGAAAGCACGAGCAGGACCTCCAGCAAGTAAAACCAGAAGGAAACCATCGAAAGAAGCTTTCATTACTTCAGTAATAACTCGTGTTCTGACTCTGTCATGCACAGTTAATGAAAGTACCTCCAAATAGTGCTCGAGCTCCTTAAGAAAAGGTTCAATTCTAGATGATGAAACTTCCCCAACATACAGCCCATCCCAGAGGACATGACTTAGATCCTGGAAGATGACCTTATATGCAGTTGCCTCACACAGTTGTTGTATCCCTTCCAAACAAGCAGCAGCTGAAAGTTCGAATGCTTTCCCCGTCCCATTGGCAATATTGTTGTTATGAGATTCAGAACTTCTAAGATGCACAATTGTCCGTTTTGCCAAGACATCCAACTCCGTTCGAATATGCTGAAGAGTATTAATGCGACAGTATAGCTGGGGAATCCCGAACGAGCCATTACCATTTGTGGTCCCAACCTGAGATTTCCTGCTCTGTGCCTTTTGAAACTTCTCCTTTTTCTTAAATACACCCGAAACTTTTGACCGTGATGAACATCGAGTCAAAGCAGGCATTGAGGGAACAAAAGTACTCCGGGTCCCTGTAGATCAGAATATCTTGTATTTAACTTTTAGTTTTAGTCAAAACTGATAACTTCAGAGAAATAATGGAAAGAAATCCATGCTGTGGACTTCTACAGATTACGTAAAATACGTACCACAGCCAGACTTTGCCTTTGATATATAATGTTGAAGACATCTATCGATACCATTGGTTAAATCAGGAAGCAATGCTGCATGTATAGATATTGGTAACAAAAAGAATGCTTCCAAAGCTTCATCTACAATTCGCAAAACTTCAACAGAAGAGGGAGCAAATCGTTCTTTATTCGCTCGCGGATCCCATACCTATAAAGAGACAACAAACAGAAATGCATAGCAATGAACGGTCATATACTAAATGAGATTCAAGACATGACAACTGGTAGAAACTGAGTATAATCTATAAACATGAACAAAATTCCCCTACTAAATAGCTTTCATCTTCAAATCTTCCGATTATGGAAGACGACAGAAGAATATTTCAACTGACTAAAACCACTATCAAATAATTAAAGAAAAGGAACAAAAGCCATGAACCTCTTGTTGTAGATTCCTGTCAACCCATTCCTTCAGTCTGTCTAATCTAGTCTTTATCCATGATTTCACCAGATTGGAGACTACAGATTCAGCCTCGTAAGGAGGCATCTCCCTTATGATTGACTTTCCGCCATCCTCACTGTCCACTGAGTTTTCAACCGCGATCTGCACAAGATCTTTCTCCAATTTTTCTGCAGCTCTTAGCACTTGTAATATATCCGGTGTCAATTCACCAATGCTGAAAACAAATTGCTTCAGCTCATTCCCATAGCAGGAATGAAGAGTTGCTACAGCCACACCGGCCGAAAGAGGATGCCACCTCTTTAATATTGGACTAAAAATTGCCTTCTCACTGAAAGCCAGTGTACTGACATCTTGTGCAAGGATGGAAAGGAAAGGAAGCTGATTTTGCTGGTTCTTATTAGATGAGCGTTTGCTAGACTTCACCTTCTCCATTATCTGTCTAAATACATTATCAACAGAGAAAACCTTGAGTCACTTTCAGACGGGAATTTAATAAACTTGGTCTAAATATAGAATTTAAGGCTAACAAAACAAATATTAGGGTTTAGTAAGGGGAAATGCTACTCATAAAGAAATGATGACGCTGCACTTGGAAAATTTGCATATTTAATATGCCTGCAAAAACTTGCAAATGCTGAAAACCTATCTATCATATGGAAAATGTTAAAAACGAATTTATATCATGAAATGAAACTATAGGAGCCTTGTTATCTTGCACTGCCCAATAATATGTATGGACATTTGAAATAGTGAAAACTTGCCTGAAAAAAAGCAGTGCGCAGTGATGATCGTATGTATGTATCAACTCTCTCATGAGCCACATCAAATTCCTTTCTTTTTTTACGGTACTCATGCGAGATATCTTCTACCATTATCTTTGCTGATAGAACTCCCACAGAAACAACACATTCCAATAACTCAGTGTTATCACTATGAAAATAATTGTGGTAGGCAAGAAGCCTTTTCTCCGCCCAACCTAAGATTGCACTCAAAGTAGAACTCAATATCTTGGAGTAATTGGGATCTTTCATGGACTTTGAATCCTTTTCAACTTCCATCAACAGATTATTGGCAGCAAACAATAGATCCCCTTCCACTTCACCAGTAGCCACATAACGGTTAAACAATATCCACAAGAAACAAAGATTATGCAGCATCTGATTCATTCCAAGGACTACCCAAGTCTTTTTTATGAGTTCAAGAACCTCATCAACTTCTTCAATAACCGATGTTTCATCATTAACATCAAAACAAGCTTCTAACAGCATTTGGTAAATTCTGAGATTCAATGGGAATCCATCTGCCCAGTGGATAGTCTCAGAAGCAGACCCATCAAAGGTTCTACAAGCAAGAGATAAAACAATGCTCCGGAGTGCTTGCATTGATTCATTGTTTTTTCCAGTCTCCAAGGGCTTCTCGAGGGCTCCACGAATGATCTGTCGTAGTCGCTGCGGAGCAGCGTCGGTCTTGTCCAGTGGCAAGAGAGGATGCAATAGTAATCCAGCTTCAAGAAGCTTCAGATTTCTCCTTTGCCAAGCTTCATATTCTCCTTGATTCGGAAAATCCGAAGGCTTGAGTTGCTGCAACATCTCAAGTGGCAACACTACTGACTCTATCCGTCTTCCAAGCTGATAAACGTACAGCATACATACATATGTACTGTTAATAAAAAAAATAAGAAAATTTGAGCAGCAAAAAAAAAAAAAAAAAAAACATGAATGAACTCAAAACTCCACAAACATTCTCAATAATCAACAACTGTTGTTGTCCACAGTGATTCCAGCATAAATTATCAAATTAAAAAAATTAAGAAAATTAAAAGCTTCTAATTTATTCAGCTTAGCACAAATTACTTCTACGGAATTACATAACTTAAGCTTAAATAAAGAGAAACGCCAAAAAAAAAAAAGTTGCTTCTCTCAGTAAAATTGAAAGGAAAAAAAGACAAAAAAAAAAAAGGTTAATATATACAGTTTTTAACAAACCTGAGCAGCGGCAACTCTCAAAAGAGCTCTTCTAACCCTGGAATCCGTTTGCTCTGAAATTCCCATCTGAACCCTCAACATCTCTCCAATTGTAACCGCCTTTTTGACTCGTTCCGAGTCCGACTCACCACTCACTTTCTTTCTCCCAGACGATCTCAATCCCAAAGCCTTCTTCACCTTACTCGCCGCCGTCGATGTCAACGACCTTTGCAACGACGCTGTCGACGTCAGAGTCGGCGTTGCCGTCCTTTCCGAGTTCCTCTCCGACTGCGATATGTAAGTCAAAGGCTTCCCACCGGTACTCCGACAAGCTCCAACCAGAATCTCATAAGCCGTCTCACGGAGCGCCGAATCCGACAAATTCGTCGCCAACTCCCCGAAAGGACACGGCAGCGTCTCGGTCAAGAAATTAGGCATTGCCGCCGCCGCCGCCACCGTGGTCGTCGTTTGATGATGGCTGTGTCGTTTGGCTTGGCTGGAACTTCTATCCCTTAATCTACCCGACATGTTTGAGAATTGCAGAGTAAAAGAATAAATTAAAACGGGCTTAAAGATGAAGGTTTTATGGGATTGTTTACTTTACTGCCTTTTTCTTTTTTATTAGTTAAGATTCTTGCTTGACTTTAAAGGAAACAAAATGAAACTTCTGCAAAATTCATCATACAAAATTCATCATAAAATAAAAGTTTAAAACAACAAAATAATATAGACAGACAGTCAAAGAATTTGGTATCTTTTTGTAAGAAAAAAAATGGATGAGCATTAAGAAGAAAATAAATAAAATGATGGTATTGCCGTTGTCTTTGAGAGCAGCCAGCCAGACCGAGTCAGGAGCGCGTGCGGTGTAGTTTCTTCTTCTTTTCCTTTTTTAATAGAGATAATTGCTGACTCTTTCTTTAATTGAATTCCATCCTTATACTTTACAAAAATTTAAAATTTGGTCCCCCTATTCTAATTTGATACATTTTGATCATTGTAATTTATTAAAACTGGGAAATTAATTCAATTGTTTTAACCCATGTTAAATAAAGGGATTAACTTCTCAGTTTGCATAAGGTAGAGGGATAAAATTTAAAATTAAACCTTTTTGTTGGTGAAATAATTTTAATGTAGATTGGGATGTTGGACCAGTTTGACATTTAATTTACAGTTCATAATGTAGCTTAAAGTTGTTGTTTTTTTCTTTTCTAGATTCAAAGTTAATGTGAAACTCTAAGCATTCTTTGTTGGTTTGGTTTTTTTGTGGTGGAAATGGAAGAGAGGAAGTTTTTTGTTTCTCTTTTATTATGGCAATGATAATAACTTTGAAGTGGATGTGTGACCTTAAAATTCACTTAAATAGATGCAAATTTTGATTTTTCTTAATGAATTTTACTAGTAGTATTATAAAGTTTAGTTAATAACATGAATTTTTTGTTTTTATAATGAAAATCATAGATCGAGTTAGTGTAACAGGTCAATTAAGCATTAATTCAATTGAAAATTTACTAAAATATTCTTCTATATATAAAGTAGATTATATTATTATTAGATCAGCTTTATCTTTTTTATATTTTTCTATAAAATCAATTATAATGATATTTAAACTTAGAGATAAATATTAAATTTATACATAAATTTTGGTTCAATGTGTAATTTGGTTTTGTACAATTATACACATGAAACTTCAATTGTAGTTCATATGTATAATGAAACTTTATTTTGCTTCAATTGTACACATTTAAAGAAATGAATGCATACATTTATTTTCATATTGGAATAATGTAATTGTTTGTGTATGCAAAATAGTGCTAATTCGATGATGTTTGTGATTTATGAAACTTGAACCAAACCAAACCAAAATTTCATGTATAAAATCACACAAAATCAAAGTTCATGTGCAGTTTTGATATTTATCCCTTAAACCTATGATACAATGAATTTTAAATATGTAACCTTACCATCTCAATCAAAATCTCATTTAATTTCTATATCAATTTTTAACAACTATATTTGTTTAAAAAATTCACTCACATTATAGGTGCCGTAATTTTCTAGTGTATATGAAAATTTTGATTTTATAGTAAAAGCATGTGTATATTTATCCAAATTTATCCTACTTTAAATTAATCTTGTCGCTTGTGAAATCTATTTAGTTATATTTTATAATTATGTTATGTGATAAATAATTTTATTCTGATTCTCCTCATGTTTTTATAAAAAAAAAGACTTTTATGGGATTTTTATATATTTTTTTCCTTTGAGTAAACTCACAATTGAAATACCAAACGTCTAAGCCTTTTTATTATTATATTTTTCTCCTTTTTTTTTTTTAAAGATAAAAGGGCAAGTAAAGTAATAGTGTTGACTGGTGTAATAGATTAGATGGCAAACAAGTGAGAGAATGATGAGCTCAATCAACCAAAAAATATTTTATTTATTACATCTTTCAGCTTCAAGCAAATTGTTGTCAGAATATAGAATCTCAAAATAGCTTTCTTACTACAATTTGCTGCAGGGATTGAGACCAATTCTTTTTATTGTCAACAAGTTTAAAATTTGCGCTTCATTTTAAATACTATCAATAAATTAAATGGTTATTTATTATTAGAAGGTGAAGTTATTTGATTTTTTTTAAATATTTTTATAATATATTATCATTTAATTAATTGATATTTTATAAAAAAAATTTATATATAATTAATACATTAAATTTAAACTCTTTAAATTAATTAAATTTTAGTTTGATTTGTAATATAGTTGATTATGGGCTAGCCAGATCAATATAGAATTTTAGGCTCACTTTTTAAGCTTAGTCTCGACTCAATTCGAAAAATAGACTTAAATTTTTTTTCTAAACCCAGCTCATATTAAAAATGTTAAACCCAAGCCCGATCATAATAAATTTTCTAGATTATTTTTTATATAAAAACAAATCTAAAAAATATAATATATCAAATATACTAAAAATATCAAAATAAATATTTTCCAACAAATTGAAAAAAAAAAGTGTACGGGCAAGTGATTCGGGTTGGACTAGGTCGGGCCCAAGCTAAAAAAATGCTACTCAAGGCTCGATTCGTTTACAAAATGAGCTTTATTATTTGTTCAAATCCATTTTTTGAGCTTATACTTTTATTTAAATTCTCTTACTTTTCAGATCAACCTTTAAATGGGCAAATCACCTTAAAAACACATGAGTTGGAATATATTAAGGTATATGTCGGAATTTTTTTTGAAAATCGACTTTATTTTGAAAATAAAGATGAGAGTCACCACCAATCTTTTTTATGAGGTGTGATCGGGTCACCTCGTAATTTGATCGTTTTAATAAACGGTTTGATTTATTAAAACAAATATTTTTGGTCTACAAAATTCAGGAAACGGGTTCGGGAGAAGAAATCATGTAACGAAGGGGATTCTTATTTGTACAAATGGTACTTCGAGCTTGGAATGAGCATGAAGAAATTAACGATACTCCTTTATCTTTTGAGTTGTTCTGCCTGATCGGTCGCTCAAGACCTTTGGTCTCTACCCGGACCCGATAAAAAAATAGGATCACTTCTTATGGGTTCGTTGAGAATGATTCTGATTTAGTTCATGGCCTATTAGAAGTAGAAGACGCTCTGGTGGGATCCTCACGGACAGAAAAAGATTACGGTCAGTTTGATAATGATCGAGTGACATTGCTTCTTCGATCTGAGCCAGGGAATCCCTTATATATGATACAAAATAGATCTTGTTCTATCGTTGATAAGAGAAATCTCTATGAAAAATACAAATTGGAGTTTGAAGAAGGGGAAGGAGAAGGAGTACTCGACCCACAACAGATAGAGGAGGATTTATTCAATCACATAGTTTGGGCTCCTAGGATATGGCGCCCTTAGGGCTTTCTATTTGATTGTATCGAAAGGCCAAATGAATTGGGATTTCCCTATTGGGCTGGGTCATTTCGGAGCAAGCAGATCATTTATGATGAAAAGTATGAGCTTCAAGAGAATGATTCGGCGTTCTTGCAAAGTGGAACCATACAGTACCAGGCACGGGATAGATCTTCCAAAGAACAAGGCTTTTTAAAAAAAAAGTGGTGTCCAATTTTAAATACTTAAAAAAGAATAATAAATTGATAAATAGATAAAACAAATAACATTAAATTGAAGTATTTAAAAAAAGTAAAATAATAAATAAATAAATTGATAAAACAAATATGAATAATATCGAAATTAAATGCTTTAAAAGTAAAAGAATAAATAAGTGAATAAATAGATAAAACAAATATAAATAATATTAAATTTAAGCATTTAAAAAGTAAAAGAATAATAAATAAGTAAATAGATAAAATAAGTACACATAATATTAAATTTAAATATTTTAAAAGTAAAATAATGATAAATAAATAAATAAATTGATAAAAAATATAAATAATATTACATTTAAATATTTAAAAGATAAAAGAATAATGAACAAATAAATAAATATAATAGATATGAATAATATTAAATTTAGGTATTTAAAAAATAAAGAATAATAAATATATAAAACAAATATAAATAATATTAACTTTAGGGATTTAAAAAGTGAAGAATAATAATGAAATTAATATATAAATAATGAAATTAATCGAACAAAGGACTGAATTGAAATCAAAACAAAATTAAAGGCATAGATCATAATAAATAAAATCGAATGAGGACTGAAATTGAACGCGCGTAAAAGACGAGGGATTAACTGGAAAATTATTCCCTATCCCTAAAATAACGTCGTTCCCCAGGGGACTAAAATGAAATAAAAATAAAATTATAGGGTAAAATTAAAAATAAAAAATGAAATAGGACTAAATTGCAACGGGCCATAAAAGAGGAAGGGTCGAAAGCGTTAATAAACCCGTCCGCTAAAAAAACACGCCGATCCTAGCTCTCGGGTCGGGTCGGACATGGTTTGCATCAAAACGACGCCATTTTGGCGTCTGAAATTAAAGTCCAAAACGACGCCATTTTGCAACTCTTATTTAAGTCAAAAATTTTTAAAAAATTTCATTTCAACATTCATTTAAAAAAACTGAAACTTTCTTCTTTTTTTCTCTCAAAGCTATCTCAAGCCGGTCATAGCTCCAGTGAACCACCGCTGGTCACCGACGACGGCGCCACCGTCCACGGTGGCCAGAGATGCAAAAAAGCCCATTATTTACCCGTTTTCGAATAAAACCCGGATCTGGGGTTTAAAGCCCTATAATCTAATCGATACTCACACTGGGAAAAAGAAACCGAAAAGTTTTGCCTTTCGCCGATGAGGCCTTCATCGGAACCCTAAAGGGTTTCCAAGTTCCTCGAATTGGCAGAAAGGACCAACACGACAACAACGATGTATCTCCGATAAGATCTTTGGCCTTATTATTATTTTATATATATGCATACTAATAGATTCGAGAAGAAAAATAAAAATTTCACCTTTAAAATTTCTATTTTGTTGTTTTTTGATTGCCTTCTTTTTTTTTTTGCATTTAATTTTTCGTGTCAACAAAGATACATTATCCCTGGCTTTTATAGCCAAATGATACAATATATTGTGTTTTGTTTTTCACTTCTGTTTGCTACTGTTTCTCTACTATTTCTACCTTTTCTGCTTTGTCTTCTTTCTTTGTTCTTTTTTGCAGGCCTTGGCGAGGTCAACGAAAAATGGGTCTTGCCATTCTAGTGTAAGGGAGGTAGACCTCGAACGGTGGGCACGCTGACGCGGCACGTGGAGCAGCGGTGCGACTAGATGTTAGGGTTTTTACTGAAAATTTTGTTTAGGTAATGGGCCTGTTAATTGGGCTTAGGTTTTTTTATTTTGGGTTTTAAGTTCGGGCTTGTATTTTGTAAATTGTGCCTGTAACATTTAGGCTTGGGCTGTTAATTATTTTTACTTTTTATTTGTTTAGTTTGTTTAGGGCCCAAGCAAAAATAGCCCTCTTTTCTCGTTGATGTGTAACGGGAATAGAGCAAAGACCTTAAAAAGGGTCAATTTTGCTTGGTCTTGCCGATTCTTGACTTCTTTGGTGCTTCTCTTTTTCAAGCAGCCCCGTTCTAACCCATTGCATCTTCAGAGGTATAGGAATTGTTGCTTTAATCTACTCCGCTGTAACTTTAAGGAGATAAGATTTGTAACTTGTAACTTCAATCTGTTCTACTACAACTTCAAGGAAATGAGATTTGTAGCTTTATTTTGCTCCACTGCAACTTCAGGGAGATAAGATTCGTAACTTCAATCTGCTCCGCTGCAACTTCAGAGAGATTAGATTTGTGGCTTCAATCTGCTCTACTGCAACTTCAGAGAGATAAAATTAATTCTTCAATCTACTCCACTGTAACTTCAGGGAGATAAGATTTGTATCTACTCCATTGCAACTTCAGGGAGAAAAAATTAGTCATGGTGACCTCAAGTCCCCAAAATGACGTCGTTCCACAAGGGACTAAAATGAAATAAAAATAAATTTATAGGGTAAAATTAAAAAGAATAAAAAATGAAATAGGACTAAATTGCAACCGGCCATAAATTGCAACCAGCGATGGCGCCGCTGTCAATGGTGGCCGGAGATTGCAAAAAAGCCCATTTTTTTACCCTATTTTCGAATAAAACCCAGATCTAGGGTTTAAAGCCCTATAAATCTAATCGATACTCGCCCGGGGGAAAAGAAAGCGAAAGCGAAAGGTTTCACCTTTCGCTGATGAGGCCTTCATCGAAACCCTAAAGGGTTCCCAGGTTCCTTGAATCGACGGAAAGAACCAACACGGCGACGACAATGTATCTCCGGTAAGATGTTTGGCCTTATTATTATTTTATATATATGTGTACTAATAGATTCGAGAAGAAAAATAAAAATTTCACCTTTAAAATTTCTATTCTGTTGTTTTTTGATTATCTATTTTTTTTTTTGCATTCAATTTTTCGTGTCAACAAAGATGCATTATCCCTGGCTTTTATAGTCGAATGATACAATATATTGTGTTTTTTTTTTCACTTCTGTTTGCTACTGTTTCTCTGCTATTTCTGCCTTTGTTGCTCTGCCTTGGTGTGGTCAACTGAGGATAGTTCTTGCCATTCTGGTGCAAGGGAGGCAGACCTCGGGTGGTGGGCACGTGGAGTGGCGGCACGGCTAGATGTTAGGGTTTTTACTAAAAATTTTGTTTAGGTCGTGGGCCTATTAATTGGGCTTAGGTTTTCTTATTTCGGGTTTTAAGTTCGGGCTTGTATTTTGTAAATTGGGCCTGTAACATTTAGACTTGGACTGTTAATTATTTTTACTTTTTATTTGTTTAGTCTGTTTAGGGCCTGGGCAAAAATGGCCCATTACCGTATAGAAGATTATAAGTAATGAATTATTAAAAGAAATATAAAGTGATGTAAAATTTTTAAAATTAAATAAACTTTTAAATGGTAATAATATTGTTTTTGTTAGAATTTGTTAATAAGATTTTTTGGTGGAATTATTAGTAAAGGGAGCAGGCAATTGACGGAGGCGTAAATTAGATATAAGAGTGAGTGCGTGAAGTGACATTTGGCAAATGAAAATCTTCCATCTGTCTTAACTTGTCCTTTTTCTTTTCAGGGCACCGCCCTTAGGACTTAACTCTTTCTATTTGCCTTTTATTCTTCCCTCTCACTTCACATGATATCATAATTCTTATACTATATTTTGATTTCTTGCATGGATGTTATAAGTCAAACTTTAAATTGGTCATATAAACTTCAAACCATTTGAATCATTGTATTATATTTTTAATATAATATAAAAAATAATATGAACAAAAATTTAAATAACCCAAGTTATTTATCACTATATTAATATTTAATTCACGTTTAAAATATACATATTTCTTAATAAAAACACATACATCAAATTTAAATTAACATTTAATGTCACAATAACAAATAAATTGACATAATATTTGATTGCAATTTTGAGGACTCAATTAAAATTATTTAAAATTTATAAATCAAATTAAAATTTACTTACAACAATACAATTAATCTTCTTTTTTCTAAATATGGCCGTTCATCCACTTTCCTTGGACTTGCATTCATGTAGATTTGGTTCTATGCTTATCATTTACCTTTTTAAAAATTCGTTGTAAGGAATGAGTTAGTCTTAGATTTATTTTGATCATAATTGTTTATTTGTTTTTAATATTATTTTTGTTGTGTTTATTACTAATTATTAGTAGGATTCTCGTTTGTGGCCAAATTTAATTAAATTGAATGTGTTTGTATATGAATATAACTATCAAACACATCAAATTTCTGAACTTAATTGTGACTTAATAATAAGGTGTCTTTTATCTTAAAAATAATTTAGGTTCAAATCATTGTTATTAAAAAAACACATTAAATTTGTCTGGTTACAACTATTCTTTAGTGATATTGTAATAAATGTTGTATAGCCCTATTCAAGGGTTGAGCTATCTGCCTAAGCTCGAATATCCTTCTAAAATTTGAGAGAATTTGGGTAAAAATATTAGCCTCAAAAAATATATTTGGGCAAAAAAAAATTAAGCTCATTTAAAAGATGGATTAGGCTTGGGCTTGAACATTATATTACGTTATTTTTATATATCATGTTATTTATAACACTTAAAAATTAAATCTATAGTAATATATAATACTGTAATGTAAATATTTAAAAATGTTAAAGATGTCTATATATAATTTTAATAAATGAAAAATATATAATATTATTAAATATTGAATTAGAACTAATATAAATATTTAAAAAGCAATATGGATAGGCTTAAAATGGCCTTGGGTTAGCCATTTACAAATATGGATTGAGCAAAATTTTAAACCTATATTTCGGGTCGAATCAAGTTTGAATAAATATAAAATGCGTTAATATGTTTAAGCTCAACTTGACCGATGAACACCTCTAATGTTATAATAGCCCAATAATTAAAAAGAAAAAACAATTTAGAACAATAAAACAAAAACAAAGAATGGGACAAAAATTATTTATGCAGGTTGGTATATCTACATATGGCAGGGTCTTGCCTAAAGAATGAAATTGCTATACAAATTCTCAATATAATAATTGATTATAATCCATTCTATCCAACTCACAAAAAGATAATTGCAGCCTTAACTCTCCACTTATTTCCTTTCCTATAAGAGGGTATTAACCATGTTCCTATAGCATGTGGAAAAATAACACAATAGAATGCACAATTATTATTTCTTAGATAGGCAAATTTGTGTTTCACTCAATCTTCGGGGAAGATGAATCTTTTTTTATAATGGCTATGTAGAATCTACTCCATATCTCAAAGATATAAATGTTGGTCTCTTAATCACCTCCTTGTCCATAAATAAAGGATCATCATTAACTCAATTAAGGAAGGTGAATAATCTTGTGATGCTAAGACTCTTTAGAAAATATATAGTTTCCTTGTACAATTAACACCTACATTTATTGCACAAATTCGATCTTGAAACAAATCGATTAAACCAAAAACTCTCTCCATCTTAATGCATCATCATAAATAATCAAGCATCAACGCGAATCTAATAATAGCATAACAAAAAAGTAAATGAAATAAGCAAAATATGTAATCACGAAGTCACCAAAATCAAAATACCATCTTTGTAACACCCCTTACCCGGTTCGGTCGTTGAACTCAAGTAATAAGATGTTATAGCAAAAATTCAACATTCGACATGTACTTTACTAACCAAAATCTCAACTATTTATCACCAAATCACATATAATCAAACATAATAAAAATTTTAAAATCTACACAGACCTAATTGTAAAATTCAAGTTTGAAATAGGGTTAAACTATAAATTTTCAAAGTTTAAAGATTAATATTCAAAATCCCTAGTTGGTATCGATACCTTTCTGAAAATTGATACCAATTTACGATTCTGTTTTCTTTGCAAAACAAGGGTATCAATAATTATTTTATGGTATCGATACTCAAATAAAAATCGGTACCATTTTGACATTTTGTTTGTTTTAAAACTGTTCATATGGTCAAGTATCGATATCAGATGCCAAAATTTTAATACCTAAATTCAAAAATGATAAAATCTCTCTTTTAAAGGTCCACTTTATGCCCAAAACATACCTAAACTCAATTGATATACCTAAACATAATTAAGGCATGCAATTCATCATCTAGACATACTTATTCATGTACAACCCAATTCAAAAATATTACAATCTAAACCAAATATATACATACATATATATATATCTTTAAAATCAACTAACCTAATAATCAACCATTAAGCGACTAAGGCATCTCAACATGAACAACTAAACATTCAAATTCATTTATAAAACATACACCAAATATTATCATCCATTACAAGATCAAACCATGTATCAATCATCATTCTCACAACTACGCATTAACCAAAAATTCATCTAGCATATTAATTTCTTAACTACTTAACTATTATGCATATCATCAAATTACTTTAGTAAGACATCCTCAAGATGAACATTCCCAATAAACACACATGCATATATATATTCAATACTTTTAACCTTAGAAACTCAAATATCATTAAGACACAAAATCAGCATTACACATATATACAGAATATCATAGGTACATGTCAAGATCAAAAGAACATTTTAAGTACATGTCAAGATCAAAAAAACATTTCACCAACAGTTGAGTTCAGATGTCTGTTGGATGTTGAGTTAATGATTAAATCGCTAAATATTTAACCTGCGCATGAAAACTAATGAAAAATAAAATTGTACGTTGAGTATAACTCAATAATTTTTCTATAATCTGAACATAAACATAAAATAAGTCAATAAAATATAAAACATAAAACAAGTACTAATATGCAAAATGATAAATCAAATAAACCAATGTACTTATTCATCGATTACAATTAGTAATTTCTTTTTTACGAATACCAAGTCATGGTAAAATAATTTCAAAGACATTTAATAGTTCATTTCATATATGACACTTTCCATCATCATTTCCAATTTCATAAGCTCATTCAACATAATTCAACATGATTTCCAATTCATTGCACAAGAATATATATCTTTTCAATCTCCTTTCTCATCCACATGCTATTTAAAAAATTAAATAACTTATTTTATAATTTATTTCTCTATTAACTCGACTCAAACTCGAACGAATATACGGATTCAACCAACACATCAGTTTGGCATCCAGTATCTCATTGGATATATCCGAAGCAAATAAATGTGTCTAGTGCTATAAGTAAGTTGACACCCAGTGTCTCATCGGTTAAACCGAAATAAATTGGTACCCAATGCCTCATCGACTCGTAGTCGAAGTAATCCTAAACGCTTCCTATCCTATGGCATGCTATCTATATCCGACTCAACCTAAATTGTTAATTGGGTAATCATTTCATATTCCAATACCAATCAATGTTTCAATTTCACCTTTATTCACAACATATATACATTGATTCAATTTAGTAACATCACAATTTTTGCATAACATATATTCAATTCATGCATTTATACCAAAGAATGTACATATATTTCTCAATTATATATAATTGAATCCTCGTAACATCACTTGATTCAAATCAACCAAATTGAACAGAAAATCTCACCTCAATTACTTACCATGAACAATTAAATCTATATGCATCCATTTATGATTTAGTTTGGATTATATAAATACAAATCGTAAACTCCGAGCTACTCGTCGATAACTTTGTCTTTCTCTTTCTTTTTCGAGGAATTCAGGTCGATATTAGCTACAGATTAAAGCAAACATAATAATTTATCAATATACAGCCAAATTCATATTTAATTTCTAATTTATGCAACTTTTACATTTTATTTAATTTAGCCCCTAAAACCAGGACTATCATAACTTTCAAATTAAACTCCCAATTTTTATACCGTTTTCATAATACGTCTAATTTAACTTCTTATTTCACATTTCTTCCCCTAAAATTTGAAAATTTTGTTGTATGACCCCTATTGCACAAAACCAACAATTGACTTCACAATTTAGTCCTTTTCACTTCTAACCTTAAAAAATCTATCAAGTTAGTCCCTAAAACTTTAACTAATAAAAAATGGTAACATCCTCAAACTTAAGCAGTACCGAGAAATAGGACATGGGTCAGCTAGTTCAAGGTACTGAGATTCTGGAAACATAAAAATTACAAGAAAATGACTAAATTGCACTAATCAATTTTGAATTTGAAATTTTTGAACCAAGGTCTGAATGCTCCTCTTCTTTTCTTCAATTGTTTTCGGTTTGCAAGAAAAATAAAATAAAGAAACGGGTTTTGGTTTTTTCTATTCCACTATCCATATTCTAATCATTATGTAATATTAATTAACATAATAATAACTAAACTTTATAATATTTAAAATACATATATTATAAAGTCATAACCGGCCACTAATAAGATCACATATCTAATGGTCTATTTATTATGTAAGTCCTATATATTTAATTCTATTTATAAATCCTACTTTATTCTATTATGCGATTTAGCCCCTATACTTTAATTAAACACTCTTTCGTCAAAATTACCTAATCGAAATTCAATTCACTTCTAATATAATTCTGTAAATATTTGATAAAAAATATTTATAAATCCGATTTACAAAAATGAAATCCCGAAACCATACTTTCCATTACCTTTAATTTTGAAGTCGTTACCATCTTCATATCAAAATTGTTGTTGCTACTGCCTGCTCTCTCTTCTTCTTTTCCGAAGGTGCTCTTCAATAACTGTCCCTATCTAGTTGTCTCCCTTCATATCCTTTAGGGAACTAACATCACAATAAAATAATACCATAAAAGATTAAATTAAGCACAAATGAAACTTATCCGAGGCCCAAGTAGAGAAATAATTTCGTTATAACATGATATGGAATGAGCAATAATAGTTTTTTCAACACTGACTTTTGATAAAATGAAAATATTAAAATACTCTCGAATAGTATGATTTATTTAATTATGAAAATTGATACCTAATTAATTCTTGAGATCAATTCAATTAGGAATTTTCTTAATAGTACACATAATGAGTTTTTAAGACCAACAAAAATTCAAACAACTGTCAACTTCTTTTAATATAGAGTTTTTATAAAAGAAATATATATATTATTGTAGTTTGTCCATGAAAAGTGTCCAACCTGGAAATTGGAAAATGGAAAATGGCCAAAGTAATAAAAATATAAAAAGCAGAGGGATATTTGAAGTTATTTTATCCAACTGTTTCAGTCATGAACCTCCCCACCTTAATTATATTTTTAGAAAAGAAAATCAGGCCTTAAATTTAATATTGATTTAAGGTGCTCCTTAACAAATAGTTATTATTTTATTAGTGAATCATAGACATGTTTGGTGTACTTAAATATGCGCTCCACCTTCCACAATCATTGTTTAATGTTAATTATTATAAAAATAAAATAAAATAATGTACTTTTTAAATAATTTTTTATTTAGAAAATATTGGTTTCATGTATTAAAAAGCGATGGTTAAATTAAAGCTATAAAATAGGAAGTACAACTTTATTATTATTAAATTGGAAGGTGACCCATCATTATTAAGAAGAAAAATATTGCTTTACCTAATTCTGTTTGCTTCTTAAACTTTGTGCATCAAATCAAAATCACATCTTCATTGCAATCAACATCAAAAGTTAATGGGCAATCAAATTTCCCAATTACTTTTTCTTTTATGTATAATGTCTCATCTAACCTTGTTTTGGCTGACTAAATTATTCGCAAAATAATTTTTTTTAATTTGATTTTTACATCGATTTTAAATTTAATTACAGATATAGTTCGATTTTGCTAGAAAGCGCATCCAGCTGGACGAGCTTTCCAGTTCTCTCTCCTAGGGTTAGGACTTTTATTTTATTAGGGTTAGGGTTTTTATTAGGGTTCAGGATATTTTAAAAGTGTTCAGGGTTTTCAACTAAAGAGGTGAAAATTCTTAGGCAGCTTTGAGAGGTCGAGGGTGTGATAACGCGCCTCAGCACACATACATTTCATATATCATGGCGGGATAGGATCATGACCCTAGAAACCCATCGTGGGGAAATCTAGTTTTGGGGTAATAATGCTTGATACAATCAGGGGTCGAATTCAACGTGAAAGTCCCAATCGACAGTCATGATGTGGTCATGAGTTCGAGTATGATCAGGGGGCCAAGTGACGTTCATTACGCAATCAAGAGTTCAAGCTTTTTGGATACCCGCAAACAATGTCCTATATATACTATACATAAGATTGACGTCATAATTATACGAAAAAACTCTGGAGACTTCTGGTGTAATCAACGTAATTTTTTCTCTATTTCCAAGCAGCCGATATCTCTAACATTTCATTCTTGTCCGAAGGCCGACACTGAAGTGGACACAAGTAGGATCTTAAAAGGAAAGCGGATGTTCCGACATAGTAGAGGTCAAACTCAAGTCAACGTGGCAACGGTTTTAGTTATTAATAGGTTGTGTAATAATGTCAACCGTTGTCGCTTCAAAAGGAGCATCACCTTTAATGCACTGTAGTAGTCGCTCCCCGCCAGAGAGTCCTCTTGCGTTAACGATGGTGCCGACCTTTAAACAAAAATGAAGGTTAAAGGTACTGGTTGCCTGGAAATGAAGAAAAAAATTACACTGATTATAGCTAGAATCCCCAAAGTTTTTCCGTATGAATATGCCCTTAAACTTCTGTATGGTATTTATAGGGCATCATTTTCAAGTATTCAAAAAGATTGAACTTGTAGTCGTGTAACGACCGTTAACTAGCTCCCCTGTTATACCCGGATCCATTACTGCATAACGACTGTCAATTGAGACCTTCACGTTGACTTTCACCCTTAACCATACAAAGCAAAATCACTCTATAACCGACTTCTCTAGGATAGGCTTCAGAGGAATTGATCCCATCTCGACATGATATATGAAATGTGTGTGGCTCGGACCGATATCGCATCATCGACGACTCAAGAATACCTCAAACGTAAATGAAATATCTTTCACAAATGGAATTTTTAAGATTGGGAAATGATTTATAGTGGAGAAATAGAAATGATTATGGAGAAATTATATGAGTGAAGGATGATGAAGCTTGGCATGTGCAAGCAATTTTATAGGCGCATGAAAGGGTCTATTTGCAAAGAAAAACCTTCAAAGCGTGTTGAAACATATTCTAAACGTGTTGAAGTGTTTAAATCGTCTAAAATATTCAAAGCGTCAGGTTTTTCAGCTCGGGGAATAGTAAATTCGTTAGAGAAAGCTTGCCCAGCTAGGCGCGCTTTCCTACCATGTTAGTAAGAAAGCCCCCTAGCTGGGCGAGCTTTCTCTAGCGAATTTCCTATTCCCCGGTAAAAAGTACCTTTTCGTATGACTCTTGTGCACATTATTAAGCGCAGAATCTCGATAAAATTATATGAGTTTTGAATGTGTGATTAATATTATTTGCACTATACACTATGCAACAAATGTGTGCATTCATAAAAATAGTTCATAGCACGTGTTCTCTTTCTCCCTACATAATTCTCTTATAAAATGGGCATAATTTTCATAGCATAAACACACATCAAGTTAATATCAAATAACTCTCTACTTTTTTTTTGCGTTTATTCATCCAAACCGTGACCGATATTGAAATGAGCCGACGAGTGAATTCCGTTATATACTACGATGGTTAAATCTGTAATACAGAGTTTGAGGTGGTGTTTGTAGGAGCGAAGTTTGTGGAATTAACGTTCAATAGTATTATTCAAATGCATAAGTTACGGACTAGAATCAGGAGAAAAGTTGGGGGATCGAGCTGGGAAAGAATTACAAGGTTCTAATGCAGATTTCTTGCATATATTGACCCCTATAAGTATGAGCTATTTGAAGTGATTAGCGAAACGTATATCGAGACAGTCATATCATTGCACAACTCAAGCAAAAATGTTGTTATTGAGTTATATGTCGAGTTCGCGGATGCTGATGGATCTGGCCCATCTTCGACCTTAAGTGTGAT
This sequence comes from Gossypium hirsutum, assembly GCF_007990345.1. NCBI lineage: Eukaryota > Viridiplantae > Streptophyta > Magnoliopsida > Malvales > Malvaceae > Gossypium > Gossypium hirsutum. The sequence continues at coordinate 11,790,562 of NC_053442.1, read as the reverse complement.
GAATACGGGTATCGAAGCGCAAGCATAAAGTCCTAGTACACAGTTGTGCGGTGGGTTTTTTGGCCTCCTTTAAAGTGGCTGCTACGATGTTCCTGGAACATCTATGGGTAGACATTCATCAGTCTCCAGCATCGATCTAAACTTCAAAGATCAGTACCAGTCAAGGTATCAACATAAACCAAATGTAAACACTCAGGCTGGACAAATAGCGGACAACAGAATATTCTGTAATGACGTGATGAAAAAGATGACGTGACTCACACGGCCAAGAGACATGCTTGTGTTTTAGATTGTGTGGGCATTCAAAATAGGGACACGTGGCCGTATCTGTGCCCGTGTAACTCTCTGACTTGGGTCACACGGCCAATCCACACGCCCGTGTGCCAGGTTGTGTACCCATTCGAAATGGCCTCACACGCCCATGTGCTAGCCGTGTGTCTCACACGGCCTAGTCACACGCATATGTGTCTAGCCGTATGGACTCAGAATGTACCTTAAACAACAAGTTTACCATTACCTGCAAGCTTGGATAAGTAGTTCAAAAAATCATTCATTTAACCAGTTCAAAACACAAACACATTCAAACCATGTCAAAACAATCATTTTAGGTGCCTAACCAATGTACCCTCATTAGTACCACATTTACATCATCAAAACATATCATCAAAGCATTATTCAAGTCCAAATTATAAACATACCTAATTTAATTCATTTTGCCTAGTTTATGAACACTTAAACATCAATTTAACATGCCATAATAAAGCTTCAAAAACAAACACATATTTATATGTATAAAACCAACCAATATTAAACTTATAATCTCATTTACATTCAATGCGCAAAATAACTATTATTTAGACACCCTTGGTACATGCCGACACAAAAGGTAAACATCACCACATTTGAGTTCGGGATCGTTGTTGGATGCTGAATCGACGATCAAAAGTTAAGTACCTAACCTACGCACGAAAAGCAAAATCGTACGTTGAGTAAAACTCAATGAGATTTCTATAATTCGAATATTTAAAGACATAATAATAATATGCACTATTAATTATAAGCACAGTTGAATAATTAAAACCATATTTATTCATACAATGACATTAGCTATTTAATACTCAATTCATAATGCACCATTTCATACCATACTCAATTCTCATCACTCGCTATATAATAGATTTTCATAATTTGATCCATATATCATTTAATCAATAACATTATCTATTCCATATCTCATTCATGAATACATAATTCATGTATCTCATTTTCATGTTTCAATTCACTATCCCATTTTCAGTTCACATACAATATCATCTAATATCAATCATAGTACCGTTTTATTTAATTACCCCATATTAACATGACTCAGACTCGGACGGATATACGAATCCAACCAACACACCAGTTTGGCACCCAGTGCCTCATCGGATAAATCTGAAGTAAAAACTGCACCCAGCGCTATATAAATTTGACACCCAGTGTCTCATCAGTTAAACCGAAGTAAATTGGCACCCAATGCCTCATCGACTCGAAGTCGAAGAAATCCCTGAACTCTTCCAATCCTATGGCATGCTATCTATATCCGACTCAGCCCGATACAGTTAATAGGGTTTAATTTCATTTTCCACATACAACCAATATTCAATTATCATCTTTGCACATATATAGTCATTTCAATTCAAATAATTAATATATTCATAATATATATCAATTCAATCCATTCAATCAACTTTTAATTCAATTCAATGTCAAAGTGCCAAATACTCACATCAATACTTACCATATGCATTAAATAAAAAATACAACAATTAATAACTAGTTTCAGATTATAGAAATACAAACAAGGAATTCCGAGCTATTCCACATCAACTTTATCTTTCCCCTTTTTAGTTGAGGATTTTGGTACAACGTTAGCTACGGAATTAAAACAATTAAAATTCATCAATACAACACAATTCAATTTCATATTGAATATTTTAATTTTTATTCAATATTTGCCTAAATTTCAATTTAGTCCCTAAACCGAGACTAATTTTTTTATTCTTCACATTTAATTCTTTATTTTCATGAAAATTCTACTTTAAACTAAATTTAACTCTCTATTTTCACTTAAATCCCTAAATTTTGAATTTTTCACAATTTAGTCCCTATTACTCAAAATTTACAATTTATTCTACAATTCAATCCTTTTCTATTTCTAACTTTTAAATCTATCAATTTAATCTCTAATACTAAAATTATTCAACATTAACAACATTTAAAAACTCAATAATTGCTAAAATTTTGACATAGGTTGGGTAATACTTAACACCGAGATTCCAAAAATATAAAAATTACAAGAAAAAAAGGGACTAAATTGACTAACCAATTGAACTTGAAAACTTTTGAAACCCCTAATTTGCGTCTGTTTCTTTCTTCTTTTCTTTTTTTTTCTCAATTTTGATTTTGCTTTTATCTTTCTTTATTTCATTTACTTATTTGTTTTATTATATTTACTTTATTATTATATTATATATATTTACTTAAATATTAAGTAAAAAATATGATAATATATATTTTATCTTTAATTTATTAATAATATATATAATAATTTTACACTTTATGTTGCCTCACTAAAGAAACAATGGCATAATTGCTTCTTTAGTCCCTTTAATTTTTCTTTAATATATACTTCAACTTTCACCCTATATGTAATTTAGTCATTATACCTAATTATTCTTACTTCATGCAAATTTACTTAACCAAAACCTAATTAACTGCACAACTAACTTCGTAAATATTTTTGATAAATATTTACGAGTCCAATTTACGGGAACGGAGTCTCGGGAATTCACTTTCCGACACCCCTGACTATTGGGTCGTTACACGATCATCTACCTATTTACACCAAAAAAAATATAATTATAAAAAAAATTTAACATTATTGAAATTAACGAAATTTAAATTTTTGCATTACCATTACTAATTGGGTGGCGAAAATATGCTTGTCGTCGAAACGGATTAGGGAGGCGACCATTTGTGAGAAATCGATTTAAAAGAATAAAAATGAGATGATGATTTTTTTAAAAAAATATTTTTAAATAAAAATATAAAAAATTATTAAAAACGAGAGAGTTGGGAGGGTTTGAGAGAATTTGAGAGAATTGAGAGAGTTGAGAGAAGGATGTGAATGAAAAAAATGAAATTTGAGGGGTATTTATAGGGTAAAAAAAGTTACCATTGTTAGGGTTTTAATGTTTTTACTGTTGGCGGCAACTTTCAAAAAGCCGTTGGGATTATGCGCGTTCCAACAAAATCGGTCTATATCCTTAATTAAATTTAAAACCTGCTTAAAATCTAAATTAAAAAAAATGGCCTATAGTCCTTATTTTGTCCAAATTATTTTGTATTAGTAAAATCAATATTAAATAAATTAGCTTATATTTTCAAATTGATTTTAGTGTTTTGGCTTTTTTAGGTGAAATTATAAAATTCCACTCTTCTTTTATAACGAGGTTAAACAATTCACATTAAAATACAAACATTAAATATATATTTTTCTAATATTTATATTAGATATACTTTTTATTTTTAAAATTTATAGTGTATAGCTTATTTTTGGCTTAAGGTATATAAGGTCCTAACTTAACGTAAAAATTAATTAAACCCTTGCGAAAAATTCATCCAGTTAAGTCTTTAAATTCTCAAATTACATCAATTAAGTACTTTGACCAACATTTTCCATCTTTGATTGTTGCAATGTTGATGTGGCACTCTACATCAACAAAAAATAAAAAAAAATTCAAAAAGAAAATTATTTAAATTCTTTTACTAGTATGAACTTGGACAAATGGTTATCCAGGTTCGAACCCAGATAGCCATTTGTCCAGATTTATTTCAAACTTAAATTTCTATAAATGATAAAAAATATTTTTTTTAAAAAACTTATAAATGTGTAGAACATTATTAAAATTTATAAAAAAATATTAATAAAATTTTAAAAATTTAAAAATAATAAAAACCATTTAAAAGTTATGTCTAGAATGAATCTGAACAAACATATGTCCAGAATAATTCAAAACAATTTTTCTTGTCCACCATTATTTCTCAAAAAGTAGTGGTCGTTTTACTTTTCAATTTTTTAGTTTTTCTTTAGTCATGTTGTGGCGCGTATATATATAAATGGTTTACCAAGGAAGGGGTATTGCCAGATCTATTGAAAATCATTCTCAGAGAACCTCGTAGAAGAGTATTCACAAATTTAGATTCTAAATTTTGACTGGTGTTTATCGTCAGATTAATTTAATGATGATGAGTTAAAGATGCAAAAATATTGCTAAATTACTTCTAAATAGTTACTTTCAATTTATTTTTCTCCTCTATTTGAACTTTTTTCTATAGACTACGACAATAGTAAAGTTTTTCCTTGGTTTTATAAAATCTTATTTCCAAAAGTAAGATTATTTATCCAAATAATCATATAAAAGATCAATTCAACCCTTCACCTCTCTTGTAGTTTTCTCTTTCCTTTTTTATTGCTACCTTTTAAAAAAAAAATTGTTAGGACTATCTTTTACATTTTCTTATTGATATTGCAATATTCATTACCATCTCCGTTGGACTTAAAAGAGGTGGCCCTTTTGATTATCCTTGCAATCATCAAATATTCTCCCCTTCTTTGTTCTCATAGTAACAGTTAATGGGAATTATTTCATTTTCTGAATTTTGAAAAATAACTACATCAACTACAAACCATAAATCGAAATATAGCATTTTAACATGTTTTTATGCACCCAAATTATTAAAATTCATTAAACTTCGGTCATTAATCAAAACAATACAAACTAAAAACATATGAGTTTACTTGCAGAGACAAGTGTCGATACAATATTGATTGATGGCTTGAACTCTAAAACTTTATACATATATATGTTGAGTGTTTTTGTGTCTTCCTTTCAAGGAGGTTAATTTCCTTATTTATATGATACGATTCTTGGATGTGACGTCTTAAGTAGATCCTCATACATGCTACACGAACCCTATTCTAAAATTAACACGTGTTCTCTAAGGGTGAGTTTGCTTGCATGATAATGCGAAGTCACAATGTGAGAACTCGTGATGCGAACTATGGAGGCGATCACTACTAAAATAGAGAGCATCGAGTCAGTCCCAATCAAATAAATGGGTAGCGGGTCGATAATGACGATGATATTAAATCAAAATTATGGAAAATTATTTGTATGAGTTTTTGGAGAAGGAAATCAAAGGGAAATAATGCATGTAGTTTTGTCAACCTACCAATTTGGGCTTCCAAAGTTATTTCAACACCATAAGTTTTGAGGGCAAGTACTCTCCATATTGAGATCATTATTATCTATATTAGAAAATTCTTTCATGCTATTTACGAATATTAAATTAGGCTTAAAGATATTATCTATATTTGGATTATACCTGGAATTTAAAAAATCATGTTTTCTACACTAATACAACTACAACCCAAATTTAAAATTAAAATTATATATCTAAATAAACACCCTGAGCTTCGTAAATTCTCATTTAAAATTACGCAGTTTTCCCGCCCTCATTAATTGAAAACCTGTTACCCCGTAATTATAAAAATGAAAGTCAGGCAAAAGCTTCGCCAAGCAATTGATTCGTTATACGCCGGTGGCCAAGCGACGGCTGAAGCCTACACGCCGCTCGTGCTCAAATGCGTTCGAGTCAACGATGTTGGTCAAGCCAAGAGATTGCAATCTCACATGGATCTTCACTGTTTTACACCCAATGATACGTTTCTACATAACCGTCTTCTCCACATGTATGCCAGATTAGGGAAAATTTCAGATGCCCGAAACCTGTTCGATAAAATGCCCCAAAGAGATATTATCTCCTGGAACACAATTCTTTCTGTATATGCCAAATCAGGGTCTGTTGAGAATTTGAGAGCACTGTTCTATAAAATGCCTTTTCGTGATTCTGTTTCTTATAATACTGTGATTGCGGGCCTGGCTGGAAGCGGGTTTTCCAGTCAGGCGCTTGAGGTTTTTTTGAGGATGAACAGAGAGGGATTTGAGCCAACAGAATATACTCATGTGAGTTTGTTGAATGCGTGTTCAAGGTTATTGGATTTAAGGAAAGGGAAACAGATTGATGGTAGAATATGCGTTGGTGTTTTGGGGAGGAATGTTTTTGTTTGGAATGCTTTGACTGATATGTATGCTAAGTGTGGCGAGATTGATAAAGCACGGTGGCTGTTTGATAGAACAGATAATAAAAATGTAGTTTCATGGAATTCATTGATTGCTGGTTATTTGAAAAACGGCCAACCTAAGAAATGTATTGATTTGTTTCAGGAGATGCAACTAGGTGGTTTCAAACCTGATGATGTCACAGTCTCGAATGTTCTCGGTGCTTATTTTCAAAGCGGATTGGTAGATGAAGCAATTGAGGTTTAACTTGATTAAGAACAAGGATAAAGTATCTTGGACAACAATGATTGTTGGTTATGTTCAGAATGGAAAGGAAGAAGATGCTCTGAATTTATTTGCCAAGATGTTAGCAGAAGGTGTCAAGCCAGACAGTTTTACGATCTCTAGTGTGATTAGTTCCTGTGCAAAATTAGCCTATTTGTGTAATGGTCAGGTTGTCCATGGGAAAGCCATTCTTTTGGGAGTTGATAATGATTTGCTTGTGTCTAGTGCTCTTGTTGATATGTATTGCAAATGTGGAATCACTAAGGAAGCCTGGATTGTTTTCGATATGATGCCATCCAGAAATGTAGTTTCTTGGAATGCCATGATTAGGGGTTATGCACAGAATGGACAGGATTTGGAAGCATTGGTCCTTTATGAAAAATTGTTGCAACAAAAGTTGAAACCTGATAGTATTACGTTTGTAGCTGTTCTATCTGCTTGTAACCATGCAGGTTTAATTGAAGAAGGACGCATATATTTTGATTCTATCAGTAAACGGTATGCATTAGTACCCACTTTGGATCACTATGCATGCATGATCAATCTCCTTGGCCGTTCAGGTTGCATGACTGAAGCAATAGATCTAGTTAACAATATGCCCCATGAGCCAAATTCCTTAATCTGGTCAACCCTTCTCTCTGTCTGTGCAATAAAGGGTGACATTGAAAATGGGGAGATGGCTGCTAAGCATCTTTTTGAATTGGAACCCCTTAATGCAGGACCTTATATCATGCTTTCTAACATGTATGCCACCTGTGGAAGATGGGAAGATGTGGCATCTGTGAGATCTCTCATGAAAAGTAAGAATGTCAAGATGTTCGCTGCTTACAGTTGGATTGAGATTGATAATGAAGTTCACAAGTTTGTAGCAGAAGATGCAACTCATCCCCAAACAGAAATCATATACGAAGAACTTGGCAGACTGATTAAGAAATTGCAGGAAGCTGGGTTTATGCCTGATACAAAGCTGGTTCTTCATAATGTGGAGGAGGAGGAAAAGTTTGCATCCATTTGTTACCATAGTGAGAAACTTGCTCTTGCATATGGATTGATTAAAAATCCCCATGCAACAACACCGATTAGGATTATGAAGAACATTCGTGTTTGTGGCGATTGCCATATGTTTATGAAGCTCGTGTCTAAAGTTATTGGGAGGCCAATCATCTTGAGAGATTCAAACAGATTCCATCATTTTGTTGGTGGGAGTTGCTCCTGCAAGGATTACTGGTAATAAGCAATCCAGGGAGATTAGTAAGTCACCTCAGCTTTGCAAGAAACGTCCCATAATTTTTCTGGGACTATTTTAATCAGAAGTACACTTGCCAGTATTGCTAATGACTGATTTCCATGTTAATGGTTAAACATTATTTCCAGGGAACAGAATAGACTCGTTGTCTTACTCCATTATATCTGGAAGATAGCAACAGCCAACATTGAGAACAAGAACAAAAATGATGGCTCTAAGTGCTCTTAATTACTCAAATGCCTTCTAGTCTTTTGCATTTTCAGGCAAGGTAGACTAGCAAGGGAACATGCTGAGGATTGAACAAAGGATGCAGAGATCTTTTGGTGTATGGAAAATTTTAACAGATTCTGATCAAGTTATGATGGGCCTCTAAAAGTATTTTGGGATGCATTTTAGACACATTCCACATGAAAGCATGGATTGGATTTGCCTGTTTTGGCAGCGCACTAGTGAACCAAGTCCCAACTACGAAGTCTCTGAAATCAGTTAACTTTAGGTACATTTTCGAGTATTTGAAATATTTTTTCGGGCCTCTGAAAACTCGCATTCGTAGGCAATGTGTAATTGCGCTACTAAAGTCTTGTATTCTTATTATCTTGACTGTTGAATAGCAATGGTTTTTCCAATTTGATGCCATACTGAGTAGAGCTGTTGTTTTGTTTAGTAAGTACTAACATAGCTTTGGGCTCTTGAATCACAATAAATGTAGTTTTCTTAACTTTTCTCTTTGGATTGCGACTCCAAAGATGCTTGGATTGGGTCAAGAATTCTCAAAATAATCAAATAACTCACTTAAATTACTTCACTTTCACGGGTCATTTTCTGATTATCACCGTCATCACCCCTCTTTTACCTGCTTAATTCCCACTTCCTGGGCAAAGCATAATTATAGCAATATCCGAAAATATTAGACCAAACATAACTCTCTACTAAAATTGGTCTATTTAACATAATGTTTTAAAAGATTGAAATTCTACTATTTGTCATTGTATTATGTGTAAGTTGTGGATTTCAAATCATCTACTAGATGTAATGAATCTGTTGACAGTCTTAGTGAGTTCCAAATCTCCCATATGTTCTTGATTTCTTCTATTATGTGTGATGGAAAATCATCCATCTCCATATCAGCTATCTTTTTTAATAGTTGCACAGATTCTTCATCTCTGTCATTCTGGATGTTTCCAGTTTCATATGCCAATATTCTTCTTCCATCCGTCCAGAGTCTATGAGTCCTTTACTGAAGTAAACATTGGGTTTTTGTCATTAAATCCATCACTGCTTGGATTTGATAATAACTGGGATTATTATATCACTTGTCAATGTTTTTTGTCAAGTGTCTTTTGTCTTTTTTGACTGTTAAAAGTTTGGGACTTCTAATCATTCTTTGAATAATCCAAATTTGATATGACTGATAAAATTTTTCTTTTTCAACAATACCAATAAGATTATTTATTTCAAGATAAAAATAATAGTAAAAGTCATCTTTATTTATTATGCTTAATGATATAAACTTAATAGATGCAGTATCAAATGGTTCAGGATCAAATCTAAATTTTATAGTAGGAAATTTTTCATCTAAATCATTTGTAAAAACATAAGCTTATAGAAAATATTCTGAAAAAACTTTTTGAAATTGAGCTTGCTGTTTGCAAATAGTTCTATTTATCTTTGTAAAAATTTCCACTAGTAGAATTTTTCTAGCTTTATTATATAAACAAAGCCTACACATTTTATTCATAATAGGACTATTTGTTCCTTTATTAATAAAATACTGAAATATATCAAAAAGATTATTTATCTCTCTAATATCTAAATATCCTATTTCAAGCTCTTCCCAATCTCTATATAAAATAGATTTTAGTAATAATTCATGAGCTTCATTTTTTTTAGTTGTTCTTTCAACTAAAAATTGTGAAAACTTAGTAAAAGCTCTTCTAAAATTAGCTCTTTGTTCAGAAATATGAGTTTTCCATATTTCATTAATAAAATTATATAATTCTAATGGTAAACCTGAATTATAAAATTATTTTATTTCCTGAATTTGTTGTTGTTTCAACAAATTTTCTGATAAACAAAACTTTTCTGCTCCCTTTATTATTTCAGCATAACTGGCTTGATATACTGAATTTCGATCTTGGGACCAAGGAAATTGACTTACCGTTCTTGGTGTAAAAGATAAATGAGTTCTAATTGGTTGTCTTACCATTGGATATGAAATATAATATCCTTGATTAGGATAAAAAGATGTTTGTGCAGGTAACGTCACAAATCCTTGATTATCATCCATCTCTATATCAGCTATCTTTTTTAATAGTTGCACAGATTCTTCATCTCTGTCATTCTGGATGTTTCCAGTTTCATATGCCAATATTCTTCTTCCATCCGTCCAGAGTCTATGAGTCCTTTACTGAAGTAAACATTGGGTTTTTGTCATTAAATCCATCACTGCTTGGATTTGATAATAACTGGGATTATTATATCACTTGTCAATGTTTTTTGTCAAGTGCCTTTTGTCTTTTTTGACTGTTAAAAGTTTGGGACTTCTAATCATTCTTTGAATAATCCAAATTTGATATGACTGATAAAATTTTTCTTTTTCAACAATACCAATAAGATTATTTATTTCAAGATAAAAATAATAGTAAAAGTCATCTTTATTTATTATGCTTAATGATATAAACTTAATAGATGCAGTATCAAATGGTTCAGGATCAAATCTAAATTTTATAGTAGGAAATTTTTCATCTAAATCATTTGTAAAAACATAAGCTTATAGAAAATATTCTGAAAAACTTTTTGAAATTGAGCTTGCTGTTTGCAAATAGTTCTATTTATCTTTGTAAAAATTTCCACTAGTAGAATTTTTCTAGCTTTATTATATAAACAAAGCCTACACATTTTATTCATAATAGGACTATTTGTTCCTTTATTAATAAAATACTGAAATATATCAAGAAGATTATTTATCTCTCTAATATCTAAATATCCTATTTCAAGCTCTTCCCAATCTCTATATAAAATAGATTTTAGTAATAATTCATGAGCTTCATTTTTTTTAGTTGTTCTTTCAACTAAAAATTATGAAAACTTAGTAAAAGCTCTTCTAAAATTAGCTCTTTGTTCAGAAATATAAGTTTTCCATATTTCATTAATAAAATTATATAATTCTAATGGTAAACCTGAATTATAAAATTATTTTATTTCCTGAATTTGTTGTTGTTTCAACAAATTTTCTGATAAACAAAACTTTTCTGCTCCCTTTATTATTTCAGCATAACTGGCTTAATATACTGAATTTCGATCTTGGGACCAAGGAAATTGACTTACCGTTCTTGGTGTAAAAGATAAATGAGTTCTAATTGGTTGTCTTACCATTGGATATGAAATATAATATCCTTGATTAGGATAAAAAGATGTTTGTGCAGGTAACGTCACAAATCCTTGATTAGGATTTATTGTTTTCCCTTTGTTGGGTCTTTTATGGACAGTAGTCCATTCACCAACTTTTTCTAGAGTTTTTTTTACCTCTACCCATATGGCCTGTTAAGATAATCAGCAACAATATTATCAGTTCCTTTTACATATAAAACTTCAAAATTAAAAGTACATAATTCATTATACCATCTAATTCTCTTAGGTACAGTTTCCAAACTTTTGTTAGTAAGGAATTGTTTAACAGCCTGGTTATCAGTTTTTATAATAAATTTTTCGAGTGCTAAATATATAAGAAAGTTTTTTATTCCCTTCTTTATTGCTAATAATTCTTTTTCATATATAACATAATTAATTTCATTTGGTTTAAATTTTCCTGAACTATATCCACATATTAGTTCTTAATTATTTATTGTTTTAGCTTTTAAAATACAACCCCAATGATTTTGTGAGGCATCTGTTTCTAAAATTAATTATCACCTTGTTTAGGTAAATAAACTTTTGGAATATGATTTATTTCAGATTTTAGATTTTTTTTTATAATTTCTGAGTTTTTTTAGACCAAATAAAAGGTTTATCATTTTTTAATTTTTCATATAACTTACCTATTTTTTTAGATAAGTTAGGAAAGAAATTTCTTTCATAATTAATTATTCCTAAAAATTGTTGAATCTGCTTTTTATCTTCAATATTTTTAGTAAATTCTTTTATTTTTAGAATAATATGATCTTGTAGTTTAAGGCCATCTGCAGATAATTTTAATCCTAAAAATTTTATTTATGTTTTTTCTAACTCTATTTTCTTAGGGCTTAATATGATTCTATGTTTTATGAATTCTTGAGAAATTATATTTAAATGTTTTCTATGTTTTTCTAATATATCTGAGAATACTAAAATATCATCTATATAGACTACACAAAATTTTTTATATTTATTAAATATAGAAGCCATCCATCTTTGAAAGATTGTGGTGCATTTCATAATCCAAATGGCATTACTCTCCATTGATAATGTCCATTAGGTGCACTAAAAGCTGTCAAAGGTTTAGATTCTTCGGTTAGCATGATTTGCCAAAATCCCGATTTACAATTAAATTTACTAAAATATATTGCTTGTTTAGCTTGATTAATTAAAACATCCTTTCTTGGAATAAAATATCCATCAAAAATAATATTTTGACTTAATCTTTTATAGTTAATAACCATTCTAGCTTTTCCTCTTTTTATTTCAGCATGATTTCTAACCATAAAAGCTGGACTAGAATGTGAACTATTAGTTTTTTCTATTAATCATTTTTTAATAATTCTCTAATTTGTATATCAAATTCATCTATATCTTGTTTAGTATAGATCATTGGTTTAACTCTAATAATTTTATTGAGATTTTCCAATTTAATTTCACAATATCTAGGGCTATTTTGCCATAATTTTAATGGTTCTTCACTAAAATTATTTTCTAAAATTTTAAACAACTAATGACTTGTTTTAAGTTGTTTAATATGTTCTTTCTTTGGTGGTGTAAATTTTTTTATCACACACAAATTTATGATTTTATACTAATAGTATTTCTACAGATAACATAATTAAATTTTTATCAATAGAGAATGGTAAATGTTGGTATATAAAATTATTTCCTAATAATATATCTCCATGCATTGCAGGAAAACATAATATTTTGGGTATTACAAATCTTACATTATTTATGTAGATTGATATATTTCTAGCTTTATATTGGATTATGGTTTCATTACCATATATTCCTATTGCTTTTATTGGATGTTTCATAGGTTCCTATTTTTCTACAGGAATGACATTCTTTCTGCAACTACTGGTTGTAGCTCTTGTATCTAATAAAACATGCAAGGAATATGTTTTATATTCTCTAATTTGAAATGTAATTTCAATATAAGTGTAATATTTCCTAGATTGAAAATTTGAGAATGTAATTACATCATTTGTTCAAATTTTCATCTGTTGAAGAATTGTTGAAGCTTGTAATTCTTCCATTCTAGTGTTTGTAAAATTTCTACTTGGTTCTGTAGGAAAAATAGGAATATGAACTGTTTTCATTCCTATTGGTGTAGAACTTGTACTTATATTATCCTCTTCTTCCTCTATTTGAGTATTTGAGGGTAAAATTAAATTATCATTTGTATTTGTTATAGCATTATTTTTAAAATATAATTTATCTTCAGACAACATATATTCTATAGTACTTACAGGGTTAGAAGTACTTGCACTACTTATCTTTTCTATCATCCAATCTTTTGGTATTGATAGATCTCTTAAATGTAATAATTTTGGTTGTATTTCGATAGTAAATTTATTAGGTTCAAAGAGCTCAATAATTTTATTATTAATTTCTTTGATCACTACTTCTGCTGTATTAGTATATTCATTAATAAAAGTCCAACTTATTGCTAAATCATTAATTTCAAAATTTTTTGTCTGAATTTTTAGACATAAACACTCTTCTATTAGAAGATCTGTGGATATAACCCAAATGGTAACCGTTAATGAAATTCATTACATCATATTATTTTTAATCTTGTACTTTTTAAAATTTGTAAGTCCAAATCTAACCCAAATGGTAATCGTTAATTTATTAAGTTGAATTATTCTATTCTCAATCTTATACAGCAAATATATCATCATATATATAGTGTCACATCAGCTTGCTATATAATTCTCCCAAAAAGGTTATGTTATTTTTGTTAATAAATTGGAAGGTACTGTTTTGAGTTAAAACTGAAATTACATAATTTTAAAAGTATAAGATTAAAAATGATTAAATTGAAGTAAATAGATTAACTCACAACTTACACATAATATGAGATTAATAATAGAGTTTGACTTAATTAAATTAATGATTATTATTTACCAAATTAGAGTATAAGAATAAATCATACGCAAAATTTGACGTTTTGAAAGTGAAAACTTCCAAGCAGTGGTAAAGTGGGAAGTAACAAATGTAGTAGAATATAGAAAATGAAATGGAAAGAAGATCACATGGCATAAAGTCAGTTCCTGTGTGATGTATGTTGTCTCCCACTGTACCACTACTTCAGAAAAACATGAGATAAATTGGAATCAAACTTGTCTTCATTTCAACCATACAAAATTCCTTGGTTTCTTTTGCTTTGGATTGCAGATATTTGATCCATCGTTGAAAAAATCTAATGAAACCCATCTTTCACGACAGAATCAAAATGTTGTTCCCGACCAAAAATATATAAATAAATAAGCCACAACCCAATTTAGACTTTTTTGAGAAAACAACCATATTTTGGGTATTTTTCTAAAAAAAAAATATAGACTCATAAATAGATTTGCAACACATAAAATTAAAGACTACACTGCATTTTATATATATTTTTACTTATAGGATTTAAATTTTTTTACAAAAAGTTAACATTTATTACATTATAAATAAAATTTTTAAACTCTATAAGTAAAAAAATTTATAAAATATAAAATAAGTATAGTAAAATATTAAAAAAATAAATATTTAAAAAATTATTAATAGTTGAGTAATCATTTTGTAAGTTTTTATAATTCGATAGCCAAAAAATCATAGTTAAGTGACTACTAATGTAATTTAATCTAGATATAAAAATATGAAAAATAATTATTATATTTTATGTATATGATACGAACTCGCCTCGGTGATGATTCGAGTCATTTGATACCCAATCGTGAATTTGAGTAGAATTGATTCGTTTAGAAATGAACTAAGTTTTTAAACAAATAAAAATGTTGAAGAATGAAAGAAATGAGTTTAAAATAAGGTAACAGAATGGTTAAGCAAAGATAACGGATAATTTTGACTAAGGCTGAAAAAGAACCAACAATATTGGATTGAGCTTCATTTTGCACTTGGGTCACTCAAGCTTAGGCCAATTCTGAGGTCGTCGAGTTGTATCGAAACATGATGCGGCTGGGATCGCATCAGTATATTATATATTTCTATAAAAAAACTTATTTAACATAATTATATACTATGTTTAAATAGATTACCTATCTAGCCAAAATATATCTGAAATAAATTTATTAGCATTCATTAGGTGATGAAAATTAAATTAAAATTAGGATTAAAAAATTAATGAGATAGTAAAATATAAAAAAATATTTAAAAAAAGATATATCAATTTTTTAAAATTACAAAAAATACTATTTAAATACCAAATACTCACCATTTATTTATTAATCATACATTCATCACATAAAATAAAATAAATAATAAAAAATTAAAAGTATAACTTCTAAATTGAAATAATGGGAAATTATTTTAAAAGTTAGAATTGTATGGATATTAACTTCAAATATTTAAAATTGAATATAAGATTACTGTATGTACAAGTTTCATATGTGCAATTTGTTCTTTTTTTTTAATAGTCCTTTTGTATATGCTAACAATTCTAAAATACAACAAGATTAAATATCTCAAAAGATAATTTTATAATATGAGAAAATATTAACAAAGTATTAAAAAATAGAAATTGTTTTGTAAAAAAATTATAAAATATAGTGCAACATTTAATCTTATGTTGTTAGTTAAAAGAGGAAGGAATCTCACATTATTTAAGAACAAGTTGCAAATCTATTCATGACTTTATATGTACATATATCTCACATCTCATATTGCTTAAGAAAACAAGAGAAATGAGACTTTTGGTCTATATAAAAATTTGTTTTGTAAGTTTTATTTTCATATTAATTGGTGGTACCTTAAAATAAAATAAAAATGGTGTTGCCACTTTAGGTCTTTATAAAGGCTTATTCTTGTAAATTTTAAAAAAAATTGGTTCATCTTTGTAATATTTTTAAAAAATGTGCATGAGGTAAAGTCCATCCACATCAGCACGCTTTTACTAACACGGGATAAAGTGCATCCCTAACAATGTGCATTTTTACGTTTTTCTCTAAAATTGCTTCTACGTAGGTAAGTTTTGTGTTTTTTTGAACAATTCTAATAAATAATATTTTAAGTGGCTTATTTTAAGATTTAAAATAAACTTTTTTTAAAGTAAAATACCCCATATTTTAACTTTTTTTAATTTTCTTTTTCCTTAGAAAAACAAGACCGCCCCACTAGAGACTATCCACCAGGTCACAAAAGTGCGTAAGTTTGATTCCCCCACGAGAGGAATGCGGTTGCAGTGCTCTGCTCATTTTGTCATCGCCTTTTTTTCTAAAACTTTCAACCAAAATTTTAATTTTAGGTGAAAGATTTTCTGTCGTAGACTCTGCGGACGCCGCAAATCCCCCCTGCTCCCTAATCCTTGAGTTTTTCCTTTAATATGTTATTCATGTTATTTAAAATGTCAGACTTCTGACTTCGTGATTGTCATTTTCCCAATAAAATATAATTTAAATGATGACAATGGGAAAGTTTATCATAAGTCGGCAAATTGTAATAGGTGTATGATGAGGGACATAGTAGGCTATGTGGTAGCCATAGAAGACAGGATGGGAAGTGGCAGTCTATTTCATATCTTCAGCTTTTATTTACTTTACTTTAAAATTTTCCGGGTACAGTTTCTATCTTTGTCAAAATCAAAGAGGAATTTTCAGCAATAGGGGTCCATTGAAGTACATTTTCCATTGTAGGTGAACGACAAGTATTTTTGTTTATGGCCAATGAGTGAAGGACAAGTTCAATGGGAGAATTTTCCTACTTCAGGTTTGCCTGCCTCGCTATCCATCATTTTCCAACTACGGTCAGATCATTATCTGTTCAATAAAAATTTGAAAATGATTTATTTTGTTACGTACTTTAAAATTGAATTCTTATGTACCTTAGTAATCTCATATTTCTAACTTTATTAAAATTTTATAATGTATAAATTATTTCAATTCTACCTTTTACTTAATATTCTTATATTTCTTTAGTTGTGAGATTTTACTATAGGATTCTTAATTTTAAAAATTACTTTGAGTTAAAATTGACCATGGGTCGGGTCATTCGGCCCGGTTTGAAGGTTCGCCCAAAATGTGAGAGGATTTAAATAAAAATATAAGCGCGAAAAATAGGCTTAGACAAAAAATAAGACCTCGGGTAAGGCATTTTTGGCTCAGGCCCAGCTCGAATTCACTAAAGGACAAAAAAATTACTTTTTTTTTTGTTTTTGAATATTTTCTTATTGTTTTCTCCTTATTTTGCTACATTTTTACTATTATATTGCTACTATTTTGTTGTTATTATTTGAATATTGTATAAAACTTATTTTATTGTTAATCTTGTTATTATTTTAAAGGCATTTGTTAATTTTGTTATTATTTTAGAGGCATTTGCTTGTTATGTTGTATTTATCTTAATGTTATTTAAGTCTACATATTTTTTAAAATTTATTTTCAATTTGTTGAGAAATATTTATGTAAGCACTAAATTTTTGTCCGACTAGAGTTTGTGTTTAATTTTCAAAATTTCAAAAAAAAAAAATTTAAAAAAATAAAAATTGCATTTTGACACCTAAACTTTTCCTAAATTTCATTTTGACCCTTAAACTTTCTTTAAATTTCACTTAGACCCCTAAACTTTCATTAAATTTCATTTTAATCCTAAATTTTCTAAAAATTACATTTAGCCCCAGAAGTTTTGCTGCATTTGCGATTTGGTCCTTCAGACAAGTTACATGATTTGGGGCACCCACTTCCCAGATTTTCAGGCCATAAACATGGGTGGCTGCTCCTTCCCCACTTGCTACCTGCAAAAAAGAAGCAAAACCAACTATAAAAAGGAGTTTAAACTCCAAAAATGAGAACACCCACGAAAAAAAAAATAAAAAAAAACTTGCAAAAAAGAGAAAAAGAAGAGGAAAAGGAGAGAAAGAGAGGAGAAAGGAGAAGAAGAGGAGAGCCTCCGACAGCGGCTCGACGGCGAAGACGACGGCGACGGCACAAGCGACGGCGCGGCGCGGCGGCTAGGGCTCGTGAAGAAGAAGAAGAAGAAGAAGAAGAAGAAGGAGAAGAAGAAAAAAAAAAGAAAAAGAAAAGAAAAAGGAAAAAATAAAAAATATATAAAAAATAATAATTAACAGTCGGGTCAAACCGACCCGATCCGGCGACACGACCCGATCCGGTGACCCGACCCGCAACCCAAACCCAAAAACCCAAAAAAAAAGAAATTAGGCAAAAAAAAAAGAAAAAGAAAAAGCAATACAAAAAAATCAAAACAGCCCAAATATAAAAAAAGAGCAGGCCCAAAGCAAAAAAAAGGCCACAACAGGCCAGCCCAAAGCAGGAGCCCAAACCAGTAGCGGCCCAATAGCGCAGGCCCGCTATCAGACCCAGTCCGGCAGTGCAGTCCAGTGCAGTAGGAGGCCCAGCAGTCCCAGGCCCAATCAGAAGCAGGCCAAAGGAAAAAGAAGGAAAAAGAAAACAGAAAACAGAAAACAGAAAAAAGAAAAAGAAAAGAGAAAAAAAAGGGAAAAAGGAAAAGAAAAAAGAAAAAAGGAAGGCTCGAGTCGTGTAACCCTCTCGGTCAAGCTCGTATTTTGATCGGTCAATCTCGTATTTTTGAGCTTTTTGGTAATTTCTCTTTAACTATTTTTAATTTAATTCGCGTATTTGAATGATATTTTTAATATTGTTGATATATTTTTAAGCATTTTATTTTTAGTATTTATTTTTTATAAGTTAATTTTATTTTATTTCTAAAAAATTAAATAAGGCAACGAATCGATTTAACATTAAATCGTTGATATCATCGCTATGTTGGGTGAATATCATCGGTTTGTGTTAAATACGATACGCCCTTTAAAAAAAATCGAGAATATTCTAAAATTTTTGTTTTTTTTTTAAATTCTCGTGTTTAAGTAGAATCACGATTAAATATTAAGTTGAATCGATTTGGCACTAATTCGATTATTTCATCGCCATGTAGGGATGAATATCATTGATTCGTGTTAAATACAATACTTCTTAAAAAAAATCGTGTTTCAAAAATTTTCGGGTTTTTTAAAAAAATTTCTCGTGTTTCAAAATTTCCGTGTTTTTTTTAAAAATTTCGTGTTTTCAAAAATTCTCACGTTTCAAAAATCTTCGTGTTTTCAAAATTCCAGTGTTTCAAAAATTTTCATGTTTTTAAAAAAAGTGTTTTCAAAATTCCCGTATTTGAAAATTTTCTTGTTTTCAAAAAAAATTTCTGTGTTTTACAAAAAAAATTCTCGTCTTTCAAAAATTTTCATGTTTTCAAAAAATTGACCGTGTTCATAAATTTTCGTGTTTTAAAAAAAATCCTCGTGTTTCATTTTTATCAAAATTTTTATGTTTTCAAAAACAAATTTTGTGTTTTAAAAATTTTCGTGTTTAAAAAAGAAAATTCGTGTTTCAAAAAATCTCGTGTTTCAAAATTTTCGTGTTTTTTTTTAAAAAATCGGGTTTCTGAAATTCTTGTATTTTTAAAAAAATCGTGTTTTCAAAAAAGAAAAAGTTGTTGTGTTTTAAAATTCTCGTGTTTCAATCGGATCACGATTAATATTAAATGGAACTCGTATTTTTGAAAATTAAGACAACATGCGTTTAACGAGATACCAATTTTGGGCGTCGCGAGGGTGCTAATACCTTCCTCGCGCGTAACCGACTCCCGGACCCTAATTTTCTCTGAATTTTGACGTGGACCTAAAATTGTCTCTTTTTTTAGAAAAGTTTAAAAAAATTCTTCTAAAAAAAGATTTTATTTGGTGTCCGATCACACCTAAAAAAGATCGGTGGCGACTCCTCTTTTGTAAATAAAATTTGAAACTTTAATTTTTCAATAATCATTTCAACTAGCGCCTATTGCCAAATTTTTAGGTCGCTACAGCTGGCGACTCCGCTGGGGACTTTTTTTTTTTCGAGAGTCGAGTCTAATGTTAAACGCGTGTTGTCAAAATTTTCAAAATTTCTTGTTCAAATTAACATTTAGTCGTGATCCTTAAATTTTTTGTTTTTAAAAAAATCATGCATTTGCATCGTGTTGTACATATTCTAATTTGTTTTATCAGGTTGTTTTTCAGCTTTAAATTTTTGCGATTTTATTTTTGGTTTAGTTTTTTCTAAATAAAACGTAAAGGTTTACAAGTTTCTCCCCACACACCGTGCACTTGCATTTTTTTTTTTTGCATAACATGAGCTCTATACCCGGGCTTCGTCCCTGTTAAGAGAAAGTAAACGCTACGCCTTCGTGAGTTAACTCGTTCCTCCGCACAGGCTAGTGAATACTTTCGGGTTACATATGACTTATGCTTTCGTGAGTTAACTTGTCCCTCCGCATAGGCATAAGTAAATGTAATCCCTCGAATTGATCATCGTAAGCCTATGATGGGCCATGACCGAGGCTCTGTACCAATCTTAGTAGATGACAGTGCAGACGATTCGAGTACCCACCTAGAACCAAAACCGCATATAGTGAACCATACGAGCTATCCAATTAGAGCCATGCTGAACCTCTGTCCGCTTATAGTCATTAAAATAAGTACACGGGGAAAATGCCTTTTGCCTTTCATTTACACTGTTTATGCAAAATAATTGGATTGGGTAGCTTAATTTGTTTTTCAAATTATATTTGTTGTGTTTACTAACTAAGTTTGTTTGTTTTTACTTTTATTTTCATCATGCATCATAGGCATCATATTAGGAAGGTGTTGATTAAAAGTTGGTTGCCAAAAAAACGGGTTTCTGATGGAGGAGTCAATTACACAAATAACCGAGAAGAATGCCGTGGTTCAGGACTGGTCTCTAAAAATTCAGAGAGAAAAGGGGATAGTCTAGTGGAAGGGTGTGTCGCTAATTTGCCCGAACATATAACTGTAAATGTTCGCCAAAATAACTTTGAGGATTTGGTTCGAATTTGGAATCAGTGGGATTCAGACACTAGAGACATTTTCACTGAGAGGTATGGAGATATAGCTCACCTGATCACCATCCGTGTAGACGAACAGTTGATTCAAGCCATGGTTCGGTTCTGGGACCCAGCTTATCAGTGTTTCACCTTCAATCAAGAAGACATGACTCCAACCATAGAAGAGTATGCTGCTTTACTCCGCATCGACAATGTACAATTCGGCAAAATATATGTGAAGGAGCCTAAGCCGATGACCTTCAAGAAAAAGTTAGTGAAACTGACAGACATGACTGATACATGGGCCGAAAAACAGATAAAGAAGAAGAATGAAACCATTTGCATTCCATGGTCCTCCCTACGAGATTTGGCTCTGAACCATCCCAACATGCTGAAAAGGGTAAATCTATTCGCTTTGGCCATTTACGGTTTGGTCATTTTCCCAAAAGTTCTCGGACATCTCGAAGTTGCAGTAGTTGATTTCTTCGAAAGGTTAAAACAAGGAATCAACCCTGTCCCGACCATCCTAGCCGAGACCTTCAGGTCCCTGAGTAGTTGTCGAAGAAAAGGGGAGGGACGATTTATCGGATGTGCGCAGTTGCTCAATGTTTGGATTTTGAGTCACTTCTGGAAGGTAGAGCGCACTCCGTTCCATATGTTTTCTAAAACATTCTCCCCGCTAGAAGCTTACCTCAATAAAGAATGGCCGAAGGAAGTCACCAAGCAACATTGGGTATCAGTTTTTCAGAATCTTCGCGCCGAGAATATAACATGGAGAGCACCCTGGATCCGTCCTTCAGTTCTGCTATACAAATGTGGAAGCCAAGATTGGGTACCTTTACTCGGGTTATGGGGAGGAGTTGGATATGCTCCGCTATTAGTCCAAAGGCAATTTTCTTCGCGACAATTTCTCCCCGCAACTGGAGGATTAGCACAGTTCAAGTTCGCTTTCGCGGGTGAAGGATATATGAAGAGAGTCCGAGACACTGCAAAGTATTGGAAGGAAATTCATTTCATGGAATTAGCTTTGTATGTTGATACCCTTACCCAAGATTACGACATATGGAGGAAACAACGGGTAAATAGTCAGCAAATCTCATCAACAAACTACACCATCCAGAATCCTTTCTCGGAGGAAACGCCGTCTGAGCTAGAAATGGCAAGACAAGAATTCGAACGAGAAAATGCCAAGATGTCTCGGGACCTTAGTGCCCTTCAAGAAGAAAACTATCAACTGAAGATTGAAGTTCAGGTTGAAAGGTCCAGGACTGAAAAAGTACAAAGAGAAGCCGAGATTGTGAGAAACGACTTAAGGGACCTTCATTTGGAAAACAAGAAATTAAGAAACACTATAAAGAATAGCGGGTTGGGCAAGTCGACAGCAGAATGGAAGGAAGAAATTAGCAATATCAAGGGAGGAATGGAGTTTTGGAAGGGAAAAGCAAAGAAAGAAGAGGAAAAGGCTGCGTGTGCTATGATAGAGTTAAGAAGGAAGAACGCCAAGTATGAAATAGTGACTGCAAAATTAGCGAATAGTCAGTCTGAACATCAAGAATTAAAAAGGAAAACACGAGATCTAGAAAATATGCTGCAATCTCGTCAACAACAATTAGATAACCTCTTGAAGGCTCTAGAAGAAAGAGTGAGCAGTACGATAGGGACATTCACGCGTATGAAGGAACTCTCAAAGAAAAAGAAATGCAACTTGACTTCTTGATCAATGAAATTCGTAAAGCAGCTATACTAGTTGTTCAATTATCAGATGAAGCCGAAGTTCTCAGTTGCCAATTCCCTCCGAGCCAAAGATCGAGCATATCAGAGTTTTTAGAGCAAGTGAAGAAACAAGGCAATGTGGCTAGGAAATTTGTGTAACTGTTGGAAAAATGAGAACTTTGTGTAATAGACTATGTTGATAAATGAAATGCCTAAATATGGGGCTATCTTGAAATCAACACCAATTTCTTGCATTTCATTCATAACTGACATTCATTTGACATTCATGCATTCATTCATGCATCAATTCATTCATTGCATATCCCATACTCGTTCGCTGAGGTTAAAACATACAATTCGCAGTTGCAAGACTTCAAGACTGGAACCACGTCATCCGTATAAAACGCGCCGACAAGCTAGAGTAATGGAGAATGAATTCAATGAGAGAATTGAAAGGATGGAAAGGGCTCAAAAGGAATTACAAGAGCAACTGGCCAAATCGCAATAAGAGACGAGAGACCTAATGGTGAGATCTCGAGAGGAATCGCTCGAGCAAAGAGATCAGATGGCTAAAATGATG
Organism: Gossypium hirsutum; assembly: GCF_007990345.1. Lineage (NCBI taxonomy): Eukaryota > Viridiplantae > Streptophyta > Magnoliopsida > Malvales > Malvaceae > Gossypium > Gossypium hirsutum. The sequence goes on along the minus strand of NC_053442.1, from coordinate 11,767,317 downwards.
GAGATGATGACAACTTTGGTCAAAGGAAAGGGACCCATGCAGAACTCCGATGTTATGGAACCTCGGTCAAGAATTCACCATGATCAGGATCCATTCTATCCCCCGGGATTCACTCCACCGCCCGCATATACAATACAAAGAGGGTATACTCAAGAGGAACCCACTGGCTTGGAACATCGACCTATGCTACCTGCTCCACCCACTAATTTGGGGCAAGGAATGTTAGCATCGAACCCAGGGGCTAATCCTGCTAATCCACTAGTTCCAGATCTAGATGACCCAACAGAGGTAGCCAAGTTGAAATTGGATAACCATGACGCAAAATATAGGAGTCTAGAGGAAAGACTCAAAGCAATAGAAGGCACTGAAGTCTTCTCCGCACTAGGTGCCAAGGAACTCAGTTTGGTACCTGGTCTAATTTTACCTCCGAAGTTCAAAGTGCCTGACTTTGAGAAGTATGATAGGACAAGGTGCCCAAAAGCACATCTCATTATGTTCTGTCGAAAGATGACCGGTTATGTGAACGAGGATAAACTACTCATACATTGCTTTCAAGATAGTCTAACAGGGTCAGCTCTTCGGTGGTACAATCAACTCAGTAGAGAAAAGATTCGATCTTGAAAGGACTTGGCGTCAGCATTTTGCGAGCAGTACAAGCATGTATCGGATATGGTGCCAGACCGTATGACCTTGCAAATGATGGAGAAAAAGCCATCAGAGACCTTTAGACAGTATGCGCAGAGATGGAGAGACGTCTCAGCTCAAGTGGAACCCCCACTAACAAAAACGGAGATAACTGTTCTCTTTATCAATACTTTAAAGGCACCGTTTTATGACAATTAGTGGGAAGTGCCACGAAAGATTTCGCGGATATTGTAATATCCGGTGAACTCATAGAGAATGCCATCAAGAGCGGTAGAATGGAAGGATCAGAAGGCTCAAGAAAAGCAGCACCCTTAAGGAAGAAAGAGCCAGAAGCCCTCATGGTGGGAATGGGAGTCGTTACATTCCCAATTCGTATCCTAATCAACCCCGACCTCGAAATTATCCACCCTCGAATTTCCATTATCCCCCTCAAACCCCTTACTACCAAGCACCACATCCGTCCTGCCCCGTATACGCCACGAACAACCAAAGACCCGTCACTACTTTCCCACAAAACACGGTACCCGCCCAAAGCCAACCCAGAAACGAACCAAGACCATCAAGGCATAATCCCGAGATACCGTAATTTACCCCTATCCCTATGTCGTATGGGGAATTGTACCCAAAACTTTTAGAAAAACAGCTAATTTCTCCCCATTACATGGCACCCCTTAAACCTCCATACCCAAAGTGGTACGATCCAAACGCTAGTTGTGCATACCATGCAGGGAACCAAGGGCACTCTACTGAGAACTGTCTCGCTTTCAAAAGGAGAGTTCAAGGACTCATTGACGCGGGTATCCTACGATTCGATAGTGCTAGTAACGCCACGGGGAACCCGTTCCCTAACCATACCGAAGGGAATGTGAGCACAGTGGGGAAAGAGGATGAATGGAAGGTCAGAAGATGTGTGGCAGAAATAAGGACGCCTCTGCAGAAAATCTGGGAGGTATTAGTTAAGAAAGGATTGCTCTGTCACTCTGATAGAGTTTTTGGAGAAGAAGGTCAAAGTTTTTGCAATTTTCATGGGATTGTTGGGCACGACATTCAGTCGTGCGAGGACTTTAAAAGGTTACTTCAAGACCGGATGAATAATAAGGAGATCAAGGTCCTTAACAAGAGTGAAGATGCCAATGAAAGAGATGTATGCGTCTCTGATAGCCAATCATCAGGGCCCCCTTATAGTGCTGATCGACCGTTGGTAATTTATTACGACGCGATGAGAGAGCCATTGAAACCACAGATGGTAATTGAAGTACCATCTCCTTTCCCGTATAAGGACAATAAAACAGTACCGTGGAGATATGATGTTAATATCGTTACACCGGAAGTTGAAAAGTCCAAAGCCATAATTGAAGATGTTGGGGAGGTAGGTCATTTTACTCGAAGTGGACGATGCTATTCTAAAGAAGTTGAACCGGTAAAGAAAAGTAGTGACTCGAAGCAAAAAGGGAAAGCAGTGATGCACGAGGTCGAAGTCGAGCAAGAAATTCCACCCGTGCAAGAAACTAAAAAGCCTGTGAATGAGAAGAAGCTCAGAATTCTTGAAATTTATTAAGCACAGCGAATATAGTGTGGTGGAACAACTGAGCAAGCAGCCAGCACGAATCTCAGTTCTATCTCTACTGTTAAATTCAGAGCCACACCGGAACGCTTTATTGAAGGTGTTAAATCAAGCTTACGTGGCCAACAACATATCTGTCGAAAAGCTTGATAGGTGGGTAAACAATCTGAATGCGGACAACTTCATCTATTTTAGTGATGATGAGATACCGCTAAATGGTAGAGGTTCGATGAAAGCGCTGCATATCACGACCCGCTGCAAGGGCTACATAATACCGAACGTACTCATCGATAATGGGTCAGCAATAAATGTTATGCCATTGGCTACACTTTCCAGAATACCGATAGATTTGTCCTACTTAAAGCCCTGTCATTCCACGGTAAGGGCATTCGACGGGACGAGGCGTGAAGTCATGGGAAAGATCGAAATCCCTTTGGAAGTGGGCCCCTACATCTATGAGGTCGAATTCCAAGTCATGGACATTACACCCTCTTATAACTGCCTTTTGGGAAGACCTTGGATTCATTCTGCTGGAGCAGTCCCGTCATCCCTCCATCAAAAAGTGAAATTCATCATGGATGGTTGTTTGGTCACAGTCGAGGGCGAAGAAGACATCATCGCATCTATCTCTGCTGATGCACCATATCTGGAAGTAAGCAAGGATGCAGTGGAATGTTCCTTTCGATCCCTTGAATTCATCAATGCCACTTTCGTCGCTGAGGGAAATAGAATTCCAATGCCAAAACTGTCGAGAAATACCAGAATGGGTGTCAAGTTGACCGTAGGAAGGGGAGCTCGTGCGAGAAGAGGTTTAGGGAGATATATGCAAGGAATAGTGAGGGCTTTAAAGCCAGTGCACCACAAGGCCCGATACGGTTTGGGGTTCCAGCCTGACATGCGCCAAAGAAAAGACAGTGGAAGAAGGATCAAGAAAGAAGAATTGCAAGAACTTTGGGCCGAGAACCAGAATGGGAACCAATAGAGTACCCTCCTTTGTCAAAAACATTTACATCTGCGGGAATGATGTACCCTGGACAAGAGGATCCACGAAACATGTTGGGATTAATTGAAAAGGATTTTCAGAATGTTAGTATAAATGTCATTGACAAAGAAGCTGGTGCAAGTAAAGATGTCTCGAGGATACGCCCTTGCCCTCCTGGTTTCATGTTGAACAATTGGATTGCTGAGGAGCTTCTTGTAGTTTATAAGCCTTCAGAGTAATGCTAAACATCAACCTTCTATTGTGTCTTAGATATAATAGATTTCTTTTGTAAGAGTTTGCATTCGCTCTTTATCATTTAAATGAATATCAATGAAGATGCATTTTGTCACGATTTTTCGCATTATCACTAATTTATAATCATTTTCTCATTTCATAGCCTATCCTTACATTTGCCTCATTGCCATGACATAACATTTTGTTTGTTGTTTCCAATACTTGGATGTCCCCGATAGCTTCCTTTTCCATTCAACTTTCAGGTGCTCAGATATTGACGACATGAATAAGCCCGTTACGAATCTTGAAATTGATTTTGAGAAGGCTGTTTGCTTAGGAGAATTTGAAGCCGAAGAAAATGCTGAAGATTATGTCTCGTCTCCTGAATTGTTAAGAATGGTGGAACAAGAGGATAAACAGGTTCTGCCTCATGAAGAATCTGTAGAAACAATAAATTTGGGCACTGAAGAGAGGAAACAGGAAGTGAAGATTGGGACTTCTATTTCAGAAAGCACCAGGCGTAGTTTGATCACTTTACTCCGCGAATACAAAGATGTTTTCGCGTGGTCATACCAGGACATGCCAGGGCTAGATGAAGATTTAGTGGTCCATAAGCTCCCATTAAAACCAGAATGCAAGCCATCCAGCAAAAATTAAGACGGATGAGGCCCGAAATGCTGTTGAAAATAAAAGAGGAAGTCAAGAAGCAATTTGACGCTGGCTTCCTACAAGCCTCAAATATCCAGAATGGGTGGCTAACATAGTCCCGGTACCAAAGAAAGATGGAAAAGTACGAATGTGCGTGGATTACCGTGACCTAAATCGAGCAAGCCCAAAAGATAATTTTCCCTTGCCACATATTGACACGTTGGTGGACAACACAGCAAAACATTCATTGTTTTCTTTCATGGATGGATTCTCGGGGTATAATCAGATCAAGATGGCTTCTGAGGATATGGAGAAAACTACCTTCATAACAATGTGGGGAACGTTCTGCTACAAGGTGATGCCATTCGGGTTAAAGAATGCTGGGGCAACATATCAGAGGGCTATGGTGACGTTATTCCATGACATGATGCATAAAGAAATAGAGGTCTACGTCGACGATATGATTGCTAAATCTCGAGGAGAAGAAGAGCATGTAATGAACCTCAAGAAGTTGTTCGAAAGGCTGAGAAAGTTTCAGCTAAAGCTTAATCCAGCCAAATGTACATTCGGGGCTACCTCGGGAAAGTTGCTAGGCTTCATTGTCAGTGAAAGAGGTATCGAAGTTGATCCAGATAAAATAAAAGCCATCCAAGAATTACCACCTCCGCGCACGCAAAAGGAAGTTAGAGGATTTTTAGGGAGATTAAATTACATCGCCCGATTTATCGCTCAACTTACCAACCAATGCGACCCAATCTTTCGGCTTCTTCGAAAACATAACCCGGGAGAATGGAACGAGGAATGCCAAGTGACCTTTGATAAGATAAAACAATATTTGTCCAGTCCTCCAGTGCTAGTACCGCCAACTCCGGGAAGACCATTAATTTTGTATCTGACAGTGTTCGAAAGTTCAATGGGTTGCGTACTGGGACAACATGATGAGTCAGGAAAGAAAGAAAAGGCGATCTACTACCTCAGCAAAAAGTTCACTGAATATGAGGCAAAATATTCGTCCGTTGAGAAATATTGTTGCGCTCTGGTTTGGGTAGCTCGGAGACTCAGACAATATATGTTGTATCACACGACATGGCTAATTTCAAAGCTGGACCCAATAAAATACATGATGGAATCGCCGGCACTATCAGGAAGAATGGCACGATGGCAGCTCCTCCTTTCGGAATATGACATTGCCTATGTAAGTCAGAAGTCAATAAAAGGGAGCGCAATAGCTGACTTCTTAGCAACTCGAACGACAGAGGAATATGAGCCTTTAAGATTCGATTTCCCAGACGAAGACTTAATGTGCATCACAGAAATAGAATCCGAGTCATCAAAAGAGAAGTCATGGAAGATGTGCTTTGATGGTGTGTCAAATGCTTTAGGGCATGGAATTGGAGCAATCCTAGTATCACCAGACGGGAATCATTATCCGTTCACTGCAAGACTGAACTTCTTCTGTACCAATAATATCGCAGAATATGAGGCCTGTATCATGGGGCTTCGTGCAGCTATCGAACGAAACATCGAGATCTTGGAGGTGTACGGGGACTCAGCCCTAGTGATTTACCAAATCCGTGGAGAATGGGAAGTGAGGGACTCAAAATTGATTAAGTACAGCGATTTAGTGGCTGGATTGACCAAGGAATTCAAAGAAATAACTTTTCATTACTTCCCACGAGAAGAGAACCAACTGGCTGATGCCCTAGCCACTTTGGCTTCAATGTTCAAAGCAAGTAGAGAAGCAGAAATAATGCCCCTCAAAATGAGCATATACGAGGTCCCTGCACACTGTTGTAGCATTGAGAAAGAAGTAGACGGACGGCCTTGGTTCCATGATATCTTAGAATATATCAAGAATCAAAGGTATCCCGAACAAGCGAATGAGAACGATAAAAGAACAATTAGAAGAATGGCAGCGGGATTTGTTCTTGATGGGGATATCCTGTATAAAAGAGGAAAGGATCAGATGCTTTTGAGATGTGTGGATGATGTTGAAACCAGAAAAATACTTGAAGAGGTCCATGAGGGAATTTGCGGAACGCATACCAATGGTTTCAATATGGCCAGAAAGATCATGAGACTCGGTTATTATTGGCTGACAATGGAAAGTGACTGCATCAATGTTGCCAGAAAATGCCACAAATGTCAAATCTACGGCGATAAAATTCATGTAGCCCTTCACCCCTTCATGTCATGACTTCTCCGTGGCCTTTTTCTATGTGGGGCATGGATGTCATAGGGCCAATTTCTCCAAAAGCTTCAAATGGACATCGATTCATTTTTGTGGTTATCGATTACTTCACAAAATGGATTGAAGCCGCTTCGTTTGCCAATGTGACGAAGACTGCAGTGTGCAAGTTTTTGAAAAAGGAAATCATTTGCCGTTATGGTTTGCCTGAAAGAATCATCTCAGATAATGCCACGAATCTGAACAATAAGATGATGAAAGAAGTGTGCGAGCAGTTCCAAATAAAGCATCATAATTCCTCGCCCTATCGCCCAAAGATGAACGGGGCTGTTGAAGCAGCTAACAAGAACATTAAGAGGATCATTGGGAAAATGACTGAGACATATAAAGATTGGCACGAGAAACTTCCATTTGCTTTGTTTGCATATCGCACATCTGTGCGAACATCTACGGGAGCAACTCCTTTCTCTCTAGTCTATGGAATGGAAGCTGTGCTACCTATCGAGGTTGAGATCCCCTCTCTGCGAGTATGATAGAATCAAAGTTAGAAGAAGCAGAATAGGTTCGAGCTCGATATGATCAGTTGAACCTCATTGAAGAAAAACGTCTAAGGGCAATTTGTCATGGGCAAATGTACCAAAAGAGAATGATCGCAGCCCATGACAAGAAGGTACGACCAAGAGAGTTCCATGAAGGAGAACTCGTTCTAAGAAAGATTCTCCCAATACAAAAAGACCTACGAGGAAAATGGGCACCAAATTGGGAAGGACCATACGTTGTAAAAAAGGCATTCTCAGGAGGAGCTTTAATCCTTACCGAGATGGATGGGAAGGAGTTACCGAATCCGGTGAATTCAGATGTGGTGAAGAAATATTATGCTTAAGATGAAAACCCGAAAAGGGCATCTTAAAAAAAAAAAAAAGGGAGGATCAGGGCGAAAACCCGAAAAGGGCGTCTTGATTAGTACAAAAAGATTAGGATGAAAACCTGAGAGGGCGTCCTAATGAAACAAACCTGGCGGTCGAACGGTAGGTCAAGAAGTGAGACTACAGTATTTGAAGCACCTCTGAAAGCTCAAAATTTTCTACGCAAGAAGCCATGCTCGAAAAGATTATTGATTGAGGAACATGGAAGAGTTCATGTGTTGAATATCTAGAGCATTTGTATCCGTTGTATACGACATTTTCTTTCTTTTTGACATTTTTACTCTCATTGGTTAACTTTCTTTGTTTGCCACATTTGAAATAAAGGAATATGAGATATCCTTTTTGTCCCTACCTGACCATTCTCATGTATCTCATTATGTGTTTATTTAATGATAAATAGTGAAATGACATGCTCTAAACAAAAGAAATGTCAAGCATTACCCGGATAAGAATTTGATAAGTGCAAGATCTTCAAAGCAAGAACAAAGTTTAACCAAGGGCAAAAGGGTGATATCTGAGAAACGTCGATTACTCGTAAAGCTCGAAGACAGGTATGAGGCCTGAAGAGAAGGTCGAGAATCAAAGCAATGAACGCAGATCCTCAACAATCATGGCGAAAATGACATACGACCAATGCTTAAGGAGCACTGCATAATCATGTAGGCATAAATGCATTTAAGACAAACATGTACATATCATGATAACATCATGCATGACATATACAAGTACTCCAGTAGAAAGAAATATGATGATAGTTATATGCATTAAAGGACAAGACACCTGAGTTCACCAGATAACATGTTTTGTATTTGATGCTTTATTTCTGTTTCAAAAATTCAATTCATATTGCGAGAATGAGTTGAGCCTCAGACATGTTGAGTATTTTTAATTTAAAAAAAAATCAACTCATATTGCGAGAAGTGAGTTGAGCCTCGAGGCACGTCGAGGTATTTTTAGTTTATGTTTTAAATTGACTCATATTGCGAGAGGTGAGTTAAGCCTTTTAATATTTGTTTTTCAAAATCAATTCATATTGCGAGAGGTGAGTTGAGCCTCGGGACACGCTGAGGTAATTTTAATTTCTATTTTCAAGAAAATCAACTCATATTGCGAGAGGTGAGTTGAGCCTCAGACACGTTGAGGTATTTCAATTCCTGTTCAATTTATGTTTTCAAAAATCAACTCATATTGCGAGAGGTGGGTTGAACCTTTTAATTTCTACTTTTTCAAAATCAACTCATATTGCGAGAAGTGAGTTGAGCCTCGGGCACGCCGAGGTATTTTTAGTTTATGATTTAAATTGACTCATATTGCGAGAGGTGAGTTAAGCCTTTTAATTTTTGTTTTTCAAAACTCAACTCATATTGCGAGAAATGAGTTGAGCCTCAAGACACGTTGAGGTATTTCAATTTCTGCTTTCAAAATTCAACTCATATTGCGAGAAGTGAGTTGAGCCTCGGGCACGCCGAGGTATTTTTAGTTTATGTTTAAATTGACTCATATTGCGAGAGGTGAGTTAAGCCTTTTAATTTTTGTTTTTCAAAACTCAACTCATATTGCGAGAAATGAGTTGAGCCTCAAGACACGTTGAGGTAATTTCAATTTCTGTTTTCAAAATTCAACTCATATTGCGAGAAATGAGTTGAGCCTCGGGCACGCCGAGGTATTTTTAGTTTATGATTTAAATTGACTCATATTGCGAGAGGTGAGTTAAGCCTTTTAATTTTGTTTTTCAAAACTCAACTCATATTGCGAGAAATGAGTTGAGCCTCAAGACACGTTGAGGTATTTTCAATTTTGCTTCTCAAAATTCAACTCATATTGCGAGAAGTGAGTTGAGCCTCGGGCACGCGAGGTATTTTAGTTTATGATTTAAATTGACTCATATTGCGAGAGGTGAGTTAAGCCTTTAATTTTTGTTTTCAAAACTCAACTCATATTGCGAGAAATGAGTTGAGCCTCAAGACACGTTGAGGTAATTTCAATTTCTGTTTTCAAAATTCAACTCATATTGCGAGAAATGAGTTGAGCCTCGGGGCACGCCGATGTATTTTAGTTTATGTTTTAAAATGACTCATATTGCGAGAGGTGAGTTAAGCCTTTTAATTTTTGTTTTTCAAAATTCAACTCATATTGCGAGAAATGAGTTGAGCCTCAAGACACGTTGAGGTATTTTCAATTTCTGCTTTTCAAAATTCAACTCATATTGCGAGAAATGAGTTGAGCCTCAAGACACGTTGAGGTAATTTCAATCTTTGTTTTCAAAATTCAACTCATATTGCGAGAAATGAGTTGAGCCTCAAGACACGTTGAGGTAATTTCAATTTCTGTTTTCAAAATTCAACTCATATTGCGAGAAATGAGTTGAGCCTCAAGACACGTTGAGGTAATTTCAATTTCTGTTTTCAAAATTCAACTCATATTGCGAGAAATGAGTTGAGCCTCAAGACACGTTGAGGTATTTTCAATTTCTGCTTCTCAAAATTCAACTCATATTGCGAGAAATGAGTTGAGCCTCAAGACACGTTGAGGTAATTTCAATTTCTGTTTTCAAAATTCAACTCATATTGCGAGAAATGAGTTGAGCCTCAAGACACATTGAGGTATTTTCAATTTCTGCTTTTCAAAACTTAACTCATATTGCGAGAGATGAGTTGAGCCTCAAGGCACGCTGAGGTATTTTCAATTTCTGCTTTACTAATTCTACTTTTTCAAATCAACTCATATTGCAAGAGGTGAGTTGAGTCTCAGGCCACACGCTGAGGTCTTTTCAAATTCTGTTTTTAATTTCTGTTTTTTAATTTCTGTGTTTCAAAAAAAAAAATCAACTCATATTGCAAGAGGTGAGTTGAGCCTAGGCACCTGATGTATTTTCAATTTCTACTTTTCAGTTTCTGTTTTTCAAAAATCAACTCATATTGCGAGAGATGAGTTGAGCCTTTTAATTTCTGTTTTTCAAAAATCAACTCATATTGCGAGAGGTGAGTTGAGCCTTTATTTCTTTTTTCAAAAATCAACCATATTGCGAGACGTGAGTTGAGCCTTTTGCAAATTCTGTTTTCAAAAATCAACTCATATTGCGAGAAGTGAGTTGAGCCTTGGCTCACGTGCTGAGCTATTTTCAATTTCTATTTTTAATGTCTAGTTTTAAATAGTCAATTCATATTGCGAGAAATGAGTTGAGCTCAGGATCACATGCCGAGTAAAGAATAAAGATTGGACAATTGAACAAAATTTAGTGCTTTTAAGTCTTTGCACTATCCTTGTTTCACAATGATAAGCAAAGAGGGGCAGTTGTAAGCACTAAATTTTTGTCCGACTAGAGTTTGTGTTTAATTTTCAAAATTTCAAAAAAAAAAAATTTAAAAAAATAAAAATTGCATTTTGACACCTAAACTTTTCCTAAATTTCATTTTGACCCTTAAACTTTCTTTAAATTTCACTTAGACCCCTAAACTTTCATTAAATTTCATTTTAATCCTAAATTTTCTAAAAATTACATTTAGCCCCAGAAGTTTTGCTGCATTTGCGATTTGGTCCTTCAGACAAGTTACATGATTTGGGGCACCCACTTCCCAGATTTTCAGGCCATAAACATGGGTGGCTGCTCCTTCCCCACTTGCTACCTGCAAAAAAGAAGCAAAACCAACTATAAAAAGGAGTTTAAACTCCAAAAATGAGAACACCCACGAAAAAAAAATAAAAAAAAACTTGCAAAAAAGAGAAAAAGAAGAGGAAAAGGAGAGAAAGAGAGGAGAAAGGAGAAGAAGAGGAGAGCCTCCGACAGCGGCTCGACGGCGAAGACGACGGCGACGGCACAAGCGACGGCGCGGCGCGGCGGCTAGGGCTCGTGAAGAAGAAGAAGAAGAAGAAGAAGAAGGAGAAGAAGAAAAAAGAAAAAGAAAAAGAAAAGAAAAAGGAAAAAAATAAAAAATATATAAAAAATAATAATTAACAGTCGGGTCAAACCGACCCGATCCGGCGACACGACCCGATCCGGTGACCCGACCCGCAACCCAAACCCAAAAACCCAAAAAAAAAAAGAAATTAGGCAAAAAAAAAAGAAAAAGAAAAAGCAATACAAAAAAATCAAAACAGCCCAAATATAAAAAAAGAGCAGGCCCAAAGCAAAAAAAAGGCCACAACAGGCCAGCCCAAAGCAGGAGCCCAAACCAGTAGCGGCCCAATAGCGCAGGCCCGCTATCAGACCCAGTCCGGCAGTGCAGTCCAGTGCAGTAGGAGGCCCAGCAGTCCCAGGCCCAATCAGAAGCAGGCCAAAGGAAAAAGAAGGAAAAAAGAAAACAGAAAACAGAAAACAGAAAAAAGAAAAAAGAAAAGAGAAAAAAAAGGGAAAAAAGGAAAAGAAAAAAGAAAAAAGGAAGGCTCGAGTCGTGTAACCCTCTCGGTCAAGCTCGTATTTTGATCGGTCAATCTCGTATTTTGAGCTTTTTGGTAATTTCTCTTTAACTATTTTTAATTTAATTCGCGTATTTGAATGATATTTTTAATATTGTTGATATATTTTTAAGCATTTTATTTTTAGTATTTATTTTTTATAAGTTAATTTTATTTTATTTCTAAAAAAATTAAATAAGGCAACGAATCGATTTAACATTAAATCGTTGATATCATCGCTATGTTGGGTGAATATCATCGGTTTGTGTTAAATACGATACGCCCTTTAAAAAAAATCGAGAATATTCTAAAATTTTTGTTTTTTTTTAAATTCTCGTGTTTAAGTAGAATCACGATTAAATATTAAGTTGAATCGATTTGGCACTAATTCGATTATTTCATCGCCATGTAGGGATGAATATCATTGATTCGTGTTAAATACAATACTTCTTAAAAAAATCGTGTTTCAAAAATTTTCGGGTTTTTTAAAAAATTTCTCGTGTTTCAAAAATTTCCGTGTTTTTTTTAAAAAATTTCGTGTTTTCAAAAAATTCTCACGTTTCAAAAATCTTCGTGTTTTCAAAATTCCAGTGTTTCAAAAATTTTCATGTTTTTAAAAAAAAGTGTTTTCAAAAATTCCCGTATTTTGAAAATTTTCTTGTTTTCAAAAAAATTTCTGTGTTTTACAAAAAAATTCTCGTCTTTCAAAAATTTTCATGTTTTCAAAAAAATTGACCGTGTTCATAAATTTTCGTGTTTTAAAAAAATCCTCGTGTTTCATTTTTTATCAAAATTTTTATGTTTTCAAAAACAAATTTGTGTTTTAAAAATTTTCGTGTTTAAAAAAGAAAATTCGTGTTTCAAAAAATCTCGTGTTTCAAAATTTTCGTGTTTTTTTTAAAAAATCGGGTTTCTGAAATTCTTGTATTTTTAAAAAAAATCGTGTTTTCAAAAAAGAAAAAGTTGTTGTGTTTTAAAATTCTCGTGTTTCAATCGGATCACGATTAATATTAAATGGAACTCGTATTTTTGAAAATTAAGACAACATGCGTTTAACGAGATACCAATTTTGGGCGTCGCGAGGGTGCTAATACCTTCCTCGCGCGTAACCGACTCCCGGACCCTAATTTTCTCTGGATTTTGACGTGGACCTAAAATTGTCTCTTTTTTTAGAAAAGTTTAAAAAAATTCTTCTAAAAAAAGATTTTATTTGGTGTCCGATCACACCTAAAAAAGATCGGTGGCGACTCCTCTTTTGTAAATAAAATTTGAAACTTTAATTTTTCAATAATCATTTCAACTAGCGCCTATTGCCAAATTTTTAGGTCGCTACAATTTATTTTGATGTTTTTAGTATTTTTATGTATTATATATATTTAAAAATTATATAAAATAATATAAAAATTAATACGGGCGGGCCGAGTCGGGCCTGAGTTTTAGCATTTTTATTCGGGTCGAGCTTAGATAAAATTTTAGGTCCATTTTTCAGACCGGGCCAGGCCCAAGCCTAGTAAATGAGCCTGATTTTTTAGTTGAGCCCGGCCCGACTCATGAGCACCTCTACTTTGAGTCACTAATCTTATATTTTAATAATGTCAAGATTTTAAAATATAGAGATAATTTCAATATCATCTCTACCTTAAATAATTTTGCATTCCTTTATTAATTTTACACTCATGAGTGAGAAAGAGAGAAAATAAATAACTTTTACTCAAATGAAGAGAAACTCAATTGATATTTATTCCTCATAGTTTTAGCCTTTTATAGGTTTTATATTAGCTAAAAATAGTAAAAAATTAAATAAATCAAAGAAAAATATCTTAACAATTAGGCAATCCCTAATAATTAGAGATAGTTTGTTATTGACGAACAAATCTCAACAGTCCATCCATTAAATTGAGAGTACACTTTCAGTTTAATACATACTTACTACTTAGCGCCATCTTGATTTGTCAAAGTGAAAACCCTCAGTATTTTTTTGAACTTGATAAATGATGCATGTAACATCCCGTCCGGCGAAACCCTAGTGTTTGAATACTGTATATAGAAGTAAGGCTTTTAGAGTAAATAATGTGTTAGATTTGACTAAGTATATGAGTCTATGGATGCGCCTACGGGTGAAGTCTACATTAGGCGAGTTTAGTGGTTTGGTGGACTCTTCTGAAGAGTATACACCACCCCAACCGTTAGACGAAGCGTTAAGCCCTTAGTGTTAAGACCTTGATTGGAAAAGAATCGTATGCTTTATTATTATTTTATTAGGTTGAGCAATCTGGTTAGACGAACAAGAATTTGGTTAGTATAGGACTAAGTTTCTGTAACCTGTCAGATCCGCATTTATGAAGAGAGTGAAGTACTTAGTCACAACGAACGAGGGGTTTGAAGGGAAATCATACTTATGCACTAAGTTTTCCTTCCATGTATATTTGTATAAAGTAAGCTTTGACTTTTTGAGCAAGTTTTATACTTTATTTGGTAACCATATTTTCTTCCCAAACATTCTTTGAAATTTTCTCTCGAAAAATCCTAGACTTAAGACTTGCTTGAAGATTCGGGTGCGCTGTACTCAGCCAACTCCACCATTGTTTGGTACATGGTAAATATCGATGAAAATCAAGTTATTTTCATGGTTATTTACGAGGCCTTAGGGTTTATGCTTTAGGGTCAGTTTGTGGTGTAAGTGAGGAAACTTCTAGATTCTAGGTTTCCTGTTAATGTTCTTATTTAACTTGTTTAGTTTTTCTAGTAAAATGATCTGATAAGTTAATTGTTTATATTATAGTTCAAGAAACTCCTAAAAACTCTCGTGATAAGGGCAAGAGTCCTATTGTTTGATCTTGTTGCACTTTTCTGGTGAGTTCCTTCTTGCTTCCATGTGTGTGTATAATGTTCTCATTTATGTAACACCCCTAACCCGTATCTATCATTGGAACAGGGTTACGGAGCATTACCAAAATTTATAGAACATGTAACAGGCATTTCATATCATCTAGCATTCAGATCAGAATTCAACCATAATGTCCCTTACATGATCCCTCAAGGCCCAAACTATACATTAGAAACAAGTCGGGACTAAACTAGGCACTCATAAAAATTTTCGCAAAATATCAAAATTTTTCCAAGGTGCAGGGGACACACGCCCGTGTCTCAGGCCGTGTGGGCATTCGAAATAGGGCATACGACCGTGTCTCAGCCCATGTCCATACTCGTGTAACTCTCTGACTTGGGACACCTTATATAGGTGCAAGGGTCATACGGCCAAGCCATACGCCCGTGTGAAAAATATTGAGCATATAAATTTTATTAAAAAACATATAGTGTGGAAGTTGGAAATAGATACAAGTGAATAAAATGTTGAGTTGAGTTGATTGAATTTTAAGATTTAAACATGGACTTAGGTGATAAAAATATAAAAATATAGAATGTTTTCTATGAAGATATCGATACTATGGAAATTTTCTGTAATTTTCAAAACATCGAACCTTAAAACGGTATTGATACTAGGGGTAAGGTATTGATACAATGAGAAAGGTACTGATACTTTGAGTAGGGTATCGATACTTTGATCTCTGGGTATTATTCTACATTCAATGAAATGTTTGAAAAGTTTGCAAATAGGTCATAAATGGCTTATAAACTGTTAAAAGAGCTAACTAAAGCTCGATTAAAGCTTGGAATAAAATCTGAATTTATATTAATTGTAAATTTTTCTGTTAACTTGATTGGGAAGAATTTTTGAACAAAAATTTCTTTGAAGTTGCTTCGGCAATGAATGTAACATTCCAGTGCCCATACTCATCGAGCGGGTCAGGTATAGGGGTGTTACAATAACTTTTGGGTTATGTTAGCCCTAGTTTTGTCAAATATTTTTATATAACAAAGTCAAACTATAAACACTCACTTATTCAAATTTGAAATTAAATAATAAGATATTATAAAAAAAATTTAAGTGTTTACAAACTCATAAAATGATCAAACTTATAAAAACAATGTGAAAATTCCCACTTCAATTTTTACAAAGTTTGGTGACTTCTACTGATACAAGTGTCAACTTGTATCAATAGAAGCAATTTATTAAGCTCTCACAATTCCCTCCCAAACTTCTACTGGTACAAAGGAAACCTTTTATCGATACAACTTGGCTTCTACCGACACAAAGGTATACTTCTACCGATACAAGGTAGTTAGTAAGCAACCCTTACACCTTCTACCGATACAACTATCAATGTAAGTCACTCACCCTTGAAACCCTTAAATTTCTACCAATACAAGCCAACTTTTACCAATAGTATGGGCTCCAACAATCACATTTTTAAAGAGTTCTACTAGCATAAGTCTACTTGTACCGATACAAGTTGCTTAAAGTTTGCATATAATGCTCAAATTTATTGCTGCAATGACTCTATTTTATTTCTAACGTTTCCAAACGCCCCCAAGGTAGTTAGAAGACATAAATACAAGTCAATAGCTCTATATTGAAGACAAGAAACAAGTTTGCAAAGTCAGTTGTACAAAAATCCAATCTTTTCATTGTTATTATTATTGTTTCTCATACACACACTTGGGCAACAACTTTTTTCATTCTTTCAAGTGTTGTACTGTATTTTGAGAGTGCTTAATTATTATATATCAACCTTCTAGAGGTGATATTCCTTTCTCAATTTCATTTCCCATCTTTGTAAGGGTTTTCTTAAGGTTTTCTATTTTTTGGGTAGAAAACCTTAAGGGAAGTAGCTCTATCTTGCCTATTGAAAATATAGTGTTTGTAAAGGTTAAACCTTGTCCTCAAAAGGTTACAAGCTAACAAATTTGAGAAAATTCTTAGTTGTGGTAAGTTAAGGTAGTTGAAGTTGGAAATTGGGGCTACGCCACTATAAATCCTCGCGTTTCTCTTGTTTTTCATATTTTCTTAATTTTTTTAAAACACAAATTCACCCTCTCTTGGTGTATATTGAGCCTAACATGTTAACTAGATTGAACCCGACTCTTATACCCTTATTACACTCACGAGTAGTGAAAGAAAGAAAATAAAAGACTGGCTAAAATGAAAAGGAACTCAATTGATGATATATTCATCATGGTTTAATCCTTTTATAGGCCTTATATTAGCTAAAAATATCAAAAAGAAACAAGTCAAAGAAAAATATCTTAACAACTAGAAAATCCCAAATAATTAGGGATAATTTGTTATTGTAAAACCTATTTTTCAGTGGTGTCGAAAATAGTAGTTTCGGGATCACAATTTCGATTAGTGAGTTGGTAATATTATTTATTTAATATTTATGAGTCTATTGTAGTGTCATATTAAAGTTTGGTTCAATAATTTTGATGTTTGGTTGGTTAATTAGGTAAAAAGGACTAAATGATAAAAGTTGAAAAAGTTAATCATTATTAATCAAAAGGTTCTAAATAACTATAGAAGCATGATTGGATTGCTTTAAATGGTAATTAGACCATACTAGTATATTGTGGACGGTCTTAGCTTAGTTATTAAAGAAATTTTAATTAACATCAAAGGGTAAATTAGTAATTTGATAAATAATGAACATAAACAAAAGAAAAACAAAACCATTAAGCCATTTTCATCTTTCTTCTTCCTATTTCCATATCCACAATTTTTAGAAAAGCTTGGAGTGTTCAAGTCATATTCTTCCTTGCATTTAAGTGAATTTGACTTTCGCTTTTAGTGAATTTTATGTTTTTGGGATCGTTGTAGCTTTAATGTAGCTAACCCAGGGACTAAATTGTAAATTCTGCTAAAGGTTTTGGAACTTTCCATTAATGAGTTTTAAGTGTTCTTGAGTTGGTTGATAGACTCATGATTTTGATTGCTAAATAAAATTATTTTGTAAAGTAATTTTAGTTAGTTTTGAACTTAGAGATTGAATTGATAAAATATTAAATTTAGCAAGGAATTCTTCTAAAAATTTAGTTGTTAAAGGGCTTCTGATGGACTATAATAAATTCAGAATTAAGGTTTTTCGTCTAATTATGAAAATATGCAAATTTTAGTTTTAGGGGCTAAATTGCATAAAAGGTAAAATTTTAGAATAATTTTATAAAAATAAAGTTGTTGAACTCATATGATGAGGTAATGAATAAGTGATTAAATGATATGGTTATGAAATAAGGCTCGTATGAACTTAGTGAATGCTTAAGATACAAATGACATGTCATTAACGTTATTACCGTTTCGGGTGCTGGTCTTGGATGTTCTACTGATGACTAAGATCCTGCATTTGTTGCGGAATCTTCACAGCTCGTGTGAGCAGCATCGTGTAATTTATCATCCCGACCCACAGCTCATGTGAGCATTTATAGTCACAGCTTGTGTGAGCATTATTCCCACATATCCAACATTATTTCATTGTGGCTCAACGGGTGAAAACTGGACTAATATAAAAGGGTTCATTGTCAAGGTAATTGGTTACATGATTTGGCAAATGGTTATATGATGTAATAATTTGGTTATGAAATGGTAATGTACTATATGTGAAAGATGATATTTTTACCGTGTGTGATTAGTTGTATATGATTGTTAAGTTTGGATCAATTATACGTTTATTTCGGAAATTACTAACTTGTGAGATTGTGATTTGCATAGGCTAATTATGAACATATACCTTTGCTTGAGAATTGGTATAATCCATGCTTAGTTGTTTTTTTTTTAATTCGGTAAGTTGAGTTAATCAATGATTTGCTTACGTTTGTGGTGTTTGATTCTTTGTAGATCATTGGAAGTTGCTGTCGGTTAGAAGTCAAATCGGAGCTCACATTATCCGTTCAACGACTTGATAGAATTTTGACCATTTTGGGTTAGGTTATAAGTGGCATGTAGCAAGTGTTTTGATTTCATATGTATATATTCAAGTTATGGTATGGTTTGACTATGTGAATAATGTTGTGGTATTTTGCTAAGTTAGTTCTTTCGGTGTTTAAATATGTACATGTATAAGGATGTTTTAGCTATGTTTTGGTATGTTTTATTTTGCTGCGTGATATGGTGAAATGGTTCAAATAATAAGCATATGTTTATTGAATGAATGGAGTTGAATGGTAATGAATTAGTTTGAAATTACTTTAATTGAGATGCCAAATAAGTTTAAAGTTAGAAGCATATTTTTATTTATTAAACATGTTTTTCAATTTTCAAAAAAAAAATTAAAACCAAAAGAAATCTTAGTTTTTTTTAACCAAAAGAAATCTTAGTTTTTTTTTCTTCTTCTATGCTAATTACATATTTATTTAATATTTAATATTTCATTATTAATAGATTGGATCAATTGAAATAATGATAAAAAATTATAATTTAATTTTTTATACGATTTTTTACTCAAGCCTTTGCACAACTTTATATATATATATCCGAGTAACTATAATATAGAATTAAACTATTACAAAGTATAACACATAAAGAATCAAAAAAACTAGACAAAACTCATATATAATATACGCACATGATAAGATTGAAAATCCATATATCACCACTATACATGATAAAATTTAAACTTAAATATTCAAAAATCTAAAGATTCATTGAATGATTAGTAACATTTAGAGTTTAACTTTTAGTTTTTTGCTTTCTAAAGTTTGTCTATTGTTTAATGTAGGTATCTACTTGAGAATGTATAAAAAATATAAAAGATGAATTAAATGAGAAACATGTGAAGAAAAAGGATAACCTGTAAAAATAAAACGTCGGTAATGACAATATATCACAAAGAAAAGAGAAATAAAAAATAAAAAACACATAGATTTTTACGTGGAAACCCTTTCGGGAAAAAACCACGGGCAGATGAGAAGAAAATTCACTATGTCGAATTTGAATAATTACAAGAGGAGTTCCGACTACTTCATAGGTTGAAAAAAACTTAATTCTAATCAAAGTCAAATATATTATGTTAATAAATGCTAAATATATTATACTAATAAATACTAAATCTTCTAAAAAAATATATATTTTGTTTAACTTGACTTGCAAGCAATCTCTTAGAATTTGGGTCACACAACTCTAACAATCTCCACCTTGACACAAATTCTCAACTAATAAGTTTTTCACCTCTTCCATAAAACCCCTTAAGGGTTTAACTTTAACAATGAACACCAACCAAGTCTAAGCAATGCTCAAACTTGGTTATAGGAAGTGACTTAGTTATCATATCTGCAGGATTTTCATGAGTACTAATTTTTCTCACAACAATATCACCAAGAGCAATAATATCACGAACAAAATGATACCGAACATCAATGTGTTTTGTTCTTTCATGAAACATTTGATCTTTTGTAAGGAATATGATACTCTGACTGTCACAAAATACTGTACTGATTTGAAAGTTTTCATTGAGTTCACTAAAGTGTCCCTTCAACCAAATAGCTTTTTTACAAGCCTCAGTAATCACCATGTACTTAGCTTCAGTGGTAGACAAAGTGATTGTAGTTTGTAAAGTGACTTTCTTACTGATTGCACAACCTCCGATTGTAAAGACATAACCTGTGAGAGATATTCTTCTATCAAGGTCTCCAGCAAAATCAGCATCAACATACCTAACGACTCTATCTCTAGTTCTTCTAAATTGTAAGCAAACATCATTAGTACCTCGTAAGTATCTTAAAATCCATTGAACTGCTTTCCAATATTCTTTATAGGGATTCACCATGTATTTGCTAACTACATATGATAAATCTGGACATGAACAAACCATATCATACATGAGAGATCCCACTGCACTAGAGTATAGAACATGTGACATGTACTCAATCTCATCATCTGATTGTGGAGACAAAGCTTATGAAAGTCAGAAATGGGCTACTAAAGGAGTACTAACAGGCTTAGCACTCTGCATAGTGAACCTGCAAAGAACTTTCTCAATGTACCCCTTCTGACTTAGGTACAATTTACTTGCTTTTCTATCTCTGAGAATCTCTACACCAAGTATCTTCTTTACTGGTCTCAAATCTTTCATCTCAAATTCTTCACTTATTTGGGCTTTTACCTTTCTTATCTCTCATTTATCTTTTCCTTCTATCAACATGTCATCAATATAAAGGAGTAGATATACAAAAGAACCATCACTATTTTTCTTAAAGTAAACACAACTGTCAAAACTACTTCTTTTGAAATCATGAGAAGTCATAAAGGAATCAAACCTCTTATACCACTGTCTTGGTGACTGTTTCAAACCGTAAAGGGATTTTTTCAGGAAGCAAATATAGTTCTCTTTTTCTGAGATTGTAAAACCCTCTGGTTGTTGCATGTAAATATCCTACTCAAGTTCTCCATGTAAAAATACAGTTTTTACATCTAACTGCTCAAGCTCTAAATCATGTATGGCCACAATACCAAGTAAAGCTCGAATCGAACTATGCTTCACAATTGGGGAGAACACATCTGTGAAATCCACTCTTGGAATTTGACTATAACCCTTTGCAACAAGCCTTGCTTTATATCTAGGTTCTTCAACTCTTTGAGTCCCTCATTTATTTTTAAACACCCATTTATAACGAGCAGCCTTTTTACCTTTAGAAAGTTTTTGTGGAGTGATTCCATCTCCTATTGCATAGCAAACAACCACTTTTCTGAATCTTCACAGCTAACCGCCTCAGAATAATTAGATGGCTCTTGGTTTGCATCTATATCTTCAGCCACATTTAAAGCATAAGTAACTAGATCAGCCTTGGCATACTTCTTTGGAGGTTTAATCTCTCTTCTACTTTTATTTTTGGCGATAGAGTATTGTGGTAAAGAAGCAACTCTATTATGAATTTTTGTACTGGCTTGAGGAATCGACTCTGTTGTAGATTCTGGATTAATCAGATACTCTACCTGATTTTGATTTTCTTTATTGGAAGAGTCTTTAAGAGATAAGTTAGGTAACAAAGCAGTTTCATCAAAAACAACATCTTTGCTAATCACAACTTTTCTATTTTCAGGACACTATAACTTATAACCCTTTACACAAGCTTTATAACCAAGAAATACACATTTAATGGATCTCGGTTCCGATTTTCCATTATCAACATGAGCATACGCAGGACACCTAAAGATCTTTAAATTAGAATAGTCAGCAGGATTACCAGACCATACCTCTTGCCTTTTTCTCAATGGCAACGGATGGAGATCGGTTGATCAAAAAACATATAGTAGAGACTGCTTCGGCCCAAAACAACTTTGGTAAGTTGACATTTTACAGTATACATCAAACCTTCTCCATGATCATTCTATTCATTCGTTCTGCAATGTCGTTTTGCTGTGGAGTATAACGAACTGTCAAGTGTCTCACGATCCTTTTTGACTTGCATAATTTATTAAACTCATTAGAATAGAACTCTAAGTCATTGTCTGTACGAAGGTATTTTATTTGTTTTCCTGTCTGTTTTTCAATCATAGTTTTCCAATACTTAAATGCAAAAAACATATCACTTTTCTGCTTCAGGAAGAATGCCCAAACTTTTCTGGAAAAATCATCAATAAAAGTTAGCATATAATTAGCTCCACCTCTCGAAGGCAGTCTGGATGGCCCCCACAGATCAGAATGAATATACTCTAACGTTCTATTCGTGTTATGGATTCCTCTAGTGAATCGAACCCTCTTTTGCTTCCCAAAAACACAGTGCTCACAGAACTTTAGTTTACAAATTCTTTGTCCATCAAGAAGTCCTCTTTTGCTCAATTCTGCCATGTCATTCTCACTCATATGCCTTAGGCGCATATGCCAAAGTTTAGTAATATCATCATCTGACAAGGAAGAGGAAGCGACAACTGCATCACCAGTAACAGTAGAATTCTGTAAAACATATAACTTGATAGTCTTTCTCTTCCCTTTCATCACAACGAGGGAACCTTTGGAAATCTTCAAAACCCCACTTTCAGCTGTGTATCTGTACTCTTTTGAATCAAGAGTACACAACGAAATTAAATTTCTCTTCAATTCTGGAACATGTCGCACGTCACTAAGTGTTCTGAAAACTTCGTCAAACATTTTAACTTTAATCGTTCCAACACCTGCAATTTTACACGAAGCATTATTTCCCATTAAAACAACACCTTCAGACACTGTTTCGTAAGTTATAAACCAATCTCGATTGAGACTCATGTGGAAGGTGCAGCCCGAATCAAGAATCCACTCATCGCTCACTTTAGAATTATTGACAGAAGCGACTAGAAGTTCACCATCGTTGTAGTCTTCTACAACATCAGCTTCACTGGAATTTTCTAGTTGTTTTCCCTTTTGATTCATAGCCTCCCTTTTGATCTTGTTCTGTAGCTTATAACATTCAGATTTAATGTGTTTTTTTCTTCTTGCAGAAGTTACAAGTTTTACCATTGTTTGAAGACTTCGATCTACCCTTAGATTTACTGCGAGGATTCCGTTCCTGTGTCCTTCCACGATCATCATTAACATTCCGTTCTTGTCTCTCACGAACAATGAGGCTCTCTCTCTTAGAGTCGGGTTTAACCACAAGATGCTTCATATTATCATACGAGGTCAAAGAATCATAAATCTCATCAATTGTGAGAGACTCGTGGCTATATAAAATCGTGTCTCTAAAGGTTGAATAAGACGGGGGTAGAATCAACCCTAGATCTTCTTTATCATACTGAACCTCCCTGGCCTCCAAGTTTGAGAGAATTTCTTTAAACAGTATTAAGTGTTCGTGCACAGACGCACTTTCCTCCAAACGATGAGCATAAAGATGCTGCTTCATATGCAAATTGTTGGTTAGAGTTTTCGATATACATATTTGTTCCAGCCTCTTCCATAATGCAGCGGCGGTCTTCTCCTTCATCATATCCTGCAAAATTTCGTTAGACAAATGCAGATGTAATTGTGTTAACGCCTTTTGATCCTTACGCTTTTTCTCTTCATCTGTTAATGTCGAAGGCATCTTATTTATCCTTAGCAGGGCATCCTCAAGATCCATCTATGCAAGAACTGCTAGCATCTTAATATGCCACAACGCAAATCTGGTGTTGCGATCCAACAGCGAAATTTCATACTTCAAAGACACTATTACTGTGGTCGAGATGAATAACCCGGAAGCTCGGATACCAATTTGTAAAAACAGAACGTCGGTAATGACAATATATCGCAAAGAAATGAGAAATAAAAATAAAGAACACAGATTTTTACGTGAAAAACCTTTCGGGAAAAAACCACGAGCAGAGAAAAAGAAAATTCACTATGTCGAATTCGAATAATTACAAGAGGAGTTTCGACTACATCTATTTATAGGTTGAAAAAAAACCTAATTCTAATCAAAGTCAAATATATTATGTTAATAAATGCTAAATATATTATACTCATAAATACTAAATCTTCTAGAAAGAAGATATATTTTGTTTAACTTAACTTGCAAGCAATCTCTTAGAATTTGAGTCACACAACTCTACCATAACCATAGGTAAGTTGCATTTGTCTTTTGTTTTTTTCTTTAAAGTTTATCATGTTCACCACAACAACAACAAAAAATAAATGAAAGAAAAAGAATAGCTTGAAAGTAACACTACTTTTAATTTTATTGAATATAAGCTTCTAAATTTTGAGGAAAAAGCAAATATAAACTTCCAATTTTTTTGGAAAAAACAAATACAAACTTCCAAAATGAATTAATGAATAATCTTATACTTTTTTTTATTTAAGAGAAATTATAAATGTAATCTAAAAAAATATAGGTTAAAATATACCATAAACCCTTACATTATTCATAAATTAGGAATTTAATCTATGTACTTTTATTTTCAAGGATTTAATCTTTTTATTTTTCAGATTTTAAAATCAAGGTCAAATTCTTAAAAATAAAAATATATGGACTAAATTCTAAATTTACAAAGAGTATATGGGCTTATGGATATTTTAACCAAAAATATATTATCATATTAATCAAAATTATTTTATTTTGAGATAAATATTAAAACTATTTGTAAACTTCGACCTGATTGTAATGTTATACAATAATTTTGATTTATATAATATATATTAATAGGTAAATATATATATTTTACATATTATTTTGTGTGAATCTAATAATGATGATGAGTATGAGATAGTGCAGTTATCAACTTTTAGAAAGCAAAATTCGAAGTAATTAGAAAGCAATTAAAAAGGAGAAATGGCGCTTTCATTGCATTTTGAGTTTAATCATAGATATCTACTAATCATGAATCAATTTCCACGTGTTAGTGCTTCTGTGCTCTCAAAATATGGATTTTCTAAATTACTTTTATAGTATGTTTAAATAAAAAAATTTAACATTTTTAAAATATTAATGTATTAGTATTTATAGTTCTTTTGTTTGGATAATTAATTAATTTTAAAAAATTATGTTATTGAAATTTTACAAATTACAAACTAATTATAAAAGAAAAAAATATTCAATACGAATATTATCATATTTTTAAAAAATTATAAATATTTTAATAAAATAAAAAAATAATATATATTAGAATTGAATAAAATTACTTTTTGAAAATATTTTGACCATGTGCGTTAAATTAAATAAGGTTATGATAAATTTTGAAAATTTTAGGTGAAATTTAAAAAGAAAAATTGAGCTCTTGAAATTACTCATAAATTTAAAATTCTCTAATATATTTAAATTAATTTTTGTAATTATAGATAATTTAAATATAAAATTACTTTTTAAATTTAAGATGTTATTGTATTTTTGTCACATTTAATGATTGTTTTACAAAATTGAGAAATCAGTAATGAAGTAGAGTGCACATAAACAACTCCAATTAGAGAAATTCAGGCGTAGCGGGAGATGTCCCTAAATTCTCAAATTTTTATTTTTTTATATAATACTTAAAATTACTTATAGCCCCTCCCAAAACATAAATAGGAGGATATTATATTTCATATATGGACAATAATACCAATACTCAATCCATCGTTACTCAAAATTCTTAAGTAAAAAGAAAACAAAAAGCAGGTAATTATTGATTTTTAGTCAAACTTAAGGTTCTAAAACAGGACCTACTACTACTATTACTACATTATTTTGCTCTAAAAAAAGACATGAATGATTGAAGAAAATTCAAAGAAGCAACTTTCCATTAAAAGCCCAATTTTGTTCTGCAGCTTTTAGACCCCAGATAATGAATACCCAGAACGAGTCGTCCAGACAAGACAGCCGCAGATCTTGAAAATACAAAAAAGCAAACCATATGGGACACTTTCGGGACACCGCCGGCAGCACAGTGAACGGAGGAGGGTGATGGGTTCAGTAGAATTTGCACGTGCGGTGACCAAGGTTGTGCCGACAGTCATGTTTAATTGGTCAGTTGTTTGATTCTTTCAGCGCCCCACACCGCTCTTCTCAACTCTGCCTTTTGCAGGATATTCGAGTCATTGTAGACAGTGACAGCGTAACTGTCGTTCACAGCCTCAAAAAGCGGTTCCTCCGCCTCTCCTTGTTGCTTCATCCTGTCCCATGTGCTCTTCTGTAAACACACTACAAAGTAATTTGTTTTATACACTGCTTTTGTTTAATGATAATGTTTCCAATTAATTGAGTGTTGTAGTGGCAAACCAAAATTCTTATTTAATATTTGAAATTTTTTATTAAATGTCTCAAAATTTTTAAAATTTAATTACCTCCATAAATCTTAATACGAACTTGGATTGTAGAGTCGGTAACTTGTCTTGGGTTTCAAACCTCGATTACCAACTGTATGTTACTTACAAATAATGGCTGTAATGTGATTTATAAGATTAAAATTTCTTATTAGGTCCCTATACTTTCACAATACTTGAGATTTAATCTTTGTATTTAAAAAGTTAAAAATTGACTTCTTTTAACTTTTTTATTTAAAAATCTCAGTTTAGTAATTAAAATTGTAAGTTTTTTTTATTTATCAAAATTTGTTAATTTAGATTTTTATTAGGCTAAGGCATATGATTGGCATAAAATAAACATGTTAATTTAATAAATTTTTATAGAAATTACCAACAACGATAATGATTGGACTAATATTTTATAACTGAAAACGTAAGAGGGTTGAATTTTTAACTTTTAAAATACATAGACCAAATCTCAAATTCTATACAAGTACAAGGACAACAACACATTTTAACAATTTTATAATTTCAATTTTTTCTCATAATTAAAATCATTAATAACTTCATTAGTTTGCTGATAAAATCTAAATTTATGCACAATGAATATGATAATTTTTTATTCGCTTAACTTTTAAATTGGTACTTAAATTATGTCATTTTTTTACATCTTGGTACTTTCTTTTTTATCATAAATGGTATCTAAACTACTTTCCCCCCAAATTGGTACCTCCATTAGTCAAATAGTTAAGTTTATTTTAAGAAATATTTTAACCCACAAATTAATACTTAAACTATGT
This sequence comes from Gossypium hirsutum, assembly GCF_007990345.1. Lineage (NCBI taxonomy): Eukaryota > Viridiplantae > Streptophyta > Magnoliopsida > Malvales > Malvaceae > Gossypium > Gossypium hirsutum. The sequence continues at coordinate 11,740,377 of NC_053442.1, read as the reverse complement.
TGTTTTCTCATTTTGGTACCTAAATATTTTTTGTCATAAGTGATACCGAAACTAATTTTTTTCCTCAAGTTAGCATCTTTGTTAGTTAAATCATTATTCAAATTGTTAAGTTTATTAAAAAAGATAATCAATTAAAAATAGCCATGTAGTAAAAAAACAAAAAAAAATTTCTTTATATATATCTATTTAAAAATTATTAAAAATAAAAATTTTTAAAAATAGAGAAAACCGATTCAACCGGTTCAACCGTTTTTTACAGTTTGGTTTAACTGATCTATATCGGTTCGTAGGTCAATCGGGTTAACCGTTTTCTTTGGAGTGGTTCCCCAATTGGTCCTTGATCCAACAGAACGGTTTGGTTCGATTCTAAAAACATTGATTTTGATTGATGAAAGAATTTTATCGATCGCATGAAGTCGAGCAAGTAGGCAGTGATATTCAAAAACAAAATTAATCGCTAATGTCTCAACCTCAAGAGAGCCAATTTCGAGCACTACTGGTATTGTTAGACATTATAAAGGAAGAAGAAATAATAAGAAAAAACAAAGAGAGAGAAATAATGTAAAAATAAAATAATTAAAAATTATTTTTTAAAATTTTTATGATGTGGCAATCTATTATTGGTTAGAAGTTTTTTTAATGGATATGACATTTTGGTATGAAATGGGTAATAAAATAGTTTAGGTACTCCTTGTGACAAAAAAAATGTTTAGGCACATATAGTTTAGGTACTAATTTATGAGTTAAGCTTTTTTTTTTTCAAATAAACTTAACGGTTTTGACTAATGGCTTGACTATCGAACGTACCAAGCTGGAAAAAAAAATAAGTACAACTTATGATAAAAAAATTTAAGTACTAAGATAAAAAAAATATAATATAAATACGAATTTATAGGTTAAGCCATTTTTATTTGATTAAAATTTGGATTAAATAATAACAAGTGTGACTTGAGTTTTATTTAAAATTTTAAATAAATAAATAAATAAATTGACACATCTTGTAGAATTTTACTTTCCACAGGCAATGTATTATCAATTTAAGGAGGGCACACCTTCATAAAGTTAGACAGGGACGTTTGTGAAATAATGAAAAGAGCAGTCTTCCGGAAACTTTATGCTTTTTAGTAGCTAATCTATTGAATTAATTACAAATTATTTTAATTATTTAAATATGCTTAAATAAATATGTAAAATTATCCCAATCATAAAGATATATCGAATCAATTTTAAAATTTGAAACAACAAGCGTTGACTGCTCTCTTATTTTCATTTTTCATACTATTTTAGGAGCAACAGCAGTCGTCAAGGTTTGTTTGTATAATAATAAAATAGAAAATCTAATTTAAAGTATCCTTATTTAATAGTATTGTCTTATTACCGATAAGTGTTAGGTATAATGATAAGACACATTATGTTTTTAAGGGAGACATTGGTTCAAATGATTTTAGATGATATTTTATTTGCAACCAATGATTTTGTAACATCCCTAACCGAGTCCGGTTACCGGACCCAAGCTACAAGATGTCAAAATAGATAACGGAATGTATAACATTCGAAAACACATTTAAATTGAAATGATTTCATAGAAACATCACAAATAATCATATTTCAAATCAATTGTAACCAAACTAGACCTCAAATAGACTTACAAAAGCCTTTAAATCAAACCAAGAACATCTAAGGACTTAATTGTAATCTAAACAAAAAGTATAGAAATTTCAGAAAAATAAGTGTCACACGGCCGTGTAACATGCTGAGGCCATGTGTACTAGAGTAACACAACCATGTCGCCAGGCCGTGTAACAAACTGAGACCATGTGAAATGAAGTCACATGGTCGTGTCCTTGGACCGTGTAACAGACTAAGACTATGTTAGCCTAAAACCTCCTAACTTATACAGAGCACACGGTTGTGTTGTCTTCCTGTGCATGACATATGGTCGTGTATTTGCCCTTGTGAGCAAATATAAACCTTAACAAGCAAGTTACCTAAACCAATCTTTTACTTAAACCATGTGTGTGCAATCACCAATTCATAAACTTGTTTCAAATACACAAAATCATACCAGAGATATAATCAAATCCTATTTCTAACTAATATGCCTCAAGGCACTTCAATCACATTCAACACCAAATGTAACATCTCAATTCATCCAGCACTTAATATCAAACATTGATTCCAATTAACACCATTCATACATCAATGCTCATTTCATTCACTAAACTCATCAAATAAACATTTGACCATTCACCAAAGCTCATAACATACCATATAACCTTGTTATAAGTTTACCTATTTGTGCATCTTATACCTTTTCCATTTATAAACCATCATCCAAGATAACTAATCCATTAAGCAAAACTTATAAGCATGCCATATCATGATTATGAACAAGTATTTCACACATAACATAACCATTATCATCCAAGATGACACTTATACATATCAAACCTATATATATGCCACAAAACTAACTCTTTAACTATGAAAGATCTACCGAGATAAAAGCTGGATAGTGTGAGATTCTAGTTTATCCGATCTTCATGTTTCGTAAAATATATCTACAAGATCAAAAAAACACAACCGAATAAGCATTTTATATGCTTAGTAAGCTCATAGGTGTTAAAACCGTAAACTTACCTCATAATAGAATCAACATATCAAAATAACAAGCTTTGTTAAGTTTCTTATCATAATATGTTACAACCGAAAGCTGAGCATTTAATAAACCACCATATAATCATCCATTCATTCATATAAATCAATTTCGTACCATTTCATCAGAACTACCAATTGAATATACCATTTAACTCAATTCAAACATAAGAGTACATAAACCATATAAACACATTCATTTTCCATCAATTTACAAAGTTGGAAAACTCATTTCCTTTTTAAATAGTAAGCCAAATGAACTAAATGAACAACTATGGATACGTGGGTAACTACACCACACCAGTAGGCATCGAAGTGATAACTAGTAGGCACCAAAGTGCAAAGCAGTAGGCAGCATAGTGCAAATTAATAGGCACCGAAGTGCAGAACAATAGGCACCGTAGTAAAAATCTTGTACAAGCGCGTGACTAACCCTATTGGCATGCCAATTGTATCCTATCCTATCGTTCATTTGGGCACAATTTACATATCAGTACGATTCAGTACAATTCAGTCCATTTCTCACTTCCGTATCAATTTGCATACAGTTCACAGAATATTCGACAAACATGATATATTCGTTACAAAAAAAAATCTCACAATTATATATAAAAGTACATCCTATGAAGTTACCAAGTACAAACAACAATAGCAGAAGTGTCAAGGACTAGTTTACAATTTTTTTCCTCGATTATTTATCGGTTGGTTCAAAACTTGATCTATACGATAATTCAATTTAAATTATCAGTGCTAATTACCTTAAATCATCCTACTCAATGCATTTATCAAATTAATTTTAGTTTTCATTATTTTCCTAAAGTTTCACACTTTATTCAATTTAGTCCCTAAAATTGAAACTATCATATCATTCACATTTAAACACCATTTTCCAATAATTTTTCAATTTCATCCTTCTTTAACCTTATAGAAACAATAATTACCAATATTTCATGTCAAATCTACAATATTTTCATTTTAGTTCCTAAACTCAAAACTAACTAAATTTACTTTACAATTTTGTCTACTATAAAATCTAAGCTTACAACCAAGCTATTTAGCAAAAAAAAAAAAATCAAGAACCATCGATGGAATCTTTTCAAAACTTTAACAGTTTTACAAAATAGTCTCTAGGCTAACTATATTAAGCTACAATAATCTCAAAAACATAAAATTTACTAAAAAAAGGCATTAAAAACACTCACATGCAAATAGGAGAGCTTGGTCAAGTCCTTAGCTTCACGAAAATGGTGGAAATGGGTAGGAGAAAACAAATGGGGAAGATGACTTGTTTATTTTTGTTTTTAACATCTTTCATTATAAAATTTTATATTGTAATTAACATAATTTTATTTACAACATAAACTAACCGTCCACCATATTAGGTCATGGTACAATTCCCTTTTAAAACCTTTTATAATTATTACCTAACCTTCAATCCACAAAATCCAATAACTATCAATTTTTACGATTTAGTCCTTGCACCCAAATTAACTATTCTATCACTAAAATTTTTAGATCAAATTTTAATATAACTCTATAATAAACTAGTAAATATTAATAAATAATATTTGTTGACTCGATCATTAGAAATCGGGGTTCCGAAACCACCGTTTCCGGTATCACTGGAAACATGATGTTACAGGTTTTCTATATAAGGTGAAACAATTTATCTGTCAAAACTTTAGTATGAAAGATATGGGTGAGGCATTTTATGCCATTGAAATTACGATCCATAAGGACAAATCTTAACATATGTTGGGATTATTGCAAGAAATGTATATTAATAAAATTCATGAGAGATTTAGAGTGTTACTTTCATTGTTAAGGGTGGTAAGTTTCATGTGAACCAATTGTCACAAGAGCAAAATTGAGAAGGAACGAAATTTACATGTTTATGGCGATCCGATATTTTGGAATTCATGGGATATGTACAATTAGATTTTGTTGGCTATGTCGATTCTAAACAAATCAGCATATGAGTATATTTTATATTTTATGTTTGTCGGAGCGACCATACAGTGGAGAAGTTCCAAATAGATGTCGGCAACAACTTCTACTATGTAAATGGAGTTTGAATATTGTTTTGAAGCTACTTTATTTTCATTGCGGGGCTTAGGCTTGTTGAGTCTACCTCTAGGCCTATATAAATATATTGTGACAATTTAGAAGTTGTGTTCTTTTCTAAGAATAATAAAAGAGGAACTCGAAGTAAACACATAAACATTAAGTGTTTAGTAATGAAGAAGCACATTAAATTCATGGAAGTGTTTAATGTACACATAAATAAGAAGGTAAGAATAATAAATGCTCTAACAAAAGGCATGCCACTAAAGTTACTCAAGGATCAAGTATTTGGGATGGTATTATACCTAGACATGCCCCTATAATGTTTTGTTTGTTTTCTCATTCTGGTTGACAACAAGAAGCATGTAAATAGGACCAGAAACAAACATTTAATGTTTGTCCATAAGGCAATTTCTGACGAAGGATTTTTTTCTTCTTCGTAATACATGAAAAGGAGGATTTAATGTTATGATTGATGCAATTCTATTATGACATATAAAACTATTATTGAGGATACCGTTGAAATATTTATTATATATTCTAGTGGTTCTTCATTTTATATTAAATTTATGTATTTTAGTTAATTACATATAAATAGGAAAGATTGGGTTGAATGACAATTCTTCTCTTATCTCAACTCTTTCGTTCTTCAAATTTAAGAGAAGTTTTTTAGATGTCTCTTATAGACATAATCCTTCAACCAATTTCGTCTTTATGGTGATTGTGATTTATTGAAAGATTCTCTAAAACATACGAATTCTTTAAAAATTCGTGTTTATTTTTGTAACTATTATATTGGTTTATTATTAAGATCTTATAAATCTTAATTCATGGAGAGGAAAAAATACCATTGTAATAGTGTTTTAAATGTGTGAACTATTTTATGAAGTAAATGAAACGCGTGTGAAATATTATTATTACGTAATAATAAACAAACAATATAATAAAAAAAGTAGTTGTCAATATTTTACCAAAAACTAAAATAAAATAAATAGGGGGGGTCCATGCGATGTATAAAGAAAAAAATAAATAAAATCAGTTGTCCATATTATGATAAAAGAACAAAAAAAAAAAAAAGGAGCAATGATTTTCTTTTTCTTTATGGTAAAGGTGGCAAACAAAAGTTTAAATTGAATACTATCTTTTTTATACCTTTCAAACTTTCAATGATTTGAGAGCATCAGCAAGTTTTTGTTATATATGGACTCACTTTATTGGTGATGCCTTTATATTCTCTCTTTAGATAATGTGTCTGGAGTTGGAAAATTAGGTGGCTATCACCACAACTTTTTTTCTCTTCTTATTTTTCCAATTTCAAAATTTAATGATTCACAACCTGTATTTGAAGTAACGAAAATTTAGTTCATTTTATTAATGTTATCAATCTCATTTATTGGGTTGGTGGAGCAAAATTGGAATGTTGACACCCCTCTTAAGATTCGGTTGTGCTGATGGATGTAGCATTTCATTCTCGAGTTCTACTGTCACTCTGATTCCGAATCGTTTCATCAAAATTAATCAGAATTGTTGTCGTTGATGGAATCAGCTTCGCACATGCAGTTGTGGCTGAAGCTCTAGGACTTGGTTCATCCCTCATCTTGCTCACACGTATACCTATTAAAATGGTTATGAGAAATTTCTACGTGCTTGGGAAGTTTCTATGGTGATCTCTGACATTATGGATTAGGTTTGAAAAGGAAAATCAAAACAAGCAATACAATTTACCTCAGTTCTTTTTGATGCCTTTCTTAAAATATTCATAAACCTCCCAATTTGAAGGCATATCATTGGCTGAATCCACAAGTTTCAAGAAAGTACAACGACAGCTGAAGTTGTAACTCAACTAATACCTCATTTGACTATTAAAAATATATTAATTTAGAAGATTTGAAGCACCAATAATAATAATAGAGCAGGCAGCTTTTAGAATTTGATTAGCTATATAAAGAAAGTTCTTCAAAGTGGTTGATAGTTGACACGAAAGAGGATAGCAATTGCTTAACTGTGAAGTTGACACCCATATTCGACAAATCACAATTTTATTTTTCTGCAAAATCCAACTAAAGATTAATTTATAAAGTTACAAGATACAGAAAAAGATAAAAGAGTATAATTTTCTGTCCATTGAATCAAATTAAACAAAAAGAATAATTAAGAATAAAGCTGTTCGCTTTGGGCCACAAGTAATTACAACTAATTTTTTTTTGTTTCGGGATTTAATTAGTTAAAACGTTATTTTATTATTGAAATTTAATCATAAAATGGCATTTAATACGAAGTCGGCCATTATATGAATGGAGGCACTGCATTGGTTCATGCTTCAAATCAAAATATTTATGACTAGAGAGGCTTATCTTCAGACAACTTTGGGATCAAACAACAGTTTCTTAGTTTTTTTTTTGTTTCCTTCTTAATATTGTCCAAAGATTTAAAGTTAATTAATGATGTTAGACACTTAAACTTCTATTTCCATTATTAATAGATTTGATATTGAATTTTTTATATGCTTGATTAATTTGGTGTTATTATTAATTTAATTTCAATTTAGTTGGAAATTATTAAAAAAACACATGCATTTTATAAAGTAAGTTATATTATTATAAAGATGTTTTTGTTTATTTATATTTTTATATAAAATCAACAAAAACTCACACATAATGAAATTTGAAAATGATATCATGAAATTTAAATATTTAATTTTACCATTTCAACTAAAGATTCATTTCATTTTCATATAAAATTTTAATAACTATATCTTGACATAACTTTTTTTTTCACTCATGTAGTAAATATGACATAATCTAGTTATGTTTTTTTTAGTGAAAAGAAACAAAACAAAATTAAATTACATGAACTGTTCAAGAGGTACTAAAATTCCTCTCTTTATCAACTTTAAGGAAATCTAACACAGCATCTGGAGGGGTCTCAACCTGTTGTAAATCCTCCTTCTTTTCAAAGGCCAACTTGGCAAGATAGCCAGCACATTGATTCTCCTCCCTGGGAATATATCTTAAAATCCACTAACTTTCCTGGGACAAAATACAGTGTATTCTTCTGATCAGGGCAGAGTTTGAGATCTTCGAAACATTGTCATGAATAACTTTGACTACCTTCAAGCTATCAGAGTGAATAACCACATTACTATGACCTCTACGTTGGATGAGTTTTAAGCCATCCAGAATGCCCCAAAGTTTTGCGTCAAAAATCGAACAATTCCCTATGAATCTATTATAACCAATCCCCAATCACCAATACCATTCCGTACCACTCCTCCAATAACTGCTCTTCCTGATGTTAATTGAACAGCACCATCGGTATTAAGAAAGGTCTAATCCCTAGGTAAAAGCTCCTAATGACGTAAGCTTATGTTATCAATCGAACCATCTCTAAAAGCCAAAGAAGATTGTTTGGCCCAACACATAGAAACCTTAATGATCTCGCTAGAACTCCAGGATTTCATTTGAAAGATGAAAAGATTTCGATTCTTTCATAAACGCCAAGCTAATAATCCGAAGAGGCAAGCCCAATTGATTTTCCCATCATGAAGCATCGAAGCGTCCTGCAAATTAAAAGAGATCCATTCGTTCAGAGAGTTAGAGAAAAAATAAGGTTGTTGGTTTTCTAGGACTACTTGTTTCCAGACTTCCTTAGCTAAAGTGCAATCTCGAATAATGTGCAAAATGTAATCTTGAATAATGTGCAAAATGTCCTCAGAATCATGTCCACAGATCGAACAAGAAGAATCTACAACCATGCCACGCCTAACTCTTTCCACATTGGTGAGAAGTCTCTACTTAAGAACTTCCCAAAAAAAAAAACGGACTCTTTGCGGACCTGGAATTTTCCATGCTTTCTTCCATAACTCATCTCTAGAACTCCAAGAATCCTCCTTTAACATCTTGTATGCGCTCTTAATAGAGAAAGCACCAGTTAGAGTATGGTGCCAAGACAATTTATCAAGTCCTTCAGCTGGGTGAGGAGGAGGAATTCCCATAATGTGAGTAATAATCTCCTTCGGTAGCCAAACCTATAAAAAATTAAAGTTCCAGTTACCTTCTCCTGTGACCAAATCACTAAGCAAACGATCAGTATTAACATTAGCACAGGCAGGTAAATAATTAACCAAATGACCAACATTAGGAATCCACTGGTCTTTCTAACAAAAAATTTTATTTCCATCACCAACAGACCATATCAGATTTTCACGTAAAAAGGTCTACACTTTTGAAAGTGACTTCCATAGAAAAGAGCTCATCGCTTTTGCTATACTAATAGGTAAAGAACCATTCAACCCATAATTAGATCTAAGAACACGAACCCAAAGAGCTTCATCATTAGAAACCATTTTATAACCAAGTTTCAATAAAAAATAGATATTCTAATCCCGTAATTATCTCATGCCAAGACCACCACACCACTTGGGTTGGCATATAGAACCCCAATATACTAACGACATCTTCTTCTTTCCATCAGAGGTCCCCAAAATGAAACGCCTCACCAGACATTCAATCTTGTCACAAATCTTCCTAGGTATCATCATAGACTGCATAAAGTAACTAGGGATGGCTAGAAGAACTGATTGTGCTAAAGTAGCCCGACCAGCAAAAGACAACTAACGAGCATCCCAACTTTGTAGCTTCTTTCGAACTTTTTCAATCACAAAATGTAAGGTACTATTTGTGACGCTCTTATGGAAAAGGGGAATTCCAAGGTAATGACCAAGGTCATGCACCTTTTGGAAACCAAGCAGATTACTGAGAATACTAACCATGGACTCCTCAACTTCTTTGGAAAAGAAAATATTTGTTTTCCTAGAATTAACCTTGTGTCCTAAGAATTTAAAAAAATCATTTAGAATTTCCTTTAAAAATATTTCATGCTTCTTATCCGCTTTGTAAAAACTAACAAGATCATCAGCGAAGAAAAGATATGAAAAAATTAGCCTCGAATGAGATAACTATATGGGGCTCCAATCACCTTTGGACAGATTCGAGCTAATAGAATACCCCAACCATTCCATACAAAGTACAAAAAGGTAGGGAGAAAGAGGACAACCTTTTTGAATTCCTCTGACAGGCCTAAATTTAGAAATTGGAATTCCATTCCACAAAACCTACATGGTAGAGCTAGAAATAGCAGAAACAATAACATTTCTGAGATAACTGAGGATACTTGCCGCTTGAAGAGAAGCATCAATAAAATCCCATCAAACCCGATTGTAGGCTTTTTCCTAATCAATTTTTATCGCCATCCGCTTCCTACTTTTACAACTCTTCATAGAATGGATGACCTCTTGAGCAATGACAATATTATCAGTGATATTATGTCCTGCAATAAATCCTATCTGTTCTGGTGCAATAATTTTTAGAAAGATAAGCTTAAAACGGTTAGCTATTACCTTCATCATCAACTTGTAGAGAACAGAGCAAAGACTTAAGGGACAAAACTGAGAAAACCCCTTAGGATTCTGGACCTTGGGACTAAGAATAATCAAGGTGTTATTAAGTTCAGTATCAATAACTCCTCCATTGAAAACCATTTTCACCCAATCATAAACAGCTGGGCGCACTGTACCCCACTGCTTCTGAAAGAAGAGGGCATGAAAGCTATCACTGCCTGGAGCTTTTAGAGGAGCCACGTCAAATAGAGTTTTTTTAATTTTTTCATTAGTGGCCACTCTTCCTAAAAAGTCAATATCAGAAGAATCAAGCTGAGGAAACCCATTAGGTGGCAAAGATCTCATGGGCCTAGGATCTTCCCCATACAAATTCTGTATAAAATTAGATGCATCCGATTGAAATGCCTTCGGATCAAACAACCAAACACTAGAAGAATTACGAATGGCAGAAATAAATTTTTTTTGCCTCTGTAAAGTGCGAGCATGGAAAAACTTAGTATTTTTATCCCTCAAATATAACCAATCGCATCTTACCTTTTACTTCCAGAGAATTTCTTCAAGGTGTAGTACATTTTCCAGATCTTGTCTGATCTTTATTTCAACGGAAACTAAGCAATTAGAACCTGAGATATCCATTTGCTTCTGAATGGCCGATAACGTATGGACCAGGTTTCTTTTACAATAGGTGATATGACCGTAAGTAGTCTTCTTCGAGTCCATGAGATTTGCTGTAAACTTAGCTAAAGAAGCTGACATGTTCCCTTAAAAATCCCACTATTCTTTCATGAGGTTTCCAAAATCGGAGTATTTAGCCCAACCCGCTAAAAATTGAAACGGTATTCACTTAGGTAAGGCCAAAATTCGGATTGAGATTGAGAAGAAGGCGTCTGTGATCGGACTTGATCTTCAGAAGATGAGTGATTAAACTATTTAGAAAATCTCATTCCCCAAAGTACGATCCAATAACTCAAAACGGTTACCTTTGTGCCAAGTAAAGTGGGGTCCCCTAAACCCCAAGTCATGAAGATCAGCCAAATCCACAAATTCACCAAAATGAGGACATCTCTTACCAAACAAGAGACCACTTGTTTTCTCATTAAAGGATAAAATAACATTAAATTCCCTGATCGCCATCTAAGAAATTTTCCTTATAGGAAGAGAAGCTCTCAGATTCTGCCAAAATTCTTTCCGCTTTTGATGATTTGGGCTCCCATACACTAAGGCAATCAAAATCGAATTTGTAGAAGAGTTAGGACAAACCCAATATAAGATAAACTGGGGGTGATTCCGAATAACCTCAACCTGAATAGAATTTTTCCAACCAAGCCAAATGCCTCCAGCGTACCCAATAGCCTCTACACAGTGCGAATATTGAAAACCCAACTTTGCAATAATTTTATCAGCTCTGGACCCACTAACTCTAGTTTCCAATAAACTAATGATATCTGGTTTGTGCTCCATATTGTATTCACAAAAAATATGAGGAAATCTAGCATTGGCACAACCCTGACAGTTTCAAGAAAAAAACGACAGATTTATATAAAATAAATTTATAAAGGAAAACATACCATTACTATCGAGTAGTCGAACCACTAGGGACAATTTCAACTTACACTCACATTCTACTTCATTCGTTAGTTCAGAAGAGATAAGCTTCACCACCTCTTCTATAGAATCAACTAAAGAAACCTGTGAATTTCCTGAAGCTTTGAAGCGACTCCCTCTTTCTCTTAAAGCATTACTATTTTTTCATCCTCCTTTAGTAATGCCAAATTTACCATTAATTTTTCAGTCCTTATTAACTGTACTAGTTGCACCCAAAGACTCAATTGAACAACCTTTAGTATGATCAGGGGAATTATAAATTTTTTAAAAAATAATAGCAGAGTGCTTCCCAAGATTTAGAATACTTTCGGTCAATTGAACTTCAACCTCTACAATACATTCAAATGCTGGGTTGAAATGTGCTTTAACGCCATCCAACTTATTGGTTTGTATGGGTGGTTCAAAATCTTAAACAAGTTTACCTACATCAGACAATGCAGGCTTAATTTCAGAATTAGTAAAATTAAAATTAAAATTGGACTGAACTTGGGTCTACATGGGTCAAAACGTGAGCATTCTGATGGTCACTATCAGGCTTGGAAAAAGCAGCTAGGCTATTCAGCTTCCCTATCAGCCCATTACCAGAGCTACCTGCACCTCCCAACTTCGAAGGCACACAAGTATTAGGCTGATCAGCTTCTGTTCGACAGACCTGCAAGTAAGGAGAAGCTGGGTTAGACTTAGAAAGTGGTCCAACTGAAGGAACATTCAACCCAAAATCATGCATAGGTTTTTTTCCTAGGCTTTTCAGCCTTAATCCGTCTATGCCATGGCTCGATTGGGATCCTCCCCAGCACGTACAACATCTAAAGTTCTGTTCCTTTTTTTGGCTTCAGAGCCTAGACTCGAACTTTTAGCAGACCCGTTTTGAGATTTTGGCAAGGATTTAGGGATTCTCTTAACCCTAATCAGAGAAAGCCAAATTATTTTCCATCGCTTGAGAAGCTAAAACCCTAAAAAATTCCTTTGCGATCCCCATTTCACTGTCAGACATCTCGTTCTCATTAATAAGGACATCGAATCTAGAGCCGATTCTTCCTTTCCCTGCAACCATACCACTGGATTCTTGGAATTCCCCCAATCTTCACCGAGATTTACGTCCCTAGCATCCAAGGCCCGAACGTCGATTCAGTCCCTTTCTCAAGTTCATCGTTAGTTCTTCTTGGCTCACCGTCAACCGTCGATTTGTCACTCTCTTTGTCTGAACCTTCATTTGACGACGAGCACATCTTCCTCACATGCCCATATTTTCCACAAGCAAAGTAAATTGTTGGCAAAGCCTCGTATTCCACCTATTGAATTTCACTATTAACAAGAATCTGAGAGACAAGTGATTTATCGAGGTTAATGAACACAGCTATCCTGGAAAATCGCCCTCTGGTCCTATTTTCGGTCTTGAAATCAAATGTAGCAACCTTACCAATCGTGTTACCGATCACCTCAAGAACATTCCTTTTGTACATAAATCCTGATAGCCTAGGTAGCTTGACCCAAGCCAAAACCACAATTGGGTACGGTTGAAGAGGGGAGAAATCTTTTGCCCACGGCTGAACAGTCAAGTACTGTCCAAATATTATTCATGGTCCCTGGGTTAAAACTTTTTCATAATCTTCAGTGTTTTGAAATTTAGCCAAATAATACCCATTTTCAATATCCATTAATTGAAATGGTTGTATAGGCTTCCAAACACTACTAATTCTATTGAATAGGACACCATAGCTAATATTACAACTTAGAAGCTTTAACACTACTGTCATCTCTGTAACGCCCTAAAATTTTTAATTCTTATTGTTGTGTATATGTGACATAAGTACTTGTCTGCTTCAATGGCTAAGTGCTCTGGGTGTGTGTGGAAGGTCCTAAGTTCGAGCCATGACTTGGGGGAAATTTTAGCATTTTTATAAATAAAGCCTTAACCTAGCCTAAAGGGCTTAAGTTTAATAGTTGGTAATCAAATAACAGAATGAGCCTACTGGACTAGTGGTGAAGTGGAGTGTTTGATTTTATAAGGTCTTGAGTTTGAATCCATACTAGAGCGTAGGTGTTATTTTTGCGCAATGATGGACAAGTATTTCGACAGAGTGGGATTCTGGAGTGGTTGTAGGTTAGTAGGATTAGTGGGAGAAAATTTAGGGATATGGGGTAGCTATCGATATCATTTAAGTTTCTATTTGGTTTTTATTTTTCCCAAATTTCCTCATTCTCCTCTTTTCGCTAATTTTTCTACCGTTCTATTCTTCTTTGCTTTGTCGAATTTGTGCTCCCTAGTCCACCCTCTCTGTTTGATTTTTCTACTAGCCCACTTTTCGACCAGCAATTGTATACACTCGTTCTGTAAGTATCTAACTACCTCTATTTTATTGTTTCTTAGCTAGTTCCTAAAAAGGATTGTTATGCCTCTCTTGTTTTAGGAAAAAAATCATAAATCAGTTGCGGCTTCAGAAGCAAATTGAGCGTTAGAAATTTCGGTTCGTTACTGGTAAGTTATTCGGTTTGCTATCGATTTTGATGTAGACAATTTTCAGTTGTGAGTTTTCGTTAGTGATCTAAATTGGTATTTAATTATTTATTTTTATGTCTTGGAGTGCTTGGGAGTGTATTTGGAGTGAAAAGATACCAGGTGTGTACCCAAAACACAAAAATAAGGGATTCGGCGAAAAGCCGAAATTGCTTGCTGTTTGGACAACAGCAATAAGATAAATTTAAAAAATCATCATAAATTTTGGAAATAGAATTAGAGGATGAAAAAAATATTAAATTAAAGATATTTGAGTCTATTTTTTCATAGAAGAAACGAAGTAAGCAAAAGGATTTCATAGTATGAGATATTTGAATTTTAGTGAGATAAGTTAGAATGATTTCAAAATCTCCTGTCCTGACTTTGGAAAATTATTAAAAATTTTATAAAAATAAATATGGGTTATAATTTATATTTTTAAAATCTTGAATGAGTTTATTTTCAATAGAAATAAATGGTAACATCATCTGAATTCTGTACGAGAAGATAATTAATTTTTAGTGCAGAAAGGTCAAAACTATTAGATAACAGAATACGGAAAAATTTAAAGAATAAACTGTACTTATTAGCTAAACCAAAAATTCTAAAAATTTTATGGTAAGAAGATATGTGAGTCTAGTTTCAGGGAAAATTTGCGGATATTAATTCAGAATTCTGTAGCTTAAGATAAAAATAATTTAGTAATAGTGACTCAAGTATACAGTTTTGAAGGATCATATAAGTAAATAGTAGAAACACACATGAACAATTAACTAACACGAGTTACATTAAAATGGATCACGAGGGTAAGGCCAATTTGGGTCATGTGGGCCACACGGGCGAACATCATGGGCTTGTAGGCCCATTTTCACTGTTTTACTGCTAAGGTTGCACGGGTTGCTGAAGTCGACTGTGGACCTATTGTAGGGTCGGTAAGTTTACTTAGGCCCCTAATTGACTGAAATGACTGTATAACTGATATGATTAAGCCTGATGATGTCCCACTGATTTGATACTGTATGCCCTGTTTACATGCATGATATTATGTTATAGCATGTCATATTGTATATTGCATTGCATTGGGTTGAGGGAATTATAATGTTTGGAGGAGGTGTACTGAAAGGCCTCGAGCCTAATTTACTGGCAGCTCAGCTGCAAACTATTGTCTAGTGTCGCATTCGGTGCTACTTGGAGTGCAGGGATGGGTGAGTTGATTATATCCCTATATGGAGTGTAGGGTTGGACGGAGATGGTGTGTAGAGGCTGGATGGGTAGGATTTTTGCAACTGTATATGTGTTACTGCTACTGATATTTTTATGGGCTAAAGTCCTACTGCATGACTATTTTTGTACTAAGATGGGCTAAGGCCCAAATTGGACTAATACTGATACTAAAAAGGCTTAAGCCCAGACTGTGATTATCTGTTTACTGTTTGTTCATTTGTATGGGGATTACACACTGAGTTTACGTAAACTCACCCCTTCTGTTTAATCTGTACATGTAATCCCTAGATATAGGCAAATCGATGCGGTGGAGGACTCAGTGGTGGCCACACGACTTCTTTTACATTGTTTATTACCTATCTGTGATTTTACTTTTATTTGGAAGTATTTTTCTGTAATTATGGCCTTTACGGATTTTGATTTAAATTTGGATTTTATACGGTTTTATGATTTAAATATGCTAGTGTTTGGGTTTTCAAATGAAAGTAATGTTTTATAAAAAATAACACGAATACGCAAACTGTTTAAAAGCTCCCGCAATAAAAAAACATTTTGAAATTGAATAATGATTTGTAAATGAATAATGTTTTGAAAATGAACAAAACGATTTGAAATTAACATAAGATATTGAAAAAAATGGTTAAATAGAAAAGGGGATTTAGCGAGGACATATTTGTCGAAAAGCACTACCATGTGACATCGTCAGATTCGGCCATAATGTCTAGGTCAGGTTTGGGGCGTTACAATCTCCATCTCTTTATACAGGATTTGTTTGACACGGTCTAAAAGTAAATTTTCGGGATTCCATTGACGGTGGATCTTATTACATCATCATCTAACATAATGAAATCTCCATCGCATCCCCCATCAAAATCTGCAGATCCCTGAACAACCTCAGAAGAACCAGCCCCTAAAAGTTTATCCTTCCAAGACATTATCGTACTCAGAGATGGAATCAAGTCCACAGCCATATCCATAGAGACCCCATCAGATCCATCTTTAAACATTACTTTCTTGGTATTGCGATCATCGGACAACCGAGAATCACTGTCACCTTCATCCACTTCTAGAGAGTTTTTTATCGCACCTTACAAAAAATACGTCCAAAATATAATCTAGTTATGTTTAAGTGTCAGCAACACCCACTCAATCAGGGGTGGGTTTAGGGTTTGATTCTAATGGAGTGAATTGCAAATATAATCCAATAATAAAAAAAGTAACTTAATATTTCTTAAATGTCAATATAGTCTACTTATAAAGTATAAAGCCATGTACTTAAGATATAACACTATTTCTTAAAGTTGAGCATCCTAAGTTGTGCTATTCAATTTTCATTAAATCGGATTCATTGATGAGAGAAAACAAGGAATATGATTAGTGATATTCTTATTTAGTGAAATTTGATCTAATCTAAAAATTGTTTGTACCAAGATGGAAGAAATTGACGTCCGCTGTTATCAATAAACTTGGGAGAGTTTGGATGTAACACCCCTATACTTGACTTAATTACTAGGTCAAGGTATAGTAACGTCACATTTGATGCCAGAGCAACCATGGCCATGTACTATAAAATTGAACATTTTACAGAGAATATTTTGCTATTGTCAACGTATTATACACATATTACATTCATAATGAATAAGCCCGGATAAATTTTTATATTATAAAACTATTTCAAAGGAAAGGTATCTGTATCTCTTCCATAGTATCGATACACTGACTTCGGTATTGATACCTTTCTCCAGTAATGATACCAATTTGAGCTTTGATGTATGAAAAATCAAGTGAAAAGATCCTTAAATATAGATAATAGGTACTGATACTTCATTCAAGGTATCAGTACCTTGACCTTGGTATCGAAACCAAAATTAGGTTCGATGTTTTATTTAAATGAAAGGAAAATTTAACAAATTAGTCCTTTATGTTTCACCTATTTTAGCCCCTATTCAATACTCAGATTTATACCAAACCAATTTACTTATCAATTATAACCATGCGTTTTTAAATCCCATTTTTTATGAACTAGATCATAAACATATAAATTATCTCTTATAATCTAACCCAAATCAAGTTTTACGTTTAGGTCCCTCAACATTTTATTTACTAACATAACACTCACTTAGGTACATGCTATTTATTTAAGACAAAACAGAGAAGAATTACTCTTTTTCGGCTCTGATGATGTGATGAGATGCTTCTAATCTTCGGTATCCTTTGCTTCTACTATTTTTCCTACGCATATAAAACATGCGTTAAGCTATTGCTAGCTTAGCAAGTAAAACTAGAGTTTAATTAAAAAAATTTCGACTATAGAAACTTAATTTATTTTATGATCATTTTCATAAATTTATTTATAACTTGTACTATAATTAGCTTTAAACTTACCATTCAATTATCACATCTTTTCATTTATGTTATTATTTATCAAGTCCCAATTTAGTCCCATTTCAATACATTTAATTTCCTTTTTTCTTCATTTAACAGAGGCTCAGTAGACTAATCAAAACACATAGGATATATGAAACAAAATGAGACAACACCGAAACGCGTAATGGGACAACATCGAAGTGTGTAACAGAGAGCGCGCTAAATTTCCTTAATGGCATGTCATCTATATCCCACTAGTTCTTATCTTGTCTACTTGGGTAATTATATCATAATCCATTTCTTTTTCTTATTTTAGAACAAAATTCAAATGCTTTGAACTTATTTCAATTTAATCATTGATATAAGAATTCAATAAACAAAGATTTTATCTTTCTCTAATATATCAAATATATAGTAATATCTTATCAAGTCTTTCACATGTCGCTTTTACATATTGTGCAATTTAAACCTTTTCTTTCTCATGGTTTATCAAGTATTATCATAACTTTACCACATCCTTCCATATTTTACTCATTAACATATTTCACATCATATATTCATTAATTTATAATAATTGTAATTCTAATAACTTTTGTATCTTTTATACACTTTAGTCTTTCTCTTTTTTTTTTACTTTTAATCTTTTTTTCTTACTTTTCTTTTATTTTCTCTATTACATAATACTTAGTAAACAAAATCGATTCATCATTTCCTTATACTTAATCATTATCACATCTTATTCTTTATTTATATAACATGTAAACTTATAATTAAACATCATATTAAGACTTATATCCAACTAATTTAACTTAACAATTTACCATATATTTAAAATAAGTAAAAATCTAGTTGTACGTGCAAGTCAAAGTTTGGAGTTGAGCTTTCTTCTTTTTCTTCTTCTTCTTCT
This sequence comes from Gossypium hirsutum, assembly GCF_007990345.1. NCBI lineage: Eukaryota > Viridiplantae > Streptophyta > Magnoliopsida > Malvales > Malvaceae > Gossypium > Gossypium hirsutum. The sequence continues at coordinate 11,721,660 of NC_053442.1, read as the reverse complement.
TCTTCTTCTTCTTCTTCTTCTTCTTCTTCTTCTTCCTTTGGCTCCTCCTTTGCTTTAACTCTCCACTTGTTTCTCACTTTCCTTCACTTTTTCTCCATTTTCCATATCAAAACATACAATATTTACACATTAAAATCATACTCACATATTATAATCTATGTTTTTTTAATAAAAATTAACATGTATTTCATGAAAAGTTAACATTTCTTACCTCAATCTCTTGTACTTAATACTAATCTCTTATTTTCTCTCTCCTCTAATACATTTATGGATGCCTTTCTTATAAAATTTGGGTAGTTACTACACCTCTGTATTGATTTCTCTCACTAATCATAAAAGAAATTGGAGGAATTTAACTTAATTGGCTTAGAAATGGTGAGAATGACCTATTTGTAAAAAAATGAAAAGTTGAAGATGGTGGCTATAGGAACTGGCGTGGATGGCATATATAAAGATGAAAGGTTCTTTCATCTTTTTCTACACTTTTCTACTTAATTCCATTAAAATATCTATTTATTTAATGATTTACATTTTGACCCTCCAATCCTTATTTGACACAATTTCATCCTTAATTATTACACTATCTATATTATCTATTTCAAATAATTACCATTTTGTCCTTTAACTTTTTCTATAATACCATGTATGATTCATACTTTCTTTTGGTAAAATTTCACCTCTAGTCCCTCCCCATTTTCTCCTAAATTCAATTTAATCATCCTAACTTAAATTTTCTCACTTTGGCCCCAATACTTTTCACTCCCCAACAATCTAATCAATACCCCAAATTTATTTATTTCAATATATAGACTTTTCCAAACTTCTTCAGTATCTGTCTTCACTATCTTATAATATTGAAAATTTCCAATTTTTGACTTTCTCATATTATAGCTGATTCACTATTTATTTATCATTATTTCAAATTCCTGAAATTTTAGGGATGTTACATTAGAGAAGTTGGTTGATATGGCCCAACTTTAGTGTAAGCTCGATGAAATTCATCCAATGATTTTGAAAGTAATCCCATGTTGATTTTCGAAATCCAAGATCATGTTCTATAGAAAAAAGCATAAAAGTCCTTTGTTTCAACTCTAGAACCCCTATAAGGACATTCAAAAAGTTGGGAAGAATTAATATGAGATTGTTCATCACTAGTCATAGGAGATTTGAATCTTGTAGTTCATTATCACGCTCAAGCACCCTTTTCTTGATAAAAAAAAGTTCAAGTCTTTTTATTTCCATGCCATCTAACCTAAAATGACAAATTAAACAAAATCATTCAAAAATTGTATTAAAATTGCATCAATTATTCAACAAAGCTAACATAAGAAACATTGTAGAATAAGCTATCAAGAACTTAATAATCTATTGAACACTGTATAATAACTATTTGAGAAACCACATGATATCCTATAAATTGCCACAATGATTGAACAAACAAAACTCACAATTCACATTCAATTTAAGTGATAGATCATAGAACACTTCTAAAAATCCTCTAAGACTCTGACTCCACTTCAATTGTTATTCTTCTTTTCATATCTGTAGCCTTTCTTTGTTTAATTAATATATTTTCTTTTTATATATATAAATTAATGTGGGGAGAGAGGTAAAAGGAGTTAAGCCATTAACAATAAGTTTGCACACCTAGCTTAGGGAGAAAGAAAAGGAAAACAATAAAAAAGAAATTATTTAAATATGTATTAAAATCAATTATAAACACAAGCCTAATAAACATGAACTTCAATTTGGTGCAATTATACATATGAAACTTGAATTGTGGTTCACATGTATACATAAAACACATAATTTCAAATTTAGCCCTTAACATTTACATCTTTTGTCAATTTGGCCCTTATTCTTTTTTGGAGCTAAATTTGGCCCTCGACCTTTTAAAAAGAGTCAAATTTGACCACCAACCTTTTGAAAAAGAGTAGAAATGATTTTTTAACTAGAATAATAACTAAAATGATAAATTTTTAAACATGACAACTTGCATGATAGTCCATGTGTATTCTATGCTATTTTTTTTTACTTTTATAAACATTTTATATTTTTATTTTTATTTTTGATTTTGATTTTTTTTATTTTTATAAGTTTTGAATTATTTATTGACGTGAAATATAACAAAAATGATGTTATGTTAGTGACAGTGCCACGACATACGAACGTCGAGTAAAGAATTAGCACAAAGTATAAGAATTGAAAAGTGATTTTGATTGCAAATGTAACAGGTCAGTTGTAATATTTATAAGTATTACAATAGAACACTTCGAGCATTCCAAGGATCAAACCTAAGGGATTGTCAAATTAATAAATATGTTTATCAAGTTAATTACAAGTTAAACAATTACTAATCTAATTGAGTCTGAAATTATTAATGCAAATTCAAATATAATTTGTTTATAATCTAAATTGAAATTATCAACTAAAAAAACAAAGCTAAACTTTTTCCTACTGTTTTAGACAATGTAAATGATTAAATCGATGGTTGATTGATTCGTTAGTCGCTAACTAAGCTAATAAACCTATATTGATTATATTGTTTGCCACTCTTAGCGTGGAGTCTCCTATTGGTCTTATATTGATTTTTTAATTGCTAACGTAAATGCTCATTTAGATGTGGAATCAATGGCACCCAAAAGCTTGACCAATCTCCATTTACAAAAGTCTTTAACAAGAAAGAAGAAATAAGACAAAAAAAATCTATTCTAAAATAAAAGGAAAACCTAATCAAAAAATAAGAAGAAAAGAAAAAGAAATATAATATAAAATTATGGAAAGTAAAGAACTTTCACTCGAAGAGGACTTACAAGTACATATATCTCGCTTATTTACATTACTCCACGTTTTCTGCCTCTAAGCAATATTACTAGCAATATTTATAATACTAACACATTACGTACATGTCATAAGGCTTATAAACAATTGTCGTTACTTATTCACAAATATTTCTATCAAAATTGAATATGTCGCTCCCCTTTTTGCTTTGTATGCATAACAACCCATCTTGTCACTCCTTTGGCATAGCCCTGGCGTCGTCCTTCTTGGCGTAGCCCTTAATCTGCTTACCTGAGACAAGAAGACACAGAGGTAAGTTCGATAGAACTTAGTGAGTAAACCCTAATTGACATGAATCTTATTCGAGAATATCTATCTCCTTGCTCTTCTTCTTCAGCTTGACTCTGGCGAACACATCCCTTGGATTCTATTCATTTCATCGTTAGTGTCACGTTTTGTTTTGAGATCATAACTTGCATCAGTTATCATCGTTACCTTAATCTCATTCTTCATTTTGTTTTTTCGTGATTTCTTAATCCTTCTTGTTATAAAGGAGCCTTACAAACAGAATACTTTTGGTTCGCCACTCACGCTGGCACAATCTAGTCTCGTTCTTCTTACGATGTTACTATATCAAGTTCGTCAAAACACTTCTTATAGAGCCTTTCTTTCAGAGCTTGTCATACTTGTCGTTCCTTCAAAAGACTTCGTATGTCGTTTATTAGAGTTTTCCAAGGGACCCTTTCTTTTTGTTCAGAGTCCGCAATAGAGGCGTTCTTTTTTAGAGATAGCCACAAAGGCTTCCTTATCCAAAAATTGCCACAAAGGCTTTATTATCCAAAAATTGCTACAAATGCTTTCCTTTTAGAGCCTCCCCACAAAGGCACCCCTTAAGAGGTTCTCTACGAAAGCTTTTCCTTTCCTAGTGATTTAGGTGATAGGGATCTGCCTAGACTGACACTGAGTGAGATTTGCCCTTCATCGTCTTGGGACACACAGAGAGCTATGTGATGCAATAACCTTTCTTCAATTTTTCCATACAATGCCATAGCCCACAAATTATGGTCTTACACGATATGGTCTTTTTTTCATATAATGTCATAACACATCAGTTATGGCCTTACACAATATGATCTTCTTTAGTGCCATGGTCGTAGACTTTTCCTTTCAAAGATTCATGTTTTTAGTCCTGACGGACCCCTTTAGACAACTCTAGAGACAGACACAAATTCATCATGCTTCGACGCACTCATGATAGACATTATTATGTTAACCAGACACATACACTGTAAGAACTCAATTTTCAGTGGTGTCGAAAACAGTGGTTCGAGACCACTAAATTCGACGAGTGATTTTGAAAATTTTATTATTTATTTATGAGTCAAGTGTGATTTTAGAAAGATCTTTGAATTGATGATGTGTGTTTTAGAAGGATTTATTAAGTTAAGTGGATTTGAAAATGAGGTATCGAGACCTCGATTTCATAAACCGAGCCATAAATATTTTTATAAATATTTACAGAGTGTCATTAAGTTAGTATTAAAGTTTCGTTAGAAAATTTTAATGTTTTGATAGTTAATTAATTAAAAAGGACTAAATTGAAAAAGGTGAAAAATTTGCCAAAGTGATAAAATAGCCTAAATTTTAAATGAAGAAGGTCTTGAAGGATAAATAAGCCTAAAATAAGAGGCTGGACGGCATAAGTGTAGAAAAATCCTGAAATTAGTGTGAACAAGGGGTAAAATTAGAAATGAAATAAACTTAGTAGTTGAAATGGGATTTAATTGAATATCTAGCATTTCTTCATAATTCTTAGCCAAAAACATCATTGAAGAACCCTTAAGAAGCTGGTTTTCATATTTTTTTACATGTGAGTTCAATTCTTTCTCTTTTCTTGAATTTTTTGTGTTTTTAAGACTTTGGTAATTAGGTCCAACTATCTAATTCATTAGTTTTTTTTATAGGTAATTTTGAAAGTTACCAATGATGAGTGCTGGATGTTTATGATGAATTAACATGGAATTGAAGCTTTAATTTTGTTATATGATGATTTTATCAAGCAATTTTAATAGAAATTGATTTTAGAACTAAATTGTGAAAAAGATTTAATCTTAGGGTTTGATATTAGATTCAGTTTATCAAAGGCTGTGAGATAGATTAGAATAGTTATATAAATTTTCAATTGTGAAAAATTTGCTCAATTGATAGAATAATTGGTAAGGGACTAAATTGTAAAAAAGTGTAAAAGTTGGGGTAATTGTGTAATTTTAAAAATTGAAGGGTATTAATTGTGAAGTGAATTAGAATTGAAAAATATGCTAATGAATGAATAATTTTATATTTTAGATCAAGAGCTCGTAGATCCACGAGAAAAAAAGAAATTAGCAGAATAGTCCCTAACTACTACAAACTTACAATTTAACCTAAGTAAGTTCGTATGGTTAAATTTTAATGTTATAAATTAGATTGATGTATGGTAATGTGTATCTATTTATATCATTTGTGAAAACAAAATTATTATTAAAGTTATAAAATTAAACTGAATCGGAAAGAATGGAACGCAGGATTGAGTATAGTCGTTCAGTGCGAAAGAGGAATTGATGGTAAAATTACCCAAGCAAACCGGGGTTCAGCATTTGTTACGAACTTCGGTGTTTACTTTTCGTTTAGCTCTCATGAGCTTTAGTCAACTCATATGAGTTTCAGTTTAACCATTCTGGGTTTCAATTCAGCTCTTTTGAGCTTTAGTTTAACCCTAATGGGTTTCAGTTTAGCTCTTCTGAGCATTATATTAACCCTTATGGGTTTCTATTAATCTCCTATGAGCTTCTATTTAACCCTTATGGGTTTTTGTTTAGTACTTATGTGCTTCAGTGTTACCTTCGGGCTTCTGTTTACAATGTACTCAAATCCATAAGATGTTTCTTGATTTGACAAGGTTTGGTAAGTGCCATATGGAATTAATGTGGAAGAACTTAAGTTAGTATTGATATTGAGCTCAAATAAGTGAATTTATCAATTGAAGTTGTGATTGGCAGGAAATATTTGTGAAATGATTTACCTAAATAAATTATTATAGTATGTTCGGTACGATTTATATTTAAAGCCAACGAACTTACTAAGCTTCATTAAGCATACTGTGTCGTTTAATGTTCTTTGTAGATTTTCAAGAAGTTTGCTCCGGTAGATTTTGTTATACATTTTATGGTTCATATGGCATGTATAGGGCTGGATTGGAAAAGACCTAAATTTGAAGTATGGTTGTGAATGACATATATATATATGTTAGTATGCATGTATTTAGTAGTAGATTTTGGTAAATCAATGAATGGAGTTATTTTGGTAAGTTTAGGCAATTGAGTTTTGTGATGATATATTATGTTTAAAACATGATTTTTGGCTTGTGTTGATTGTTTGATTAGGGCTATTTGATATATTGAAATGTTGTGTCTAGGCTGATATCAAAAAGGGTGAGAAAAGTGACCCGAAAATGGCCTATTTTCGTCCACACGGGGAGAGACACGGGCGTGTGGTCTGGCCCTGTGTCCATTGCACCTTAAAATTTCAAAACAGAAAGCCCAGTTTTTTACCCACAACCTAGCACACAGGCGTGTGGCTTGGCCGTGTGACCCCTGCACCTTGCACATGGTCTAGCACACAAGTGTGTGGTTGGCCGTGTGACCCAAGTCAGAGAGTTACACGGGTAAGGACACGGGCTCAGACACAGCTATGTGCCTCATATCAAATGCCCACATTCCCTAAGTCATGGCCGTGTCTCAAGGGCGTGTGTCCTCTGCTCCTAAGAAAATTTTTGAGATTTTGGGAAAAATTCTCTAAGTATCTAATTTTGTCCCGATTCACTTCTAAGATGTATATTGGGCCTCGAGGGCCCATCCAAGGGACAATATGAGTGTTATATGATTGATTCTTAATATGTGTAACAAAGGTGCTTAAATGCCCGTATTTAATTCGTAAAGTTTGGTAATTATCTGTAACTCTATTCCGGTAATGGATAAGGGTTAGGGTTGTTACATACACTTTCTATAAGATTCCTTCTTACTATTAAACATAAGCACACCGTAGTCATACAAATTTATATGTCTTACTATCAGATTCATCCCATCATACTTTACTAGTTTCAATCTCATATTTTCGTCACTTAGCATAGAAGTCTCTAGATATGCATAACGCACATGCAAAAGTCGATCTAGGGACTCACCTGGTACTCATAAATAGCAACTGGAACTCCAGATTAACTATCTAACCAAAACTCGCAACAACCACTACTTATAGAACATAGGAACATCATTAAAACTCATTCATTCAACCTTTACAATCATCTAAAACCAATAGAATCCTCCAAGCAAAAACCTTACTTCATCATTTTACTATTGATGCCTACAAAACAAATATACTCTTTCAGAAGTCAACATACCAGACCATAATACTTACCCAATATGCAAACAACCTTCTTCTTGGGTTTAAATCCTTAGTTTTAGCTTAACAAGAGGGAGATCTTTTCTCAACTCCCACAATAACTTATAAAACCCATGTTCTCTTGGTGGTATTCGACATGTGTCACAAACTTGCAAGACTACCTCTACAAATGGTTTACAGCCGTAAAAAAATGAAATCAAATAATTACATATATTTAGTTCACCCTTTCGTCCCTTTCGTCCCTTCCTGACTATCCTGCTAGAATGTGAAAAGAACGTAACTCAATAAACTGGAATACAATACCTTTGGCCTTAACCTAAATTACCCAAAAGTCCTCAGCTTTCTTACCAATCTCGTATTCTTCACGACTTAAAAAATTTATAGAACAGTCCTTTTATGATACTCTGTCATTAACTATACACCTAGTTTATCTGCTAAAAGCATCGATTGGGCGAATAGGATCCCACTACTTAGATTACTCTTGCTTACTTGCCATCTCGAGACATGATAAAACTGGGTCAAACTAACATTCTAATTAATTTGTATTGCTGTTGATTTAGTGCATCTCATAATAGTTGATCTCAAATTCTCTAAACACCCACATTAGATAATGTATTCTAAATGAATCTCTAGTCAAGTCTATCATAAGCCATCTCAAGGTTTATCTTGATAGCCACCTAACAAGTCTTACCCAATTTCTTTTTCATAGAATGAAATATTCCTTGAGCCACTATGACATTATCAGTAATATTGTGCCTAGGCCAAAAACTAACCTAGTTTAGATAACTTAATTGGGACGAAGATGTTTAATTCTATTCACAATCGAATACTTAAGGATTTTAAACAACACCATGCAAAGACTAATAGGTCAAAATTTCTTTATCATTTACAAATTCTCAATCTTAGGAATAAGGATTAATATTGTCTTATTAACCCAACTTAGCAGTGAATCACTATGGCTTCCAACTATATTCCAATTTTCTCTAATAAGATAAAGTTGGGAAACTATCAACAGCGAATGCTTTTAGGGGTTACATCTCAAACACCGTAGCCCGCATCTCATCATCTGAAACAGATGTTCTCAATGAGGTAATAATACTCTTATTGTTACTATAAAATCCCCAATACAAGGTTGTATTTCCTCATCTCTTTTAAATAAATTTGAAGAGTAAAAAGTAGCCTCCTTTATGATATTCTAAGGATTATCACACCATTCATCATTCACCAATTAAAATAATCAATAGTATTAAGACATTTTCTATTAATGGCACTTAAATGGAAAAACTGAGTATTCTTATCACCATGAAAGGCCCATTGGCATCTAGATCGTTGAAGCCACAAACTCTCTTTTTGTAGTAAAACTTCATCTAGTTTAACATTTACCTTTCTTTTCAAGTCTAACAAGAACTCAAAAGGAGCCCTGTCTAGAGTTTTCTCACTCCCTGTAATTCGATCAATCAACCTCAATTCTTCTAACTAATGTCTGAGACACATTATTATTCCAGCTCTTCACATTACTAGTAAAAGGTTCAATAAAGTGATATTGATCAACCTCAATTTATTCTTACTAATGTGCTTAAATACATTCTTAATTAGCATGTTGTTGCCAATTAGCTCTAATGAACTTTTGAAATTGTGGGTGTTACTATCACGCAACTATAAACCCAAAAAGAAACAATTCATTAATATCACTCTAGACTTGAGTACTAAGAAGAATGAGTCGATTAGAGAACCGAAAACTCTAGAAATAAAGCACCAAAGAATATGGGAAACTATCAAGCTAGGCATTATTACACAAAAATTAGTCGAGCCTCTATCATAAATTTCCTTGAGACCAAGTGAATCTAGCACCATTTAAATCCATATCAACTAGACCTTTCTCAAATGTAAAATCGAAAAAAGCTTGTTAACTCGACCTCTATTCTTAGTTTCAACCTTATATAGTTAAAAGCACCACCTGAAATGCAAGCAAATTTTGAAAATTCTCCAACCATTCAAAACTTCCTAAACCATCTTTCTTATAAAAGCATTTAGATGCCCATATACCAAAATATACAAGAAAATTTTATTCAAAAACTTCGAGGAGACACTAATGAATTCATTTGTCAAGGGCTCGTTCAACCAAGATTCTTGTACCTCTCCCTATAAATAGATGATATCGGTTGACCTAAAAAGACACATACATCATTGATGATTGAGTTCTTGTTATTTTTCCAAAAAATAGTGGTAGTTTACTTACTTAGAATAAATTATATTTTTTGAGAATTACGATCTTTACAAATTTTCGGTTATATATAGGGGTGAGCATTCGATCGAATCGAATCGAATCGAAAATTTTTGAGTTAATCGAGTTTTCGAATCTCATTTTATCATCTTAACTTTATTTGAAGTTTTCTCGAATCGAGTTGAGTGAGATGGAATTCAAATCGAATCGAATCGAATATATTTGTTCGAGTTAAATTTTAAAAAATAATTTTAGGTCCTTGTAACCACTGTCACCCATTGTAATAAAATTTGTCCACCTTAATCAAATTTTTTATTAACTTTCATCACCTCATAATTTATTTATTAATTTTTATATACTGGTTAGCTTCTTTGCTTGCTTAGTTGTTTCAATTATCTTCAGATTCTTGTCACTATGTATTTTAAAATTAAAAAATATATTAAATGTAAAAATATGATTTTTTAATAAAAATTATTTTAAAAATAAAATGTGAAATTGATACCAATATAAAATTTTAACAAGAATATTTTATGGCATAATTAATAATTCAATTTTAATATAAATATTCAATATGACAAAACAATTCAATAATATAACTAATATAAAATGTGAAATTTAATTTAATAATATAAATAGTAGATATAAATAAAATTATTACTATTTATGTTTAGTGATTTTTTTTGGATAATTTTGATTTTTTATTTGAGATTAAAGGGTGAGAAGTAAAAGTTTAGGGGGAAAATAAAAAGTTTTGGGGAATAAAAGTTTGAGGTTAAGTAAATAGGGGGAGTAAAATTTTGGAGGGAAAAAATTTTAAAAAAATGGAGGGGGGAGGGTTTGGGGTAGATGAGAGGTGGGATGGGAAAGGAATAAAAGTTTTAGGGGAAAAGTGGGAAAGAGTAAAAACTTTGGGGGAAAATAAAAGGTTTTGAGGGTTTTTGGGAGTAAAATTTTGAGAAAAAGTAAATGGAAGAGTAAAATTTTGGTAGGAAATGGATTTTGGGTAGATTGGGGGGTTGGGAGGGGAGGGGAGTAAAAGTTTTGGGGGGGAAGTGGGAAGGAGTAAAAGTTTTGGGGGGGAAGTGGGAAGGAGTAAAAGTTTTGAGGGAAAAGTAAAAATGTTTGGGAGTTTGGGGTAAAAATGTAAAATATTATAGTTTGATATTCGAATTATTCGAGTTATTCGAATTCGAAAACTCAACTCGATTCGAACTCGAAATTTGAAAAAAAAATTCGAGTTGATTCGAATAACTCGATTAACTCGAATAACTCGATTCGTTTAACTCGAAATTTAATTTTTTTTCGATTTTTTCGAGTCGAATCGAGTTTTGCTCACCCCTAGTTATATATGTGATTGAATGTATTCAATTATTTTATTATCCATTATACAATAATTTTGCCAAAGTTGTGATTCCTAGAAATTAGATTAGGTGTAATTTTATTTTATTTCATAAACTGAGGGATATGGAATTAGATCATGAGTTATCATCTCCATGTAGGCTTTACTTTAATTTTTTATAATAATTCATGTGAGTTAAAAATAGGCTTAGGGTTTTGGTAACCTAATTTTTCAACAGAACCTAGAGGATCGAGATGTATCCAAAATTGATCGAGACGATGAAAACCCGACCAAAACAACCTACAAGAGATCGATAGTGGGTCAACCAGTGAAAAGCGACAGTGGTAACCTGTGGTGGTGACGATGGTTCAACGGTAAATATCTTAAATGGACTTTTCGATTTTTGAGGTTTTAGGAAACCCAATATCAGGGTGTTTGACTTTCACCCAGAAATCCTAAAGAATGCTTTGGGATGATGAATGTATATTTATTTTTATTTATTTATTTTTGATGGAATCATTAAAACTTTGGCTTATCATAGTCAATTCATTTTCAGGTTTTATGTTATAGCATGATGAAATATAATTGACTAAAAATTATGCTCATAGAAATGTATGATAAGAATATCATATAGCTTAGGAAAAGAATGTTACATGTACTTTTCATGACATTTTATTTTGTAACAGTCTGATTTTAAGTAGTGTCGAAAATGACGATTTTAGAACCTAATTTTCATTGTTCGAGTTTGTAAAATATTAGTATTTAATATTTACGAGGTTAGTATTACAATTTTTTAAAGTTTGGTCCCTTAATTTTGTCAAATTGACAGTTAATTAAGGTATAACAACTAAATTGTAAAAGTTGTAAAAATTTATCACTATGAATTTTTAATTAATCAAATAACTAAATGAGCAATTAGACCCTTATTAAGGTGACAATCGATGTTGGATGATCCAACTAACTTAGTTAATTATGTTTATAATTTAATTATTTAAGGTTAATTAAATGAATTTTAATTAATTAATTAAAGTATAAAAGCAAAATTAAAAAGAAACAAAGCCATTCTTTCTTCCTATTCACCTTTTTTATCATAGAAAAGAAAAAGGGTTTGAGAGCTTCAAGCTTTAGGCTTTCAATTTGATATGTTCAATTTAGTCATTCCTTGTAATTTTTATGTTTTTCAAGTCATGGAAGCTTGATTAAGCTAGTACATGTGCCAATTTGCAAAAATTTTAAAGTTTTTAGAAGTTTCCAATGATGGTTTCTTTAAGAAATTGGTATTAACTTTTTAGATTTTTAAGCTTAGATGTGAAAAAGGATTACATTGTAAAGTTTAATTGATAGTTTTTTAACATAAGGATGAAAGTGTATAGATTTTGAAATTTATGTGAAATTTCTATAATTATTGATAATAGAATATCCAAAAAGGATGTAATTCAAATTTATTTCAATATCGAAACTCAAATTTGAAAGATATTGCAATTTTGGTTTTGAGGACTAAATTGAATAAATTGCAAAATTTTAAGGGCCTTTAAAAATGAAATGGAATTGAACCATGCTTATAATATAATGTTATAACATATATGTAATTGATAAATTGAACTTAATTATTGTATAGATCGATAATTTAACCAAACTGAAGATAATCGGGAAAAAAGAAAAATTACAGATTAATTCCTCCAAATTCAACTTGTTTGGTGATTTGACTAGGTAAATTCACATGGTATCATTGAATTTAAATTGTTATGTATTTGAATTGTGAATATGTGTACATTGGGTTGAAATTTGGATTGTTAGCAATTTGGTAAAAAAATGTGAGGTTTATATATTGTAAAGAATGTATATGTATATATTGAAAATGCCCGAGGTGAACTTAGTAAAGGTTTTGTACACACTGATATGGTTTGATTACCGATGATTATCGAGTCCAGTATTTGTTGCGGATTCGAAGATACATGTGACACAAGTTTAGCTCGGACGAGCAACTTAATGTCATTTTAAAGGTTTAGCTCAGATTGGTAACCTTACATATTTATTTTTAGCTTGGCCAAGCGATCAATTTTGTAATTTACAGGTTTAGTAACCCGACACAATTATATATTTTTTCAGCTCGAACGAGTAACTTGCTGTCAATTTAAAGGTTTAGCCCAAACGGGTAACCTGACTTGTATATATATATTCAACTCGAATGAGCAACCGGTGTATCAAGATACCTGTATATGATATGAGTTTGATCTGTTTAAATGTATAAATGTAAAATTGAGTTAAGTATGGTATTAATATATTGATTTTGAAATGAATTGATTTGTTATATGCTTAAATGAAATTATGGTTTGATTACATGTTCAGCTCACCTTGTTCTTGTGGTCTAGACAATCAATATCAAGCTAGTAGTTTATTGTACAATATAAAGCATTGTATATTCTTACCCGTTTGTTTTCCCTTTCCTTTGTAGACCATCTTGCAAGATGTGCCTTGCAGATCGTCAAGAAGCTCACACTATCCCATTATCGATTTTGTAGTCCTTCAACCATTTAAAAGTTCGGTTGTGTGACATGTATATAGGTGTTGTGTATTTGTTACCTTTGAATGTTTGCATAGCATGGAACCTATTTTGTGCATGGATGTGATATGGCAAATGGATTGAGATAGTATACTTTCACTAAATGGATTGAGAAGTGTTTATGGCAAATGAAATGATATAAATGGGTGTGATTTGGCATGTTTAAAGAAGCTTGAGATAGATAAACGTTTGGTAATTTTCAAATGGTTTAGTTGGAATGCCATGATATTGGAATGTTATGTTTAATGGTTGAATTGGTAGCATAGGTTGATGTAAGGATGATTCTGAATGTTTATACTTGTATTGGTATGTGTTTAGGACATTTTTTTTGTGTTGGAAAGGTTGTGCAAATATGCACCAATTGTAAGTTTGAAAGGTAGTCGGGTAATATATACCAAATGGCCTAAATTTTGCAAAAAACAGAATCTACGTCGCGATGTCAAGTGATGGTCATTGCGACGAGCTCTGGGCGTCAGGCCACAACGTGATGAAGAACCCTATCATCATGACGAGGCCAAGTTAATATGTCACGTCGTGACATCATATCAAAATTTTGTATCTTTTACAAATTGGTCCTCATTCGATCTCTACCTAACTTTAGAGCATACATAGGCTTGTATAAGACCTGAGAAAGGTTTAATATCATTTTTATTTCTTTAAATACTTATGTTTGTATGTACCATGCTTTGGTTTGAATGTTAAACTATTGTAGTTTGTCTTGCAACGGATATAGTATCCTATAGCTCGAACCTGGCGATCGGGTCGAGCAAAGGGTGTTACATAATCATTCATTATTGAAACCGAAAATAAGAACGTTGCATGTTTTGTAAAATATTGAGTTGGAGAAAGTTCTGTAAACAAGACCTATATCCTCCATCTATGGTTTCTTGTGATGGCATGATTTATCGGCCCCAAGGTAGGCATTATCATGTGGATTTCACTGAGGAGATCTTCTTAAAAATAGATTACTATATTGTGATGGTTTGATAATTTTCCGGCCTTAAGGAAGGTCTTATCATGTGTGTTTCATTAAGGAAGCTTTCTTTTAAAGAAGAACAACTAATCATACGTGTTACTTGTTGAGATTGTCTCACGATAACTTATTTGTGGTACATGATGTGATAGGTGTTGAGTTGATGATTATACACTCATCAAGATTATTCTAGTTAAGTAACTTTCTATGAAGCTCTACTTAAATTAGAATGGTGGCCAAACATGAAACGATTATTAGTACGCGTGAACACTTAAGGGATTAGGTTTACGTATTAATTAGATGGTGATCTATGTTCTTATTAGTTGGTTAATATTTCCCTAATGTGAATTAATTCAATAGATGTATGAATTATCATTACAATTACTTAAAAATGTTTTCAAGGTTTAATGTAAGATGCATGCATCATCTTAATGCATATTGTATGTTGCAATTTTTTTTTGAAATTATTTGGTTAATACAAATATATTAATGAATGAATGTTTTATTTTTCAGTTCGAAAATGGCACCAACTCTCTTACTAAATATCCCTATTGAGAACAAGTTGGATGGAAATAGCTATAAGAAATGAGAAACTTAAGATGGTTCCTGATAATAAATGTCCACCGCCAACCAAGCTGAGGTTAAAAATCGTTGGAAAGAATCTGATGAGATAACTCATTGCTACATGATGGCTAGCATGACCAGTACCTTAGTTAAGCAATTAGAGACTTTTGATTCTGTCAAAGTGATATTTGAAAAACTAAAGGACATGTTCGAAGGCAAAGCTACTTAACTTGATAGTCACCTAAAACTAGTTTGATGAATGGCCAGCAGAAACTCGGCACTCCAGTCAAAGACCATATGATTACTCTTATGAGCTACTCCGTCAAGGTTGAGATCGAGGCCGAGGATAATGAGGACAACTTGGACCAGAACTGTAACACCCCATACTCGACCTAGACAACAAGACCAAGTCTGGAGAGCCACATCAATTATTTCTCAAAACATAAATTCTAAAACCTGGTTTCGAAGTCTACCAAACCAAAAGAAATTTAACAAACATAACGTTTACTTCAGAAATTATCATTTAGAAAGTCAATTATTTAAAAACCACTGAACTTAAACTAATAATAATGGTAGTTGATAAAAAGTGTGACGAAGCTCCCGTTCCACCAACCCGATCAAGTCAATGGGTTACCTATGATTCAGTCAATAAACAAAATGAGTTAATAACTCGATAAGGAAACAATTATATATTCAAATAGAGTTAAGGTTAAACCAATAAGGTCCCAGATTCAGATTTGAAATCAGATTCAGAAGATAATCTGTTTAATTTAACAGATCAGAACAGATCAATTAGATAACACGTCAGCTCATTCCTAGACACAGAATAGTTTAAAACAAATGGCATTTATTAACCTCATCCGCTACAAACCATCTCCGACCAACCCAACACACCAAATTGAGTATTTAATACTCATCCAGCCTTACACACCATAAAGTGTTGATATGGCACGTTTCGGTAATTGTAGACTAGCTGAAAAATCAGATTACAGATACCAGTGGCTTGACCACTGATTCAGCACAAAACACTTCCTTATTTACCCAATTCCCCCAATGCAGATGTAGATTTCAGATGATAATTCAAATAAAAATTATACTCATATATAATATTTCAAAGTTATTAATGATTGCTACATTCATCACACATACAAATATTCAATCATCTGCTTCATATCACAAAATAACATTTTATATATGCTATTTCAGTTCATACGACCCTATCGAAGATTGACAATCGTTCCAAACGACACATGCAGCCTGAGGGTGAAATCTAGTTCCTTATCCACACGCCTGTGTGGTTCCACATGACCTAAAAAGTTGGCCCGTGTGCCTTCACACGGCCTGGCAAACGCCTATGTCATCTACCCATGTGGTCCTATTATGCAACAGTAAGTCACGCGGCCTGGACATGCACCCGGGTGTCTGGCCTATATGCCTCTAATTCTTGAATAGTGAGTCACAAGGCCCGGACACGCGCCCGTGTCCTTGGCCTATATGTCTCTAATTGGTGAACAGTGAGTCACAAGGTCTGGACACGCGCCTGTGTCCCTGACCCGTGTGAACCCTGTACTAAACATCCCCACACAAAGCTTGACAAATTCATGAATTGTTGGTCACACAGTTTTCCACACGACCCACACAGCTTGACAAACGGTCGAGTGGTTCACACGGCCTGAAAAACGGCCGTGTGGTATCGACAGCCATGTTTTTCAGCGTTCGAAATTCGTAGAAAATCAAGTTTTTGGTACACAGTTAAAGTAGTTCTGAAGTAGGATCAAGGTAGAGTACTTTTGAGACCTAAAACAAACATTCAATAACCAATCAACAACTAAGATGCTGAAAATCACATAATTTTAATACTCAACCACTTATGTCAAAACTTTGACGCGAACTTCCAACAAAACCCACGCTTACAAAACTCGACAAGACTATCCTGAAATAGCTCAAGGAGAATTACTTCCCTCGGTATTCTTGCCTAAAGAAAAGAGATCAATGATCACTTAGCAAAGAATTCAAGTGACACAATATAGAAACCCCATCTACACATAAGCAAAAAATCAAAAGAAACTTTTCAAAACCGCAATAATTCACAACAAAACTTACACAGAGATCTTCCCACGTCACAATGAACAACCTAAACTCTCAATTAACTCTGATGGCCTATTCACCAACGCTATCAAAAAAAAGAAAAAAAGAAAAAAAATAGGAGAACCAGGAAATAAAAAAAAAAGAGAAAGAGAAGAAAAAGTGAAGAAGGAAGGAATACATTAACATTTATTTTTAACCACCAATCAGAATTCTAACATTTAGCAAAATATTTGTAATGCATACACCAAGACTCGAACAAAAGACTAAAAAAAATACAAAAACTTAACCATTGAACCAACAAGCTCATTCTTAACACCAATTCGCACAGAATTAAACTTAAGTCAGTGGTTCAAAATTAAAGGTTAGTCTAAAATAAAGTAGCAAAACTTCCTAAAAACACTACTCGAACCCCTAACCTCAAACACCTACGCAGAGCACATAGCCATAGATGCAGAGACTTAATTAGGGCAGAATTCAACAGTCAGACATTCAAATTTTGGGGCGTTACAAGAACACACAAATTAAAATTGTATTCAAAAGCTTGTCCAAGAACTTTGTATGCTTTAAGGCTGTATATAGCCTTGGGAATAAAAACTAACATTTACACAACTCATTAAGGAGTTACAATACTATGAGTTGATGTTGAATAACGGACAACTAGTTCTAGTTCAAAAAGTATAAGCCAACTTAGCATTTGCTTCTTCTTCTAAAGGGAATGTGGTCTTTCTCATTCGAAAATGGTTTTCTTGCATAGTGTAAAATTAAAATTTTGAAAACAGGTTTAGTTTGTGATATTTATGTAATAAACTCAAATTTGAATTCACATTTTCTGCTATTCTCGTATTACAGATTGTTTCAAGTGTGGGCACGAACGATTCAAATCAAAACACATAACTAGAAATAATTTTATTTTCTTTAAATATGAAAACGAAAAATCTTGTCTCAAATAGAAACCAACAGAATTGTTAATCCGGAAAATAGATTCAATAGTTAAGAATAAATTCTCTTTACTTTAGGGCAGAGTAACAATATCTTAAAGTTTTGTTAATAGTCTTACTGGTGTCATTTATTTATAAGGAGAGAAGGTAAAACCCTTGTTGAATTGTAGAAGTTTATGTCAACTGGAAAAATAAACACCTGGTCTAAATAGAAGTATAGGTGGCGGGAACTCTAGTTCATATTACTAGGATTTGCCGTCCACCCCTTTTAACAGGAGGGGTTTTTGGGCCTCTCTCATATCGAGTCTAATTATAAGTACTTCTCAGGCTTTTAACCTAATACTTTATAATTTGATCCAACTCGATATTTGTTTTTCTATTTCCCAAAATAAACTTCTTAATATATTTCTAATTAAATATAATCTTCTGAACCCAATTCTAATTCCGTTAAAATCATGACGATTTTACTGTAAAAGAATCTATGAGAAAATATATTAAATATTTCTATATTCAATGGTTCACTATGAGCAAATGATTTATTTTTATTTTTGAATTCATTTAATGCGAAAGACATAAATTCATTTTTCATGTCATTTTCATTTTGGAGAAAACCATAATCATTTCCAAATGTTTTCTCATTTCTCCATTTTCACCATTTCTTCTATAATAAAAAATGACACTTCAAGGCCAACTATAAAGACTGGAAGGATTACTTAACCACTAAGAGAAATTTTATGGAACTCTTTATAATATAAGTTTGTTTAGTGGAAGATTGAATAAATATTGAGTTATTGATTCTAGACTTACTAACCATATGTGTGTTTCCTCACGTATGCTATGTTATACACACGTCCAGATATCTATTTCTTAGTAGGGTTGGTGAGTCGATATCATGTAAATCCTGGTATAACACACTGGCAATCAGTTAAGAACATGCTCAAATATGATAACAAAGGATTGTATGCTTGTGTAATCCGAAAAAGTCCTCATTCCTATCAGTTATACTGATATTAGCTTTCAAATGTGTCAATATTTGAAAAAATCGACATCAAGTTGTCTTTATCTAAGTGGTGAGTCTATAGTATAAAGAAATGTCAAGCAAGGTTACTCAGCTCACTTCATTATGGAGGCCGAATATGTGGTAGGCAAAAATTAAGACAATGTAATCGTGCAGATATAGCTTAACATCAAAGAAACCACATAAGGATAAAAACATGTTGATAGAAAGTATTATAAGGGAAACGATAGTAACTGACAGAATAGTGGATGTGCTCTAAATCACATCTGAGGAAAAACCCTGCATATTTGTTTACCAAGACTTTGGTAGCTAGGAGTTTTGAAAATCATATAGAAGGCATGAGAATCCAAAACATGACTCACCTACTTCATTAGGGCAAGTGGTAGATTTTGAGATTTAATGCCCTAAGTGTAGTATTTTCTTCTTCAATAATTGACACATTAACCTGAATTTTTTGGGAAAAAGAATCCACCCACTTGATATGTAGACGGTTCAATGGTGGTTTTTATTTTGCTTTCTTTCTCAACTTTAATCCATTTTACGAAATCTCCTTGGCTGAGATTGATTTTTCTTAAATTATCTCTAGCATCATTTCTTAAATTATCAATCTGCTCTAGTGGTAAGGAGGCCCTATCTCAACTTGGTTATGAGCCCTTAATTATTATTTCCCTATTATTCGAACCAACTAAAATTGAACCTTCTCTCTACAATTTTATTAGCCCGTTGAATGGTTTTTGGGCCTTCTGGTCCCATCAGGCTTGTATTTATGTTCCATTAGGAGACCTTAAAGTCCCAATATGAGCATGTAGATTTTCTTTATCATCCAAAACTTGAAGCATTTTATCTATACTCAATCCACTTAAAGATATTTCCCTATTTATAGTTGCTGTTAAATTGTTACCACTAATTTCCCAACTGTCACTACTACATTCAACGTAAATGACGAATCCAAGATATCAACAAGAAATTGAAATATTAAGCCTAATTTTTTGTCCTTGTTAATGGAATTATTATCGATTTGAGGTTTTTTTTTCTTGATTTTGTCATCCTCTGCCTTCTGTTTTGCACTAGTATCTAAAGACCAAAAAGTTTTGGTTCTATAGATGTAGTCATATCATTCATCTTAATTTTCGACAAAGCTTCACTAAATAATGTGTAATTCAAATTAACATTACGAGGAAACCTCTCTTTTGTATAGCCATAACAACCGTAATCATAGAAAATCGTTGGAAGGCATTCACACTTACCACCTACATTACTCCATCAATATTAATAAAAAAAATGTTTATTAGGATCCACAATAATAGCTAATCAAGCTAAGAGACATATGTTTCTAGCATTAGTGTTATAATTTATCTTTACCACTTGACCCAAGACCTTTGCAATTGCACGCATAAGCCATTTGCAGTAACCTTTATATGGTAGCCCAAGTAACTGCACCCAAGCAATAATCTTAAGGGGTACGCTATTTTAATGGAGAAAGAGCTACTCCAGGGTTGGACTGTAAGATAGTGCCCTATATCTGTCAAAGGCCCTCAATTAGAGCATGATCAAATTCCTTGCTACTAAGCTTCACCAAATAATAATTATATCTAAATCAATTAATTGAAAATTCCCTTCTAGTGACCAAAGAGACTATAACCGACCTAAAAGCACTTGAAAATCAATGACTTCTCCAATAAAACAAAAAACCACTAGGTTTTCAAGGCTTTTATCAATAGCTTGGTCCACTCATTTAAAGAAGCAAATCCTAAGGAATTTCCCCTCATAAACATCGTTACATTGCATTCCAATAACTCAAGATTTGGCTCCTCAAAAGGGAGATTGGTCCCAATATGGAGACCAATATTTTTTAATAGTATATTTTTAAATGGAAAAGACTTAGCACCAGCATCAACCATCTCTTGTTCATCTTGCCCCGAATCTAAGTCATCTTTGTGCTTGACTTTTTTGGTTACTCTCTCCTATTCCAGTAATATCACGAACTTTATAACTCAAAAATATAGATTTATTTTAATACCTTTTAGCTTATGATTTCATTCAATTCAAGGGTAATAGTGTCTTAATTTTGTTGTAATGGTTCTAATTCCTGTTTATTGTAAATTGTTATTAGAATAATGCACTTTGGTCGATTTATATGCTAGAACATAAAGTTTTCATCCATGAAGGTGACCAATGGCCTCAGAAGAAAGAAAGAATTCAAATTCACATAATGATGCTCCATGCTGCAGCCTTGGGCCAGTAAAGTCAAGCTCAAAAATGCACATTGTTAGAATTCAAACATCTTCTTAACCCAAAGATGGAGTGGACAAACAAACATGGATAGCCTAAAGAGGAAAAGAAGAAAGAAACCCAAGTAATCCATTAGTAAGAGAAGGGAGCCCAAACCGTCCATGGGACTTGGTCTCTACCTACCTCAACCACTGAATCAGTCATTGAGAGAATCAAGCAACCACTGAATCAGCCATAGAGAGAATCAAGCAACCTCTACCCAAATCATGGAAAATGCCACCTACATAAAGGAAATCAAGGGATTGACGCCAAAAATAGTAAATTAAGAAAGGGGGCTCACTAGTATAAATGAGGGAAAATGCTTGAGGGAAAATGTACCACAACACACCACAATTGAAAGCATTTATCTTAGAAGTTGAGAGTTGAAAAAAAAGTAATAGCTTGAGAGCATTAAGGTGAGAACAATGCCTAGAAGAGGAAAAGAGCCATTGCGAGAGAGTAAGCAAGAGTTAGCCGCAAAGAACCACCAGATTCGGCTAGCATCTCTTCTTAAACTTGCAACAGCCACGGAGAACCACCATTGGCTATTTATCTTTCATCTTTACTTTACCTTATTTGTTGTTTTGTTATTGTGTTGGTAAACATAATTGCAAATTGTCTTCTTGCTTTCAATTTAATGATTATGGCTTAATGTTGTTTTGCTAGAATGGTTATAGATCTCTAATATACTATTATTGATTCTTTGCTATTAATATTTGTGCAAATGATTGTTTATTCATTCAAGTAATTTACATGTTCAACTAACAAGTGCATGGCCAACATTGGTAAATAATTGAAATAATTATTTAATCTGAGAAAAGGTAATAATTGATAGACATACAACTTGAATGGTGCATGTTAGGATGATATCGAGAGATAATTGTTGCATGCATAACCCTTATGAATGATGCCTGAAAATGTGATCTTGATGTTAATTTGGCATAGATATATGTTAAGTAACTAAAATATTAATGTAGGACTTCGAGAGAAGCCTACAACTTGAAGAAATTGGATTAATAAATCAACATATTACCAAAAATTCATCGTAACATTTTATAGCATTATTTTTAGTGATTGCATGTTAGGGAAAAATAATTATTCTAGTATTTCATGTCATTGTTATTAAATCTAGAGTTAAACTTTTCTACTGTTATTCTCTTTTGTGTTGTTTTTTAATTTGCTTGCATAATTAGTTTAATTTAGTTTAAGTCCTTAATTAAATCCTCACATTCAAATCTTTATTACTTATTGAATTGTTAATAATTAATTTGTTATTGTATAGGTGAATTGAATTTTGAATGAGAAATTTAGTCAAAATTGTATTTAATTTGGGCTCAGAGACTAAATTGTAAAGGTTCACAATTACAGATTTATAATTGGTCAGAGGCTTAATGATTTATAGAGCAATTAAATCAAGGTCTAAAATGGGAAATATACCATTTTAGAATTATAGTTGACGGTTGGTATGGTAAATTTTTATAATAATAAACTTATAATTATATTAAATTATAAATTATAAAAGTAAACTAATATATTAGAAAACATGGAAAGAAAGAGAAAATTTTTCTCTTTTCGTCTTCAAAGGACTGAAACCTCCATTTTTTAGGAGGAAGGAATTGGTTTAGGGCTCCAAACTTTAGTCTCTCAATTGGTGAGTTCAATTTAGTCATTTTCTTGTAATTTTTATGTTTTTGAGGTCTTAGGAGTTTGATTTAGCTAGCCTGTATACAAATTTCTAAAACTATTAAATTTTTAGAAAAGTGTCATTGGTTATTTCTTGAAGTTTTAGGTATTAAATTGATAGATTTTAAGCTTAGAAGTGAAAGGGGACTAATTTTTAAAGTTGAATTGCTAGTTTTTGAACATAGGGACTAAAGTGTATAAATTTTAAAATTGGCATAAAATTTCTATAATTATTGATAATAGAAGGATGTGTTTGAGATTGGTTTCAAAATTGAAGCTCAAATTCAAAAGTAATAGCAATTTTTTAGGGACTAAATTGAATAAAATGAATTTTTTTATAAAATGATAATTGATTGTGAATTTTGTTGAATATTTATGGTATTGTATGTTTACGTTAATCCGTAGTTAATATCGACCCGGATTCCTCATGGGGGAAAGGAAAAGCTAAAGTCATCGATGAATATCTCGAAATTCTCGGTTTGTATTTCTATAATACGAACCACTTCAATTGATGTATATCTATTTTATTTTGAATGATAAGTTTATGAGGTGAGCTAAAATTGATAAATCGAGTTGACTTGATATGATTTTGATTGATTACTGAGATAAAAGACTATATTGAATATAATTGAAAATACTGTAAATTGATGTAAATGTAAAATTGACTTTGAATTAGGATGAATCATGCTATGATACTTATGAATTGATGATTTGGTTGATGAATTGAAAATGATAAATTGTGAAATTTGAATTATATTATGAATTGGACAAATGGATACCCTATTAACTGTTCGGGCAGAGTCGAATATAGTTGGCATGCCATAAGATAAATTGAGTATGGGTTACTTCAACTACATGTCGATGAGTGTTGGGCACAACTTTTACTTTGGTTATATCGATACGTGCTGGGCATGATTTATTTACTTAGGATTTTCTGATGAGGCATTGAGTACCAAAATTGGTATGTTGGTTGGGTTCGTCTATCCGTTCGAGTCCGAGTCATATTAATAGGGATTTAAAACGTAAAATTGATAATGTCTATGAAATGAATGGCTAGTGTGAAAAATTATGTAAATCGGATTGTAAGCTCGGAAGATTGGTATGAAATTGAGACAAATTGACCGCTTCGATTCGAGATATGTTGTGATAATGTATGATACTACTATACTAGTTAATTAAACTTGAATGGAATGATTCATTTAGTGGAATGTACATTATAACATGTTGTTTGGCATTGGTATTGAATGGCCTTTTATAAAGTGTTTTTAATTTATTTAAGTTGTACTATAATGTTCGGTTATAAAAATACCACTAAGTTTATTACTCAGCGTACGATTTTATTTTTCTATGGACAAGTTAGGTTTCAAGCAAGATCCCGAGCATCGAATTCAACATCCAGATAGAATCCCGGACTTAATAATGTTAGTGTGTCCCTTTTTGTTTTGTTAGTTGGCATGTACCTAATGGAATCACTTTAATATTTTGTTATGTTTGGGATTATTGAATTTGAAATTAGTAAATGATTATAAACATGTATATGCTAAGTTGGTAATTGAAGTTTGGTATAACTTGATTACATGTGCTAATGTTGATGTATGAGAGTTTATAGATGATATTTTAGGTACATATATATTGAGCTTGGTAGGAATTTAAGCATCGAGAAATTGCTTAGTTTGATTGGATGGTACTATTTGTTTAATTGATAGAAATAGGGTATAAGTATGTTGTTGAATGTATATCAATGTGTCTGAGATTCTAGTTGAAATGGTCCAAGGATGAATTGTTGATGCATAGTTAAAGATAGCATGCTTTGATGTTGGTTAGAATGCACATAAGGCATATGAATTGGTATTTAATATGTGAATTGGTATGGTTTGATAATGGATTGGAATGAGGTAGGTACCAAATGTATAATTTGAAATTCTTTTATGAAGTATCAATACCTTAGGAAAGGTATTGATACTTCAGTAATTTTTCTTTAATTTTTCAAAACAGCAAACTATAAAATGGTATCGATACAGGGGTAAGGTATTGATACTTTGTAGAAGGTACTGATACTTTATGAAAGGTATCGATACCTTTGATTTTTGTTCAATTTTTCTAACTTCGAAGCTCAAATTGGTATCGGTATCAGGTAGGGGTATCGATACCTAATTTGAAGTTTTGAAATCATTGCAATTTGGTATTTTTTTAATCTCGGGTTAACTTTAGAGCATACGTAGGCTCGTATAAGTTCCAGGAAAGGTTGTATATCATGTTTATGAACTGAAATGCTTATGTTTGCATGAATTGTGCTATAATTTAAATGTTGTGTTCGTAGTTGCTCCGACAACGAATGTAACATCTTGTAACTCGGACCCAACGATCGGATCGGGTATTGGATGTTACATATTTATAAAGTTGGAATCAAATTATAGAATTAAAATCTAGGATATTACAATAAAACTTAAAATTACGAATAAAAAATAAGCATTAAAATCAAAATCCAAAAAAATAAAAACCAAGAACTTTCAAAGTGCCATATCATTGCACTTTAATGAAATCCAAGTTTAAAAATCAAATTGGAAAAAATTGTTAACTTTCAAAACTAATGTCTGACCAAAAAACTCAAAAGACTAAATTTAGAAAATATATTGTCAAATTCAAATACTTAATGTTGTTTTATCCTAAAATTAGTCATTTTCAATGTTGAATTAAACTGCTCATTGCATGTGATAACTGTTATATATTTTTATAGATGAATGGTAATAACATAAGGTTCCCACTTAAATAAATGTTATTGTTCTTTTATTCTTAAGCTGCGGTTTTTTTCCAAAAAAAATCATCGAACCCTACCAAATCAGGTGGAACCTAAATGTAATTTGCACACAATTTATAATAATTTTATCTTAAATCAAACTATATTAATCTCTTATAATAATCGTGACTGTTAAGCTAGGGTTTTCTGTAAAACCCCCAACCCGTTTCCCTCGCCGAAATCGGGTTACGAAGCATTACCCGAGATTACAGATCAAACAGACAAAAATCTCAAACATTTTATATCATCAAAACAAGTCATCAAAGCATCATTTTAATCCAAATTATAAACTCTCCAAAATAGATTTTATAACTTCATTTACAATCAAACCACAAAATAACTAATATTTAGACACTCTAGATACATGCCAACACAAAGAAATAAACATCACCATATTTGAGTTCGGGATCGTTGTTGGATGCTGAATCAGCGATCAAACTTAAGTACTTAACCTGCGCACAGAAAATAAAACCGTACGCTGAGTAAAAACTCAGTAGTATTTCTATAATCTGAATATTTAAAAAAAATAAAATAATAAAATATGTATAATAAAATGTTAAGCACAATTGAACATTTAAAATCACACAATACTCGATTTTCATCATTTGCTATATATAATACATTTCCATAATTTATTCACGTATCATTTAAACAATGGCACTATCCATTCCACAATCAATTTATGAGTATATAACTCGTGTATTCCATGTATTTACAACATATTTCACATTCTATTTTCAGTTTACTATCTCATATTCTTATTCTTAGCCCAAAGTAGATTTTATAGAACACATCGGATATACGGAACAAATACTGAGGTGCATTGTTATGCACTAATGAACAGAGAGCACTAAAGTGTGATACAGAGAGCACAGATGTGCTAAACAGAGAGCACTGACGTGCTAGTAATCAGAGAGCACTGATGTGCTAATAATCAGAGAGCGCGCTAAAGTTCCTTAATGGCATGCCACTAATATCCCAGTAGTTCTAAATTTCGTCTACTTGGGCATTAAAACTGAATTTTATACATACAAAAAATAATCCAATTATCATATTTGCACAATTTCACATTTACACACACATATATATATTCATAATATATATATTTTAATTCAATTCAACCAATATAATTTCATCACATATCAAGACAATCCATTTCAATTGTAAAACACAATAATTCTCACTTCAATCACTTACCACAACATTTATTCAAAATACAACAATTAATAATTAGATTGGGATTATAGAAATACAAACCAAGAATTCCGAGCTATTCCTCGTTGGCTATATTTTTCCCCTTTTTAGTCGAGAATACCGGTACGACACTAGCTGCGGAATTAAAACAATTAAAAATCATCAATACAACACCATTCAATCTCACATTAAATATTTCAATTTTTACTCAATATTTGCCTAAATTCCAATTTAGTCCCTAAATCGAGACTAACCTTTATTCTCAAAAATAATTTCATATTTTCATTCCATTCCCACTTTAAACTAATTTAACTCTCTAATTTCACCATAAATCCTTAATTTCGAAATTCTCTCAATTAATTCAAAACCTATAATTTATTTTACAATTTAATCCATTTCTCTATTCTAACTTGAAATTTTATCAATTTAATCTCTAATTCTTCAATTAATTCAACATGAACAACATTTAAAAATTTACTAACTTTCAATATTTCAACTTAAATCAAGTAGTATTTTGTTCTAGGATTCCAAAAACATCAAAATTATAAGAATAGGGACTAGATTAACTTACCAATCAAACCTTGAACCTTGAAATCCCAAATTTTCTTTCTTTCCTTCCCTTTTTCTTTTTCTTTCTTTTCTCCCCTGTTTTCGTTTTGTCATTCTGTTTCTATTCTCTTTTTCTATCTTTTATTTCTTTTATTTAATTAATAATAATATAATAAATAAATATCTTTTACTTAATTAATAAGTATGTACATATATTAATTACAAATGTATACATATATTTATTACACATTTATTTATAATTACCACACACTTGTCACTTTTTATGGTTTAATTATTAGTTTAGTCCTTTCACCTTTTTCTATTTTATAATTAACTTTCGCACTTAATTCAATTTAGTCCTAATACTCAATTAACTTTAATTTAACTAAATTCACTTAACTAAAATCCAATTGGTGATATAACTAATTCTATAAATATTTTTAATAATTATTTTACGAGTTTGTTTTACCAAGACGAAGACTCGATAATTCACTAATTCAAAAATATTTTTAAAATCACGCTTAACTTATAATTATTAATTTATAAATTTTTCTAACTTTTTCATCGAATTTAGTGATCTCAAATCACTGTTCTGACACTACTAAAAATTGGGCTGTTACATTTTCCATTTTTAAAAATTAGTATCTAATTAATGGATTATTATATTGCTAAGGCAAACTACTAATTTTGTTATTTAATCAAGTGATAAAGCATGTGCGGACGCGAAGTCAAAAAAATATTTTCAGGGCACTGAAACTAAGTTGTATATTTTTATATTAGTAAAAATGTAATTTCACAATTTTGATAGCACATCACTTTACAACTTTTAAAAGATTAAATCAAATTTTTATCATTTTAAGAGTCAAAATGTAATTTTACCATTACTAATTTAAAATTTTATGAATTATAAAGGGGATAAAAGGGAAATTCCATTTTTTTAAGGGGGTTGGTTGGCAGGGGCCTAGTTCTGCTCCTGAGCATATGCTCAAGAATCCAATTCCTTGTGGAGGGCGAAGTTAAAATTTTGGGTAAACTACGTCATTAGTTAGTAAAGTATGGGTAAGTTTTTCGTTTTGGTCATTTAACTAAAAAAGTCACAATTTGGTCACTGAACTATTCAAAAGTTTTTATTTAAGTCATTGGGCTGTTAAAATCAATGTTGTATAGCTTTCTTTGCTTACATTGCTTTCACCAATCAAAAGCTCTCTTTCTCTTTTTATTCTGTAGTTCAATTTTTTCAATGAAACAACTTTGGACGTCACGAATCTACGAACCAAAATTCAAATAGTTTTTTCTCCGATCTTCGACATTGACCACCAAAAGGACTTGGATCTAAGGTATGTTCTACCACTCGTTGACGGGTACTGACCCACCATACCGGTAGTCGAATCGTCGCTTGGAGCTCGCTAACGAAACTTTTTTTTAAAAGAAAAAACTTAACAACTGAGTGACTTAAATAAAAATAATTGAATAGTTTAATGAATTAAACGAAAACTTTCAAATAGTTATATGAGCTGTTACGTTCTCACAATATAAGGAATAAAAATACTAATATAACAGTAATTTTGGGAAGAAAATGGACTGGTATTTGATGGAATTATAACGAATTACAAGGAAAAATTGCAGAAAAGAGATGAGAGAAGAAAGTTACAGATTTATGGGATGAGAAAAGAACATAAAACATATTGCTGCAATCATGACATTTTCAGGTATTTTTTCCTCCTTAAAACAAGGATAGCTACATGAGAGAAGTGTGAACCGTTATTTCCTTCCACGTGCAACCAGCTGAGGTGTCACTTGACAAAATCCTTCAGCCATTTGGGAGCCATTCTGGGCCGAGTGCTCCCTCTAGTAGCTTGTGTAGTGGCTATTCCAGTAGCCTTCTACTGGCTTGGTGGGTCGTTCACAACATTACCCCCCACATCGAGACATACATTGTCCTCAAGGTTGAGATCAGGAAATA
Source organism: Gossypium hirsutum (assembly GCF_007990345.1). Taxonomy (NCBI): domain Eukaryota; kingdom Viridiplantae; phylum Streptophyta; class Magnoliopsida; order Malvales; family Malvaceae; genus Gossypium; species Gossypium hirsutum. The sequence goes on along the minus strand of NC_053442.1, from coordinate 11,692,278 downwards.
ACTTCACATGTGAGCCTTATCTTCCCAAGTTGCTTCATCAGTAGATGATCCGTCCTATTATACCAGCCATTGCTCAATCAATGAATTAGCCCGCTGAATAGACCTCTTCTCTAGTATAGCAGTTGGTTGCAATATAAGGGCAGAAGTAGAATCAGTGAGGTGGAGGGGTGTTACCTGTTGATCTGGCTGGCCGAGGCATTTCTTGAGCAAGGAAACATGAAATACAGGATGGATATGCACGGATTCCAGCAGCTCCAATTTGTAAGCAACCTCACCAACACGGCCAATTACCTTATAAGGACCAAAATAACGTCTACTCAGCTTGTGGTGGCGTTGCAAACGAAAAGAATGTTGGCGAAATGGTTGGAGCTTGACATAGACCCAATCTCCCTTGACAAAAGTCACCTCACGACGGCTCCTATCAGCTAGCAACTTCATCCGATTTTGTGCTTACCGTAAATTCTCCTTTAGCACCCAAAGAACTTGATCACGTTCCACGAGCTGAGCTTCCACCAAAGCATTACCAGAAGTATCTCGCACATAACGAGCAACAGTAGGAGGAGGACGACCATATAAAACCTCAAAGGGTGTCATTTTGGTAACCGTTTGATAAGCTGTATTATACCAAAATTCAGCCCATGGCAACATTTTTGTCCAAGTCGAGGGGTGATCCGAAGTATAGCATCGAAGATACATTTCAACGCATTTATTCAATGCCTCAGTTTGGCCGTCAGATTGTGGATGGTACGCAGTGCTCATACTCAGAGTTGTACCCTGCAAACGATGGATTTCTTTCCAAAAGTCACTGAGAAATCGAGGATCGCGGTCCGAAACAATCTCCACTGGTACACCATGGAAACGAATAATCTCCTGAACAAAAATAGCAGCCACTGAAATGCTAGTAAAATTAGTGGGCAATCCGATGAAATGGCCATATTTGGATAATCTATCAATGACAACGAAGATAACAGTTTTGCCTTTGGAAGAAGGTAATGCTGTGATAAAATCCATAGAGATGCTCTCAAAAACTAAATTAGGAATCGGTAATGGCTGCAGCAAACCATTAGGACTCAAGGATGAGGCTTTCATTTGCTGACAAATTTGGCACTCTTTGACATATTGCTTAACATCCCGACGCATAGAAGTCCAAAAGAAATTTGAGGAAAGACGATGAAAGGTACGTGTAATTCCCGAATGGCCACCGATGGGAGATGCGTGAAACTCATGAATAAGCTGTAAACGGATAGGAGAATCAGCTGGAATCATTAGGCGACCCCGAAATAATAACAGCCCCTCATGGAAACTAAAGTCGGGAAATTGTGCTGGGTCAGCGCACACTCGTTGCTGCATACCCAAAAGTTCAGGTTGTTGTAAATTGGCTGCACGACGATCAACAATAAGATCAAATTGCACAGTAGATAAAGCAAGCAATTGAGAGGAAGGGATGCGAGAAAGAGAGTCAGCAGCAGCATTCAACTTCCCAGGGCAATAGATAATGTCAAAGTCATAACCAATAAGCTTGCTCAACCATTTCTGTTGCTCGGGGGTTTGTATAACTTGTTGCATAAGATTTTTAAGTGGCTGTTGATCAGTGATAATTGTAAATCTCCTCCCCAACAAATATTGCCGCCATTTCGAAACAGCTTGGGTGACCGCATACATTTCACGTTGGTACGTCGAGGACTGTTGCATGCGAAGACTCATTTGCTGGCTAAAAAATGCTATTGGATGCTTGTCTTGGGACAAAACGGCTCTGATCCCGGTACCGGAAGCATCCGTTTTAACTGTAAATGATTTCGTGAAGTCCGGCAAAGCTAAAACAGGGGCTGAACTCAAAACTTCTTTCAACTTGACAAAAGCATTGGTAGCAGATTCAGTCTAAAGAAAGTTATCTTTGCAAAGAAGATTAGTAAGAGGTCCTGCAATAGAGGCAAAATATCGAACAAAGTACCGATAGTATCCCGCGAGACCAAGAAATTTGCGAATCTCCTTAATTGAACGTGGCAATGGCCATTTTTGAATGGCAACAATTTTGTCAGGATCGACGGATACACCTTGGCTAGAGATGATATGCCCCAAATATCCAATAGAAGTTTGGCCAAAAATACATTTGGATTGCTTTGCCACTAATTGATGGTGTCGTAAAATCGAGAATACAAGAGGAATGTGCTCCAAGTGAGTCTCCCAAGAAGGGCTGTAAATTAAGATATCGTCGAAGAAAACAAGTACAAAATTTCGTAAGTAAGCTCAAAAAATATTGTTCATGAGACTTTGAAAGGAGGATGGCGCATTGGACAAGCCAAATGGCATTACGAGGAATTCGTAATGCCCCTTATGAGTTCGAAAGGCAGTTTTGTACTCATCGCCAATGCGAATTCATAGTTGATGATAGCCGGCCAACAAATCCAATTTAGAAAAATACACCGCACCATGTAACTCATCAAAAAGTTCATCAATGGATGGAATAGGAAATTGATCCTTAATGGTAATGGCATTTAGGGCTCGATAGTTAACGCAAAATCGCCACGTACCATCCTTTTTGTGCACAAGTAGCACTGGAGAAGAGAAAGGGCTAGTGCTTGGCTGAATAATTCCATCCCGAAGCATTTCAGCAACTAGTTTTTCAATCTCATACTTCTAAAAATACGGATAACGGTAAGGTTTAACATTGATTGGCTCACTGTCAGGCAACAAATGTGTCGCATGATCACAAGCGCGAATAGGAGGTAGACCCTGCGGTTTAAGGAACACATCAGCAAATAAAGCAAGAAGCTGTTCTAATTCCAAGGGGAGGGGCGTGGAATTAACAAGATGAGAGGAAACCAATTCCAAACGAAAATATTCTGCAATAGCATTGATTTGATGAAGGCGATGCAACCCATTAAATTGTACCGATTAAACCGAAGATGGGGCTTCTCCTGTCCATCGAATAGACTGACCGTGATGCTTGAACTCAAAAACAGATGACCCATAATCCATCATAACTGGTCCGAGGGTGGATAACCAAGTAACACCAAGGACCATGCCACATCCCTTTAATGGTAAGACATAAAAATCAATGCATATTTCACAGCCTTGAATTACCAATGGTACTTGTTTGACAATACCAGTGCAAATTAAACGCTCTCCACTGCCGACCAATACAGAGAAACTAGGAGAGGTAGTTATTGGAAGATTCAAATACTTGGCCACACGGGTTTGCACAAAGTTATGTGTGCTCCCACCATCGAGTAACACCTGGACTTGTTTGCCATTAACTGTACCCTCAAATCAAAGAGTAGAAGAAGAGCAACCTCCAGCAAGGGCATTATAAGAAATCGAATAATGGAGCTGTAAGGTGGTGTCAAGTGTGGTAGAGTCAGGAACAACAGGTAAAGATGGCGATAAAAGTTCAGGCACAAGAGCATTAGGTGGCTCGGACTCTTCTTCCAATAGTAACAGGTGTGATTTTGCTTTGCATTTGTGACCCCACTCATACTTCTCATCACAATGATAACAGAGGCCTTGTGAACGGCGGTGAGCAGCTTCAGTAGGAGTAAGGCGGCGAAACGGAACCCGGTTACCACCGGGCAAGGTTACGGTTGATGTTGGGATGGAAGGAGAAAATACTGAAGTACCAGGAGATTGTTTGGGAGTTGGTAACAATGGTTTAGAACCACCCAAGCTGGGCTTAAGTACCCCACGTTCCAACTGAATGCGCTGTTCATGGAGCTGGGCTAAATGCATGGCTTCGGACAAGGTGGCTGGTTTGTGAACCAAAACGGAGTGTTTAATGTCAGCGTGGAGCCCGAAAATAAAGCAATGAGTCAAGAACTGAGTCGGAAAGTGCACCGTGCGATTTGTAATGGCTTCAAACTGAGAGCGATAATGAGCCACGATAGAGTTCTGCTGCAACTTTGCCAAAATTCCCTTGGGTTCTTCCAGGTCCTGAGAGCGAAATCGCTGCAATACAGCAGCTGTGAACGCCGACCAGCCCGTAAGTTGCCTATTTCTATGCATCCAGTCATACCAATCTGAAGCGGCAACGTCAAAATAAAATGAAGAAATAGTTACCCGATCGTCCAGTTTGATTTGATAAAAATCAAAGTAACGTTCTGCCTGCATTACCCAACGTTCAGGATGGTCGCCGGCAAATCGAGCCATCTGTACCGGAGCGGGTTTATGATGGCCCAAAGGGGTGAAACCAACGAAATCCATCGAAGGAGAAGCGCCTGGAGAATCCGCAATGGATGTCCCATTGAGCTTAGCCAAAACCTCCTGAAGAAGACGCCTCTGATATTCCACTAAATAAGCTAACATGTCAAAATCACGACGCATCGTCGTTTGAGAATCGGCAATCGCCTTAATATTATCATCCAAAACCTTAAGACGAGTTTGATGTTCACCCATGGTTGGGGAGGTTCGATGAAAGCACCAATGTTACGTTCTCACAATATAAGGAATAAAAATACTAATATAACAGTAATTTTGGGAAGAAAATGGACTAGTATTTGATGGAATTATAACGAATTACAATGAAATTTTGCAGAAAAGAGATGAGAGAAGAAAGTTACAGATTTAGGGGATGAGAAAAGAACAGAAAACATATTGCTGCAATCATGACATTTTCAGGTATTTTTTCCTCCTTAAAACAAGGATAGCTACATGAGAGAAATGTGAACCGTTATTTCCTTCCACGTACAACCAGCTGAGGTGTCACTTGACAAAATCCTTCAGCCATTTGGGAGCCATTCTGGGCCGAGTGCTCCCTCTAGTAGCTTGTGTAGTGGCTATTCCAGTAGCCTTATGCTGGCTTGGTGGGTCGTTCACAACATGAGCAAATTGTAATTTTTTTAGTTAAGTGACCAAAATGAAAACTTACTCATAGTTTCGTGACTAATTGTGAAATTTACCCTAAAAATGTTTTGTTAAAAGTGGAAGTTAAATTATAAATATTTGGAGGGTTAAATCTAAAAGAATGATGATAAAAGAATTATTAAATTAAAAAAAGTGCAGCTTTACCATATAATTAAGGATGGGCGGTGTGAAATAGAAAAAGATGGGGCCGTCAATACTCATACCTAAGTACGATGTTTAGGAATCAATGAATGATATTGACTGAGAATCATGGAAGAAATATATAAAATTAACGCTAAAAACGCGGATTATTAGATTATAATAAAACACATGAGGAGCGCGGCCTGCTGATTTTTCTAACTTACCGCAACAAATTAAGGAATATTGTGATTCCCAAATAATACCATTTTTACCTGTAAGGTCAACGATTTAACTAAAAAAAACGCAGGCATGCACGTGCGACTCATTACGAGAAAATTTCATTTAATACAAACAAAAAACTGAAATTATAATTAATTTGCCTCTCATTCCTCCACCTTGACTCAACACATCCATTCATTTTGAGTTCATTTATTTTTCCAGTATTGCTAGTTTTAAGGTTTCCCAATTCCCAACCACATAAAAGATATTGTAATTTAATTAATTAATTAAGCTTCATAGTATGGAATCATCAAATATATCATTATCAGACAGTGATTCCAAAACGGGTCCCTAATTTATATATATTGGCTTCGCTTTTACATCACCCAGCTAAGCAATGGGTCATTGAGTTCTGAGTTGTACTGCAAGAGGTGCCACTCTACCATTTACCATTTTCAAATTTTACATAATATTTTTCCATTTTTGTATTTGTCGATGTTGAAAGCAATCATGTTGGAATGAAATTGAGACCCTTTCAATTTCAGACCCATATAATTTAATTCAAGCTGGTCGAGTGCAGCACCCCATTATACATATGTGGTTCCCAAAAGCCGAAGCCTATTTCTAAACTTAATGTTGCTCGAACTTTTTCAGCCCTTAACTACATGTGCCCCGTCTCATCAATTGCACTTCAACATTGAAATCTACTAGATCATAGGGTAATATTTTATGTAATAATTTGTTAAATCTTAATATAAAAATCAAATGAATTTTTACTTGGGTAAAGTGGTATCTTTAAAAATCATTTTGGCACATGTTTAAATTTCAATATAATTCAGATTTTATTGATTTTATATAAAAGGAGATAAAAATATTTTCATAATACTTTCTACATATATATAAGTGTATTTTAGTAAATTTTCAAGTGAATGATGCATGCTTGACTTGAGATACTAACTCAATCAAAAATTTAAATATAAGTATATAAATAGGTGAAAGTATCTATCGAGTCCCTCTATTATAAAGATTGGATCAATTAGTCCATTTATTATTGAATAGATTAGTTGAATCTACGTACTACTAAAAAGAACCAAATAACGAGGTTAATATTTATTGTTTTTTTTCATTATAGCTCAACTTCAAACAAAAGATCCCAGTTGTAAAATCAAAAAAAGTTTTCAAAATATTAACTTTATTAAATAATAAATGACCTTCTTTAAACAATAAACTTTATTTGAATCTTTTTCAACAATTAAATTGATGTAAGTAATAATAGATGAACTAATTTGATTCGATTCCTATAACAGTGAAAAGTGTTGAAAGGTGGAAAAGAAATAAATAAACCTAATAGAAAACTGTAATGAAAATATGGTGTCAGCTGAAAAGTTGTAATACGTTGTGAAGAGGGAAAATGTGTTTGATATCACAGTATTTATTATTTCCCAAAAAACCAGAATCAGAATCAGAATCATACATATAAAAGAAAAAAAAAAGCATAACATAAATACAATTTGTAAGGAGATGAGAGAATGGTGGTTGAAATGCAAGTGTCAAATGAATATGCCTCTCTAACAGACCATTTATTATACTAATCTATTTTCCTTTCATTCAGTTCCTCCATTTTTACAGCTTAGGTCTGTATGTAGTGTTAATTGCAAAGATTGAGGTTGATGAATCATTGCAACTTGATGACCAACACATTAGTCCAAAATACAAGTCATAAAATGAAAAGTTTCTCTCCAGAAATCAGGGGGTGTAAACAAATGATCCTTCCCCCGTCCCATGTGATACTTCTTGGCTTTTAGCCATTTCATGTATACTTTCAATGGTTTCATTACAACTATTACAAGAAAAATAGAAATATATTGAGAATTGAATGAACCCAAACAGGAACATATGAGCTTTAATTACTCCACAACACATGTCAATCTCACCAAATATAATTACAAGAAAAGAAAAGAAGAATCCCCATTATATTTGACTTTTCTTCTGAGAAGGGAAAAAACTAGAAATTTTGACCAATCCATGCTAAATCTCTAAGCACAATGGAGTAAACCATGCAAGATTTATTTTTTTTCTTTTCTTTTGCCCGTTCCATCTAGGGAAAAAAATGTAAAAGAGGCAATTTCGTCAAATAAAAATTATATGAGTATTTTATTTTTAACAAAAAGGGCAGATACTATTGATTTTTTGTTTTTAGTGATCCCATAGTAAAGGGCCAAACCCGGTGATCATCTCACTTTCTTGAATTTGCATTGAAATCTCTTCCCCAAAATACCCACAGTTTTCTTCGTAATACCAAGGCATGCCCCTGGGATTAAAAAACCACCCATCGACCGCGTCCACGTACACGAACTCGTTCCCTAACTCGGCCGATTCGAAGCTCGTCCCTAGACTTGGCAGCTCCACTATCTGGCTCAGCTCCTCCGGTGTCGACACGTCATCCACATTCGACAATGACGACGTGGAAGCTGAGGACGACAACGATGAAGATGACGTGGCGTTGCTGTTGTTACTACTAATGCTGTTACTTAAGAAGTCCATTGAGGCAGCTTTGGCAGCGGCGGCTTGGACGTCGCGGGGGGAGTTGGAGGCTGGTCGGGGCAACGACTCGGCGAGTTCAGGGAAGTTGAGAATGGCAGCGTTGCCTTTGATGCTTAAGGCTGCAACGTCATGGGCACGTGCGGCCATTTCGGGAGTGGAAAAAGTGCCTAACCAGATCCGGTTCTTCTTACGGGGCTCTCGGATTTCGGATACCCATTTGCCCCATGCCCGCATTCGCACCCCACGGTAAACCGGATGCTTGCTACTATCCCTCTGACGCTTTTGCCTCTTGGAGTCGGGGGTGGGGTCAGTTCCCGATTCCCTTTTACCGCCATAAGAGCATGGTGAAGGTGAAGACAGAGTAGAGGAGTTGTTGCTAAGAGTGCTTGACTCGGTTTCTGAGTTTGGTGAGTCACCCATTGCCTGGTTCTGATCCAGGGTTTCCCTCCACACACTTGAGTACAAAAAAAAAAAAACCTATTCAGTATGAATATATAATGAATGCAAAGTGCTGACACCTAACCAAGTAAACAGTGTGAAATGAGCAGTTAATGAATAGAGAGGATTGAGTTGCTTATGGTTGCAGTTGGTTTGGAGGGAAGGAAGGAAGGAAGGAAGAATGAGAGGGAAAAGGTTTGATTTGAGGAGAAAAGGGGAGGGAGGAATACTGGGGGGTTTTATGGAGGGGAAAAGGAAATACAGAGCAAATCAAAGGCCGCAAGGAAAAACGTGGTTTATTCAAGTTATCCCCACAGGCCACACTGATACACGCACGCACACCACGACTCTGCCCTTTTCCAATGCACCAAATCGTTTCCATTTTCTTTATTTCTTTATTATTTTTCAAATATTTTTTTTAACTTGCAAATACTATTATAATTTCTTTTTATATAACCACTCCCAATAATTCTCAAATACTTACCATGTCTTTAAACATACTAAAACTCATGTATTTTTAATTAACGATATTAATCATATTAAAATTTAATTGGAAGTAAATACTACAATAATTAAAAGTAATATATATCCAAATCAAATTTTACAAAATATAATAAATAAATTGGAGTATATTTGGTCCATGCATGATGAGATTTAAGTTAAAAAGAAATATGAAAATAACCCGCATATGATTTAGTCATGACAAAAGTCATGGAATATCGAATTCCTAAATTGCCGCCTTTGTCAACCATACAAAGACATTATTGAGGTAAAAGTAATATGGAGGCCCTTATATTAAGAGTCATGTTGCATTTTGAACTAATGTATAAGAATTAATTTGTCCATTTTTATAAAAATGTAAAATATAATCTAATTTCAAGTACAGACCTTCATGGTAGTTTTATCTAAGCTATTTTTCAAATATTATCTAATTTTTACTATAATTTATAAGTTTTAGTACATTTACATAATTTTTTATAGTATATTGATGTTGTAAGTAGCGGCATCATAATCATATTAACATATATTACTAAAATTAATATTACAGTGTCAAAATTTCATTATTATATTAAGAGAGAGTGAGGGGAACTACCCTAGGAGTTGAGGGTGTCAATTTTTTATCATAACCAAGGATGAGACGAAGGGTGTGGTTTGGGTTCACGAATTAAAACAGCTGGCGGAGCCGCCAACCTGAGGAAGCGGCGGTGAGGTTGCTAATTACCTGACTAAATTGGTGTATTTAGCATTAAGTTCTAGTTTTAGATTTATTTTTTCTACTAATTTTACCTAATAATTCATATCCAATGTGTAGGTTGAGGAGAATATTACCATTCATGCTCCTCACCAACCCTATATGCAAAGACCACACGTCCACACCTAGCATTTGACATTTTTTGGGGGGGGGGGGTTCCAAATTGCATTCTCATCCTTTTCTTTTTCTATATCTATGTTTGGAAGTTTTTGGTTCATTTAATTTAATGTGAGTTGCTAGTGTGTTGTTGTACAATAATGTAAAGAAATGGAGATTTTATAACCTTCAACAAGCTCCATACATGTTAGTATTATATTTAAGGTCTAAGCTTTGCTTTGCTTCTTTCATTAGGGTTTTGGGTTTCTATATTCATGATGATGAGGTATTTTAATTTTGGTTTCTTTTTCATGGATTTGAAACCCTAATTGAGAAAATCTATAAATACTGTTTCTATTGGAGATAAAGCAATCAGATCAAAGAAATAAAATACATCAAATGAGCAATTTGAGATCCCATTCCTTTCTTCCTTTTCAAAGAGAAATATAATGAATAGGTTGAAATTTCAATTGTTAGTAGGATTTTCTTTGATAAAATTTGGCATTTTATTAATTTATAATATTAAATATGTCCCATAACTAAAACTGAAATCTTTATTTTATTTGATTCGCTATGAGCTCAGGCTTTGCTATATGTGATTTAATCACAATTAATGATCTACTTGCAAATCATGGTTTAATTGGAGAAAACAAGTTACTGGCAAGTTTCTTTTTCTAGTTTAGTGGTTACATAATTATGGAAGAAGCCAAATTTTTGAGTAAGCTTCTTCACATGATCTCATGTTTTTACTTGATAAATTACAAGTAGGGAATCTAATAAGATAGTAACATTTTAAGGAAGTACATCATGTTGTTATATTAATAAATTTTATATATAAACACTTTTTATTTCTATTTCTATTATAATAATAACCCCTTTTTTTTATTTAAGTGTTCAACATGTTTGATTTAAAATTATGTAGTTTTCTTTAACAAACAAACTGAATCACACACAGATTAACAAACAAAAACAACCCCTACTTTACAATCTCAAATTATATTGTATTCATGTAACAAACAACAACATTAAAAATGTTAATATACATTGTTTTCATTAAAAACACTTATTCGAATTTATCATGATAAAATAAAATTTTTAGAATGATGTTCTTCAAAAAATTAACGCTAGCATTTTGATTGAGATAATTAACAATATTAATTATTTAGACTAACTAACGGTATTATAAAAGTAAAGGGACCAAATTATGTCAAAAATTAACATCTAATATAGATTAAATCTCAAGTATATGGGCCAAAAACTAAAATTTGACCATTATTTTATAATGTCAAAAGAAAAAAACCAAAAAAGTGAGAAGCCATATGATAGTCTTTAAGACACTTAGGGTATTCAAATTATGTATAACTGTGTAACATTTTAATCGAAAATTTAACTATATTCATTATTTGGAATAACTAACATTATAAAATATAAGATCAACTTATATTAAAAATTAAATATATAGATTAAATCTCAAATTTAGGCACAATAGAAAGACCAAAATTAAAATTTAATATTTTTATAATTAAAAAAAAGAAACCAATGATGATACACATACATTTAACATCTTTCCTTTATATATAACTAGTATGGATCCCCCATGGTTTTTTTTAATAAATTATAGAGTAAAATTTGAAATTTAAAATATATTTTAAGTTTTTGTATTCTTTATGCATTTAAAATTTATTCTTCAAACTTTTATTTTTAGGATTTTTTTATTTTGCAGATTTTAAAAATCAATTCAAATTGTTAACACCATCAAATTCTTCTAATAAATTCACTGATATTTTAAAAAATTTAAAAAAAAACTCACATTGTAACCATGTAGCAAAGAAAAAAAAAACATTGCAATAGATGTGAATTTAATAGATTATTTTAATTATGTTAACAACTCTTAAAAATTACATTATCATTTTAATTAAAATAAAGCATTTGAGCTAATCAATGACATTGTAAAAATTGAGGTACCAAATTATGTCAAAAAGTTAAAGCATAAATCTTAAATTTGAGCATAGTATAGTAACCAAAATTGAAATTTGATCATAGTTATGTATTTTGTAGAAAAAAATCTTTTCTTTTTTATTGGCAAAACATTCATATATAGTTGAAAAAATCACTTTCAACCTTTCAACTACAATTAACTTTTTTATTCTTGAACACTTATCAACATACAAAGGATGTGAGAATAAAATCATAAGATAACTATCACATGTAAAAATGTAAATTATTTGGACTAACTAATGCCATTGTAAAAGTAAATGACCAAATTATGCTAAATTCAAATATCAAATATGAGCATAATAGAGAAATTGAAACTGTAATTTTACTATTATCTTATGATAACTAAAAAAAAAATGGGAAAAAGTCATGTCATTAGTTAATCCAAATACTAATAATTTTGATAGTTGATCTGGATAAGAATAGCGGTGGTGGTGAGACTAGATACTGTAACATGAAACAAAAATAAGTTAAATGTACAGCACTCAATCACCCATCCAAATTCACCATTAAACCATATTTTAGATTTTTACGTCATTTTTCCCATATATATTACTTATTTTTGAAAAAGTTTTATTTTTATTTTAATAATTATGTAATATTCAAAAAAACTAAATAACCAAACTATGAATGCTGCTTAATTTGTTTTTAATTTACTTTCATTTCTTTTAATTGGACATTTGAATAATTACAATGTGAGAATGGCATGATTAGAAGAGATTTCATACTCATCAATATTCTTCAACCTTTTTATGGCTTCAATTATAAAAACAAGACCACTTCAAAGCATTTTTGCCAGTATGATTAACTTTAATTAGTTATTAACCAAAAATAGAAATAACAAATCGGCCGTAAAATCCTTTTTTTTTTCTTAATTTTTTCTTGTGCACCATGTCTTTGACATTAACGAGGAATAATAATTGCCCACAGTAAAATATTTTTTTCATAATTTTTTATTCGTTTAATATTTAAACAATCTAATCGTCATATTTCATACTTCAATCATATAAATTTTACTATAAAATAAAAAATGCAACCATTAAATCGATCTGATAGATATATTGAATAGATTAAAAAATTTACATGTATAATAAGTACAAATATTTTGATAATTTTAATTATTGAATTGTTAAAATATTAAATAAGACATAGAGCATTCATAATTGAAAGAGTAGTACCATATTCTTAAGGTGTCGGAATTGGACGAAATTAATAAAATTGTCAAAAGACAGCTTCCATTGGTATGGAAAATTTGAGCATACGGTTTCTGCACATTTTGCAACACGGCTTTGGTCGACAATTTGGGTGGCTAACACCCTGCTTTATTCTGTCCTTTCTTTTAAGCTGAAATCAAAAGCATATTTTTGGATTGATTTGGTTTTGGTACTTTGGGGTTAGTCGACACTATTTTATAATTGAAATTTCGATTAAAAACCCATTTCTTATATTTTTACAACTACTGCAAAATTCTTCTGTCGAAAGCTAATATATTTTCATATCTACTTATACAAAAAAATATATATTATTCTTATAGTGTTATTTTATGTTATTAATATTTTAAGAATCTAACATGATTTAGTAATGTTAATGTTATGTTTGGTTACTAATGTAATAATATGAGAAATAAATCTATTTATCACATATGTTGTAAAATGGTTAGACATAAAATCAAGAATAATTATTACGTAATTAAACAGATGAGTTAAAATTCTTGTGAATAATAAACAAAAGCTTTCTTTTTCGTTCTCACAAAGTGACTAAAAATTACAAACTGTGATTAGTTTATAGCTAACCAATATGTAAAAAAGTAGAGAATATAGTATAGTTGTATTATTACAGATGGTGTCTTGGATTCATTTATACTTATATTTAATGAAAGTGGTATGATAATGGTGAACACTATTTGCATCCTTATCCAATTTCTTCCATCCCTTTATTTTATCAAATCTATTTACAAAACCAACAACCTAGATTCTACTTAGCTTTAATTTGATTGTTGGAACAATTAATACACAACTAAAAACCTAAAAAATCATATCCTTTTAGAAAAAAAAAGTAGTACAAATCCTTATAAAAACTCTATTTAACACTATATATTGCTAAATTTCTTTAAAAGAAGACGAGTTAATTCAGCAATTTGCTTGCAATAACGGATTTAATTGATTGAGTTGGGCAGTTTCAAGATATGGGTAATTAATAGGCAGGGGACGGTTTTGCTTTTGGGTCTACCTAATTTATTGTTTGGATAGTTGTAATTGTCAGCCAATTTATGGGCCTTTTTAACTCTATGTATCTTTCTTGATTATGGACCCATTTTACTCGTCAGTCTATGTAAAACAAATTATTGGTACCTAAGCATATTTATTTTAATTTTCAATGAGCCAAACAGCACCCATCACTGTCTCCTCTTTTTTTCATTAATTATTGCTACCTAATCTTCATCTTTTTTAATTAATAAGATCGATACTAACACAAAACCTTGCAGCTTATCAAAGCAGGAAACATTGGAGTAAAAACAACCAATGAACCAAGCTAACATTAAACAACAACTTCTTATTTTCTCTTATCGGCCTGAGCTTTCATCTCGTCTATGGCTCCAATAAGATGGAACTTTAAGAGATCAATGGCTACCTTTCGACCATTGTAGCAACCTTGGAATTACCGGAGCAGAGCTGCTTGCTCATAAACAATCTCAAATGGGCATATATACTTGCTTAGTCTATCAACAATGACCGTAATCACGTCCTTTCTTGCTGATTTAGGTAAACCCTTCCATGAAATCCATGGATATATCAGTCCATTCATTATCTGGTATAGGCAAGGGTCGCATAAGTCTCAAAGTAAAGGAGAATTATCATGCTTAAATTGTTGACAAGTAGCACATTTGGTTCGTGTTTGCCGTAACACTTAAATGCCTCGTTATTGAAGAAACATGAAAGACAGTGGTGGAGCCATTAAGAGACCCAGGGCGGCCATGACCCCCAAGGTCTAGTTTTTCAATTTCCCCTTTTATATACATATTATGACCCTCCCAAATATAGACGTAGACCCCTCTAATATTTTATAGTATTAAAAATAATATTTAAAAATTGTTCTTGATAAAACAAAGGGAAAATCTTATTGAATAAGTCAAATTTGGGAAGTAAAAATTGGAATATGAAATAGTCGTCCCCACTCTTGGCACTCACACTACTTTCCTCACCTCTTCTCCTTGTAGCCATCCCCACTTGCAAGTTGTGGAAATTCCATCCTTAATCAAATTGGATAAGCCATTTTCAGTATACCTTACTGTTAGATGGATTAATTTTTTGCATTCATGCAAACATTTTTTAAGAAACTTTTGTCATTATTATGGCAAAAACTATGGTTACTGTATGCTATTATGTTGTATTAGTAGGATTGTATTATATTATGTTGTATTCATGCTTTACTTGCAAAAGATTTTAATTTTTTTATAATTTTATAAAATTAAATTTTAGGTCAATTGTATAAAAACGAAGAAGGTAAAGACAATTGATACTTTTTAAAAGAGGAAAAGTAGTGATACTTGTGATGCTAGTCAACTAGTGATCAATGAAGATTCTCCAACTATTGAATTTAATACTTGTAACGCCTCAAAAATTTGAGCATTTGTTTGGTAAATTTTATCAATAATTGAGTTTTTGTATTTGTGGTTAAGTATACTGTTAATGTGTTTGAGATTGGGGATTTGAGTATTTCTTTTTGAAATTTCTGTGTTTATTTTGACTTAACCCTTACCTTTGAACTCTCGACTTAAAACTATTTCTACGTTAAACTGTGTCAAGAATGAATTTGTTGGTTCAATAGTTAAGTTTTTATATACTTTCGGGTCTTATGTTTGAATCTCTGTACAAGAAATAAGGAAATATTTCTGTTATTAATTTGTTAGAGTAATTAGTTTTTATTCTGAAAGTTAATCAAATTTCTATGATGTTTCTTTTCTCCTTCTTCTTCCCTTCTTTCTTTTTCTTATTTTTTTTCTCATTCTTTTCTTTTCTTTTCTTTTTCTTCTTTTCCTTCGTTCCTTGTGTGCTGCCATATCTTGCTGTTGTTACGTCAGGAAAACTCCATCTTCTATTGTCTTTGCTTATTGGGGTAATTGCGTAAGTTGATGAGAATGTTTGTCGGTATTTGTTTGTTCATTTTTTCGAAGTAAGTTTGCTTGGTTGCTTGAATTCTTTGGTTTAAGTTTTGATTGGTTTTTTTTAGGCGAGGATCATGACGACATCGTCCCTTCATTGTGTTAATTTCGCATATTGCTATTCATACGAGGGTGAGTGTATAGTTTTAAGTTAGGTTTGCGTCGAATTTTTCGACATGTTTTTGTTGAAGGTTTATTTAGCCTTGTTATTCGATTAAATCATATAATTGGACAATTGATGGTTACTTTTAGGTCTCAGGGTCTTCTTTGCTGCTTTTCTGTAAAAACTGTACCTAGTGTGTAACGAAAACTTGAGATTCTATAAATTTTAAGCGCCGGAAAACATGGCTCCCAACACCACACGATTGTGTACTAGGCCGTGTGGTAGGCCGTGTGAGCCACACAACCATCTGTAAGGCTGTGTGGCAGGTTGTATAACTCATTGCTTTTGAATTAGAGGCACACGGACGTATATCCAGGCCATGCAACTCACTGTTTGTATTTTTGGTCACACGGGTTAAGGACATAAGCGTGTGTCCAGGCCATGTGCTAGACTGTGTAACTCACTGTTTTGTGCTACACGGCCGTGTGTTAAGTCGTATGGACCACACGGGCCAGACACTCAGGCTGTGTTAATCCACACGGGCTTGTAGGCTTAAATACTAAAATTTTCCTAGGGTCGTAAACGTTGTTCAAATCGAACTTTGGCCTTCTATAAGGGTATGCTCTGAATTAGATTGTATAATTTGATATCTAATATTCTGAGGTTGAATAATCGATTATCTATACGTATAATTGTTGCGATAACTATTAAATAATAATGATCTGTATTATCTGACTGTGTCTTATATGTGAATAATTGTATGTGCATCATTTATCTGATATCTATAAACTATATCTGCATTAAGTGGGAATGATATAAAGAAGCAAGTATTGGCAGTTTAATGATCTTCCAAATTAAGTGGCTAAGCCACAATCTGCATCTGATTCTAGTGATTTATCGTATACTATTCTGACAGATAGCATGTAATTATTCTAAAATGTGTCATACCGACACTAACTGGTGTGTAGGGATGAATGGGTACTTGATACCCTATACAGTGTGTTGGGATGGTCGGAGATGGTGTGTAGCGGATAAAGGTAGGAAATTGCATCTGATTCTGTTCTGTATTTGTGTCTGATCTATTTCACATTTCATCTGAACTGTGTGATTATATTATCATCTATTTCTGATTCTGTATCTTCTTAGGAAAATTATTGTTATATTATATTGTTGATTTAGCTTTATACATGTTACATACATTGAGTTATAAACTCATTCATTGTTGACTGAATTTCATGTAATCTGCAGACTTAGGAGGCTCAGCGTGCCAGGAGCTTAGTCGTCTCTCTCTTTTATAGTTATCTTACTGCTTGTTTAAGTTTGAACTAACGTATGTTTATTTTAGACCATGGTTTATAACTCAGAATTCTGTGTTGGTTTAATTGGTTAATTGTTTTTTATATGATGAATTTTAAATTACTTAAAGGTTGGTTTTCCTTTAAACGTTTTGATGTAACATCCAGACTTGATCTTAACGTCTAGGTCGGGTTTGAGATGTTATAATACTTCTATATGTCCAAGACTTGAAAGTGAAGATCATTCGAATCTTTCTTTTGATATTAATAATCTAGAGCGAGATATGGGATTACATCCTCAAATATAGGAATATCTTATTAATCAACGAAGTGAAGTCATTTAAGCATATTTAGAAATAGGTCATATCAAATACGTTTGCCTGAGTACCCACTTTCCGGTGACAAGAATCCCCGAAGATTTCAGTCTTTTTGGTTTTGCAAATTTAGTTGGTTGGTGTATTCCTTACTAAAGATGCAACATATTGTTTCTCATGCTATCTTTCTCAAAACATATTGTTCGTCATGGAACAAGGTATTCACTGTTAAAGTTTTTATAACTGGAAAAGGTTAACAATGGAAAAATGTGTGCTTTCTTTAATCATGTTGGTCAAGATCCATACTCTCCACATAATAATGCTGAGAAAAGTTGTCAAGATTTGTTAAATCAATCTCGACACATTGAAAAAGTTATCAATGCACAAATTTTAAATTAAAAGAAGGTAACTGCTTACGAGTCAAGACTTTAATTGATGTTGTTCGATGGTTAACTTCACAGAGATGTGCTTTTAGAGGTCATGATGAAACCTTTAATTCATGCAATCGAGGTAACTTTCTTGAATTGATTACATTGTTAGCTTCCTATAATTATAATGTTGCTAAAGTTGTTTTAGAAAATGCTCCAAAAAATGCTAAATATACTTCTTATATGATCCAAAAAGAGATTTACATATTGTTACAAATAAAGTGCATCATAAAATTCGGGAAGATATTGGAGATTCTAAATTTGTATCATTATTGATGAGGCGCGTGATGAATCAAAAGGGAGAAAATGGTTATTCTTTGAGATATGTTGATGAGAAAGGATTTATAGAAGAGTATTTCTTTGATCTTGTACATATCCAAGATACTACACCAATAACTTTGAAAGAGGAAATATGTGTTGTTCTTTCTCGGCATTGCCTTGATATTCAAAATATCCGAGGTCAAGGATATGATGGTGCTAACAACATGCGGGGTGAATGGAATGCTTTGCAAGCATTATTTTTAAATGATTACCCCTATGCATATTGTGAAGTGCGCCTCGTATTTTCAAATGAAACAGCGTCAGCATCATCACAAGGAAGAGACAACGTCCCAGTGACGTGATAGTCGATATTTCAACAAGAAAAAACTGACGATGCAACATTAGTCGTCCCAACAAGAGGACACATGATGTCACAATGTGGCAACGTGTTCCCACATAAATCGAGTTTCTTATTCTAGTTATACTCTGATTATGTAACAACCCGGTTTTGACCCTAATCAGAATAGTGGTTTCGGGACCACAAATCTGAATTAGAAAATATTTTAATATTATTTTGTGTGTTTATTTTGTGTGCATTGGATGGTGTGAAATTTTCGTGTTTTAATTTCGTCGTTTAAGTGTCCGATTTAATAAAAGGGTTTAATCGCGTAAAATAAAAGTTAAAGGTTAAAATTTAAAGCACCTATTTATAGTTGTCTTTTAAGTGGGAGGTCTAAAGATGTAATTAGACCAAGATTTAGTTAGTGGGTGGTATATGCCAACATTGCCCTTAAGTTATGTATTATAATTTATTTAATTAAGGTTAGTTTAGTCATTAAGTAAATTATAATATTATAACTAAAATAAGTCATAAAAAGATGAATATATTCATCTTTGTTAGCCGAATATTGGAAAGGAAGAAACCATCCATGGTTTCTAAGTTCGGCACTTTCATAGCAAAATTAAGGTATGCTTTGGTTTCGGTTTTGATAATTTTTACGTTTTGAGATCGTTGCTTTGAATACTACCCGACCCATGCTTGAATTTCTAATTTTAATGAATATTTGAGTTATTCCATTGATGAATATTTGTGTTTTGTGATGTTTGATGATGAATAATGGAAGATATGTCTTAGATTAACATGTTTTGTCTTGGGATTTTTGATGAATTTGAGTATTTAGGGCTAAATTGTGAAAATAAATTTTTGAGGGACTAAAATGTGAAATAAATGCAATGTGTAGACTTGTATGAGAACCATGAATATTCGGCCCTTATGTGGTATGGACAAATTTTGTGTATTTTGTGTTTTGTGCAAAAAGGACTAAATTGCAAAAAGTGTAAATATTAGGGGCAAAATGGTAATTTTCCCATTTATGTATTGTTGGACTCAAATGAATGTTTTGATGAATAAAAAGGTTAAATTTGACTATGTTTAGATCAAGGAACGAAGAAAACGAATTTGGATCGGGGGAAGTCGAAGGTAATCGAATAGTCGATCGTGTTTGCTGATATCCGAGGTAAGTCTATTAGCTATTTAATGTCATAAAATCAGTATATAAATAAGTATATGAGCTGTTTTTGGATGAATTATAATTAAAAATATGATAGTTGAAATAATTAAAGTATGAGTGAATTATATATATATTATGCAAATCTACATCTATATGTTCTCGTATTGAACTTAGGTATGCCATTTATACAAGTTTATAAGGGGTTCGACTATGCAACTATGCATGTATATGTTCTTGTGATAAATTTAAGTATGAAACTTATATATGAAAGAGGGAGATTCGATTAGGTATGTATGTTCTTGTAAAGGTTCTTGAACGGGGTTGAAGAGATGAAATTATAGTTTGGATTATCTTAATGTGTTCGAAGTACGATATTATAGTATGCTTCAATGTGTTAAGTATATATATATATATATTCGGATGTATATTTAATATTGAGTTGAATTTGATGACTGAACTTTTTATACCGATGTGGGTTAAGGATATAGTTTATAAATATTGAGCTGATTTTATGTGAATTCTATATACCATTATGATATACACTCCTATGAATTGAGATTCTTTGTTAAAGCTCAGTATCATTCGGTTTATCGTTAGTGACATAATTCAGACTTTACGTCTAGCAGGCTTAATGCCGGTGAAATTATTCAGACTATAAGTCTAGTAGGCTTAATGCCGGTGACACATTTCAGACTATAAGTCTAGCAGGCTTAATGCCGGTGACACATTTCAGACTATAAGTCTAGCAGGCTTAATGCCGGTGACACATTTCGGACTATAAGTCTAGCAGGCTAAGAGCCGGTGTATTGAATCAGGTTTTAAAACCTAGCAGGCTAAATGCCGGTGAATCCGTTTAAAGCATGTGATAATATACAATTGATACCTCTATGATTTGATATATGAAATCGATGTATACATAAATGTTCAATCACATGATTTTAGTCATATTAACTTGATGAGCATATATATATACAATATTTGGTCTAAGCAATTGATAGATATGTAATATATATATGTTGCATTCGGCATAGGTGGATATATTATGTGTATGCATTCGGCATAGGTGAAAATAAGTGTATGTATCTATGCATTCGGCATAGATGGGTATAGGTGCATATGTGCATTCGGCATTTATGGATGATAAGCATAAAAATTTGGCTTTGATATATGTAGTTGATAGTTGTAATTAAATGGATTCGATGAAGTGCGAACAATATGTACTCTAGAAATCAGTATATGCTGTTAAGGATTATGCTAGTAACTTGATTATATGCATATAATGTATATACATTTGTCCGTTTATGTGTATTAGATAATTAACATCCTTTTAGACTTAAACAAAATGACTCAATAAAGTAGTGTTTGATTAGTAATCATATTTGATGATTGTAATTTCAATAAATTTACTTAAAGAATTATATGATTCTTTTATATGTATTTTAGATATGCTGTAGACTTACTAAGCTATAAAAGCTTACTTTGTTTGCTTTTGTTCATTCGTTTTTATAGATTTTTTTTTGGAGACGCGTTACGAGCTCGGGGATCATCAGCACCGCCCATCACACTATCGACTTCTTTTGGTATTTGTTAAATATTTGAACTCGATCTTATGGCATGTATAGGCTTGATAATGTTTTGGATAATTTTGATCCTATTGTGTAAATAGCAATGCGAAAAGAGTTTAACTTCCATGCTTGAATTTGATTATATATGTTCATGGAATTGGACTTGCATTTGGAATTAGATATTAAAGTTATGTTTATGTGAGCTTGGTTTCGTAATGCCTCGTAACCCTGATTCGGCGACGGAGACGGGTTAGGGGTGTTACATTTATTGGTATCAGAGCTACGGTTTAGTCGATTCTCGGAACTAGCGTAGCGTGTATGAGTCTAGCTATACATGCCATATTTTATATCGAGATAGTGTGATGACTGCTGACGTCTAAAAATGTTTTTCGTATTGTAATGGATCCCGAACGAGCCGTAGCTGATGATGTTGGAGTATAGCGCCTGCTCCCGCGCAAGGGACAGAGCCAGTAGATTCTCGACCAATCTCGAGTAACCAGGAGGGAGAGGCTAAACAAGCCTTCTACCAAATGATGAATGACTGGTTTACTCATTATGTCCGAACTAATCCGTTTACACAACAACCTCCACCCCCGACTAATCCATCTTCGATTCCTGTTATACCCCAAGTAAGTGATCCGATGAGATTACTTAAGCCTCCGGTGACAAAATTCGAAAACACGGGGCCGAAGAGTTCAGAGCTACTGATGATGATGATGCTGAGCGAGCTGAATTCTGGCTTGATAATACTATTCGAGTGTTGATGAGTTGTCTTGCACCCCTGATGAGTGCTTGAAATGTGCCATATCCTTGCTACGGGACACTGCATATCACTGGTGGAAACACTAGTATCGGTGGTTCGAAAGAGCGAGTGACCTGGGAATTCTTTCAGACTGAGTTTCGTAGAAATACATCAGCCAGAGATTTATTGATCAGAACGTAAGGAATTTCTGAACTGAAACAGGGTCGTATGACAGTGACAGAATATGAACGGAAATTTGTGAGACTTAGTAGATATGCTCGAGAGTGTGTTTCAACTGAAGCTATCATGTGTAGAAGATTTGAAGATGGGCTGAATGAAGATATTAAACTGTTAGTTGGTATACTTGAGATAAAAGATTTCGTAGTACTTGTTGAACGAGCTTGTAAGCTGAGGAGCTCGGGAAAGAGAAGAGGAAAAGCTGGACTATGAAGCTCGAGATTCTCGTAAAAGATCATTCCAGTAAATCATTTCAGTCGACCTCAAGGAAATCAGAGCGGATCATAGCCAATCTAAAGCTACTGCGGGGTTTCCTAAGTATGATCGAGATCGACCCCCTGTGAGTTCACGAGCTACTTCAGTTGCTAACGTTGGTAGTGTTCGACAAAATAGATCAGAGTGCAAGCATTGTGGGAAATGGCATCCTGGGGATTGCAGATTCCATGATCGGTCTTGCTTCAAGTGTGGTTCAAAAGATCATTTCATTCGAGAGTGTCCGATGGTAGCTGAGCAAAACACTGTGCAGGATACCAGACCGAGTAATGTGCCAGTCGAGGTAGACCGCCGAGACAATTGAGTAATGTAAGTGGTAGTCAGAGAGGAACCAAGGACACAGCAATTCGATCTGAGGCCCGTGCACCTGCAGAGCTTATGCCATCCGTGCTCGGAGGGCTTCTTCTCTAGATGTTATTACTGGTACTTTCACTCTTTTATGATACTAATGTTATTGCATTGATTGATCCTGGTTCGACTCATTCTATGTGTGTGAGACTTTAGTATCAGTAAGACTTTGCCTGTTGAGTCTACTGAGTTGTAATTAAAGTATCGAACCCCTGGGCCGGTGTGTTTTGGTTGACAAAGTGTGCAAGATTGTCCGTTGATGATTCGAGATTATGTTTCAGCTGATTTGATGTTGTACCATTGACGAGTTCGATATAATTCTGGGTATGGATTGTTAACTCTGCATGATGCTATTGTAAACTGCAAACGGAAACTATTGATCTACGGTGTCAGAATGATGAGATTATTCGGATCAATCTAATGATCTGAATGGTTTATCAGCAATATTCTCGATGTCGGCTCAGATATGTGAGAAGGGGTGTGAAGCTTACCTTGCATTTGTTCTTGATAGTAAGTGACCGAAAAAAAGATGATCTGTACAGTAGTGTGTAGTATTCGACGTGTTTCCGAAGATTACGGGTTTGCCCTATTCGGGTGAGTTTGGTATTGAGTTAGTACCAGGGACGACTCCATATCGATAGCTCCGTACCGGTATGGCACCACGAATTAAAAGATTGAAGTACATTGCAAGACTGAGATAGGTTTGCACGACCGAGTTTCTCTCCTTGGGGTGCACCAGTTTATTTGTGAGAAGAAAGACGGACGATGAGAATGTGCATTGATTACGGCAACTCAATAAAGTGACATAAAGAATAAGTATCCGTTACTAGGATTGATGATTTGTTTGATCAGTTGAAAGCTCTTTTAACAAAGCTCCAGTCCTAGTTCAACCGATCAAAGGTCTGTGTCTTTTAAATGGTTGGCTGTATTGATGCAAGAAGGTCTGGAGCAGTTGCTTGTGATAATGGATTGGCTCTATTGTATTGGTTAAAAATATGCGTCATATCTGTTTGGCGAAAGATGTCATGTTTTCGATCTAAAAGCTTGAATATTGATGATCAGAAGACGAATTTGAAGCGTCATGGAATTGTTGAAAGATTACGAGCTCTGATTGATATCAGCCGGTGAAGCGCTCAAGTCTTGGTCTGCCTGTCAATGGCTACTAGTTCAAAACCGTTCATGTTTGAAGCTCAAAAAGCCGATGATGATTTAATTGTAAACGAACTCAGTGTGACTTAAATGTTGATTCAGAGTTTAGTTGATACTGAGGATTGTTTGAGATTCAGAAACCATTATGTGTTCCGAAAAATCCA